>NC_133536.1:126154041-127354041 GCF_048544455.1 Silene latifolia
GTCCTTGTTCCTTAGTCCTTGTGACTCATTGTTGAACCGATTTGTCCTTATTTATTAGTCCATATGACTGGGTTTATTGAACCATTTTGTCCTTGTTTTTAGTGTTGTGATTTCGTTGTTTTAAACCATTTTCCTTGTTTATTAGTCCTTGTGACTTGTTGTGGCCATTTGTCCTTGTTATTGTGACTTGTTGTGTGAACCATTTGTCTTTGTTTATTAGTCCTTGCTTGTTTCGTTGTGTTAACCATTTGTCCTTGTTATTGTGACTTTTTGTGTGAAGCATTTTTCCTTGTTCATTAGTCCTTGTGACTCGTTGTGTGAACCATTTGTCCTTGTTTATTAGTCCTTGTGACTCATTTGTGTGAACCATTTGTCCTTGTTCTTTAGTCTTTATTACTAGATTGTTTAAACTATTTGTCTTTGTTTATAAATCCTTGTTTTCGTTGTGTGAACCATTTATCCTTGTTATTAGACTCGTTGTGTGAACCATTTGTCCTTGTTCATTAGTCCTTGTGACTCGTATTGTGAACCATTTGTCCTTGTTCATTAGTCCATATGACCCTTTGTGTGAACCATTTGTCCTTGTTCTTTAGTCCTTATGACTATTTGTTTAAACTATTTGTGTTTGTTTATTAGTCCTTGTGACTCGTTGTGTGAACCATTTGTCCTTGTTCATTAGTCCTTGTGGTACATTTGTGTAAACTATTTGTCCTTGTTCATTAGTCCTTGTGACTCGTTGTGTGAACCATTTGTCCTTGTTCATTAGTCCTTGTGACTCGATGTGTGAACCATTTGTTCTTGTTCATTAGTCCATATGACTCTTTGTGTGAACCATTTGTCCATGTTCTTTAGTCCTTCTTTTCGTTGTTTAGACCATTTGTCTTTATTCATTAGTCCCTTGTGACTCGTTGTGTGAACCATTTGTCCTTGTTATTGGGAGTTGTTGTGTGAACCATTTTTCCTTGTTCATTAGTCCTTGTGACTTGTTGTGTGAACCATTTGTCCTTGTTCATTAGTCCTTGTAGGTTGTTGTGTAAACCATTTGTCCTTGTTCATTAGTCCTTGTGACTCGTTGTTTAAACCATTTGTAACAAGGACTCATTGTGTAAATCATTTGTCCTTGTTCTTTAGACCTTGTGACTCGTTGTGTGAACCATTTGTCCTTGTTCCTTAGTCCTTGTGACTCATTGTGTGAACCGTTTGTCCTTATTTATTAGTCCATATGACTCGTTGTGTGAACCATTTGTCCTTGTTTTTTAGTCCTTGTGACTCGTTGTTTAAACCATTTTTCCTTGTTTATTAGTCCTTGTGACTTGTTGTGAAAACCATTTGTCCTTGTTATTGTGACTTGTGTGAACCATTTGTCTTTGTTTATTAGTCCTTGTGACTCGTTGTGTTAACCATTTGTCCTTGTTATTGTGACTTTTTGTGTGAAGCATTTTTCCTTGTTCATTAGTCCTTGTGACTCGTTGTGTGAACCATTTGTCCTTGTTTATTAGTCCTTGTGACTGTTGTGTAAACTATTTGTCCTTGTTCATTAGTCCTTGTGACTCGTTGTGTGAACCATTTGTCCTTGTTCATTAGTTTTTGTGACTCGTTGTGTGAACCATTTGTCCTTGCTCATTAGTCCCTTGTATTGTGTAAACTATTTGTCCTTGTTCATTAGTCCTTGTGACTCGTTGTGTAAACCATTTGTCCTTGTGTAAACTATTTGTCCTTGTTCATTAGTCCTTGTGACTCGTTGTGTGAACCATTTGTCCTTCTTCATTAGTCCTTGTGACTCGTTGTGTAAACCATTTGTCCTTGTTCATTAATCCTTGTGACTCGTTGTGTGAACCATTTGTTCTTGTTCATTAGTCCATATGACTCTTTTTGTGAAACATTTGTCCTTCTTTATTAGTCTTTGTGACTCGTTGTGTAAACCATTTGTCCTTGTTATTGTGACTTGTGTGAACCATTTTTCCTTGTTCATTAGTCCTTGTGATTCGTTGTGTGAACCATTTGTCCTTGTTCATTAGTCCTTGTAGTTGTGTAAACTATTTGTCCTTGTTCATTAGTCCTTGTGACTCGTTGTGTGAACCATTTGTCCTTGTTCATTAGTCCTTGTGACTCTTTGTGTGAACCATTTGTTCTTGTTCATTTGTCCATATGACTCTTTGTGTGAACCATTTGTCCTTGTTCTTTAGTCTTTATTACTCGTTGTTTAAACTATTTGTCTTTGTTTATAAATCCTTGTGACTCGTTGTGTGAACCATTTATCCTTGTTATTCTGACTCGTTGTGTGAACCATTTGTCCTTGTTCATTAGTCCTTGTGACTCGTTGTGTGAACCATTTGTCCTTGTTCATTAGTCCATATGACCCTTTGTGTGAACCATTTGTCCTTGTTCTTTAGTCCTTATGACTATTTGTTTAAACTATTTGTGTTTGTTTATTAGTCCTTGTGACTCGTTGTGTGAACCATTTGTCCTTGTTCATTAGTCCTTGTGGTATTGTGTAAACTATTTGTCCTTGTTCATTAGTCCTTGTGACTCGTTGTGTGAACCATTTGTCCTTGTTCATTAGTCCTTGTGACTCGTTGTGTGAACCATTTGTTCTTGTTCATTAGTCCTATGACTCGTTGTGTGAACCATTTGTCCTTGTTCTTTAGTCCTTCTTACTCGTTGTTTAGACCATTTGTCTTTATTCATTAGTCCTTGTGACTCGTTGTGTGAACCATTTGTCCTTGTTATTGGGAGTTGTTGTGTGAACCATTTTTCCTTGTTCATTAGTCTTTGTGACTCGTTGTGTAAACCATTTGTCCTTGTTATTGTGACTTGTGTGAACCATTTTGTCTTTGTTTATTAGTCCTTGTGACTCGTTGTGTGAACCATTAGTCCTTGTTATTGTGACTTTTTGTGTGAAGCATTTTCCTTGTTCATTAGTCCTTGTGACTCGTTGTGTGAACCATTTGTCCTTGTTCATTAGTCCTTGTGGTATTTGTGTAAACTATTTGTCCTTGTTCATAAGTCCTTGTGATTTCATTTGTGTGAACCATTTGTCCTTGTTCATTAGTCCTTGTGACTCTTTGTGTGAACCATTTGTTCTTATTCATTTGTCCATATGACTCTTTGTGTGAACCATTTGTCCTTGTTCTTTAGTCTTTATTACTCGTTGTTTAAACTATTTGTCTTTGTTTATAAGTCCTTGTGACTCGTTGTGTGAACCATTTATCCTTGTTATTCATTTCGTTGTGTGAACCATTTGTCCTTGTTCATTAGTCCTTGTGACTCGTTGTGTGAACCATTTGTCCTTGTTCATTAGTCCATATGACCTTTGTGAACCATTTGTCCTTGTTCATTAGTCCTTGTGGTATTGTGTAAACTATTTGTCCTTGTTCATTAGTCCTTGTGACTCGTTGTATGAACCATTTGTCCTTGTTCATTAGTCCTTGTGACTCGTTGTGTGAACCATTTGTTCTTGTTCATTAGTCCATATGACTCTTTGTGTGAACCATTTGTCCTTGTTCTTTAGTCCTTCTTACTCGTTGTTTAGACCATTTGTCTTTATTCATTAGTCCTTGTGACTCGTTGTGTGAACCATTTGTCCTTGTTATTGGGAGTTGTTGTGTGAACCATTTTTCCTTGTTCATTAGTCCTTGTGACTTGTTGTGTGAACCATTTGTCCTTGTTCATTAGTCCTTGTGACTGTTTTGTAAACCATTTGTCCTTGTTCATTAGTCCTTGTGACTCGTTGTTTAAACCATTTGTGAGGACTCATTGTGTAAATCATTTGTCCTTGTTCTTTAGACCTTGTGACTCATTGTGTGAACCATTTGTCCTTGTTCCTTAGTCCTTGTGACTCATTGTGTGAACCGTTTGTCCTTATTTATTAGTCCATATGACTCGTTGTGTGAACCATTTGTCCTTGTTTTTAGTCCTTGTGACTCGTTGTTTAAACCATTTTTCCTTGTTTATTAGTCCTTGTGACTTGTTGTGAAAACCATTTGTCCTTGTTATTGTGACTTGTTGTGTGAACCATTTGTCTTTGTTTATTAGTCCTTGTGACTCGTTGTGTTAACCATTTGTCCTTGTTATTGTGACTTTTTGTGTGAAGCATTTTTCCTTGTTCATTAGTCCTTGTGACTCGTTGTGTGAACCATTTGTCCTTGTTTATTAGTCCTTGGTATCATTGTGTAAACTATTTGTCCTTGTTCATTAGTCCTTGTGACTAGTTGTGTGAACCATTTGTCCTTGTTCATTAGTTTTTGTGACTCGTTGTGTGAACCATTTGTCCTTGCTCATTAGTCCTTGTATACATTTGTGTAAACTATTTGTCCTTGTTCATTAGTCCTTGTGACTCGTTGTGTGAACCATTTGTCCTTGTGTAAACTATTTGTCCTTGTTCATTAGTCCTTGTGACTCGTTGTGTGAACCATTTGTCCTTCTTCATTAGTCCTTGTGACTCGCCAGTGAACCATTTGTCCTTGTTCATTAATCCTTGTGACTCGTTGTGTGAACCATTTGTTCTTGTTCATTAGTCCATATGACTCTTTTTGTGAAACATTTGTCCTTCTTTATTAGTCTTTGTGACTCGTTGTGTAAACCATTTGTCCTTGTTATTGTGACTTGTGTGAACCATTTTTCCTTGTTCATTAGTCCTTGTGACTCGTTGTGTGAACCATTTGTCCTTGTTCATTAGTCCTTGTGACTGTTGTGTAAACTATTTGTCCTTGTTCATTAGTCCTTGTGATTTCATTTGTGTGAACCATTTGTCCTTGTTCATTAGTCCTTGTGACTCTTTGTGTGAACCATTTGTTCTTGTTCATTTGTCCATATGACTCTTTGTGTGAACCATTTGTCCTTGTTCTTTAGTCTTTATTACTCGTTGTTTAAACTATTTGTCTTTGTTTATAAATCCTTGTGACTCGTTGTGTGAACCATTTATCCTTGTTATTCTGACTCGTTGTGTGAACCATTTGTCCTTGTTCATTAGTCCTTGTGACTCGTTGTGTGAACCATTTGTCCTTGTTCATTAGTCCATATGACCCTTTGTGTGAACCATTTGTCCTTGTTCTTTAGTCCTTATGACTCGTTGTTTAAACTATTTGTCTTTGTTTATTAGTCCTTGTGACTCGTTGTGTGAACCATTTGTCCTTGTTCATTAGTCCTTGTGATTTGTTGTGTAAACCATTTGTCCTTGTTCATTAGTCCTTGTGACTGGTTGTGTGAACCATTTGTCCTTGTTCATTAGTCCTTGTGACTCGTTGTGTGAACCATTTGTTCTTGTTCATTAGTCCATATGACTCTTTGTGTGAACCATTTGTCCTTGTTCTTTAGTCCTTCTTACTCGTTGTTTAGACCATTTGTCTTTATTCATTAGTCCTTGTGACTCGTTGTGTGAACCATTTGTCCTTGTTATTTGGGAGTTGTTGTGTGAACCATTTTTTTCCTTGTTCATTAGTCCTTGTGACTTGTTGTGTGAACCATTTGTCCTTGTTCATTAGTCCTTGTGACTGTTGTGTAAACCATTTGTCCTTGTTCATTAGTCCTTGTGACTCGTTGTTTAAACCATTTGTAACAAGGACTCATTGTGTAAATCATTTGTCCTTGTTCTTTAGACCTTGTGACTCATTGTGTGAACCATTTGTCCTTGTTCCTTAGTCCTTGTGACTCATTGTGTGAACCGTTTGTCCTTATTTATTAGTCCATATGACTCGTTGTGTGAACCATTTGTCCTTGTTTTTTAGTCCTTGTGACTCGTTGTTTAAACCATTTTTCCTTGTTTATTAGTCCTTGTGACTTGTTGTGAAAACCATTTGTCCTTGTTATTGTGACTTGTTGTGTGAACCATTTGTCTTTGTTTATTAGTCCTTGTGACTCGTTGTGTGAACCATTTGTCCTTGTTATTGTGACTTTTTGTGTGAAGCATTTTTCCTTGTTCATTAGTCCTTGTGACTCGTTGTGTGAACCATTTGTCCTTGTTCATTAGTCCTTGTGACTGTTGTGTAAACTATTTGTCCTTGCTCATTAGTCCTTGTGACTCGTTGTGTGAACCATTTGTCCTTGTTCATTAGTCCTTGTGACTCTTTGTGTGAACCATTTGTTCTTGTTCATTAGTCCATATGACTCTTTGTGTGAACCATTTGTCCTTGTTCTTTAGTCCTTATTACTCGTTCTTTAAACTATTTGTCTTTGTTTATAAGTCCTTGTGACTCGTTGTGTGAACCATTTATCCTTGTTATTCTGACTCGTTGTGTGAACCATTTGTCCTTGTTCATTAGTCCTTATGACTCGTTGTGTGAACCATTTGTTCTTGTTCATTAGTCCATATGACTCTTTGTGTGAACCATTTATCCTTCTTTATTAGTCTTTGTGACTCGTTGTGTAAACCATTTGTCCTTCTTATTGTGACTTGTTGTGTGAACCATTTTTCCTTGTTCATTAGTCCTTGTGACTCGTTGTGTGAACCATTTGCCCTTGTTCATACGTCCTTGTGATTGTTATTGTGTAAACTATTTGTCCTTGTTCATTTGTCCTTGTGACTCGTTTTGTGAACCATTTGTCCTTGTTCTTTAGTCCTCTGACTCGTTGTTTAAACCATTTACCCTTGTTTATTAGTCTTTGTGACTCGTTGTGTAAACCATTTGTCCTTGTTATTGTGACTTTTTGTGTGAAGCATTTTTCCTTGTTCATTAGTCCTTTTGACTCGTTGTGTGAACCATTTGTCCTTGTGTAAACTATTTGTCCTTGTTCATTAGTCCTTGTGAATCGTTGTGTGAACCATTTGTCCTTCTTCATTAGTCCTTGTGACTCGTTGTGTGAACCATTTGTCCTTGTTCATTAATCCTTGTGACTCGTTGTGTGAACCATTTGTTCTTGTTCATTGGTCCATATGACTCTTTTTGTGAAACATTTGTCCTTCTTTATTAGTCTTTGTGACTCGTTGTGTAAACCATTTGTCCTTGTTATTGTGACTTGTGTGAACCATTTGTCTTTGTTTATTAGTCCTTGTGACTCGTTGTGTGAACCATTAGTCCTTGTTATTGTGACTTTTTGTGTGAAGCATTTTTCCTTGTTCATTAGTCCTTGTGACTCGTTGTGTGAACCATTTGTCCTTGTTCATTAGTCCTTGTGACTGTTGTGTAAACTATTTGTCCTTGTTCATAAGTCCTTGTGACTCTTTGTGTGAACCATTTGTCCTTGTTCATTAGTCCTTGTGACTCTTTGTGTGAACCATTTGTTCTTGTTCATTTGTCCATATGACTCTTTGTGTGAACCATTTGTCCTTGTTCTTTAGTCTTTATTACTCGTTGTTTAAACTATTTGTCTTTGTTTATAAGTCCTTGTGACTCGTTGTGTGAACCATTTATCCTTGTTATTCTGACTCGTTGTGTGAACCATTTGTCCTTGTTCATTAGTCCTTGTGACTCGTTGTGTGAACCATTTGTCCTTGTTCATTAGTCCATATGAACCTTTGTGTGAACCATTTGTCCTTGTTCTTTAGTCCTTATGACTCATTTGTTTAAACTATTTGTGTTTGTTTATTAGTCCTTGTGACTCGTTGTGTGAACCATTTGTCCTTGTTCATTAGTCCTTGTGACTGTTGTGTAAACTATTTGTCCTTGTTCATTAGTCCTTGTGACTCGTTGTGTGAACCATTTGTCCTTGTTCATTAGTCCTTGTGACTCGTTGTGTGAACCATTTGTTCTTGTTCATTAGTCCATATGACTCTTTGTGTGAACCATTTGTCCTTGTTCTTTAGTCTTTATTACTCGTTGTTTAAACTATTTGTCTTTGTTTATAAGTCCTTGTGACTCGTTGTGTGAACCATTTATCCTTGTTATTCTGACTCGTTGTGTGAACCATTTGTCCTTGTTCATTAGTCCTTGTGACTCGTTGTGTGAACCATTTGTCCTTGTTCATTAGTCCATATGAACCTTTGTGTGAACCATTTGTCCTTGTTCATTAGTCCTTGTGACTGTTGTGTAAACTATTTGTCCTTGTTCATTAGTCCTTGTGACTCGTTGTGTGAACCATTTGTCCTTGTTCATTAGTCCTTGTGACTCGTTGTGTGAACCATTTGTTCTTGTTCATTAGTCCATATGACTCTTTGTGTGAACCATTTGTCCTTGTTCTTTAGTCCTTCTTACTCGTTGTTTAGACCATTTGTCTTTATTCATTAGTCCTTGTGACTCGTTGTGTGAACCATTTGTCCTTGTTATTGGGAGTTGTTGTGTGAACCATTTTTCCTTGTTCATTAGTCCTTGTGACTTGTTGTGTGAACCATTTGTCCTTGTTCATTAGTCCTTGTGACTTATTGTGTAAACCATTTGTCCTTGTTCATTAGTCCTTGTGACTCGTTGTTTAAACCATTTGTAACAAGGACTCATTGTGTAAATCATTTGTCCTTGTTCTTTAGACCTTGTGACTCATTGTGTGAACCATTTGTCCTTGTTCCTTAGTCCTTGTGACTCATTGTGTGAACCGTTTGTCCTTATTTATTAGTCCATATGACTCGTTGTGTGAACCATTTGTCCTTGTTTTTTAGTCCTTGTGACTCGTTGTTTAAACCATTTTTCCTTGTTTATTAGTCCTTGTGACTTGTTGTGAAAACCATTTGTCCTTGTTATTGTGACTTGTTGTGTGAACCATTTGTCTTTGTTTATTAGTCCTTGTGACTCGTTGTGTTAACCATTTGTCCTTGTTATTGTGACTTTTTGTGTGAAGCATTTTTCCTTGTTCATTAGTCCTTGTGACTCGTTGTGTGAACCATTTGTCCTTGTTTATTAGTCCTTGTGACTGTTGTGTAAACTATTTGTCCTTGTTCATTAGTCCTTGTGACTCGTTGTGTGAACCATTTGTCCTTGTTCATTAGTTTTTGTGACTCGTTGTGTGAACCATTTGTCCTTGCTCATTAGTCCTTGTGACTGTTGTGTAAACTATTTGTCCTTGTTCATTAGTCCTTGTGACTCGTTGTGTGAACCATTTGTCCTTGTGTAAACTATTTGTCCTTGTTCATTAGTCCTTGTGACTCGTTGTGTGAACCATTTGTCCTTCTTCATTAGTCCTTGTGACTCGTTGTGTGAACCATTTGTCCTTGTTCATTAATCCTTGTGACTCGTTGTGTGAACCATTTGTTCTTGTTCATTAGTCCATATGACTCTTTTTGTGAAACATTTGTCCTTCTTTATTAGTCTTTGTGACTCGTTGTGTAAACCATTTGTCCTTGTTATTGTGACTTGTGTGAACCATTTTTCCTTGTTCATTAGTCCTTGTGACTCGTTGTGTGAACCATTTGTCCTTGTTCATTAGTCCTTGTGACTGTTGTGTAAACTATTTGTCCTTGTTCATTAGTCCTTGTGACTCGCTGTGTGAACCATTTGTCCTTGTTCATTAGTCCTTGTGACTCTTTGTGTGAACCATTTGTTCTTGTTCATTTGTCCATATGACTCTTTGTGTGAACCATTTGTCCTTGTTCTTTAGTCTTTATTACTCGTTGTTTAAACTATTTGTCTTTGTTTATAAATCCTTGTGACTCGTTGTGTGAACCATTTATCCTTGTTATTCTGACTCGTTGTGTGAACCATTTGTCCTTGTTCATTAGTCCTTGTGACTCGTTGTGTGAACCATTTGTCCTTGTTCATTAGTCCATATGACCCTTTGTGTGAACCATTTGTCCTTGTTCTTTAGTCCTTATGACTCGTTGTTTAAACTATTTGTCTTTGTTTATTAGTCCTTGTGACTCGTTGTGTGAACCATTTGTCCTTGTTCATTAGTCCTTGTGATTTGTTTTGTAAACCATTTGTCCTTGTTCATTAGTCCTTGTGACTCGTTGTGTGAACCATTTGTCCTTGTTCATTAGTCCTTGTGACTCGTTGTGTGAACCATTTGTTCTTGTTCATTAGTCCATATGACTCTTTGTGTGAACCATTTGTCCTTGTTCTTTAGTCCTTCTTACTCGTTGTTTAGACCATTTGTCTTTATTCATTAGTCCTTGTGACTCGTTGTGTGAACCATTTGTCCTTGTTATTGGGAGTTGTTGTGTGAACCATTTTTCCTTGTTCATTAGTCCTTGTGACTTGTTGTGTGAACCATTTGTCCTTGTTCATTAGTCCTTGTGACTGTTGTGTAAACCATTTGTCCTTGTTCATTAGTCCTTGTGACTCGTTGTTTAAACCATTTGTAACAAGGACTCATTGTGTAAATCATTTGTCCTTGTTCTTTAGACCTTGTGACTCATTGTGTGAACCATTTGTCCTTGTTCCTTAGTCCTTGTGACTCATTGTGTGAACCGTTTGTCCTTATTTATTAGTCCATATGACTCGTTGTGTGAACCATTTGTCCTTGTTTTTTAGTCCTTGTGACTCGTTGTTTAAACCATTTTTCCTTGTTTATTAGTCCTTGTGACTTGTTGTGAAAACCATTTGTCCTTGTTATTGTGACTTGTTGTGTGAACCATTTGTCTTTGTTTATTAGTCCTTGTGACTCGTTGTGTGAACCATTTGTCCTTGTTATTGTGACTTTTTGTGTGAAGCATTTTTCCTTGTTCATTAGTCCTTGTGACTCGTTGTGTGAACCATTTGTCCTTGTTCATTAGTCCTTGTGACTGTTGTGTAAACTATTTGTCCTTGCTCATTAGTCCTTGTGACTCGTTGTGTGAACCATTTGTCCTTGTTCATTAGTCCTTGTGACTCTTTGTGTGAACCATTTGTTCTTGTTCATTAGTCTATATGACTCTTTGTGTGAACCATTTGTCCTTGTTCTTTAGTCCTTATTACTCGTTCTTTAAACTATTTGTCTTTGTTTATAAGTCCTTGTGACTCGTTGTGTGAACCATTTATCCTTGTTATTCTGACTCGTTGTGTGAACCATTTGTCCTTGTTCATTAGTCCTTATGACTCGTTGTGTGAACCATTTGTTCTTGTTCATTAGTCCATATGACTCTTTGTGTGAACCATTTATCCTTCTTTATTAGTCTTTGTGACTCGTTGTGTAAACCATTTGTCCTTCTTATTGTGACTTGTTGTGTGAACCATTTTTCCTTGTTCATTAGTCCTTGTGACTCGTTGTGTGAACCATTTGCCCTTGTTCATACGTCCTTGTGACTGTTGTGTAAACTATTTGTCCTTGTTCATTTGTCCTTGTGACTCGTTTTGTGAACCATTTGTCCTTGTTCTTTAGTCCTCTGACTCGTTGTTTAAACCATTTACCCTTGTTTATTAGTCTTTGTGACTCGTTGTGTAAACCATTTGTCCTTGTTATTGTGACTTTTTGTGTGAAGCATTTTTCCTTGTTCATTAGTCCTTGTGACTCGTTGTGTGAACCATTTGTCCTTGTGTAAACTATTTGTCCTTGTTCATTAGTCCTTGTGAATCGTTGTGTGAACCATTTGTCCTTCTTCATTAGTCCTTGTGACTCGTTGTGTGAACCATTTGTCCTTGTTCATTAATCCTTGTGACTCGTTGTGTGAACCATTTGTTCTTGTTCATTGGTCCATATGACTCTTTTTGTGAAACATTTGTCCTTCTTTATTAGTCTTTGTGACTCGTTGTGTAAACCATTTGTCCTTGTTATTGTGACTTGTGTGAACCATTTGTCTTTGTTTATTAGTCCTTGTGACTCGTTGTGTGAACCATTAGTCCTTGTTATTGTGACTTTTTGTGTGAAGCATTTTTCCTTGTTCATTAGTCCTTGTGACTCGTTGTGTGAACCATTTGTCCTTGTTCATTAGTCCTTGTGACTGTTGTGTAAACTATTTGTCCTTGTTCATAAGTCCTTGTGACTCGCTGTGTGAACCATTTGTCCTTGTTCATTAGTCCTTGTGACTCTTTGTGTGAACCATTTGTTCTTGTTCATTTGTCCATATGACTCTTTGTGTGAACCATTTGTCCTTGTTCTTTAGTCTTTATTACTCGTTGTTTAAACTATTTGTCTTTGTTTATAAGTCCTTGTGACTCGTTGTGTGAACCATTTATCCTTGTTATTCTGACTCGTTGTGTGAACCATTTGTCCTTGTTCATTAGTCCTTGTGACTCGTTGTGTGAACCATTTGTCCTTGTTCATTAGTCCATATGAACCTTTGTGTGAACCATTTGTCCTTGTTCTTTAGTCCTTATGACTCATTTGTTTAAACTATTTGTGTTTGTTTATTAGTCCTTGTGACTCGTTGTGTGAACCATTTGTCCTTGTTCATTAGTCCGTGTGACTGTTGTGTAAACTATTTGTCCTTGTTCATTAGTCCTTGTGACTCGTTGTGTGAACCATTTGTCCTTGTTCATTAGTCCTTGTGACTCGTTGTGTGAACCATTTGTTCTTGTTCATTAGTCCATATGACTCTTTGTGTGAACCATTTGTCCTTGTTCTTTAGTCCTTCTTACTCGTTGTTTAGACCATTTGTCTTTATTCATTAGTCCTTGTGACTCGTTGTGTGAACCATTTGTCCTTGTTATTGGGAGTTGTTGTGTGAACCATTTTTCCTTGTTCATTAGTCCTTGTGACTTGTTGTGTGAACCATTTGTCCTTGTTCATTAGTCCTTGTGACTAGTTGTGTAAACCATTTGTCCTTGTTCATTAGTCCTTGTGACTCGTTGTTTAAACCATTTGTAACAAGGACTCATTGTGTAAATCATTTGTCCTTGTTCTTTAGACCTTGTGACTCATTGTGTGAACCATTTGTCCTTGTTCCTTAGTCCTTGTGACTCATTGTGTGAACCGTTTGTCCTTATTTATTAGTCCATATGACTCGTTGTGTGAACCATTTGTCCTTGTTTTTTAGTCCTTGTGACTCGTTGTTTAAACCATTTTTCCTTGTTTATTAGTCCTTGTGACTTGTTGTGAAAACCATTTGTCCTTGTTATTGTGACTTGTTGTGTGAACCATTTGTCTTTGTTTATTAGTCCTTGTGACTTGTTGTGTGAACCATTTGTCCTTGTTATTGTGACTTTTTGTGTGAAGCATTTTTCCTTGTTCATTAGTCCTTGTGACTCGTTGTGTGAACCATTTGTCCTTGTTCATTAGTCCTTGTGACTGTTGTGTAAACTATTTCTCCTTGTTCATTAGTCCTTGTGACTCGTTGTGTGAACCATTTGTCCTTGTTCATTAGTCCTTGTGACTCTTTGTGTGAACCATTTGTTCTTGTTCATTAGTCCATATGACTCTTTGTGTGAACCATTTGTCCTTGTTCTTTAGTCCTTCTTACTCGTTGTTTAGACCATTTATCTTTGTTTATTAGTCCTTGTGACTCGTTGTGTGAACCATTTGTTCTTGTTATTGGGAGTTGTTGTGTGAACCATTTTTCCTTGTTCATTAGTCCTTGTGACTTGTTGTGTGAACCATTTGTCCTTGTTCATTAGTCCTTGTGACTGTTGTGTGAACCATTTGTCCTTGTTCATTAGTCCTTGTGACTCGTTGTTTAAACCATTTGTAACAAGGACTCATTGTGTAAATCATTTGTCCTTGTTCTTTAGACCTTGTGACTCGTTGTGTAAACCATTTGTCCTTGTTCATTAGTCCTTGTGACTCATTGTGTGAACCGTTTGTCCTTATTTATTAGTCCATATGACTCGTTGTGTGAACCATTTGTCCTTGTTTTTTAGTCCTTGTGACTCGTTGTTTAAACCATTTTTCCTTGTTTATTAGTCCTTGTGACTTGTTGTGAAAACCATTTGTCCTTGTTATTGTGACTTGTTGTGTGAACCATTTGTCTTTGTTTATTAGTCCTTGTGACTCGTTGTGTTAACCATTTGTCCTTGTTATTGTGACTTTTTGTGTGAAGCATTTTTCCTTGTTCATTAGTCCTTGTGACTCGTTGTGTGAACCATTTGTCCTTGTTCATTAGTCCTTGTGACTATTGTGTAAACTATTTGTCCTTGTTCATTAGTCCTTGTGACTCGTTGTGTGAACCATTTGTCCTTGTTCATTAGTTTTTGTGACTCGTTGTGTGAACCATTTGTCCTTGCTCATTAGTCCTTGTGACTGTTGTGTAAACTATTTGTCCTTGTTCATTAGTCCTTGTGACTCGTTGTGTGAACCATTTGTCCTTGTTCATTAGTCCTTGTGACTCTTTGTGTGAACCATTTGTTCTTGTTCATTAGTCCATATGACTCTTTGTGTGAACCATTTGTCCTTGTTCTTTAGTCCTTATTACTCGTTGGTTAAACTATTTGTCTTTGTTTATAAGTCCTTGTGACTCGTTGTGTGAACCATTTATCCTTGTTATTCTGACTCGTTGTGTGAACCATTTGTCCTTGTTCATTAGTCCTTGTGACTCGTTGTGTGAACCATTTGTCCTTGTTCCTTAGTCCATATGACCCTTTATGTGAACCATCTGTCCTTGTTCTTTAGTCCTTATGACTCGTTGTTTAAACTATTTGTCTTTGTTTATTAGTCCTTGTGACTCGTTGTGTGAACCATTTGTCCTTGTTCATTAGTCCTTGTGACTGTTGTGTAAACTATTTGTCCTTGTTCATTTGTCCTTGTGACTCGTTTTGTGAACCATTTGTCCTTGTTCTTTAGTCCTCTGACTCGTTGTTTAAACCATTTACCCTTGTTTATTAGTCTTTGTGACTCGTTGTGTAAACCATTTGTCCTTGTTATTGTGACTTTTTGTGTGAAGCATTTTTCCTTGTTCATTAGTCCTTGTGACTCGTTGTGTGAACCATTTGTCCTTGTGTAAACTATTTGTCCTTGTTCATTAGTCCTTGTGAATCGTTGTGTGAACCATTTGTCCTTCTTCATTAGTCCTTGTGACTCGTTGTGTGAACCATTTGTCCTTGTTCATTAATCCTTGTGACTCGTTGTGTGAACCATTTGTTCTTGTTCATTAGTCCATATGACTCTTTTTGTGAAACATTTGTCCTTCTTTATTAGTCTTTGTGACTCGTTGTGTAAACCATTTGTCCTTGTTATTGTGACTTGTGTGAACCATTTGTCTTTGTTTATTAGTCCTTGTGACTCGTTGTGTGAACCATTAGTCCTTGTTATTGTGACTTTTTGTGTGAAGCATTTTTCCTTGTTCATTAGTCCTTGTGACTCGTTGTGTGAACCATTTGTCCTTGTTCATTAGTCCTTGTGACTGTTGTGTAAACTATTTGTCCTTGTTCATAAGTCCTTGTGACTCTTTGTGTGAACCATTTGTCCTTGTTCATTAGTCCTTGTGACTCTTTGTGTGAACCATTTGTTCTTGTTCATTTGTCCATATGACTCTTTGTGTGAACCATTTGTCCTTGTTCTTTAGTCTTTATTACTCGTTGTTTAAACTATTTGTCTTTGTTTATAAGTCCTTGTGACTCGTTGTGTGAACCATTTATCCTTGTTATTCTGACTCGTTGTGTGAACCATTTGTCCTTGTTCATTAGTCCTTGTGACTCGTTGTGTGAACCATTTGTCCTTGTTCATTAGTCCATATGAACCTTTGTGTGAACCATTTGTCCTTGTTCTTTAGTCCTTATGACTCATTTGTTTAAACTATTTGTGTTTGTTTATTAGTCCTTGTGACTCGTTGTGTGAACCATTTGTCCTTGTTCATTAGTCCTTGGATGTTGTGTAAACTATTTGTCCTTGTTCATTAGTCCTTGTGACTCGTTGTGTGAACCATTTGTCCTTGTTCATTAGTCCTTGTGACTCGTTGTGTGAACCATTTGTTCTTGTTCATTAGTCCACATGACTCTTTGTGTGAACCATTTGTCCTTGTTCTTTAGTCCTTCTTACTCGTTGTTTAGACCATTTGTCTTTATTCATTAGTCCTTGTGACTCGTTGTGTGAACCATTTGTCCTTGTTATTGGGAGTTGTTGTGTGAACCATTTTTCCTTGTTCATTAGTCCTTGTGACTTGTTGTGTGAACCATTTGTCCTTGTTCATTAGTCCTTGTGAATCGTTGTGTAAACCATTTGTCCTTGTTCATTAGTCCTTGTGACTCGTTGTTTAAACCATTTGTAACAAGGACTCATTGTGTAAATCATTTGTCCTTGTTCTTTAGACCTTGTGACTCATTGTGTGAACCATTTGTCCTTGTTCCTTAGTCCTTGTGACTCATTGTGTGAACCGTTTGTCCTTATTTATTAGTCCATATGACTCGTTGTGTGAACCATTTGTCCTTGTTTTTTAGTCCTTGTGACTCGTTGTTTAAACCATTTTTCCTTGTTTATTAGTCCTTGTGACTTGTTGTGAAAACCATTTGTCCTTGTTATTGTGACTTGTTGTGTGAACCATTTGTCTTTGTTTATTAGTCCTTGTGACTCGTTGTGTTAACCATTTGTCCTTGTTATTGTGACTTTTTGTGTGAAGCATTTTTCCTTGTTCATTAGTCCTTGTGACTCGTTGTGTGAACCATTTGTCCTTGTTCATTAGTCCTTGTATTTGTTGTGTAAACTATTTGTCCTTTTTCATTAGTCCTTGTGACTCGTTGTGTGAACCATTTGTCCTTGTTCATTAGTTTTTGTGACTCGTTGTGTGAACCATTTGTCCTTGCTCATTAGTCCTTGTGGATTTGTTGTGTAAACTATTTGTCCTTGTTCATTAGTCCTTGTGACTCGTTGTGTGAACCATTTGTCCTTGTTCATTAGTCCTTGTGACTCTTTGTGTGAACCATTTGTTCTTGTTCATTAGTCCATATGACTCTTTGTGTGAACCATTTGTCCTTGTTCTTTAGTCCTTATTACTCGTTGGTTAAACTATTTGTCTTTGTTTATAAGTCCTTGTGACTCGTTGTGTGAACCATTTATCCTTGTTATTCTGACTCGTTGTGTGAACCATTTGTCCTTGTTCATTAGTCCTTGTGACTCGTTGTGTGAACCATTTGTCCTTGTTCCTTAGTCCATATGACCCTTTATGTGAACCATCTGTCCTTGTTCTTTAGTCCTTATGACTCGTTGTTTAAACTATTTGTCTTTGTTTATTAGTCCTTGTGACTCGTTGTGTGAACCATTTGTCCTTGTTCATTAGTCCTTGTGACTGTTGTGTAAACTATTTGTCCTTGTTCATTAGTCCTTGTGACTCGTTGTGTGAACCATTTGTCCTTGTTCATTAGTCCTTGTGACTCGTTGTGTGAACCATTTGTTCTTGTTCATTAGTCCATATGACTCTTTGTGTGAACCATTTGTCCTTGTTCTTTAGTCCTTCTTACTCGTTGTTTAGACCATTTATCTTTGTTTATTAGTCCTTGTGACTCGTTGTGTGAACCATTTGTTCTTGTTATTGGGAGTTGTTGTGTGAACCATTTTTCCTTGTTCATTAGTCCTTGTGACTTGTTGTGTGAACCATTTGTCCTTGTTCATTAGTCCTTGTGACTGTTGTGTGAACCATTTGTCCTTGTTCATTAGTCCTTGTGACTCGTTGTTTAAACCATTTGTAACAAGGACTCATTGTGTAAATCATTTGTCCTTGTTCTTTAGACCTTGTGACTCGTTGTGTAAACCATTTGTCCTTGTTCATTAGTCCTTGTGACTCATTGTGTGAACCGTTTGTCCTTATTTATTAGTCCATATGACTCGTTGTGTGAACCATTTGTCCTTGTTCTTTAGTCCTTGTGACTCGTTGTTTAAACCATTTGTCCTTGTTCTTTAGTCCTTATTACTCGTTGGTTAAACTATTTGTCTTTGTTTATAAGTCCTTGTGACTCGTTGTGTGAACCATTTATCCTTGTTATTCTGACTCGTTGTGTGAACCATTTGTCCTTGTTCATTAGTCCTTGTGACTCGTTGTGTGAACCATTTGTCCTTGTTCATTAGTCCATATGAACCTTTGTGTGAACCATTTGTCCTTGTTCTTTAGTCCTTATGACTCATTTGTTTAAACTATTTGTGTTTGTTTATTAGTCCTTGTGACTCGTTGTGTGAACCATTTGTCCTTGTTCATTAGTCCTTGTGGATTTGTTGTGTAAACTATTTGTCCTTGTTCATTAGTCCTTGTGACTCGTTGTGTGAACCATTTGTCCTTGTTCATTAGTCCTTGTGACTCGTTGTGTGAACCATTTGTTCTTGTTCATTAGTCCACATGACTCTTTGTGTGAACCATTTGTCCTTGTTCTTTAGTCCTTCTTACTCGTTGTTTAGACCATTTGTCTTTATTCATTAGTCCTTGTGACTCGTTGTGTGAACCATTTGTCCTTGTTATTGGGAGTTGTTGTGTGAACCATTTTTCCTTGTTCATTAGTCCTTGTGACTTGTTGTGTGAACCATTTGTCCTTGTTCATTAGTCCTTGTGATTTGTTGTGTAAACCATTTGTCCTTGTTCATTAGTCCTTGTGACTCGTTGTTTAAACCATTTGTAACAAGGACTCATTGTGTAAATCATTTGTCCTTGTTCTTTAGACCTTGTGACTCATTGTGTGAACCATTTGTCCTTGTTCCTTAGTCCTTGTGACTCATTGTGTGAACCGTTTGTCCTTATTTATTAGTCCATATGACTCGTTGTGTGAACCATTTGTCCTTGTTTTTTAGTCCTTGTGACTCGTTGTTTAAACCATTTTTCCTTGTTTATTAGTCCTTGTGACTTGTTGTGAAAACCATTTGTCCTTGTTATTGTGACTTGTTGTGTGAACCATTTGTCTTTGTTTATTAGTCCTTGTGACTCGTTGTGTTAACCATTTGTCCTTGTTATTGTGACTTTTTGTGTGAAGCATTTTTCCTTGTTCATTAGTCCTTGTGACTCGTTGTGTGAACCATTTGTCCTTGTTCATTAGTCCTTGTGACTGTTGTGTAAACTATTTGTCCTTTTTCATTAGTCCTTGTGACTCGTTGTGTGAACCATTTGTCCTTGTTCATTAGTTTTTGTGACTCGTTGTGTGAACCATTTGTCCTTGCTCATTAGTCCTTGTGACTGTTGTGTAAACTATTTGTCCTTGTTCATTAGTCCTTGTGACTCGTTGTGTGAACCATTTGTCCTTGTTCATTAGTCCTTGTGACTCTTTGTGTGAACCATTTGTTCTTGTTCATTAGTCCATATGACTCTTTGTGTGAACCATTTGTCCTTGTTCTTTAGTCCTTATTACTCGTTGGTTAAACTATTTGTCTTTGTTTATAAGTCCTTGTGACTCGTTGTGTGAACCATTTATCCTTGTTATTCTGACTCGTTGTGTGAACCATTTGTCCTTGTTCATTAGTCCTTGTGACTCGTTGTGTGAACCATTTGTCCTTGTTCCTTAGTCCATATGACCCTTTATGTGAACCATCTGTCCTTGTTCTTTAGTCCTTATGACTCGTTGTTTAAACTATTTGTCTTTGTTTATTAGTCCTTGTGACTCGTTGTGTGAACCATTTGTCCTTGTTCATTAGTCCTTGTGACTGTTGTGTAAACTATTTGTCCTTGTTCATTAGTCCTTGTGACTCGTTGTGTGAACCATTTGTCCTTGTTCATTAGTCCTTGTGACTCGTTGTGTGAACCATTTGTTCTTGTTCATTAGTCCATATGACTCTTTGTGTGAACCATTTGTCCTTGTTCTTTAGTCCTTCTTACTCGTTGTTTAGACCATTTATCTTTGTTTATTAGTCCTTGTGACTCGTTGTGTGAACCATTTGTTCTTGTTATTGGGAGTTGTTGTGTGAACCATTTTTCCTTGTTCATTAGTCCTTGTGACTTGTTGTGTGAACCATTTGTCCTTGTTCATTAGTCCTTGTGACTGTTGTGTGAACCATTTGTCCTTGTTCATTAGTCCTTGTGACTCGTTGTTTAAACCATTTGTAACAAGGACTCATTGTGTAAATCATTTGTCCTTGTTCTTTAGACCTTGTGACTCGTTGTGTAAACCATTTGTCCTTGTTCATTAGTCCTTGTGACTCATTGTGTGAACCGTTTGTCCTTATTTATTAGTCCATATGACTCGTTGTGTGAACCATTTGTCCTTGTTCTTTAGTCCTTGTGACTCGTTGTTTAAACCATTTGTCCTTGTTTATTAGTCTTTGTCACTCGTTGTGTAAACCATTTGTCCTTGTTATTGTGACTTGTTGTGTGAACCATTTTTCCTTGTTCATTAGTCCTTGTGACTCGTTGTGTGAACCATTTGTCCTTGTTCATTAGTCCTTGTGACTTGTTGTGTAAACCATTTGTCCTTGTTCATTAGTTCTTGTGACTCGTTGTTTAAACCATTTGTAACAAGGACTAATTGTGTAAATCATTTGTCCTTGTTCTTTAGACCTTGGGACTCGTTGTGTGAACCATTTGTCCTTGTTCATTAGTCCTTGTGACTCATTGTGTGAACCGTTTGTCCTTATTTATTTGTCCATATGACTCGTTGTGTGAACCATTTGTCCTTGTTCTTTAGTCCTTGTGACTCGTTGTTTAAACCGTTTTTCCTTGTTTATTAGTCCTTGTGACTTGTTGTGAAAACCATTTGTCCTTGTTATTGTGAGTTGTTTAAACCATTTGTCCTTGTTTATTAGTCCTTGTGACTCGTTGTGTGAACCACTTGTCCTTGTTCATTAGTCTTTGTGACTCGTTGTGTGAACCATTTGTTCTTGTTCATTAGTCCATATGACTCTTTGTGTGAACCATTTGTCCTTGTTCTTTAGTCCTTATTACTCGTTGTTTAAACCATTTGTCTTTGTTTATTAGTCCTTCTGACTCGTTGTGTGAACCATTTATCCTTGTTATTGTGACTTTTTGTGTGAACCATTTTTCCTTGTTAATTAGTCCTTGTGACTCGTTGTGTGAACCATTTGTCCTTGTTCATTAGTCCTTCTGACTCGTTGTGTGAACCATTTGTCCTTGTTCATTAGTCCTTGTGACTCGTTGTGTGAACCATTTGTCCTTGTTCATTAGTCCTTGTATTTGTTGTGTAAACTATTTGTCCTTGTTCATTAGTCCTTGTAACTCGTTGTGTGAACCATTTGTCCTTCTTCATTAGTCCTTGTGACTCGTTGTGTGAACCATTTGTCCTTGTTCATTAATCCTTGTGACTCGTTGTGTGAACCATTTGTTCTTGTTCATTAGTCCATATGACTCTGTGTGAAACATTTGTCCTTCTTTATTAGTCTTTGTGACTCGTTGTGTAAACCATTTGTCCTTGTTATTGTGACTTGTTGTGTGAACCATTTTTCCTTGTTCATTAGTCCTTGTGACTCGTTGTGTGAACCATTTGTCCTTGTTCATACGTCCTTGTGACTGTTGTGTAAACTATTTGTCCTTGTTCATTAGTCCTTGTGACTCGTTGTGCGAACCATTTGTTCTTGTTCACTAGTCCATATGACTCTTTGTGTGAACCATTTGTCCTAGTTCATTAATCCTTGTGACTCGTTGTGCGAACCATTTGTTCTTGTTCATTAGTCCATATGAGTCTTTGTGTGAACCATTTGTCCTTGATCTTTAGTCCTTGTGACTGTTGTGTGAACCATTTGTCCTTGTTCATTTGTCCTTGTGACTCGTTGTTTAAACCATTTGTAACAAGGACTCATTGTGTAAATCATTTGTCCTTGTTCTTTAGACCTTGTGACTCGTTGTGTAAACCATTTGTCCTTGTTCATTAGTCCTTGTGACTCATTGTGTGAACCGTTTGTCCTTATTTATTAGTCCATATGACTCGTTGTGTGAACCATTTGTCCTTGTTCTTTAGTCCTTGTGACTCGTTGTTTAAACCATTTGTCCTTTTTTATTAGTCTTTGTCACTCGTTGTGTAAACCATTTGTCCTTGTTATTGTGACTTGTTGTGTGAACCATTTTTCCTTGTTCATTAGTCCTTGTGACTTGTTGTGTGAACCATTTGTCCTTGTTCATTAGTCCTTGTGGCTTGTTGTGTAAACCATTTGTCCTTGTTCATTAGTTCTTGTGACTCGTTGTTTAAACCATTTGTAACAAGGACTAATTGTGTAAATCATTTGTCCTTGTTCTTTAGACCTTGGGACTCGTTGTGTGAACCATTTGTCCTTGTTCATTAGTCCTTGTGACTCATTGTGTGAACCGTTTGTCCTTATTTATTTGTCCATATGACTCGTTGTGTGAACCATTTGTCCTTGTTCTTTAGTCCTTGTGACTCGTTGTTTAAACCGTTTTTCCTTGTTTATTAGTCCTTGTGACTTGTTGTGAAAACCATTTGTCCTTGTTATTGTGAGTTGTTTAAACCATTTGTCCTTGTTTATTAGTCCTTGTGACTCGTTGTGTGAACCACTTGTCCTTGTTCATTAGTCTTTGTGACTCGTTGTGTGAACCATTTGTTCTTGTTCATTAGTCCATATGACTCTTTGTGTGAACCATTTGTCCTTGTTCTTTAGTCCTTATTACTCGTTGTTTAAACCATTTGTCTTTGTTTATTAGTCCTTCTGACTCGTTGTGTGAACCATTTATCCTTGTTATTGTGACTTTTTGTGTGAACCATTTTTCCTTGTTAATTAGTCCTTGTGACTCGTTGTGTGAACCATTTGTCCTTGTTCATTAGTCCTTCTGACTCGTTGTGTGAACCATTTGTCCTTGTTCATTAGTCCTTGTGACTCGTTGTGTGAACCATTTGTCCTTGTTCATTAGTCCTTGTGATTCGTTGTGTAAACTATTTGTCCTTGTTCATTAGTCCTTGTAACTCGTTGTGTAAACCATTTGTCCTTCTTCATTAGTCCTTGTGACTCGTTGTGTGAACCATTTGTCCTTGTTCATTAATCCTTGTGACTCGTTGTGTGAACCATTTGTTCTTGTTCATTAGTCCATATGACTCTGTGTGAAACATTTGTCCTTCTTTATTAGTCTTTGTGACTCGTTGTGTAAACCATTTGTCCTTGTTATTGTGACTTGTTGTGTGAACCATTTTTCCTTGTTCATTAGTCCTTGTGACTCGTTGTGTGAACCATTTGTCCTTGTTCATACGTCCTTGTGACTGTTGTGTAAACTATTTGTCCTTGTTCATTAGTCCTTGTGACTCGTTGTGCGAACCATTTGTTCTTGTTCACTAGTCCATATGACTCTTTGTGTGAACCATTTGTCCTAGTTCATTAATCCTTGTGACTCGTTGTGCGAACCATTTGTTCTTGTTCATTAGTCCATATGAGTCTTTGTGTGAACCATTTGTCCTTGATCTTTAGTCCTTGTGACTCGTTTTTTAAACCATTTGTCCTTGTTTATTAGTCTTTGTGACTCGTTGTGTAAACCATTTGTCCTTGTTATTGTGACTTGTTGTGTGAACCATTTGTCCTTGTTCATTAGTCCTTGTGACTGTTGTGTAAACTATTTGTCCTTGTTCATAAGTCCTTGTGACTCGCTGTGTGAACCATTTGTCCTTGTTCATTAGTCCTTGTGACTCTTTGTGTGAACCATTTGTTCTTGTTCATTTGTCCATATGACTCTTTGTGTGAACCATTTGTCCTTGTTCTTTAGTCTTTATTACTCGTTGTTTAAACTATTTGTCTTTGTTTATAAGTCCTTGTGACTCGTTGTGTGAACCATTTATCCTTGTTATTCTGACTCGTTGTGTGAACCATTTGTCCTTGTTCATTAGTCCTTGTGACTCGTTGTGTGAACCATTTGTCCTTGTTCATTAGTCCATATGAACCTTTGTGTGAACCATTTGTCCTTGTTCTTTAGTCCTTATGACTCGCTGTTTAAACTATTTGTGTTTGTTTATTAGTCCTTGTGACTCGTTGTGTGAACCATTTGTCCTTGTTCATTAGTCCTTGTGACTGTTGTGTAAACTATTTGTCCTTGTTCATTAGTCCTTGTGACTCGTTGTGTGAACCATTTGTCCTTGTTCATTAGTCCTTGTGACTCGTTGTGTGAACCATTTGTTCTTGTTCATTAGTCCACATGACTCTTTGTGTGAACCATTTGTCCTTGTTCTTTAGTCCTTCTTACTCGTTGTTTAGACCATTTGTCTTTATTCATTAGTCCTTGTGACTCGTTGTGTGAACCATTTGTCCTTGTTATTGGGAGTTGTTGTGTGAACCATTTTTCCTTGTTCATTAGTCCTTGTGACTTGTTGTGTGAACCATTTGTCCTTGTTCATTAGTCCTTGTGGATGTTGTGTAAACCATTTGTCCTTGTTCATTAGTCCTTGTGACTCGTTGTTTAAACCATTTGTAACAAGGACTCATTGTGTAAATCATTTGTCCTTGTTCTTTAGACCTTGTGACTCATTGTGTGAACCATTTGTCCTTGTTCCTTAGTCCTTGTGACTCATTGTGTGAACCGTTTGTCCTTATTTATTAGTCCATATGACTCGTTGTGTGAACCATTTGTCCTTGTTTTTTAGTCCTTGTGACTCGTTGTTTAAACCATTTTTCCTTGTTTATTAGTCCTTGTGACTTGTTGTGAAAACCATTTGTCCTTGTTATTGTGACTTGTTGTGTGAACCATTTGTCTTTGTTTATTAGTCCTTGTGACTCGTTGTGTTAACCATTTGTCCTTGTTATTGTGACTTTTTGTGTGAAGCATTTTTCCTTGTTCATTAGTCTTTGTGACTCGTTGTGTGAACCATTTGTCCTTGTTCATTAGTCCTTGTGACTGTTGTGTAAACTATTTGTCCTTTTTCATTAGTCCTTGTGACTCGTTGTGTGAACCATTTGTCCTTGTTCATTAGTTTTTGTGACTCGTTGTGTGAACCATTTGTCCTTGCTCATTAGTCCTTGATTTGTGTGTGTAAACTATTTGTCCTTGTTCATTAGTCCTTGTGACTCGTTGTGTGAACCATTTGTCCTTGTTCATTAGTCCTTGTGACTCTTTGTGTGAACCATTTGTTCTTGTTCATTAGTCCATATGACTCTTTGTGTGAACCATTTGTCCTTGTTCTTTAGTCCTTATTACTCGTTGGTTAAACTATTTGTCTTTGTTTATAAGTCCTTGTGACTCGTTGTGTGAACCATTTATCCTTGTTATTCTGACTCGTTGTGTGAACCATTTGTCCTTGTTCATTAGTCCTTGTGACTCGTTGTGTGAACCATTTGTCCTTGTTCCTTAGTCCATATGACCCTTTATGTGAACCATCTGTCCTTGTTCTTTAGTCCTTATGACTCGTTGTTTAAACTATTTGTCTTTGTTTATTAGTCCTTGTGACTCGTTGTGTGAACCATTTGTCCTTGTTCATTAGTCCTTGTGATTCGTTGTGTAAACTATTTGTCCTTGTTCATTAGTCCTTGTGACTCGTTGTGTGAACCATTTGTCCTTGTTCATTAGTCCTTGTGACTCGTTGTGTGAACCATTTGTTCTTGTTCATTAGTCCATATGACTCTTTGTGTGAACCATTTGTCCTTGTTCTTTAGTCCTTCTTACTCGTTGTTTAGACCATTTATCTTTGTTTATTAGTCCTTGTGACTCGTTGTGTGAACCATTTGTTCTTGTTATTGGGAGTTGTTGTGTGAACCATTTTTCCTTGTTCATTAGTCCTTGTGACTTGTTGTGTGAACCATTTGTCCTTGTTCATTAGTCCTTGTGACTGTTGTGTGAACCATTTGTCCTTGTTCATTAGTCCTTGTGACTCGTTGTTTAAACCATTTGTAACAAGGACTCATTGTGTAAATCATTTGTCCTTGTTCTTTAGACCTTGTGACTCGTTGTGTAAACCATTTGTCCTTGTTCATTAGTCCTTGTGACTCATTGTGTGAACCGTTTGTCCTTATTTATTAGTCCATATGACTCGTTGTGTGAACCATTTGTCCTTGTTCTTTAGTCCTTGTGACTCGTTGTTTAAACCATTTGTCCTTGTTTATTAGTCTTTGTCACTCGTTGTGTAAACCATTTGTCCTTGTTATTGTGACTTGTTGTGTGAACCATTTTTCCTTGTTCATTAGTCCTTGTGACTTGTTGTGTGAACCATTTGTCCTTGTTCATTAGTCCTTGTGACTGTTGTGTAAACCATTTGTCCTTGTTCATTAGTTCTTGTGACTCGTTGTTTAAACCATTTGTAACAAGGACTAATTGTGTAAATCATTTGTCCTTGTTCTTTAGACCTTGGGACTCGTTGTGTGAACCATTTGTCCTTGTTCATTAGTCCTTGTGACTCATTGTGTGAACCGTTTGTCCTTATTTATTTGTCCATATGACTCGTTGTGTGAACCATTTGTCCTTGTTCTTTAGTCCTTGTGACTCGTTGTTTAAACCGTTTTTCCTTGTTTATTAGTCCTTGTGACTTGTTGTGAAAACCATTTGTCCTTGTTATTGTGAGTTGTTTAAACCATTTGTCCTTGTTTATTAGTCCTTGTGACTCGTTGTGTGAACCACTTGTCCTTGTTCATTAGTCTTTGTGACTCGTTGTGTGAACCATTTGTTCTTGTTCATTAGTCCATATGACTCTTTGTGTGAACCATTTGTCCTTGTTCTTTAGTCCTTATTACTCGTTGTTTAAACCATTTGTCTTTGTTTATTAGTCCTTCTGACTCGTTGTGTGAACCATTTATCCTTGTTATTGTGACTTTTTGTGTGAACCATTTTTCCTTGTTAATTAGTCCTTGTGACTCGTTGTGTGAACCATTTGTCCTTGTTCATTAGTCCTTCTGACTCGTTGTGTGAACCATTTGTCCTTGTTCATTAGTCCTTGTGACTCGTTGTGTGAACCATTTGTCCTTGTTCATTAGTCCTTGTGACTGTTGTGTAAACTATTTGTCCTTGTTCATTAGTCCTTGTAACTCGTTGTGTGAACCATTTGTCCTTCTTCATTAGTCCTTGTGACTCGTTGTGTGAACCATTTGTCCTTGTTCATTAATCCTTGTGACTCGTTGTGTGAACCATTTGTTCTTGTTCATTAGTCCATATGACTCTGTGTGAAACATTTGTCCTTCTTTATTAGTCTTTGTGACTCGTTGTGTAAACCATTTGTCCTTGTTATTGTGACTTGTTGTGTGAACCATTTTTCCTTGTTCATTAGTCCTTGTGACTCGTTGTGTGAACCATTTGTCCTTGTTCATACGTCCTTGTGACTGTTGTGTAAACTATTTGTCCTTGTTCATTAGTCCTTGTGACTCGTTGTGCGAACCATTTGTTCTTGTTCACTAGTCCATATGACTCTTTGTGTGAACCATTTGTCCTAGTTCATTAATCCTTGTGACTCGTTGTGCGAACCATTTGTTCTTGTTCATTAGTCCATATGAGTCTTTGTGTGAACCATTTGTCCTTGATCTTTTGTCCTTGTGACTGTTGTGTGAACCATTTGTCCTTGTTCATTTGTCCTTGTGACTCGTTGTTTAAACCATTTGTAACAAGGACTCATTGTGTAAATCATTTGTCCTTGTTCTTTAGTCCTTGTGACTCGTTGTGTGAACCATTTGTCCTTGTTCATTAGTCCTTGTGACTGTTGTGTAAACTATTTGTCCTTGTTCATTAGTCCTTGTGACTCGTTGTGTGAACCATTTGTCCTTGTTCATTAGTCCTTGTGACTCGTTGTGTGAACCATTTGTTCTTGTTCATTAGTCCATATGACTCTTTGTGTGAACCATTTGTCCTTGTTCTTTAGTCCTTCTTACTCGTTGTTTAGACCATTTATCTTTGTTTATTAGTCCTTGTGACTCGTTGTGTGAACCATTTGTTCTTGTTATTGGGAGTTGTTGTGTGAACCATTTTTCCTTGTTCATTAGTCCTTGTGACTTGTTGTGTGAACCATTTGTCCTTGTTCATTAGTCCTTGTGACTGTTGTGTGAACCATTTGTCCTTGTTCATTAGTCCTTGTGACTCGTTGTTTAAACCATTTGTAACAAGGACTCATTGTGTAAATCATTTGTCCTTGTTCTTTAGACCTTGTGACTCGTTGTGTAAACCATTTGTCCTTGTTCATTAGTCCTTGTGACTCATTGTGTGAACCGTTTGTCCTTATTTATTAGTCCATATGACTCGTTGTGTGAACCATTTGTCCTTGTTCTTTAGTCCTTGTGACTCGTTGTTTAAACCATTTGTCCTTGTTTATTAGTCTTTGTCACTCGTTGTGTAAACCATTTGTCCTTGTTATTGTGACTTGTTGTGTGAACCATTTTTCCTTGTTCATTAGTCCTTGTGACTTGTTGTGTGAACCATTTGTCCTTGTTCATTAGTCCTTTTGACTGTTGTGTAAACCATTTGTCCTTGTTCATTAGTTCTTGTGACTCGTTGTTTAAACCATTTGTAACAAGGACTAATTGTGTAAATCATTTGTCCTTGTTCTTTAGACCTTGGGACTCGTTGTGTGAACCATTTGTCCTTGTTCATTAGTCCTTGTGACTCATTGTGTGAACCGTTTGTCCTTATTTATTTGTCCATATGACTCGTTGTGTGAACCATTTGTCCTTGTTCTTTAGTCCTTGTGACTCGTTGTTTAAACCGTTTTTCCTTGTTTATTAGTCCTTGTGACTTGTTGTGAAAACCATTTGTCCTTGTTATTGTGAGTTGTTTAAACCATTTGTCCTTGTTTATTAGTCCTTGTGACTCGTTGTGTGAACCACTTGTCCTTGTTCATTAGTCTTTGTGACTCGTTGTGTGAACCATTTGTTCTTGTTCATTAGTCCATATGACTCTTTGTGTGAACCATTTGTCCTTGTTCTTTAGTCCTTATTACTCGTTGTTTAAACCATTTGTCTTTGTTTATTAGTCCTTCTGACTCGTTGTGTGAACCATTTATCCTAGTTATTGTGACTTTTTGTGTGAACCATTTTTCCTTGTTAATTAGTCCTTGTGACTCGTTGTGTGAACCATTTGTCCTTGTTCATTAGTCCTTCTGACTCGTTGTGTGAACCATTTGTCCTTGTTCATTAGTCCTTGTGACTCGTTGTGTGAACCATTTGTCCTTGTTCATTAGTCCTTGTGATTTGTTGTGTAAACCATTTGTCCTTGTTCATTAGTCCTTGTAACTCGTTGTGTGAACCATTTGTCCTTCTTCATTAGTCCTTGTGACTCGTTGTGTGAACCATTTGTCCTTGTTCATTAATCCTTGTGACTCGTTGTGTGAACCATTTGTTCTTGTTCATTAGTCCATATGACTCTGTGTGAAACATTTGTCCTTCTTTATTAGTCTTTGTGACTCGTTGTGTAAACCATTTGTCCTTGTTATTGTGACTTGTTGTGTGAACCATTTTTCCTTGTTCATTAGTCCTTGTGACTCGTTGTGTGAACCATTTGTCCTTGTTCATACGTCCTTGTGACTTGTTGTGTAAACTATTTGTCCTTGTTCATTAGTCCTTGTGACTCGTTGTGCGAACCATTTGTTCTTGTTCACTAGTCCATATGACTCTTTGTGTGAACCATTTGTCCTAGTTCATTAATCCTTGTGACTCGTTGTGCGAACCATTTGTTCTTGTTCATTAGTCCATATGAGTCTTTGTGTGAACCATTTGTCCTTGATCTTTAGTCCTTGTGGATGTTGTGTGAACCATTTGTCCTTGTTCATTTGTCCTTGTGACTCGTTGTTTAAACCATTTGTAACAAGGACTCATTGTGTAAATCATTTGTCCTTGTTCTTTAGACCTTGTGACTCGTTGTGTAAACCATTTGTCCTTGTTCATTAGTCCTTGTGACTCATTGTGTGAACCGTTTGTCCTTATTTATTAGTCCATATGACTCGTTGTGTGAACCATTTGTCCTTGTTCTTTAGTCCTTGTGACTCGTTGTTTAAACCATTTGTCCTTGTTTATTAGTCTTTGTCACTCGTTGTGTAAACCATTTGTCCTTGTTATTGTGACTTGTTGTGTGAACCATTTTTCCTTGTTCATTAGTCCTTGTGACTTGTTGTGTGAACCATTTGTCCTTGTTCATTAGTCCTTGTGACTGTTGTGTAAACCATTTGTCCTTGTTCATTAGTTCTTGTGACTCGTTGTTTAAACCATTTGTAACAAGGACTAATTGTGTAAATCATTTGTCCTTGTTCTTTAGACCTTGGGACTCGTTGTGTGAACCATTTGTCCTTGTTCATTAGTCCTTGTGACTCATTGTGTGAACCGTTTGTCCTTATTTATTTGTCCATATGACTCGTTGTGTGAACCATTTGTCCTTGTTCTTTAGTCCTTGTGACTCGTTGTTTAAACCGTTTTTCCTTGTTTATTAGTCCTTGTGACTTGTTGTGAAAACCATTTGTCCTTGTTATTGTGAGTTGTTTAAACCATTTGTCCTTGTTTATTAGTCCTTGTGACTCGTTGTGTGAACCACTTGTCCTTGTTCATTAGTCTTTGTGACTCGTTGTGTGAACCATTTGTTCTTGTTCATTAGTCCATATGACTCTTTGTGTGAACCATTTGTCCTTGTTCTTTAGTCCTTATTACTCGTTGTTTAAACCATTTGTCTTTGTTTATTAGTCCTTCTGACTCGTTGTGTGAACCATTTATCCTTGTTATTGTGACTTTTTGTGTGAACCATTTTTCCTTGTTAATTAGTCCTTGTGACTCGTTGTGTGAACCATTTGTCCTTGTTCATTAGTCCTTCTGACTCGTTGTGTGAACCATTTGTCCTTGTTCATTAGTCCTTGTGACTCGTTGTGTGAACCATTTGTCCTTGTTCATTAGTCCTTGTGACTGTTGTGTAAACTATTTGTCCTTGTTCATTAGTCCTTGTAACTCGTTGTGTAAACCATTTGTCCTTCTTCATTAGTCCTTGTGACTCGTTGTGTGAACCATTTGTCCTTGTTCATTAATCCTTGTGACTCGTTGTGTGAACCATTTGTTCTTGTTCATTAGTCCATATGACTCTGTGTGAAACATTTGTCCTTCTTTATTAGTCTTTGTGACTCGTTGTGTAAACCATTTGTCCTTGTTATTGTGACTTGTTGTGTGAACCATTTTTCCTTGTTCATTAGTCCTTGTGACTGTTGTGTAAACCATTTGTCCTTGTTCATTAGTTCTTGTGACTCGTTGTTTAAACCATTTGTAACAAGGACTAATTGTGTAAATCATTTGTCCTTGTTCTTTAGACCTTGGGACTCGTTGTGTGAACCATTTGTCCTTGTTCATTAGTCCTTGTGACTCATTGTGTGAACCGTTTGTCCTTATTTATTTGTCCATATGACTCGTTGTGTGAACCATTTGTCCTTGTTCTTTAGTCCTTGTGACTCGTTGTTTAAACCGTTTTTCCTTGTTTATTAGTCCTTGTGACTTGTTGTGAAAACCATTTGTCCTTGTTATTGTGAGTTGTTTAAACCATTTGTCCTTGTTTATTAGTCCTTGTGACTCGTTGTGTGAACCACTTGTCCTTGTTCATTAGTCTTTGTGACTCGTTGTGTGAACCATTTGTTCTTGTTCATTAGTCCATATGACTCTTTGTGTGAACCATTTGTCCTTGTTCTTTAGTCCTTATTACTCGTTGTTTAAACCATTTGTCTTTGTTTATTAGTCCTTCTGACTCGTTGTGTGAACCATTTATCCTTGTTATTGTGACTTTTTGTGTGAACCATTTTTCCTTGTTAATTAGTCCTTGTGACTCGTTGTGTGAACCATTTGTCCTTGTTCATTAGTCCTTCTGACTCGTTGTGTGAACCATTTGTCCTTGTTCATTAGTCCTTGTGACTCGTTGTGTGAACCATTTGTCCTTGTTCATTAGTCCTTGTGACTGTTGTGTAAACTATTTGTCCTTGTTCATTAGTCCTTGTAACTCGTTGTGTGAACCATTTGTCCTTCTTCATTAGTCCTTGTGACTCGTTGTGTGAACCATTTGTCCTTGTTCATTAATCCTTGTGACTCGTTGTGTGAACCATTTGTTCTTGTTCATTAGTCCATATGACTCTGTGTGAAACATTTGTCCTTCTTTATTAGTCTTTGTGACTCGTTGTGTAAACCATTTGTCCTTGTTATTGTGACTTGTTGTGTGAACCATTTTTCCTTGTTCATTAGTCCTTGTGACTCGTTGTGTGAACCATTTGTCCTTGTTCATACGTCCTTGTGACTGTTGTGTAAACTATTTGTCCTTGTTCATTAGTCCTTGTGACTCGTTGTGCGAACCATTTGTTCTTGTTCACTAGTCCATATGACTCTTTGTGTGAACCATTTGTCCTAGTTCATTAATCCTTGTGACTCGTTGTGCGAACCATTTGTTCTTGTTCATTAGTCCATATGAGTCTTTGTGTGAACCATTTGTCCTTGATCTTTAGTCCTTGTGACTGTTGTGTGAACCATTTGTCCTTGTTCATTTGTCCTTGTGACTCGTTGTTTAAACCATTTGTAACAAGGACTCATTGTGTAAATCATTTGTCCTTGTTCTTTAGTCCTTGTGACTCGTTGTGTGAACCATTTGTCCTTGTTCATTAGTCCTTGTGACTGTTGTGTAAACTATTTGTCCTTGTTCATTAGTCCTTGTGACTCGTTGTGTGAACCATTTGTCCTTGTTCATTAGTCCTTGTGACTCGTTGTGTGAACCATTTGTTCTTGTTCATTAGTCCATATGACTCTTTGTGTGAACCATTTGTCCTTGTTCTTTAGTCCTTCTTACTCGTTGTTTAGACCATTTATCTTTGTTTATTAGTCCTTGTGACTCGTTGTGTGAACCATTTGTTCTTGTTATTGGGAGTTGTTGTGTGAACCATTTTTCCTTGTTCATTAGTCCTTGTGACTTGTTGTGTGAACCATTTGTCCTTGTTCATTAGTCCTTGTGACTGTTGTGTGAACCATTTGTCCTTGTTCATTAGTCCTTGTGACTCGTTGTTTAAACCATTTGTAACAAGGACTCATTGTGTAAATCATTTGTCCTTGTTCTTTAGACCTTGTGACTCGTTGTGTAAACCATTTGTCCTTGTTCATTAGTCCTTGTGACTCATTGTGTGAACCGTTTGTCCTTATTTATTAGTCCATATGACTCGTTGTGTGAACCATTTGTCCTTGTTCTTTAGTCCTTGTGACTCGTTGTTTAAACCATTTGTCCTTGTTTATTAGTCTTTGTCACTCGTTGTGTAAACCATTTGTCCTTGTTATTGTGACTTGTTGTGTGAACCATTTTTCCTTGTTCATTAGTCCTTGTGACTTGTTGTGTGAACCATTTGTCCTTGTTCATTAGTCCTTGTGACTGTTGTGTAAACCATTTGTCCTTGTTCATTAGTTCTTGTGACTCGTTGTTTAAACCATTTGTAACAAGGACTAATTGTGTAAATCATTTGTCCTTGTTCTTTAGACCTTGGGACTCGTTGTGTGAACCATTTGTCCTTGTTCATTAGTCCTTGTGACTCATTGTGTGAACCGTTTGTCCTTATTTATTTGTCCATATGACTCGTTGTGTGAACCATTTGTCCTTGTTCTTTAGTCCTTGTGACTCGTTGTTTAAACCGTTTTTCCTTGTTTATTAGTCCTTGTGACTTGTTGTGAAAACCATTTGTCCTTGTTATTGTGAGTTGTTTAAACCATTTGTCCTTGTTTATTAGTCCTTGTGACTCGTTGTGTGAACCACTTGTCCTTGTTCATTAGTCTTTGTGACTCGTTGTGTGAACCATTTGTTCTTGTTCATTAGTCCATATGACTCTTTGTGTGAACCATTTGTCCTTGTTCTTTAGTCCTTATTACTCGTTGTTTAAACCATTTGTCTTTGTTTATTAGTCCTTCTGACTCGTTGTGTGAACCATTTATCCTAGTTATTGTGACTTTTTGTGTGAACCATTTTTCCTTGTTAATTAGTCCTTGTGACTCGTTGTGTGAACCATTTGTCCTTGTTCATTAGTCCTTCTGACTCGTTGTGTGAACCATTTGTCCTTGTTCATTAGTCCTTGTGACTCGTTGTGTGAACCATTTGTCCTTGTTCATTAGTCCTTGTGACTGTTGTGTAAACTATTTGTCCTTGTTCATTAGTCCTTGTAACTCGTTGTGTGAACCATTTGTCCTTCTTCATTAGTCCTTGTGACTCGTTGTGTGAACCATTTGTCCTTGTTCATTAATCCTTGTGACTCGTTGTGTGAACCATTTGTTCTTGTTCATTAGTCCATATGACTCTGTGTGAAACATTTGTCCTTCTTTATTAGTCTTTGTGACTCGTTGTGTAAACCATTTGTCCTTGTTATTGTGACTTGTTGTGTGAACCATTTTTCCTTGTTCATTAGTCCTTGTGACTCGTTGTGTGAACCATTTGTCCTTGTTCATACGTCCTTGTGACTGTTGTGTAAACTATTTGTCCTTGTTCATTAGTCCTTGTGACTCGTTGTGCGAACCATTTGTTCTTGTTCACTAGTCCATATGACTCTTTGTGTGAACCATTTGTCCTAGTTCATTAATCCTTGTGACTCGTTGTGCGAACCATTTGTTCTTGTTCATTAGTCCATATGAGTCTTTGTGTGAACCATTTGTCCTTGATCTTTAGTCCTTGTGACTGTTGTGTGAACCATTTGTCCTTGTTCATTTGTCCTTGTGACTCGTTGTTTAAACCATTTGTAACAAGGACTCATTGTGTAAATCATTTGTCCTTGTTCTTTAGACCTTGTGACTCGTTGTGTAAACCATTTGTCCTTGTTCATTAGTCCTTGTGACTCATTGTGTGAACCGTTTGTCCTTATTTATTAGTCCATATGACTCGTTTTGTGAACCATTTGTCCTTGTTCTTTAGTCCTTGTGACTCGTTGTTTAAACCATTTGTCCTTGTTTATTAGTCTTTGTCACTCGTTGTGTAAACCATTTGTCCTTGTTATTGTGACTTGTTGTGTGAACCATTTTTCCTTGTTCATTAGTCCTTGTGACTTGTTGTGTGAACCATTTGTCCTTGTTCATTAGTCCTTGTGACTGTTGTGTAAACCATTTGTCCTTGTTCATTAGTTCTTGTGACTCGTTGTTTAAACCATTTGTAACAAGGACTAATTGTGTAAATCATTTGTCCTTGTTCTTTAGACCTTGGGACTCGTTGTGTGAACCATTTGTCCTTGTTCATTAGTCCTTGTGACTCATTGTGTGAACCGTTTGTCCTTATTTATTTGTCCATATGACTCGTTGTGTGAACCATTTGTCCTTGTTCTTTAGTCCTTGTGACTCGTTGTTTAAACCGTTTTTCCTTGTTTATTAGTCCTTGTGACTTGTTGTGAAAACCATTTGTCCTTGTTATTGTGAGTTGTTTAAACCATTTGTCCTTGTTTATTAGTCCTTGTGACTCGTTGTGTGAACCACTTGTCCTTGTTCATTAGTCTTTGTGACTCGTTGTGTGAACCATTTGTTCTTGTTCATTAGTCCATATGACTCTTTGTGTGAACCATTTGTCCTTGTTCTTTAGTCCTTATTACTCGTTGTTTAAACCATTTGTCTTTGTTTATTAGTCCTTCTGACTCGTTGTGTGAACCATTTATCCTTGTTATTGTGACTTTTTGTGTGAACCATTTTTCCTTGTTAATTAGTCCTTGTGACTCGTTGTGTGAACCATTTGTCCTTGTTCATTAGTCCTTCTGACTCGTTGTGTGAACCATTTGTCCTTGTTCATTAGTCCTTGTGACTCGTTGTGTGAACCATTTGTCCTTGTTCATTAGTCCTTGTGATTCGTTGTGTAAACTATTTGTCCTTGTTCATTAGTCCTTGTAACTCGTTGTGTAAACCATTTGTCCTTCTTCATTAGTCCTTGTGACTCGTTGTGTGAACCATTTGTCCTTGTTCATTAATCCTTGTGACTCGTTGTGTGAACCATTTGTTCTTGTTCATTAGTCCATATGACTCTGTGTGAAACATTTGTCCTTCTTTATTAGTCTTTGTGACTCGTTGTGTAAACCATTTGTCCTTGTTATTGTGACTTGTTGTGTGAACCATTTTTCCTTGTTCATTAGTCCTTGTGACTCGTTGTGTGAACCATTTGTCCTTGTTCATACGTCCTTGTGACTGTTGTGTAAACTATTTGTCCTTGTTCATTAGTCCTTGTGACTCGTTGTGCGAACCATTTGTTCTTGTTCACTAGTCCATATGACTCTTTGTGTGAACCATTTGTCCTAGTTCATTAATCCTTGTGACTCGTTGTGCGAACCATTTGTTCTTGTTCATTAGTCCATATGAGTCTTTGTGTGAACCATTTGTCCTTGATCTTTAGTCCTTGTGACTCGTTTTTTAAACCATTTGTCCTTGTTTATTAGTCTTTGTGACTCGTTGTGTAAACCATTTGTCCTTGTTATTGTGACTTGTTGTGTGAACCATTTGTCCTTGTTCTTTAGTCCTTGTGACTTGTTGTGTGAACCATTTGTCCTTGTTCATTAGTCCTTGTGACTGTTGTGTAAACCATTTGTCCTTGTTCATTAGCCCTTGTGACTCGTTGTTTAAACCATTTGTAACAAGGACTCATTGTGTAAATCATTTGTCCTTGTTCTTTAGACCTTGTGACTCGTTGTGTGAACCATTTGTCCTTGTTCATTAGTCCTTGTGACTCATTGTGTGAACCGTTTGTCCTTGTCTATTAGTCCATATGACTCGTTGTGTGAACCATTTGTCATTGTTCTTTAGTCCTTGTGACTCGTTGTTTAAACCATTTTTCCTTGTTTATTAGTCCTTCTGACTTGTTGTGAAAACCATTTGTCCTTGTTATTGTGACTTGTTGTGTGAACCATTTGTCCTTGTTCGTTAGTCTTTGTGACTAGTTGTGTGAACCATTTGTCCTTGTTCATTAATCCTTGTGACTCGTTGTGTAAACTATTTGTCCTTGTTCATTAGTCCTTGTAACTCGTTGTGTGAACCAATTGTCCTTGTTCTTTAGTCCTTGTGACTCGTTGTTTAAACCATTTGTCCTTGTTTATTAGTCCTTGTGACTCGTTGTGTGAACCACTTGTCCTTGTTCATTAGTCTTTGTGACTTGTTGTGTGAGCCATTTGTTCTTGTTCATTAGTCTATATGACTCTTTGTGTGAACCATTTATCCTTGTTCTTTAGTCCTTATTACTCGTTGTTTAAACCATTTGTCCTTGTTTATTAGTGCTTATGACTCGTTGTGTAAACCATTTGTCCTTGTTATTCTGACTTGTTGTGTGAACCATTTTTCCTTGTTCATTAGTCCTTGTGACTTGTTGTGTGAACCATTTGTCCTTGTTCATTAGTCCTTGTGACTGTTGTGTAAACCATTTGTCCTTGTTCATTAGTCCTTGTGACTCGTTGTTTAAACCATTTGTAACAAGGACTCATTGTGTAAATCATTTGTCCTTGTTCTTTAGACCTTGTGACTCGTTGTGTGAACCATTTGTCCTTGTTCATTAGTCCTTGTGACTCATTGTGTGAACCGTTTGTCCTTATTTATTAGTCCATATGACTCGTTGTGTGAACCATTTGTCCTTGTTCTTTAGTCCTTGTGACTCGTTGTTTAAACCATTTTTCCTTGTTTATTAGTCCTTGTGACTTGTTGTGAAAACCATTTGTCCTTGTGATTGTGACTTGTTGTGTGAACCATTCTTCCTTGTTCATTAGTCCTTGTGACTAGTTGTGTGAACCACTTGTCCTTGTTCATTAATCCTTGTGACTCGTTGTGTAAACTATTTGTCCTTGTTCATTAGTCCTTGTGACTCGTTGTGTGAACCATTTGTCCTTGTTCTTTAGTCCTTGTGACTCGTTGTTTAAACCATTTTTCCTTGTTTATTAGTCCTTGTGACTTGTTGTGAAAACCATTTGTCCTTGTTATTGTGACTTGTTGTGTGAACCATTTTTCCTTGTTCATTAATCCTTGTGACTCGTTGTGTAAACTATTTGTCCTTGTTCATTAGTCCTTGTGACTCGTTGTTTAACCCATTTGTCCTTGTTTATTAGTCTTTGTGACTCGTTGTGTAAACCATTTGTCCTTGTTATTGTGACTTGTTGTGTGAACCATTTTTCCTTGTTCATTAGTCCTTGTGACTTGTTGTGTGAACCATTTGTCCTTGTTCATTAGTCCTTGTGACTGTTGTGTAAACCATTTGTCCTTGTTCATTAGTTCTTGTGACTCGTTGTTTAAACCATTTGTAACAAGGACTCATTGTGTAAATCATTTGTCCTTGTTCTTTAGACCTTGGGACTCGTTGTGTGAACCATTTGTCCTTGTTCATTAGTCCTTGTGACTCATTGTGTGAACCGTTTGTCCTTATTTATTAGTCCATATGACTCGTTGTGTGAACCATTTGTCCTTGTTCTTTAGTCCTTGTGACTCGTTGTTTAAACCGTTTTTCCTTGTTTATTAGTCCTTGTGACTTGTTGTGAAAACCATTTGTCCTTGTTATTGTGAGTTGTGTGAACCATTTTTCCTTGTTCATTAGTCCTTGTGACTAGTTGTGTGAACCATTTGTCCTTGTTCATTAATCCTTGTGACTCGTTGTGTAAACTATTTGTCCTTGTTCATTAGTCCTTGTGACTCATTGTGTGAACCATTTGTCCTTGTTCTTTAGTCCTTGTGACTCGTTGTTTAAACCATTTGTCCTTGTTTATTAGTCCTTGTGACTCGTTGTGTGAACCACTTGTCCTTGTTCATTAGTCTTTGTGACTCGTTGTGTGAACCATTTGTTCTTGTTCATTAGTCCATATGACTCTTTGTGTGAACCATTTGTCCTTGTTCTTTAGTCCTTATTACTCGTTGTTTAAACCATTTGTCTTTGTTTATTAGTCCTTCTGACTCGTTGTGTGACCCATTTATCCTTGTTATTGTGACTTTTTGTGTGAACCATTTTTCCTTGTTAATTAGTCCTTGTGACTCGTTGTGTGAACCATTTGTCCTTGTTCATTAGTCCTTCTGACTCGTTGTGTGAACCATTTGTCCTTGTTCATTAGTCCTTGCGACTCGTTGTGTGAACCATTTGTCCTTGTTCATTAGTCCTTGTGACTGTTGTGTAAACTATTTGTCCTTGTTCATTAGTCCTTGTGACTCGTTGTGTGAACCATTTGTCCTTCTTCATTAGTCCTTGTGACTCGTTGTGTGAACCATTTGTCCTTGTTCATTAATCCTTGTGACTCGTTGTGTGAACCATTTGTTCTTGTTCATTAGTCCATATGACTCTGTGTGAAACATTTGTCCTTCTTTATTAGTCTTTGTGACTCGTTGTGTAAACCATTTGTCCTTGTTATTGTGACTTGTTGTGTGAACCATTTTTCCTTGTTCATTAGTCCTTGTGACTCGTTGTGTGAACCATTTGTCCTTGTTCATACGTCCTTGTGACTGTTGTGTAAACTATTTGTCCTTGTTCATTAGTCCTTGTGACTCGTTGTGCGAACCATTTGTTCTTGTTCACTAGTCCATATGACTTTTTGTGTGAACCATTTGTCCTTGTTCATTAATCCTTGTGACTCGTTGTGCGAACCATTTGTTCTTGTTCATTAGTCCATATGAGTCTGGAGTAAAACTACTAGGACTCGATTTTTGGACGAATAAGACTCGAAAACAGAATTTGAATTGGTTGGAATTAGACTCAACAAATGGACTGTTTTGGACTCAAACAAAGACTAACTAAAATGGTTTAAGGATTAAGAAGATAAAAGACTCAAGTATGTACGATTTAAGACTCAACTAATCTGATTTGGGACATGGCAAACAACACAATTGAAACGATTAGCTTGAATGACAACAATGGAAAATAGGTTTGTAACTTAAATGCTTATGAAGTAAACATTCAAATAACAATCTTCTCAAGGACTCAAAGCAAAGAAAACAGAAAGTTTGGGACTGATTTGACACGAAAACAAGAACAAGTAACCGAGATATGACTTAAACTAGATCATGAAGCAGGTTTAAGCCTTGGAATTAAACTCAAGATCACGAAGCAAGAGCTTAATCCCGCCTCAAACACTAAGTAATGAGGGGTTTTCTGCACTAAGCAAGAAGAAAATTGATTGAAAACTTCAGTTTCAAACTCATATTTTAATTCACTCAAATCTGAAGTTCTCAAGTGTTTAGCTTGGTTTATATAGACCAAGGCTTACAATCTTGACCCTTGATTACTAAGTACATCTAAAGGTCACAAAAATAGCAGCTAACAACCAAGAAAACGGCAGCCTAGGCTATGACAAATCTGAAATGAAAAGGACATAAAGCAAAGAAAGTAAACTAATAGTCCAAACTTCCTTGTTTGTAGCTCAACTTCTTATTTATGATTATATGGATTGAAATGGGGCTTGAGGAAACCGTGTAAGAGTCCTTGCTACAGCCATAAAGTCCCTTGAGCTTTGTTGGTTCAAAAGAGGAAGGTTGATAGCGACATAATGCACAAAAAACTAAGCTTGTTCCAGCCATGGTCCTGATTGCGCACGGTTTTAGAAGCTTGGCAAACTCTATGATAGGAACGGCTTTGGGATATAAGTTCCTACACAAAAACGTCCCAAACTCACCAAAGATTAATCCCATGCTGGAAAATGGCACGACTTCTTAGACGGAATTCATGTTAGACCTCAATCTTGCGCAAGGTCCAAAACCGGGTGAAATGTGGCCTTTCTCGGTTTGATTTGTTTCAATCTCCCCTTCTTCAAAAGGACTTGCCCTCAAGTCCTGGAAATCATCATCCTTATTCTCCACATAGCTTGGACTCAAGTCCCCAACATCAAATGTTACATGAATTCCCAAGAGATCAACTTTGTACTTATTGAACCCAATTTGCTTGATGACTTTGAAAGGATCTTCTTCACTTGCTATGGACTTGTTTTTTCCTTTCTTAAGGACTCTTTGCTTGTTGATTTTAACCCACACAAGGTCCCCGGGCCTGAATATGCGAGCTTGCTTCGGAGCCATAGACATTTCCTTGCATTTCATGGCCTTAGCATGGATGGGAGGATCTCTTTCAACTCGTTTCTTGACTCCTTTCCATTCCTCAACAATTGGTTCGAAATTTTGCACTTGGGCAGCCTCATTGCCGTGGCCATTGCCATCACTAGCCTTGCACTTGAATTCAAATGAGTTAGTTAAACTTGGATTAGGAAATGAAGTAGGCTCACATTGCAAGCCTTCAAAGAAACCCTCGGTTTGATCTTTCCATTTGAGTAATGCTTGAACCCTTGGCTCCTTGCACTTATCCTTGGCATGGACAACATGGTCAGTCCCCATGCCGTCCTCCCCTTGACTCACCTTGTCTTCATTGATCAATAATACTTTCTTGGGTGGTTCAAACAAGGACTCGGGTGGTAGGGGTGCTAGCACAACTTTCTTTGAACCAAGCTTGAAAGTATAGGTGTTGTCTTGACCATTATGCATTGAATCTTTATCAAACTCCCATGGCCTTCCAAGTAGAAGATGGCAAGCATCCATAGGTAGAACATCACAAAGAACCTCATCAACATAGTTCTTGCCAATGGAGAAAGACACTAGGCATTGCTTATCCACCTTAACTTCAGCCCCTTTGTTGAGCTACCTCAACTTGTAAGGATTAGGATGATCTTGTGTAGGCAAAGAGAGCTTCTCAATGAGAGTATTAGAAGCCACATTAGTACAACTTCCTCCATCAATGATAAGGTTGCAAACTTTCCCTTGAATGGTGCACCTAGACCTAAAGAGTTGTTGTCTTTGGTTTACTTCCATAGGTTGGGTACTCAATGCTCTCCAAATGACCAAACTCACTCCCTCATCCGGTTCTACAACCATGGCAGCCTCCTCTTGCACCGTTTCTTCCTTACTATCATCACAAACAAGGATCTCATCCTCACCCCAATGAACTACCTCAAATGTGCTAAGGGCTCTCTTGGTTGGACACTCTTTAGCATAGTGACCGAACCCTTGACATTGGTAACATTTTTTCAGAGATGTGGTGCTTTTGGTTGGAATCATGGGTGCCTTGCCTTTGTCAAGAGTAGGTGTTTTGTTTTGAGGGGTTGGTTCATCAACCTTGGTCTCGGTTTGGGTGGAGTAGGGGGCTGTTTTGGCGGCTGTTTTTGTGGTGGCAGCTCTCTCCTTTCCCAATTTCTCAACCCTTAAAGCCAAATTAACGGCTTCATCAAAGGACCATACTTGTTGCATTCTAACCCTATGAGCAATCTTAGTATCTAAACCTTCAACAAATCTAGCAATCTTTTGTTCGGGCTTTTCATTGAGTTCACATTGCAAGGTAAGTTGTTCAAAGTCTCTAAGATATGACTCAAGTGGTTGTTGGTCTTGTTTAAGTTGTGTGAGCTTAATGAAAATGTCTTGAGTGTACTCTTTAGGTATAAACTTCTCATTAAGCTTCTTTTTCAGTTTTAACCAAGACTTAATAGGTTCCTTACCATCCCTTCTTCTCTGATTTTTAAGTTCTCATACCAAAGGGAGGCATAGCCTTTGAGTTTCAAGATTGCAACTTTAAAAGCTTTGCCATCAGAATAACCTTTAAACTCAAAGACTCTTTCAATGGTCCTAAACCAATCTAACAAATCCTCGGGGTTTAAACTATCATGAAAATCAGGAATTTCTACCTTTAAGTCTTTGTGGGCTCTCCATGAAAGGCCTCGGCCATGGACTCCTCCGAATCAGAAAGCTCTTCTTCCTCATGGCCACCATGAGCTCGTCCTCTCCCCATGAGGCCACGGCCTCTACCCCTGCCTCTAGGTGGTCGTCCTCCTCTTGGTGGTGGTGTTGGAATATTAGCCATGATAACATTGAGAGATTCTAGCAACAAATCACATTTTTCAGAAAGTTGAGTAACTTGTGTTTCAATTCCAGCAATCCTTTCTTCACTCATGGTTGTTTTTTGTGTTTTTAATGTGGTTAGGGTATAATGAACTCACAAAGAAAGGATTTTTGTTGTTAACCAAAGCTCTGATAACCAATTTGGAGTAAAACTACTAGGACTCGATTTTTGGACGAATAAGACTCGAAAACAGAATTTGAATTGGTTGGAATTAGACTCAACAAATGGACTGTTTTGGACTCAAACAAAGACTAACTAAAATGGTTTAAGGATTAAGAAGATAAAAGACTCAAGTATGTACGATTTAAGACTCAACTAATCTGATTTGGGACATGGCAAACAACACAATTGAAACGATTAGCTTGAATGACAACAATGGAAAATAGGTTTGTAACTTAAATGCTTATGAAGTAAACATTCAAATAACAATCTTCTCAAGGACTCAAAGCAAAGAAAACAGAAAGTTTGGGACTGATTTGACACGAAAACAAGAACAAGTAACCGAGATATGACTTAAACTAGATCACGAAGCAGGTTTAAGCCTTGGAATTAAACTCAAGATCACGAAGCAAGAGCTTAATCCCGCCTCAAACACTAAGTAATGAGGGGTTTTCTGCACTAAGCAAGAAGAAAATTGATTGAAAACTTCAGTTTCAAACTCATATTTTAATTCACTCAAATCTGAAGTTCTCAAGTGTTTAGCTTGGTTTATATAGACCAAGGCTTACAATCTTGACCCTTGATTACTAAGTACATCTAAAGGTCACAAAAATAGCAGCTAACAACCAAGAAAACGGCAGCCTAGGCTATGACAAATCTGAAATGAAAAGGACATAAAGCAAAGAAAGTAAACTAAAAGTCCAAACTTCCTTGTTTGTAGCTCAACTTCTTATTTATGATTATATGGACTGAAATGGGGCTTGAGAAAACCGTGTAAGAGTCCTTGCTGCAGCCATAAAGTCCCTTGAGCTTTGTTGGTTCAAAAGAGGAAGGTTGATAGCGACATAATGCACAAAAAACTAAGCTTGTTCCAGCCATGGTCCTGATTGCGCACGGTTTTAGAAGCTTGGCAAACTCTATGATAGGAACGGCTTTGGGATATAAGTTCCTACACAAAAATGTCCCAAACTCACCAAAGATTAATCCCATGTTGGAAAATGGCACGACTTCTTAGACGGAATTCATGTTAGACCTCAATCTTGCGCAAGGTCCAAAACCGGGTGAAATGTGGCCTTTCTCGGTTTGATTTGTTTCAGAGTCTTTGTGTGAACCATTTGTCCTTGTTCTTTAGTCCTTGTGACTCGTTGTTTAAACCATTTGTCCTTGTTTATTAGTCTTTGTGACTCGTTGTGTAAACCATTTGTCCTTGTTATTGTGACTTGTTGTGTGAACCATTTGTCCTTGTTCTTTAGTCCTTGTGACTTGTTGTGTGAACCATTTGTCCTTGTTCATTAGTCCTTGTGACTGTTGTGTAAACCATTTGTCCTTGTTCATTAGTCCTTGTGACTCGTTGTTTAAACCATTTGTAACAAGGACTCATTGTGTAAATCATTTGTCCTTGTTCTTTAGACCTTGTGACTCGTTGTGTGAACCATTTGTCCTTGTTCATTAGTCCTTGTGACTCATTGTGTGAACCGTTTGTCCTTGTTTATTAGTCCATATGACTCGTTGTGTGAACCATTTGTCCTTGTTCTTTAGTCCTTGTGACTCGTTGTTTAAACCATTTTTCCTTGTTTATTAGTCCTTGTGACTTGTTGTGAAAACCATTTGTCCTTGTTATTGTGACTTGTTGTGTGAACCATTTGTCCTTGTTCATTAGTCTTTGTGACTAGTTGTGTGAACCATTTGTCCTTGTTCATTAATCCTTGTGACTCGTTGTGTAAACTATTTGTCCTTGTTCATTAGTCCTTGTGACTCGTTGTGTGAACCATTTGTCCTTGTTCTTTAGTCCTTGTGACTCGTTGTTTAAACCATTTGTCCTTGTTTATTAGTCCTTGTGACTCGTTGTGTGAACCACTTGTCCTTGTTCATTAGTCTTTGTGACTTGTTGTGTGAACCATTTGTTCTTGTTCATTAGTCCATATGACTCTTTGTGTGAACCATTTATCCTTGTTCTTTAGTCCTTATTACTCGTTGTTTAAACCATTTGTCCTTGTTTATTAGTGCTTATGACTCGTTGTGTAAACCATTTGTCCTTGTTATTCTGACTTGTTGTGTGAATCATTTTTCCTTGTTCATTAGTCCTTGTGACTTGTTGTGTGAACCATTTGTCCTTGTTCATTAGTCCTTGTGACTGTTGTGTAAACCATTTGTCCTTGTTCATTAGTCCTTGTGACTCGTTGTTTAAACCATTTGTAACAAGGACTCATTGTGTAAATCATTTGTCCTTGTTCTTTAGACCTTGTGACTCGTTGTGTGAACCATTTGTCCTTGTTCATTAGTCCTTGTGACTCATTGTGTGAACCGTTTGTCCTTATTTATTAGTCCATATGACTCGTTGTGTGAACCATTTGTCCTTGTTTATTAGTCCTTGTGACTTGTTGTGAAAACCATTTGTCCTTGTTATTGTGACTTGTTGTGTGAACCATTTTTCCTTGTTCATTAGTCCTTGTGACTAGTTGTGTGAACCACTTGTCCTTGCTCATTAATCCTTGTGACTCGTTGTGTAAACTATTTGTCCTTGTTCATTAGTCCTTGTGACTCGTTGTGTGAACCATTTGTCCTTGTTCTTTAATCCTTGTGACTCGTTGTTTAAACCATTTGTCCTTGTTTATTAGTCCTTGTGACTCGTTGTGTGAACCACTTGTCCTTGTTCATTAGTCTTTGTGACTCGTTGTGTGAACCATTTGTTCTTGTTCATTAGTCCATATGACTCTTTGTGTGATCCATTTATCCTTGTGACACGTTGTGTGAACCATTTGTTCTTTAGTCCTTGTGACTCGTTGTTTAAACCATTTGTCCTTGTTTATTAGTCCTTGTGACTCGTTGTGTGAACCACTTGTCCTTGTTTATTAGTCTTTGTGACTTGTTGTGTGAACCATTTGTTCTTGTTCATTAGTCCATATGACTCTTTGTGTGAACCATTAATCCTTGTTCTTTAGTCCTTATTACTCGTTGTTTAAACCATTTGTCCTTGTTTATTAGTGCTTATGACTCGTTGTGTAAACCATTTGTCCTTGTTATTGTGACTTGTTGTGTGAACCATTTTTCCTTGTTCATTAGTCCTTATGACTTGTTGTGTGAACCATTTGTCCTTGTTCATTAGTCCTTGTGACTGTTGTGTAAGCCATTTGTCCTTGTTCATTAGTCCTTGTGACTCGTTGTTTAAACCATTTGTAACAAGGACTCATTGTGTAAATCATTTGTCCTTGTTCTTTAGACCTTGTGACTCGTTGTGTGAACCATTTGTCCTTGTTCATTAGTCCTTGTGACTCATTGTGTGAACCGTTTGTCCTTATTTATTAGTCCATATGACTCATTGTGTGAACCATCTGTCCTTGTTCTTTAGTCCTTGTGACTCGTTGTTTAAACCATTTTTCCTTGTTTATTAGTCCTTGTGACTTGTTGTGAAAACCATTTGTCCTTGTTATTGTGACTTGTTGTGTGAACCATTTTTCCTTGTTCATTAATCCTTGTGACTAGTTGTGTGAACCATTTATCCTTGTTCATTAATCCTTGTGACTCGTTGTGTAAACTATTTGTCCTTGTTCATTAGTCCTTGTGACTCATTGTGTGAACCATTTGTCCTTGTTCTTTAGTCCTTGTGACTCGTTGTTTAAACCATTTGTCCTTGTTTATTAGTCCTTGTGACTCGTTGTGTGAACCACTTGTCCTTGTTCATTAGTCTTTGTGACTCGTTGTGTGAACCATTTGTTCTTGTTCATTAGTCCATATGACTCTTTGTGTGAACCATTTGTCCTTGTTCTTTAGTCCTTATTACTCGTTGTTTAAACCATTTGTCTTTGTTTATTAGTCCTTCTGACTCGTTGTGTGAACCATTTATCCTTGTTATTGTGACTTTTTGTGTGAACCATTTTTCCTTGTTAATTAGTCCTTGTGACTCATTGTGTGAACCATTTGTCCTTTTTCATTAGTCCTTCTGACTCGTTGTGTGAACCATTTGTCCTTGTTCATTAGTCCTTGTGACTCGTTGTGTGAACCATTTGTCCTTGTTCATTAGTCCTTGTGACTGTTGTGTAAACTATTTGTCCTTTTTCATTAGTCCTTGTGACTCGTTGTGTGAGCCATTTGTCCTTCTTCATTAGTCCTTGTGACTCGTTGTGTGAACCATTTGTCCTTGTTCATTAATCCTTGTGACTCGTTGTGTGAACCATTTGTTCTTGTTCATTAGTCCATATGACTCTTTGTGTGAAACATTTGTCCTTTATTTGTCTTTGTGACTCGTTGTGTAAACCAATTGTCCTTGTTATTGTGACTTGTTGTGTGAATCATTTTTCCTTGTTCATTAGTCCTTGTGACTCGTTGTGTGAACCATTTGTCCTTGTTCATACGTCCTTGTGACTGTTGTGTAAACTATTTGTCCTTGTTCATTAGTCCTTGTGACTCGTTGTGCGAACCATTTGTTCTTTTTCACTAGTCCATATGACTCTTTGTGTGAACCATTTGTCCTTGTTCATTAATCCTTGTGACTCGTTGTGCGAACCATTTGTTCTTGTTCATTAGTCCATATGAGTCTTTGTGTGAACCATTTGTCCTTGTTCTTTAGTCCTTGTGACTCGTTGTTTAAACCATTTGTCCTTGTTTATTTGTCTTTGTGACTCGTTGTGTAAACCATATGTCCTTGTTATTGTGACTTGTTGTGTGAACCATTTGTCCTTGTTCTTTAGTCCTTGTGACTTGTTGTGTGAACAATTTGTCCTTGTTCTTTAGTCCTTATTACTCGTTTAAACCATTTGTCCTTGTTTATTAGTGCTTATGACTCGTTGTGTAAACCATTTGTCCTTGTTATTCTGACTTGTTGTGTGAACCATTTTTCCTTGTTCATTAGTCCTTGTGACTTGTTGTGTGAACCATTTGTCCTTGTTCATTAGTCCTTGTGACTGTTGTGTAAACCATTTGTCCTTGTTCATTAGTCCTTGTGACTCGTTGTTTAAACCATTTGTAACAAGGACTCATTGTGTAAATCATTTGTCCTTGTTCTTTAGACCTTGTGACTCGTTGTGTGAACCATTTGTCCTTGTTCATTAGTCCTTGTGACTCATTGTGTGAACCGTTTGTCCTTGTTTATTAGTTCATATGATTCGTTGTGTGAACCATTTGTCCTTGTTCTTTAGTCCTTGTGACTCGTTGTGTGAACCATTTGTCCTTGTTCTTTAGTCCTTGTGACTCGTTGTGTGAACCATTTTTCCTTGTTTATTAGTCCTTGTGACTTGTTGTGAAAACCATTTGTCCTTGTTATTGTGACTTGTTGTGTGAACCATTTGTCCTTGTTCATTAGTCCTTGTGACTAGTTGTGTGAACCATTTGTCCTTGTACATTAATCCTTCTGACTCGTTGTGTAAACTATTTGTCCTTGTTCATTAGTCCTTGTGACTCGTTGTGTGAACCATTTGTCCGTGTTCTTTAGTCCTTGTGACTCGTTGTTTAAACCATTTGTCCTTGTTTATTAGTCCTTGTGACTCGTTGTGTGAACCACTTATCCTTGTTCATTAGTCTTTGTGACTTATTGTGTGAACCATTTGTTCTTGTTCATTAGTCCATATGACTCTTTGTGTGAACCATTTATCCTTGTTCTTTAGTCCTTATTACTCGTTGTTTAAACCATTTGTAAGGTTTATTAGTCCTTCTGACTCGTTGTGTGAACCATTTATCCTTGTTATTGTGACTTTTTGTGTGAACCATTTTTCCTTGTTAATTAGTCCTTGTGACTCGTTGTGTGAACCATTTGTCCTTGTTCATTAGTCCTTCTGACTCCTTGTGTGAACCATTTGTCCTTGTTCATTAGTCCTTGTGACTCGTTGTGTGAACCATTTGTCCTTGTTCATTAGTCCTTGTGACTGTTGTGTAAACTATTTGTCCTTGTTCATTAGTCCTTGTGACTCGTTGTGTGAACCATTTGTCCTTCTTCATTACTCCTTGTGACTCGTTGTGTGAACCATTTGTCCTTGTACATTAATCCTTGTGACTCGTTGTGTGAACCATTTGTTCTTGTTCATTAGTCCATATGACTCTTTGTGTGAAACATTTGTCCTTCTTTATTAGTTTTTGTGACTCGTTGTGTTAACCATTTGTCCTTGTTATTGTGACTTGTTATGTGAACCATTTTTCCTTGTGACTCGTTGTGTGAACCATTTGTCCTTGTTCATACATCCTTGTGACTGTTGTGTAAACTATTTGTCCTTGTTCTTTAGTCCTTGTGACTCGTTGTGCGAACCATTTGTTCTTGTTCACTAGTCCATATGACTCTTTGTGTGAACCATATGTCCTTGTTCATTAATCCTTGTGACTCGTAGTGCGAACCATTTGTTCTTGTTCATTAGTCCATATGACTCTTTGTGTGAACCATTTGTCCTTGTTCATTAATCCTTGTGACTCGTTGTGCGAACCATTTGTTCTTGTTCATTAGTCCATATGAGTCTTTGTGTGAACCATTTGTCCTTGTTCTTTAGTCCTTGTGACTCGTTGTTTAAACCATTTCTCCTTGTTTATTTGTCTTTGTGACTCGTTGTGTAAACCATATGTCCTTGCTATTGTGACTTGTTGTGTGAACCATTTGTCCTTGTTCTTTAGTCCTTGTGACTTGTTGTGTGAACAATTTGTCCTTTTTCTTTAGTCCTTATTACTCGTTTAAACCATTTGTCCTTGTTTATTAGTGCTTATGACTCGTTGTGTAAACCATTTGTCCTTGTTATTCTGACTTGTTGTGTGAACCATTTTTCCTTGTTCATTAGTCCTTGTGACTTGTTGTGTGAACCATTTGTCCTTGTTCATTAGTCCTTGTGACTGTTGTGTAAACCATTTGTCCTTGTTCATTAGTCCTTGTGACTCGTTGTTTAAACCATTTGTAACAAGGACTCATTGTGTAAATCATTTGTCCTTGTTCTTTAGACCTTGTGACTCGTTGTGTGAACCATTTGTCCTTGTTCATTAGTCCTTGTGACTCATTGTGTGAACCGTTTGTCCTTGTTTATTAGTTCATATGACTCGTTGTGTGAACCATTTGTCCTTGTTCTTTAGTCCTTGTGACTCGTTGTGTGAACCATTTGTCCTTGTTCTTTAGTCCTTGTGACTCGTTGTGTGAACCATTTTTCCTTGTTTATTAGTCCTTGTGACTTGTTGTGAAAACCATTTGTCCTTGTTATTGTGACTTGTTGTGTGAACCATTTGTCCTTGTTCATTAGTCCTTGTGACTAGTTGTGTGAACCATTTGTCCTTGTTCATTAATCCTTGTGACTCGTTGTGTAAACTATTTGTCCTTGTTCATTAGTCCTTGTGACTCGTTGTGTGAACCATTTGTCCTTGTTCTTTAGTCCTTGTGACTCGTTGTTTAAACCATTTGTCCTTGTTTATTAGTCCTTGTGACTCATTGTGTGAACCACTTATCCTTGTTCATTAGTCTTTGTGACTTGTTGTGTGAACCATTTGTTCTTGTTCATTAGTCCATATGACTCTTTGTGTGAACCATTTATCCTTGTTCTTTAGTCCTTATTACTCGTTGTTTAAACCATTTGTCTTTGTTTATTAGTCCTTCTGACTCGTTGTGTGAACCATTTATCCTTGTTATTGTGACTTTTTGTGTGAACCATTTTTCCTTGTTAATTAGTCCTTGTGACTCGTTGTGTGAACCATTTGTCCTTGTTCATTAGTCCTTCTGACTCCTTGTGTGAACCATTTGTCCTTGTTCATTAGTCCTTGTGACTCGTTGTGTGAACCATTTGTCCTTGTTCATTAGTCCTTGTGACTGTTGTGTAAACTATTTGTCCTTGTTCATTAGTCCTTGTGACTCGTTGTGTAAACCATTTGTCCTTCTTCATTAGTCCTTGTGACTCGTTGTGTGAACCATTTGTCCTTGTACATTAATCCTTGTGACTCGTTGTGTGAACCATTTGTTCTTGTTCATTAGTCCATATGACTCTTTGTGTGAAACATTTGTCCTTCTTTATTAGTCTTTGTGACTCGTTGTGTTAACCATTTGTCCTTGTTATTGTGACTTGTTGTGTGAACCATTTTTCCTTGTGACTCGTTGTGTGAACCATTTGTCCTTGTTCATACATCCTTGTGACTGTTGTGTAAACTATTTGTCCTTGTTCTTTAGTCCTTGTGACTCGTTGTGCGAACCATTTGTTCTTGTTCACTAGTCCATATGACTCTTTGTGTGAACCATTTGTCCTTGTTCATTAATCCTTGTGACTCGTTGTGCGAACCATTTGTTCTTGTTCATTAGTCCATATGACTCTTTGTGTGAACCATTTGTCCTTGTTCTTTAGTCCTTGTGACTCGTTGTTTAAACCATTTGTCCTTGTTAATGTCTTTGTGACTCGTTGTGTAAACCATTTGTCCTTATTCTTTAGACCTTGTGACTCGCTGTGTGAACCATTTGTCCTTGTTCATTAGTCCTTGTGACTCATTGTGTGAACCGTTTGTCCTTGTTTATTAGTCCATATGACTCGTTGTGTGAACCATTTGTCCTTGTTCTTTAGTCCTTTTGACTCGTTGTTTAATTCATTTTTCCTTGTTTATTAGTCCTTGTGACTTGTTGTGAAAACCATTTGCCCTTGTTATTATGACTTGTTGTGTGAACCATTTGTCCTTGTTCATTAGTCCTTGTGACTAGTTGTGTGAACCATTTGTCCTTGTTCATTAATCCTTGTGACTCGTTGTGTAAACTATTTGTCCTTGTTCATTAGTCCTTGTGACTCGTTGTGTGAACCATTTGTCCTTGTTCTTTAGTCCTTGTGACTCGTTGTTTAATCCATTTGTCCTTGTTTATTAGTCCTTGTGACTCGTTGTGTGAACCACTTGTCCTTGTTCATTAGTCTTTGTGACTTGTTGTGTGAACCATTTGTTCTTGTTCATTAGTCCATATGACTCTTTGTGTGAACCATTTATCCTTGTTCTTTAGTCCTTATTACTCGTTGTTTAAACCATTTGTCTTTGTTTATTAGTCCTTCTGACACGTTGTGTGAACCATTTATCCTTGTTATTGTGACTTTTTGTGTGAACCATTTTTCCTTGTTAATTAGTCCTTGTGACTCGTTGTGTGAACCATTTGTCCTTGTTCATTAGTCCTTCTGACTCGTTGTGTGAACCATTTGTCCTTGTTCGTTAGTCCTTGTGACTCGTTGTGTGAACCATTTGTCCTTGTTCATTAGTCCTTGTGACTGTTGTGTAAACTATTTGTCCTTGTTCATTAGTCCTTGTGACTCGTTGTGTGAACCATTTGTCCTTCTTCATTAGTCCTTGTGACTCGTTGTGTGAACCATTTGTCCTTGTTCATTAATCCTTGTGACTCGTTGTGTGAACCATTTGTTCTTGTTCATTAGTCCATATGACTCTTTGTTGAAACATTTGTCCTTCTTTATTAGTCTTTATGACTCGTTGTGTTAACCATTTGTCCTTGTTATTGTGACTTGTTGTGTGAACCATTTTTCCTTGTGACTCGTTGTGTGAACCATTTGTCCTTGTTCATACGTCCTTGTGACTGTTGTGTAAACTATTTGTCCTTGTTCTTTAGTCCTTGTGACTCGTTGTGCGAACCATTTGTTCTTGTTCACTAGTCCATATGACTCTTTGTGTGAACCATTTGTCCTTGTTCATTAATCCTTGTGACTCGTTGTGCGAACGATTTGTTCTTGTTCATTAGTCCATATGACTCTTTGTGTGAACCATTTGTCCTTGTTCTTTAGTCCTTGTGACTCGTTGTTTAAACCATTTGTCCTTTTTAATGTCTTTGTGACTCGTTGTGTAAACCATTTGTCCTTGTTCTTTAGACCTTGTGTGACTTTGTGTGAACCATTTGTCCTTGTTCATTAGTCCTTGTGACTCATTGTGTGAACCGTTTGTCCTTGTTTATTAGTCCATATGACTCGTTGTGTGAACCATTTGTCCTTGTTCTTTAGTCCTTGTGACTCGTTGTTTAATTCATTTTTCCTTGTTTATTAGTCCTTGTGACTTGTTGTGAAAACCATTTGTCCTTGTTATTATGACTTGTTGTGTGAACCATTTGTCCTTGTTCATTAGTCCTTGTGACTAGTTGTGTGAACCATTTGTCCTTGTTCATTAATCCTTGTGACACGTTGTGTAAACTATTTGTCCTTGTTCATTAGTCCTTGTGACTCGTTGTGTGAACCATTTGTCCTTGTTCTTTAGTCCTTGTGACTCGTTGTTTAATCCATTTGTCCTTGTTTATTAGTCCTTGTGACTCGTTGTGTGAACCACTTGTCCTTGTTCATTAGTCTTTGTGACTTGTTGTGTGAACCATTTGTTCTTGTTCATTAGTCCATATGACTCTTTGTGTGAACCATTTATCCTTGTTCTTTAGTCCTTATTACTCGTTGTTTAAACCATTTGTCTTTGTTTATTAGTCCTTCTGACTCGTTGTGTGAACCATTTATCCTTGTTATTGTGACTTTTTGTGTGAACCATTTTTCCTTGTTAAATAGTCCTTGTGACTCGTTGTGTGAACCATTTGTCCTTGTTCATTAGTCCTTCTGACTCGTTGTGTGAACCATTTGTCCTTGTTCATTAGTCCTTGTGACTCGTTGTGTGAACCATTTGTCCTTGTTCATTAGTCCTTGTGACTCGTTGTGTAAACTATTTGTCCTTGTTCATTAGTCCTTGTGACTCGTTGTGTGAACCATTTGTCCTTCTTCATTAGTCCTTGTGACTCGTTGTGTGAACCATTTGTCCTTGTTCATTAATCCTTGTGACTCGTTGTGTGAACCATTTGTTCTTGTTCATTAGTCCATATGACTCTTTGTGTGAAACATTTGTCCTTCTTTATTAGTCTTTGTGACTCGTTGTGTTAACCATTTGTCCTTGTTATTGTGACTTGTTGTGTGAACCATTTTTCCTTGTGACTCGTTGTGTGAACCATTTGTCCTTGTTCATACGTCCTTGTGACTGTTGTGTAAACTATTTGTCCTTGTTCTTTAGTCCTTGTGACTCGTTGTGCGAACCATTTGTTCTTGTTCACTAGTCCATATGACTCTTTGTGTGAACCATTTGTCCTTGTTCATTAATCCTTGTGACTCGTTGTGCGAACCATTTGTTCTTGTTCATTAGTCCATATGACTCTTTGTGTGAACCATTTGTCCTTGTTCTTTAGTCCTTGTGACTCGTTGTTTAAACCATTTGTCCTTGTTAATGTCTTTGTGACTCGTTGTGTAAACCATTTGTCCTTGTTCTTTAGACCTTGTGACTCTTTGTGTGAACCATTTGTCCTTGTTCATTAGTCCTTGTGACTCATTGTGTGAACCGTTTGTCCTTGTTTATTAGTCCATATGACTCGTTGTGTGAACCATTTGTCCTTGTTCTTTAGTCCTTGTGACTCGTTGTTTAATTCATTTTTCCTTGTTTATTAGTTCTTGTGACTTGTTGTGAAAACCATTTGTCCTTGTTATTATGACTTGTTGTGTGAACCATTTGTCGTTGTTCATTAGTCCTTGTGACTAGTTGTGTGAACCATTTGTCCTTGTTCATTAATCCTTGTGACTCATTGTGTAAACTATTTGTCCTTGTTCATTAGTCCTTGTGACTCGTTGTGTGAACCATTTGTCCTTGTTCTTTAGTCCTTGTGACTCGTTGTTTAATCCATTTGTCCTTGTTTATTAGTCCTTGTGACTCGTTGTGTGAACCATTTGTCCTTGTTCATTAGTCCTTCTGACTCGTTGTGTGAACCATTTGTCCTTGTTCATTAGTCCTTGTGACTCGTTGTGTGAACCATTTGTCCTTGTTCATTAGTCCTTGTGACTGTTGTGTAAACTATTTGTCCTTGTTCATTAGTCCTTTTGACTCGTTGTGTGAACCATTTGTCCTTCTTCATTAGTCCTTGTGACTCGTTGCGTGAACCATTTGTCCTTGTTCATTAATCCTTGTGACTCGTTGTGTGAACCATTTGTTCTTGTTCATTAGTCCATATGACTCTTTGTGTGAAACATTTGTCCTTCTTTATTAGTCTTTGTGACTCGTTGTGTAAACCATTTGTCCTTGTTATTGTGACTTGTTGTGTGAACCATTTTTCCTTGTTCATTAGTCCTTGTGATTCGTTATGTGAACCATTTGTCCTTGTTCATACGTCCTTGTGACTGTTGTGTAAACTATTTGTCCTTGTTCATTAGTCCTTGTGACTCGTTGTGCAGACCATTTGTTCTTGTTCACTAGTCCATATGACTCTTTGTGTGAACCATTTGTCCTTGTTCATTAATCCTTGTGACTCGTTGTGCGAACCATTTGTTCTTGTTCATTAGTCCATATGACTCTTTGTGTGAACCATTTGTCCTTGTTCTTTAGTCCTTGTGACTCGTTGTTTAAACCATTTGTCCTTGTTAATGTCTTTGTGACTCGTTGTGTAAACCATTTGTCCTTGTTATTGTGACTTGTTGTGTGAACCATTTTTCCTTATTCATTAGTCCTTGTGACTCGTTGTGTGAACCATTTGTCCTTGTTCATTAGTCCTTGTGACTGTTGTGTAAACCATTTGTCCTTGTTCATTCGTCATTGTGACTCGTTGTTTAAACCATTTGTAACAAGGACTCATTGTGTAAATCATTTGTCCTTGTTCTTTAGACCTTGTGACTCGTTGTGTGAACTATTTGTCCTTGTTCATTAGTCCTTGTGACTCATTGTGTGAACCGTTTGTCCTTGTTTATTAGTCCATATGACTCGTTGTGTGAACCATTTGTCCTTGTTCTTTAGTCCTTGTGACTCGTTGTTTAAACCATTTTTCCTTGTTTATTAGTCCTTGTGACTTGTTGTGAAAACCATTTGTCCTTGTTATTGTGACTTGTTGTGTGAACCATTTTTCCTTTTGGGATATTCTACATGGTACCCCTTAACTTTTCGACTTTCTACGTGGTACCCCTACACTTTTTAAAACATACATGGTACCCCTAATTATTGTCATTATCACTAAGTACACCCCTAAACTTTATTTTCCTTCAATTAAACTCAGTTTTAGGCATTAAGTGATTACTTGGACGCGTAACCAAGCTTGTCATTTATTATCACATGACATATGGACTCTATTAGGCTCAATATCCATCTCGATCCTAATATTTATTGATATATATGGGCTAAAAAATTTTTGACGGAAAATTTATTGATCTCATGCCAAATTATCACGTCCAAAGATGGATATTGAGCCTAATAGAGTCCTTATGTCATTAGATGATAAATGACAAGCTTGGTTACGCGTCCAACTAATCCCTTAACGCCTAAAACTGAGTTTAATTGACGGAAAATAAAGTTCAGGTGTACACTTAGTCATAATGAAAACAATTAGGGGTACCATGTATGTTTTAAAAAGTGTAGGGGTACCATGTAGAAAGTCAAAAAATTGACGGGTACTATGTAGAATATCCCTTTCCTTTTTCATTAGTCCTTGTGAATAGTTGTGTGAACCATTTATCCTTGTTCATTAATCCTTGTGACTCGTTGTGTAAACTATTTGTCCTTGTTCATTAGTCCTTGTGACTCGTTGTGTGAACCATTTGTACTTGTTCTTTGGTCCTTGTGACTCGTTGTTTAAACCATTTGTCCTTGTTTATTAGTCCTTGTGACTCGTTGTGTGAACCATTTGTCCTTGTTCATTAGTCTTTGTGACTCGTTGTGTGAACCATTTATTCTTGTTCATTAGTCCATATGACTCTTTGTGTAAACCATTTGTCCTTGTTCTTTAGTCCTTATTACTCGTTGTTTAGACCATTTGTCTTTGTTTATTAGTCCTTGTGACTCGTTGTGTGAAACATTTATCCTTGTTATTGTGACTTTTTGTGTGAACCATTTTTCCTTGTTAATTAGTCCTTGTGACTCGTTGTGTGAACCATTTGTCCTTGTTCATTAGTCCTTCTGACTCGTTGTGTGAACCATTTGTCCTTGTTCATTAGTCCTTGTGACTGTTGTGTAAACTATTTGTCCTTGTTCATTAGTCCTTGTGACTCGTTGTGTGAACCATTTGTCTTTGTTCATTAGTCCTTGTAACTCTTTGTGTGAACCATTTGTTCTTGTTCATTAGTCCATATGACTCTTTGTGTGAACCATTTGTCCTTGTTATTTAGTCCTTATTACTCGTTGTTTAAACTATTTGTCTTTGTTTATAAGTCCTTGTGACTCGTTGTGTGAACCATTTATCCTTGTTATTCTGACTCGTTGTGTGAACCATTTGTCCTTGTTCATTAGTCCTTGTGACTCGTTGTGTGAACCATTTGTCCTTGTTCATTAGTCCATATGACCCTTTGTGTGAACCATTTGTCCTTGTTCTTTAGTCCTTATGACTCGTTGTTTAAACTATTTGTCTTTGTTTATTAGTCCTTGTGACTCGTTGTGTGAACCAATTGTCCTTGTTATTGGGAGTTGTTGTGTGAACCATTTTTCCTTGTTCATTAGTCCTTGTGACTTGTTGTGTGAACCATTTGTCCTTGTTCATTAGTCCTTGTACTGTTGTGTAAACCATTTGTCCTTGTTCATTAGTCCTTGTGACTCGTTGTTTAAACCATTTGTAACAAGGACTCATTGTGTAAATCATTTGTCCTTGTTCTTTAGACCTTGTGACTCGTTGTGTAAACCATTTGTCCTTGTTCATTAGTCCTTGTGACTCATTGTGTGAACCGTTTATCCTTATTTATTAGTCCATATGACTCGTTGTGTGAACCATTTGTCCTTGTTCTTTAGTCCTTGTGACTTGTTGTTTAAACCATTTGTCCTTGTTTATTAGTCTTTGTGACTCGTTGTGTAAACCATTTGTCCTTGTTATTGTGACTTGTTGTGTGAACCATTTTTCCTTGTTCATTAGTCCTTGTGACTTGTTGTGTGAACCATTTGTCCTTGTTCATTAGTCCTTGTGACTGTTGTGTAAACCATTTGTCCTTGTTCATTAGTCCTTGTGACTCGTTGTTTAAACCATTTGTAACAAGGACTCATTGTGTAAATCATTTGTCCTTGTTCTTTAGACCTTGTGACTCGTTGTGTGAACCATTTGTCCTTGTTCATTAGTCCTTGCGACTCATTGTGTGAACCGTTTGTCCTTATTTATTAATCCATATGACTCGTTGTGCGAACCATTTGTCCTTGTTCTTTAGTCCTGGTGACTCGTTGTTTAAACCATTTTTCCTTGTTTATTAGTCCTTGTGACTTGTTGTGAAAACCATTTGTCCTTGTTATTGTGACTTGTTGTGTGAACCATTTTTCCTTGTTCATTAGTCCTTGTGACTAGTTGTGTGAACCATTTGTCCTTGTTCATGAATCCTTGTGACTCGTTCTGTAAACTATTTGTCCTTGTTCATTAGTCCTTGTGACTCGTTGTGTGAACCATTTATCCTTGTTATTGTGACTTTTTGTGTGAACCATTTTTCCTTGTTAATTAGTCCTTGTGACTCGTTGTGTGAACCATTTGTCCTTGTTCATTAGTCCTTCTGACTCGTTGTGTGAACCATTTGTCCTTGTTCATTAATCCTTGTGACTCCTTGTGTGAACCATTTGTTCTTGTCCATTAGTCCATATGACTCTTTGTGTGAACCATTAGTCCTTGTTTATTAGTCTGTGTGACTCGTTGTGTAAACCATTTGTCCTTGTTATTGTGACTTGTTGTGTGAACCATTTTTCCTTGTTCATTAGTCCTTGTGACTCGTTGTGTGAACCATTTGTCCTTGTTCATACGTCCATGTGACTGTTGTGTAAACTATTTGTCCTTGTTCATTAGTCCTTGTGACTCGTTTTGTGAACCATTTGTCCTTGTTCTTTAGTCCTTGTGACACGTTGTTTAAACCATTTGTCCTTGTTTATTAGTCTTTGTGACTCGTTGTGTAAACCATTTGTCCTTGTTATTGTGACTTTTTGTGTGAACCATTTTTCATTGTTCATTAGTCCTTGTGACTCGTTGTGTGAACCATTTGTCCTTGTTCATTAGTCCTTGTGACTGTTTTGTAAACTATTTGTCCTTGTTCATTAGTCCTTGTGACTCGTTGTGTGAACCATTTGTCCTTGTTCATTAGTCCTTGTGACTCGTTGTGTGAACCATTTGTTCTTGTTCATTAGTCCATATGACTCTTTGTGTGAACCATTTGTCCTTGTTCTTTAGTCCTTCTTACTCGTTGTTTAGACCATTTGTCTTTGTTTATTAGTCCTTGTGACTCGTTTTGTGAACCATTTATCCTTGTTATTGGGACTTTTTGTGTAAACCATTTGTCCTTGTTATTGTGATTTTTTGTGTGAACCATTTTTCCTTGTTCATTAGTCCTTGTGACTCGTTGTGTGAACCATTTGTCCTTGTTCATTAGTCCTTGTGACTGTTGTGTAAACTATTTGTCCTTGTTCATTAGTCCTTGTGACTCGTTGTGTGAACCATTTGTCCTTGTTCATTAGTCCTTGTGACTCGTTGTGTGAACAATTTGTTCTTGTTCATTAGTCCATATGACTCTTTGTGTGAACCATTTGTCCTTGTTCTTTAGTCCTTCTTACTCGTTGTTTAGACCATTTGTCTTTGTTTATTAGTCCTTGTGACTCGTTGTGTGAACCATTTATCCTTGTTATTGTGACTTTTTTTGTGTGAACCATTTTTCCTTGTTAATTAGTCCTTGTGACTCGTTGTGTGAACCATTTGTCCTTGATCATTAGTCCTTCTGACTCGTTGTGTGAACCATTTATCCTTGTTCATTAGTCCTTGTGACTCGTTGTGTGAACCATTTGTCCTTATTCATTAATCCTTGTGACTCGTTGTGTGAACCATTTGTTCTTGTTCATTAGTCCATATGACTCTTTTTGTGAACCATTTGTCCTTCTTTATTAGTCTTTGTGACTCGTTGTGTAAACCATTTGTCCTTGTTATTGTGACTTGTTGTGTGAACCATTTTTCCTTGTTCATTAGTCCTTGTGACTCGTTGTGTGAACCATTTGTCCTTGTTCATACGTCCTTGTGACTGTTGTGTAAACTATTTGTCCTTGTTCATTAGTCCTTGTGACTCGTTGTGCGAACCATTTGTTCTTGTTCATTTGTCCATATGACTCTTTGTGTGAACCATTTGTCGTTGTTCATTAATCCTTGTGACTCGTTGTGCGAACCATTTGTTCTTGTTCATTAGTCCATATGACTCATTGTGTGAACCATTTGTCCTTGTTCTTTAGTCCTTGTGACTCGTTGTTTAAACCATTTGTCCTTGTTTAGTAGTCTTTGTGACTCATTGTGTAAACCATTTGTCCTTGTTATTGTGACTTGTTGTGTGAACCATTTTTCCTTGTTCATTAGTCCTTGTAACTCGTTGTGTGAACCATTTGTCCTTGTTCATTAGTCCTTGTGACTGTTGTGTAAACCATTTGTCCTTATTCAGTCGTCCTTGTGACTCATTGTGTGAACCGTTTGTCCTTGTTTATTAGTCCATATGACTCATTGTGTGAACCATTTGTCCTTGTTCTTTAGTCCTTGTCACTCGTTGTTTAAACCATTTTTCCTTGTTCATTAGTCCTTGTGACTAGTTGTGTGAACCATTTGTCCTTGTTCATTAATCCTTGTGACTCGTTGTGTAAACTATTTGTCCTTGTTCATTAGTCCTTGTGACTAGTTGTGTGAACCATTTGTCCTTGTTCTTTAGTCCTTGTGACTCGTTGTTTAAACCATTTGTCCTTGTTTATTAGTCCTTGTGACTCGTTGTGTGAACCATTTGTCCTTGTTCATTAGTCTTTGTGACTCGTTGTGTGAACCATTTGTTCTTGTTCATTAGTCCATATGACTCTTTGTGTGAACCATTTGTACTTGTTCTTTAGTCCTTATTACTCGTTGTTTAAACCTTTTGTCTTTGTTTATTAGTCCTTGTGACTCATTGTGTGAACCATTTATCCTTGTTATTGTGACTTTTTGTGTGAACCATTTTTCCTTGTTAATTAGTCCTTGTGACTCGTTGTGTGAACCATTTGTCCTTGTTCATTAGTCCTTCTGACTCGTTGTGTGAACCATTTGTCCTTGTTCGTTAGTCCTTGTGACTCGTTGTGTGAACCATTTGTCCTTGTTCATTAATCCTTGTGACTCCTTGTGTGAACCATTTGTTCTTGTTCATTAGTCCATATGACTCTTTGTGTGAACCATTTGTCCTTGTTTATTAGTTTTTGTGACTCGTTGTGTAAACCATTTGTCCTTGTTATTGTGACTTGTTGTGTGAACCATTTTTCCTTGTTCATTAGTCCTTGTGACTCGTTGTGTGAACCATTTGTCCTTGTTCATACGACCTTGTGACTGTTGTGTAAACTATTTGTCCTTGTTCATTAGTCCTTGTGACTCGTTTTGTGAACCATTTGTCCTTGTTCTTTAGTCCTTGTGACTCGTTGTTTAAACCATTTGTCCTTGTTTATTAGTCTTTGTGACTCGTTGTGTAAACCATTTGTCCTTGTTATTGTGACTTTTTGTGTGAACCATTTTTCCTTGTTCATTAGTCCTTGTGACTCGTTGTGTGAACCATTTGTCCTTGTTCATTAGTCCTTGTGACTATTGTGTAAACTATTTGTCCTTGTTCATTAGTCCTTGTGACTCGTTGTGTGAACCATTTGTCCTTGTTCATTAATCCTTGTGACTCGTTGTGTGAACCATTTGTTCTTGTTCATTAGTCCATATGACTCTTTGTGTGAACCATTTGTCCTTGTTCTTTAGTCCTTGTCACTCGTTGTTTAAACCATTTGTCCTTGTTTATTATTCTTTGTGACTCGTTGTGTAAACCATTTGTCCTTGTTATTGTGACTTGTTGTGTGAACCATTTTTCCTTGTTCATTAGTCCTTGTGACTCGTTGTGTGAACCATTTTTCCTTGTTCATTAGTCCTTGTGACTGTTGTGTAAACCATTTGTCCTTGTTCATTCGTCCTTGTGACTCGTTGTTTAAACCATTTGTAACAAGGACTCATTGTGTAAATCATTTGTCCTTGTTCTTTAGACCTTGTGACTCGTTGTGTGAACCATTGGTCGTTGTTAATTAGTCCTTGTGACTCATTGTGTGAACCGTTTGTCCTTGTTTATTAGTCCATATGACTCGTTGTGTGAACCATTTGTCCTTGTTCTTTAGTCCTTGTGACTTGTTGTTTAAACCATTTTTCCTTGTTTATTAGTCCTTGTGACTTGTTGTGAAAACCATTTGTCCTTGTTATTGTGACTTGTTGTGTGAACCATTTTTCCTTGTTCATTAGTCCTTGTGGCTAGTTGTGTGAACCATTTGTCCTTGTTCATTAATCCTTGTGACTCGTTGTCCTTGTTCATTAGTCCTTGTGACTCGTTGTGTGAACCATTTGTACTTGTTCTTTAGTCCTTGTGACTCGTTGTTTAAACCATTTGTCCTTGTTTATTAGTCCTTGTGACTCGTTGTGTGAACCATTTGTCCTTGTTCATTAGTCTTTGTGACTCGTGTGAACCATTTGTTCTTGTTCATTAGTCCATATGACTCTTTGTGTGAACCATTTGTCCTTGTTCTTTAGTCCTTATTACTCGTTGTTTAGACCATTTGTCTTTGTTTATTAGTCCTTGTGACTCGTTGTGTGAACCATTTATCCTTGTTATTGTGACTTTTTGTGTGAACCCCTTTTCCTTGTTAATTAGTCCTTGTGACTCGTTGTGTGAACCATTTGTCCTTGTTCATTAGTCCTTCTGACTCGTTGTGTGAACCATTTGTCCTTGTTTATTAATCCTTGTGACTCGTTGTGTGAACCATTTATTCTTGTTCATTAGTCCATATGACTCTTTGTGTGAACCATTTGTCCTTGTTCTTGAGTCCTTATTACTCGTTTATTAAACTATTTGTCTTTGTTTATTAGTCCTTGTGACTCGTTGTGTGAACCATTTATCCTTGTTATTCTGACTCGTTGTGTGAACCATTTGTCCTTGTTCATTAGTCCTTGTGACTCGTTGTGTTAACCATTTGCCCTTGTTCATTAGTCCATATGAACCTTTGTGTGAACCATTTGTCCTTGTTCTTTAGTCCTTATGACTCGTTGTTTAAACTATTTGTCTTTGTTTATTAGTCCTTGTGACTCGTTGTGTGAACCATTTATCCTTGTTATTGTGACTTGTTGTGTGACCATTTTTCCTTGGTAATTAGTCCTTGTGTGTCGTTGTGTGAACCATTTGTCCTTGTTCATTAATCCTTGTGACTCGTTGTGTGAACCATTTGTTCTTGTTCATTAGTCCATATGACTCTTTGTGTGAACCATTTGTCCTTGTTCTTTAGTCCTTCTTACTCGTTGTTTAGACCATTTGTCTTTGTTTATTAGTCCTTGTGACTCGTTTTGTGAACCATTTATCCTTGTTATTGGGACTTTTTGTGTAAATCATTTGTCCTTGTTATTGTGATTTTTTGTGTGAACCATTTTTCCTTGTTCATTAGTCCTTGTGACTCGTTGTGTGAACCATTTGTCCTTGTTCATTAGTCCTTGTGACTGTTGTGTAAACTATTTGTCCTTGTTCATTAGTCCTTGTGACTCGTTGTGTGAACCATTTGTCCTTGTTCATTAGTCCTTGTGACTCGTTGTGTGAACCATTTGTTCTTGTTCATTAGTCCATATGACTCTTTGTGTGAACCATTTGTCCTTGTTCTTTAGTCCTTCTTACTCGTTGTTTAGACCATTTGTCTTTGTTTATTAGTCCTTGTGACTCGTTGTGTGAACCATTTATCCTTGTTATTGTGACTTTTTTTGTGTGAACCATTTTTCCTTGTTAATTAGTCCTTGTGACTCGTTGTGTGAACCATTTGTCCTTGTTCATTAGTCCTTGTGACTCGTTGTTTAAACCATTTGTAACAAGGACTCATTGTGTAAATCATTTGTCCTTGTTCTTTAGACCTTGTGACTCGTTGTGTAAACCATTTGTCCTTGTTCATTAGTCCTTGTGACTCATTGTGTGAACCGTTTATCCTTATTTATTAGTCCATATGACTCGTTGTGTGAACCATTTGTCCTTGTTCTTTAGTCCTTGTGACTTGTTGTTTAAACCATTTGTCCTTGTTTATTAGTCTTTGTGACTCGTTGTGTAAACCATTTGTCCTTGTTATTGTGACTTGTTGTGTGAACCATTTTTCCTTGTTCATTAGTCCTTGTGACTTGTTGTGTGAACCATTTGTCCTTGTTCATTAGTCCTTGTGACTGTTGTGTAAACCATTTGTCCTTGTTCATTAGTCCTTGTGACTCGTTGTTTAAACCATTTGTAACAAGGACTCATTGTGTAAATCATTTGTCCTTGTTCTTTAGACCTTGTGACTCGTTGTGTGAACCATTTGTCCTTGTTCATTAGTCCTTGCGACTCATTGTGTGAACCGTTTGTCCTTATTTATTAATCCATATGACTCGTTGTGCGAACCATTTGTCCTTGTTCTTTAGTCCTGGTGACTCGTTGTTTAAACCATTTTTCCTTGTTTATTAGTCCTTGTGACTTGTTGTGAAAACCATTTGTCCTTGTTATTGTGACTTGTTGTGTGAACCATTTTTCCTTGTTCATTAGTCCTTGTGACTAGTTGTGTGAACCATTTGTCCTTGTTCATGAATCCTTGTGACTCGCTCAGTAAACTATTTGTCCTTGTTCATTAGTCCTTGTGACTCGTTGTGTGAACCATTTATCCTTGTTATTGTGACTTTTTGTGTGAACCATTTTTCCTTGTTAATTAGTCCTTGTGACTCGTTGTGTGAACCATTTGTCCTTGTTCATTAGTCCTTCTGACTCGTTGTGTGAACCATTTGTCCTTGTTCATTAATCCTTGTGACTCCTTGTGTGAACCATTTGTTCTTGTCCATTAGTCCATATGACTCTTTGTGTGAACCATTAGTCCTTGTTTATTAGTCTGTGTGACTCGTTGTGTAAACCATTTGTCCTTGTTATTGTGACTTGTTGTGTGAACCATTTTTCCTTGTTCATTAGTCCTTGTGACTCGTTGTGTGAACCATTTGTCCTTGTTCATACGTCCATGTGACTGTTGTGTAAACTATTTGTCCTTGTTCATTAGTCCTTGTGACTCGTTTTGTGAACCATTTGTCCTTGTTCTTTAGTCCTTGTGACACGTTGTTTAAACCATTTGTCCTTGTTTATTAGTCTTTGTGACTCGTTGTGTAAACCATTTGTCCTTGTTATTGTGACTTTTTGTGTGAACCATTTTTCATTGTTCATTAGTCCTTGTGACTCGTTGTGTGAACCATTTGTCCTTGTTCATTAGTCCTTGTGACTGTTTTGTAAACTATTTGTCCTTGTTCATTAGTCCTTGTGACTCGTTGTGTGAACCATTTGTCCTTGTTCATTAGTCCTTGTGACTCGTTGTGTGAACCATTTGTTCTTGTTCATTAGTCCATATGACTCTTTGTGTGAACCATTTGTCCTTGTTCTTTAGTCCTTCTTACTCGTTGTTTAGACCATTTGTCTTTGTTTATTAGTCCTTGTGACTCGTTTTGTGAACCATTTATCCTTGTTATTGGGACTTTTTGTGTAAACCATTTGTCCTTGTTATTGTGATTTTTTGTGTGAACCATTTTTCCTTGTTCATTAGTCCTTGTGACTCGTTGTGTGAACCATTTGTCCTTGTTCATTAGTCCTTGTGATTTGTTGTGTAAACCATTTGTCCTTGTTCATTAGTCCTTGTGACTCGTTGTGTGAACCATTTGTCCTTGTTCATTAGTCCTTGTGACTCGTTGTGTGAACAATTTGTTCTTGTTCATTAGTCCATATGACTCTTTGTGTGAACCATTTGTCCTTGTTCTTTAGTCCTTCTTACTCGTTGTTTAGACCATTTGTCTTTGTTTATTAGTCCTTGTGACTCGTTGTGTGAACCATTTATCCTTGTTATTGTGACTTTTTTTGTGTGAACCATTTTTCCTTGTTAATTAGTCCTTGTGACTCGTTGTGTGAACCATTTGTCCTTGATCATTAGTCCTTCTGACTCGTTGTGTGAACCATTTATCCTTGTTCATTAGTCCTTGTGACTCGTTGTGTGAACCATTTGTCCTTATTCATTAATCCTTGTGACTCGTTGTGTGAACCATTTGTTCTTGTTCATTAGTCCATATGACTCTTTGTGTGAACCATTTGTCCTTCTTTATTAGTCTTTGTGACTCGTTGTGTAAACCATTTGTCCTTGTTATTGTGACTTGTTGTGTGAACCATTTTTCCTTGTTCATTAGTCCTTGTGACTCGTTGTGTGAACCATTTGTCCTTGTTCATACGTCCTGTGATGTTGTGTAAACTATTTGTCCTTGTTCATTAGTCCTTGTGACTCGTTGTGCGAACCATTTGTTCTTGTTCATTTGTCCATATGACTCTTTGTGTGAACCATTTGTCGTTGTTCATTAATCCTTGTGACTCGTTGTGCGAACCATTTGTTCTTGTTCATTAGTCCATATGACTCATTGTGTGAACCATTTGTCCTTGTTCTTTAGTCCTTGTGACTCGTTGTTTAAACCATTTGTCCTTGTTTAGTAGTCTTTGTGACTCATTGTGTAAACCATTTGTCCTTGTTATTGTGACTTGTTGTGTGAACCATTTTTCCTTGTTCATTAGTCCTTGTAACTCGTTGTGTGAACCATTTGTCCTTGTTCATTAGTCCTTGTGACTGTTGTGTAAACCATTTGTCCTTATTCAGTCGTCCTTGTGACTCATTGTGTGAACCGTTTGTCCTTGTTTATTAGTCCATATGACTCATTGTGTGAACCATTTGTCCTTGTTCTTTAGTCCTTGTCACTCGTTGTTTAAACCATTTTTCCTTGTTCATTAGTCCTTGTGACTAGTTGTGTGAACCATTTGTCCTTGTTCATTAATCCTTGTGACTCGTTGTGTAAACTATTTGTCCTTGTTCATTAGTCCTTGTGACTCGTTGTGTGAACCATTTGTCCTTGTTCTTTAGTCCTTGTGACTCGTTGTTTAAACCATTTGTCCTTGTTTATTAGTCCTTGTGACTCGTTGTGTGAACCATTTGTCCTTGTTCATTAGTCTTTGTGACTCGTTGTGTGAACCATTTGTTCTTGTTCATTAGTCCATATGACTCTTTGTGTGAACCATTTGTACTTGTTCTTTAGTCCTTATTACTCGTTGTTTAAACCTTTTGTCTTTGTTTATTAGTCCTTGTGACTCATTGTGTGAACCATTTATCCTTGTTATTGTGACTTTTTGTGTGAACCATTTTTCCTTGTTAATTAGTCCTTGTGACTCGTTGTGTGAACCATTTGTCCTTGTTCATTAGTCCTTCTGACTCGTTGTGTGAACCATTTGTCCTTGTTCGTTAGTCCTTGTGACTCGTTGTGTGAACCATTTGTCCTTGTTCATTAATCCTTGTGACTCCTTGTGTGAACCATTTGTTCTTGTTCATTAGTCCATATGACTCTTTGTGTGAACCATTTGTCCTTGTTTATTAGTCTTTGTGACTCGTTGTGTAAACCATTTGTCCTTGTTATTGTGACTTGTTGTGTGAACCATTTTTCCTTGTTCATTAGTCCTTGTGACTCGTTGTGTGAACCATTTGTCCTTGTTCATACGACCTTGTGACTGTTGTGTAAACTATTTGTCCTTGTTCATTAGTCCTTGTGACTCGTTTTGTGAACCATTTGTCCTTGTTCTTTAGTCCTTGTGACTCGTTGTTTAAACCATTTGTCCTTGTTTATTAGTCTTTGTGACTCGTTGTGTAAACCATTTGTCCTTGTTATTGTGACTTTTTGTGTGAACCATTTTTCCTTGTTCATTAGTCCTTGTGACTCGTTGTGTGAACCATTTGTCCTTGTTCATTAGTCCTTGTGACTATTGTGTAAACTATTTGTCCTTGTTCATTAGTCCTTGTGACTCGTTGTGTGAACCATTTGTCCTTGTTCATTAATCCTTGTGACTCGTTGTGTGAACCATTTGTTCTTGTTCATTAGTCCATATGACTCTTTGTGTGAACCATTTGTCCTTGTTCTTTAGTCCTTGTCACTCGTTGTTTAAACCATTTGTCCTTGTTTATTAGTCTTTGTGACTCGTTGTGTAAACCATTTGTCCTTGTTATTGTGACTTGTTGTGTGAACCATTTTTCCTTGTTCATTAGTCCTTGTGACTCGTTGTGTGAACCATTTTTCCTTGTTCATTAGTCCTTGTGACTGTTGTGTAAACCATTTGTCCTTGTTCATTCGTCCTTGTGACTCGTTGTTTAAACCATTTGTAACAAGGACTCATTGTGTAAATCATTTGTCCTTGTTCTTTAGACCTTGTGACTCGTTGTGTGAACCATTGGTCGTTGTTAATTAGTCCTTGTGACTCATTGTGTGAACCGTTTGTCCTTGTTTATTAGTCCATATGACTCGTTGTGTGAACCATTTGTCCTTGTTCTTTAGTCCTTGTGACTTGTTGTTTAAACCATTTTTCCTTGTTTATTAGTCCTTGTGACTTGTTGTGAAAACCATTTGTCCTTGTTATTGTGACTTGTTGTGTGAACCATTTTTCCTTGTTCATTAGTCCTTGTGGCTAGTTGTGTGAACCATTTGTCCTTGTTCATTAATCCTTGTGACTCGTTGTCCTTGTTCATTAGTCCTTGTGACTCGTTGTGTGAACCATTTGTACTTGTTCTTTAGTCCTTGTGACTCGTTGTTTAAACCATTTGTCCTTGTTTATTAGTCCTTGTGACTCGTTGTGTGAACCATTTGTCCTTGTTCATTAGTCTTTGTGACTCGTGTGAACCATTTGTTCTTGTTCATTAGTCCATATGACTCTTTGTGTGAACCATTTGTCCTTGTTCTTTAGTCCTTATTACTCGTTGTTTAGACCATTTGTCTTTGTTTATTAGTCCTTGTGACTCGTTGTGTGAACCATTTATCCTTGTTATTGTGACTTTTTGTGTGAACCCCTTTTCCTTGTTAATTAGTCCTTGTGACTCGTTGTGTGAACCATTTGTCCTTGTTCATTAGTCCTTCTGACTCGTTGTGTGAACCATTTGTCCTTGTTTATTAATCCTTGTGACTCGTTGTGTGAACCATTTATTCTTGTTCATTAGTCCATATGACTCTTTGTGTGAACCATTTGTCCTTGTTCTTGAGTCCTTATTACTCGTTTATTAAACTATTTGTCTTTGTTTATTAGTCCTTGTGACTCGTTGTGTGAACCATTTATCCTTGTTATTCTGACTCGTTGTGTGAACCATTTGTCCTTGTTCATTAGTCCTTGTGACTCGTTGTGTTAACCATTTGCCCTTGTTCATTAGTCTATATGAACCTTTGTGTGAACCATTTGTCCTTGTTCTTTAGTCCTTATGACTCGTTGTTTAAACTATTTGTCTTTGTTTATTAGTCCTTGTGACTCGTTGTGTGAACCATTTATCCTTGTTATTGTGACTTGTTGTGTGACCATTTTTCCTTGGTAATTAGTCCTTGTGTGTCGTTGTGTGAACCATTTGTCCTTGTTCATTAATCCTTGTGACTCGTTGTGTGAACCATTTGTTCTTGTTCATTAGTCCATATGACTCTTTGTGTGAACCATTTGTCCTTGTTCTTTAGTCCTTCTTACTCGTTGTTTAGACCATTTGTCTTTGTTTATTAGTCCTTGTGACTCGTTTTGTGAACCATTTATCCTTGTTATTGGGACTTTTTGTGTAAATCATTTGTCCTTGTTATTGTGATTTTTTGTGTGAACCATTTTTCCTTGTTCATTAGTCCTTGTGACTCGTTGTGTGAACCATTTGTCCTTGTTCATTAGTCCTTGTATTTGTTGTGTAAACTATTTGTCCTTGTTCATTAGTCCTTGTGACTCGTTGTGTGAACCATTTGTCCTTGTTCATTAGTCCTTGTGACTCGTTGTGTGAACCATTTGTTCTTGTTCATTAGTCCATATGACTCTTTGTGTGAACCATTTGTCCTTGTTCTTTAGTCCTTCTTACTCGTTGTTTAGACCATTTGTCTTTGTTTATTAGTCCTTGTGACTCGTTGTGTGAACCATTTATCCTTGTTATTGTGACTTTTTTTGTGTGAACCATTTTTCCTTGTTAATTAGTCCTTGTGACTCGTTGTGTGAACCATTTGTCCTTGTTCATTAGTCCTTCTGACTCGTTATGTGAACCATTTGTCCTTGTTCATTAGTCCTTCTGACTCGTTGTGTGAACCATTTGTCCTTGTTCATTAGTCCTTGTGACTCGTTGTGTGAACCATTTGTCCTTATTCATTAATCCTTGTGACTCGTTGTGTGAACCATTTGTTCTTGTTCATTAGTCCATATGACTCTTTGTGTGAACCATTTGTCCTTCTTTATTAGTCTTTGTGACTCGTTGTGTAAACCATTTGTCCTTGTTATTGTGACTTGTTGTGTGAACCATTTTTCCTTGTTCATTAGTCCTTGTGACTCGTTGTGTGAACCATTTGTCCTTGTTCATTCGTCCTTGTGACTCGTTGTTTAAACCATTTGTAACAAGGACTCATTGTGTAAATCATTTGTCCTTGTTCTTTAGACCTTGTGACTCGTTGTGTGAACCATTGGTCTTTGTTCATTAGTCCTTGTGACTCATTGTGTGAACCGTTTGTCCTTGTTTATTAGTCCATATGACTCGTTGTGTGAACCATTTGTCCTTGTTCTTTAGTCCTTGTGACTTGTTGTTTAAACCATTTTTCCTTGTTTATTAGTCCTTGTGACTTGTTGTGAAAACCATTTGTCCTTGTTATTGTGACTTGTTGTGTGAACCATTTTTCCTTGTTCATTAGTCCTTGTGGCTAGTTGTGTGAACCATTTGTCCTTGTTCATTAATCCTTGTGACTCGTTGTCCTTGTTCATTAGTCCTTGTGACTCGTTGTGTGAACCATTTGTACTTGTTCTTTAGTCCTTGTGACTCGTTGTTTAAACCATTTGTCCTTGTTTATTAGTCCTTGTGACTCGTTGTGTGAACCATTTGTCCTTGTTCATTAGTCCTTGTGACTCATTTTGTGAACCATTTGTCCTTGTTCTTTAGTCCTTGTGACACGTTGTTTAAACCATTTGTCCTTGTTTATTAGTCTTTGTGACTCGTTGTGTAAACCATTTGTCCTTGTTATTGTGACTTTTTGTGTGAACCATTTTTCATTGTTCATTAGTCCTTGTGACTCGTTGTGTGAACCATTTGTCCTTGTTCATTAGTCCTTGTGATTCGTTGTGTAAACTATTTGTCCTTGTTCATTAGTCCTTGTGACTCGTTGTGTGAACCATTTGTCCTTGTTCATTAGTCCTTGTGACTCGTTGTGTGAACCATTTGTTCTTGTTCATTAGTCCATATGACTCTTTGTGTGAACCATTTGTCCTTGTTCTTTAGTCCTTCTTACTCGTTGTTTAGACCATTTGTCTTTGTTTATTAGTCCTTGTGACTCGTTTTGTGAACCATTTATCCTTGTTATTGGGACTTTTTGTGTAAACCATTTGTCCTTGTTATTGTGATTTTTTGTGTGAACCATTTTTCCTTGTTCATTAGTCCTTGTGACTCGTTGTGTGAACCATTTGTCCTTGTTCATTAGTTCTTGTGGATTGTTGTGTAAACTATTTGTCCTTGTTCATTAGTCCTTGTGACTCGTTGTGTGAACCATTTGTCCTTGTTCATTAGTCCTTGTGACTCGTTGTGTGAACCATTTGTTCTTGTTCATTAGTCCATATGACTCTTTGTGTGAACCATTTGTCCTTGTTCTTTAGTCCTTCTTACTCGTTGTTTAGACCATTTGTCTTTGTTTATTAGTCCTTGTGACTGGTTGTGTGAACCATTTATCCTTGTTATTGTGACTTTTTTTGTGTGAACCATTTTTCCTTGTTAATTAGTCCATGTGACTCGTTGTGTGAACCATTTGTCCTTGTTCATTAGTCCTTCTGACTCGTTGTGTGAACCATTTGTCCTTGTTCATTAGTCCTTGTGACTCGTTGTGTGAACCATTTGTCCTTATTCATTAATCCTTGTGACTCGTTGTGTGAACCATTTGTTCTTGTTCATTAGTCCATATGACTCTTTGTGTGAACCATTTGTCCTTCTTTATTAGTCTTTGTGACTCGTTGTGTAAACCATTTGTCCTTGTTATTGTGACTTGTTGTGTGAACCATTTTTCCTTGTTCATTAGTCCTTGTGACTCGTTGTGTGAACCATTTGTCCTTGTTCATTCGTCCTTGTGACTCGTTGTTTAAACCATTTGTAACAAGGACTCATTGTGTAAATCATTTGTCCTTGTTCTTTAGACCTTGTGACTCGTTGTGTGAACCATTGGTCCTTGTTCATTAGTCCTTGTGACTCATTGTGTGAACCGTTTGTCCTTGTTTATTAGTCCATATGACTCGTTGTGTGAACCATTTGTCCTTGTTCTTTAGTCCTTGTGACTTGTTGTTTAAACCATTTTTCCTTATTTATTAGTCCTTGTGACTTGTTGTGAAAACCATTTGTCCTTATTATTGTGACTTGTTGTGTGAACCATTTTTCCTTGTTCATTAGTCCTTGTGGCTAGTTGTGTGAACCATTTGTCCTTGTTCATTAATCCTTGTGACTCGTTGTCCTTGTTCATTAGTCCTTGTGACTCGTTGTGTGAACCATTTGTACTTGTTCTTTAGTCCTTGTGACTCGTTGTTTAAACCATTTGTCCTTGTTTATTAGTCCTTGTGACTCGTTGTGTGAACCATTTGTCCTTGTTCATTAGTCTTTGTGACTCGTTGTGTGAACCATTTGTTCTTGTTCATTAGTCCATATGACTCTTTGTGTGAACCATTTGTCCTTGTTCTTTAGTCCTTGTGACTCGTTGTTTAAACCATTTGTCCTTGTTTAGTAGTCTTTGTGACTCATTGTGTAAACCATTTGTCCTTGTTATTGTGACTTGTTGTGTGAACCATTTTTCCTTGTTCATTAGTCCTTGTAACTCGTTGTGTGAACCATTTGTCCTTGTTCATTAGTCCTTGTGACTGTTGTGTAAACCATTTGTCCTTATTCATTCGTCCTTGTGACTCATTGTGTGAACCGTTTGTCCTTGTTTATTAGTCCATATGACTCGTTGTGTAAACTATTTGTCCTTGTTCATTAGTCCTTGTGACTCGTTGTGTGAACCATTTGTCCTTGTTCTTTAGTCCATGTGACTCGTTGTTTAAACCATTTGTCCTTGTTTATTAGTCCTTGTGACTCGTTGTGTGAACCATTTGTCCTTGTTCATTAGTCTTTGTGACTCGTTGTGTGAACCATTTGTTCTTGTTCATTAGTCCATATGACTCTTTGTGTGAACCATTTGTACTTGTTCTTTAGTCCTTATTACTCGTTGTTTAAACCTTTTGTCTTTGTTTATTAGTCCTTGTGACTCATTGTGTGAACCATTTATCCTTGTTATTGTGACTTTTTGTGTGAACCATTTTTCCTTGTTAATTAGTCCTTGTGACTCGTTGTGTGAACCATTTGTCCTTGTTCATTAGTCCTTCTGACTCGTTGTGTGAACCATTTGTCCTTGTTCATTAGTCCTTGTGACTCGTTGTGTGAACCATTTGTCCTTGTTCATTAATCCTTGTGACTCCTTGTGTGAACCATTTGTTCTTGTTCATTAGTCCATATGACTCTTTGTGTGAACCATTTGTCCTTGTTCATTAGTCCTTCTGACTCGTTGTGTGAACCATTTGTCCTTGTTCATTAGTCCTTGTGACTCGTTGTGTGAACCATTTGTCCTTGTTCATTAATCCTTGTGACTCCTTGTGTGAACCATTTGTTCTTGTTCATTAGTCCATATGACTCTTTGTGTGAACCATTTGTCCTTGTTTATTAGTCTTTGTGACTCGTTGTGTAAACCATTTGTCCTTGTTCATTCGTCCTTGTGACTCGTTGTTTAAACCATTTGTAACAAGGACTCATTGTGTAAATCATTTGTCCTTGTTCTTTAGACCTTGTGACTCGTTGTGTGAACCATTGGTCCTTGTTCATTAGTCCTTGTGACTCATTGTGTGAACCGTTTGTCCTTGTTTATTAGTCCATATGACTCGTTGTGTGAACCATTTGTCCTTGTTCTTTAGTCCTTGTGACTTGTTGTTTAAACCATTTTTCCTTGTTTATTAGTCCTTGTGACTTGTTGTGAAAACCATTTATCCTTATTATTGTGACTTGTTGTGTGAACCATTTTTCCTTGTTCATTAGTCCTTCTGGCTAGTTGTGTGAACCATTTGTCCTTGTTCATTAATCCTTGTGACTCGTTGTCCTTGTTCATTAGTCCTTGTGACTCGTTGTGTGAACCATTTGTACTTGTTCTTTAGTCCTTGTGACTCGTTGTTTAAACCATTTGTCCTTGTTCATTAGTCTTTGTGACTCGTTGTGTGAACCATTTGTTCTTGTTCATTAGTCCATATGACTCTTTGTGTGAACCATTTGTCCTTGTTCTTTAGTCCTTATTACTCGTTGTTTAGACCATTTGTCTTTGTTTATTAGTCCTTGTGACTCGTTGTGTGAACCATTTATCCTTGTTATTGTGACTTTTTGTGTGAACCCCTTTTCCTTGTTAATTAGTCCTTGTGACTCGTTGTGTGAACCATTTGTCCTTGTTCATTAGTCCTTCTGACTCGTTGTGTGAATCATTTGTCCTTGTTTATTAATCCTTGTGACTCGTTGTGTGAACCATTTATTCTTGTTCATTAGTCCATATGACTCTTTGTGTGAACCATTTGTCCTTGTTCTTGAGTCCTTATTACTCGTTTATTAAACTATTTGTCTTTGTTTATTAGTCCTTGTGACTCGTTGTGTGAACCATTTATCCTTGTTATTCTGGCTCGTTGTGTGAACCATTTGTCCTTGTTCATTAGTCCTTGTGCCTCGTTGTGTTAACCATTTGCCCTTGTTCATTAGTCCATATGACCCTTTGTGTGAACCATTTGTCCTTGTTCTTTAGTCCTTATGACTCGTTGTTTAAACTATTTGTCTTTGTTTATTAGTCCTTGTGACTCGTTGTGTGAACCATTTATCCTTGTTATTGTGACTTGTTGTGTGACCATTTTTCCTTGGTAATTAGTCCTTGTGTGTCGTTGTGTGAACCATTTGTCCTTGTTCATTAATCCTTGTGACTCGTTGTGTGAACCATTTGTTCTTGTTCATTAGTCCATATGACTCTTTGTGTGAACCATTTGTCCTTGTTCTTTAGTCCTTGTGACTCATGGTTTAAACCATTTGTCCTTGTTTATTAGTCTTTGTGACTCGTTGGGTAAACCATTTGTCCTTGTTATTGTGACTTGTTGTGTGAACCATTTTTCCTTGTTCATTAGTCCTTGTGACTTGTTGTGTGAACCATTTGTCCTTGTTCATTAGTCCTTGTGACTGTTGTGTAAACCATTTGTCCTTGTTCATTAGTCCTTGTGACTCGTTGTTTAAACCATTTGTAACAAGGACTCATTGTGTAAATCATTTGTCCTTGTTCTTTAGACCTTGTGACTCGTTGTGTGAACCATTTGTCCTTGTTCATTAGTCCTTGTGACTCTTTGTGTGAACCGTTTGTCCTTATTTATTAATCCATATGACTCGTTGTGCGAACCATTTGTCCTTGTTCTTTAGTCCTGGTGACTCGTTGTTTAAACCATTTTTCCTTGTTTATTAGTCCTTGTGACTAGTTGTGTGAACCATTTGTCCTTGTTCATTAATCCTTGTGACTCGTTGTGTAAACTATTTGTCCTTGTTCATTAGTCCTTGTGACTCGTTGTGTGAACCATTTATCCTTATTATTGTGACTTTTTGTGTGAACCATTTTTCCTTGTTAATTAGTCCTTGTGACTCGTTGTGTGAACCATTTGTCCTTGTTCATTAGTCCTTCTGACTCGTTGTGTGAACCATTTGTCCTTGTTCATTAGTCCTTGTGACTCATTGTGTGAACCATTTGTCCTTGTTCATTAATCCTTGTGACTCCTTGTGTGAACCATTTGTTCTTGTCCATTAGTCCATATGACTCTTTGTGTGAACCATTTGTCCTTGTTTATTAGTCTGTGTGACTCGTTGTGTAAACCATTTGTCCTTGTTATTGTGACTTGTTGTGTGAACCATTTTTCCTTGTTCATTAGTCCTTGTGACTCGTTGTGTGAACCATTTGTCCTTGTTCATTCGTCCTTGTGACTCGTTGTTTAAACCATTTGTAACAAGGACTCATTGTGTAAATCATTTGTCCTTGTTCTTTAGACCTTGTGACTCGTTGTGTGAACCATTGGTCCTTGTTCATTAGTCCTTGTGACTCATTGTGTGAACCGTTTGTCCTTGTTTATTAGTCCATATGACTCGTTGTGTGAACCATTTGTCCTTGTTCTTTAGTCCTTGTGACTTGTTGTTTAAACCATTTTTCCTTGTTTATTAGTCCTTGTGACTTGTTGTGAAAACCATTTGTCCTTGTTATTGTGACTTGTTGTGTGAACCATTTTTCCTTGTTCATTAGTCCTTGTGGCTAGTTGTGTGAACCATTTGTCCTTGTTCATTAATCCTTGTGACTCGTTGTCCTTGTTCATTAGTCCTTGTGACTCGTTGTGTGAACCATTTGTACTTGTTCTTTAGTCCTTGTGACTCGTTGTTTAAACCATTTGTCCTTGTTTATTAGTCCTTGTGACTCGTTGTGTGAACCATTTGTCCTTGTTCATTAGTCCTTGTGACTCGTTTTGTGAACCATTTGTCCTTGTTCTTTAGTCCTTGTGACACGTTGTTTAAACCATTTGTCCTTGTTTATTAGTCTTTGTGACTCGTTGTGTAAACCATTTGTCCTTGTTATTGTGACTTTTTGTGTGAACCATTTTTCATTGTTCATTAGTCCTTGTGACTCGTTGTGTGAACCATTTGTCCTTGTTCATTAGTCCTTGTGACTGTTGTGTAAACTATTTGTCCTTGTTCATTAGTCCTTGTGACTCGTTGTGTGAACCATTTGTCCTTGTTCATTAGTCCTTGTGACTCGTTGTGTGAACCATTTGTTCTTGTTCATTAGTCCATATGACTCTTTGTGTGAACCATTTGTCCTTGTTCTTTAGTCCTTCTTACTCGTTGTTTAGACCATTTGTCTTTGTTTATTAGTCCTTGTGACTCGTTTTGTGAACCATTTATCCTTGTTATTGGGACTTTTTGTGTAAACCATTTGTCCTTGTTGTTGTGATTTTTTGTGTGAACCATTTTTCCTTGTTCATTAGTCCTTGTGACTCGTTGTGTGAACCATTTGTCCTTGTTCATTAGTTCTTGTGACTGTTGTGTAAACTATTTGTCCTTGTTCATTAGTCCTTGTGACTCGTTGTGTGAACCATTTGTCCTTGTTCATTAGTCCTTGTGACTCGTTGTGTGAACCATTTGTTCTTGTTCATTAGTCCATATGACTCTTTGTGTGAACCATTTGTCCTTGTTCTTTAGTCCTTCTTACTCGTTGTTTAGACCATTTGTCTTTGTTTATTAGTCCTTGTGACTCGTTGTGTGAACCATTTATCCTTGTTATTGTGACTTTTTTTGTGTGAACCATTTTTCCTTGTTAATTAGTCCATGTGACTCGTTGTGTGAACCATTTGTCCTTGTTCATTAGTCCTTCTGACTCGTTGTGTGAACCAGTTGTCCTTGTTCATTAGTTCTTGTGACTCGTTGTGTGAACCATTTGTCCTTATTCATTAATCCTTGTGACTCGTTGTGTGAACCATTTGTTCTTGTTCATTAGTCCATATGACTCTTTGTGTGAACCATTTGTCCTTCTTTATTAGTCTTTGTGACTCGTTGTGTAAACCATTTGTCCTTGTTATTGTGACTTGTTGTGTGAACCATTTTTCCTTGTTCATTAGTCCTTGTGACTCGTTGTGTGAACCATTTGTCCTTGTTCATTCGTCCTTGTGACTCGTTGTTTAAACCATTTGTAACAAGGACTCATTGTGTAAATCATTTGTCCTTGTTCTTTAGACCTTGTGACTCGTTGTGTGAACCATTGGTCCTTGTTCATTAGTCCTTGTGACTCATTGTGTGAACCGTTTGTCCTTGTTTATTAGTCCATATGACTCGTTGTGTGAACCATTTGTCCTTGTTCTTTAGTCCTTGTGACTTGTTGTTTAAACCATTTTTCCTTGTTTATTAGTCCTTGTGACTTGTTGTGAAAACCATTTGTCCTTATTATTGTGACTTGCTGTGTGAACCATTTTTCCTTGTTCATTAGTCCTTGTGGCTAGTTGTGTGAACCATTTGTCCTTGTTCATTAATCCTTGTGACTCGTTGTCCTTGTTCATTAGTCCTTGTGACTCGTTGTTTAAACCATTTGTCCTTGTTTATTAGTCCTTGTGACTCGTTGTGTGAACCATTTGTCCTTGTTCATTAGTCTTTGTGACTCGTTGTGTGAACCATTTGTTCTTGTTCATTAGTCCATATGACTCTTTGTGTGAACCATTTGTCCTTGTTCTTTAGTCCTTGTGACTCGTTGTTTAAACCATTTGTCCTTGTTTAGTAGTCTTTGTGACTCATTGTGTAAACCATTTGTCCTTGTTATTGTGACTTGTTGTGTGAACCATTTTTCCTTGTTCATTAGTCCTTGTAACTCGTTGTGTGAACCATTTGTCCTTGTTCATTAGTCCTTGTGACTGTTGTGTAAACCATTTGTCCTTATTCATTCGTCCTTGTGACTCATTGTGTGAACCGTTTGTCCTTGTTTATTAGTCCATATGACTCGTTGTGTGAACCATTTGTCCTTGTTCTTTAGCCCTTGTCACTCGTTGTTTAAACCATTTTTCCTTGTTCATTAGTCCTTGTGACTAGTTGTGTGAACCATTTGTCCTTGTTCATTAATCCTTGTGACTCGTTGTGTAAACTATTTGTCCTTGTTCATTAGTCCTTGTGACTCGTTGTGTGAACCATTTGTCCTTGTTCTTTAGTCCTTGTGACTCGTTGTTTAAACCATTTGTCCTTGTTTATTAGTCCTTGTGACTCGTTGTGTGAACCATTTGTCCTTGTTCATTAGTCTTTGTGACTCGTTGTGTGAACCATTTGTTCTTGTTCATTAGTCCATATGACTCTTTGTGTGAACCATTTGTACTTGTTCTTTAGTCCTTATTACTCGTTGTTTAAACCTTTTGTCTTTGTTTATTAGTCCTTGTGACTCATTGTGTGAACCATTTATCCTTGTTATTGTGACTTTTTGTGTGAACCATTTTTCCTTGTTAATTAGTCCTTGTGACTCGTTGTGTGAACCATTTGTCCTTGTTCATTAGTCCTTCTGACTCGTTGTGTGAACCATTTGTCCTTGTTCATTAGTCCTTGTGACTCGTTGTGTGAACCATTTGTCCTTGTTCATTAATCCTTGTGACTCCTTGTGTGAACCATTTGTTCTTGTTCATTAGTCCATATGACTCTTTGTGTGAACCATTTGTCCTTGTTCATTAGTCCTTCTGACTCGTTGTGTGAACCATTTGTCCTTGTTCATTAGTCCTTGTGACTCGTTGTGTGAACCATTTGTCCTTGTTCTTTAATCCTTGTGACTCCTTGTGTGAACCATTTGTTCTTGTTCATTAGTCCATATGACTCTTTGTGTGAACCATTTGTCCTTGTTTATTAGTCTTTGTGACTCGTTGTGTAAACCATTTGTCCTTGTTCATTCGTCCTTGTGACTCGTTGTTTAAACCATTTGTAACAAGGACTCATTGTGTAAATCATTTGTCCTTGTTCTTTAGACCTTGTGACTCGTTGTGTGAACCATTGGTCCTTGTTCATTAGACCTTGTGACTCATTGTGTGAACCGTTTGTCCTTGTTTATTAGTCCATATGACTCGTTGTGTGAACCATTTGTCCTTGTTCTTTAGTCCTTGTGACTTGTTGTTTAAACCATTTTTCCTTGTTTATTAGTCCTTGTGACTTGTTGTGAAAACCATTTGTCCTTATTATTGTGACTTGTTGTGTGAATGACGCGGATATGGACCCCATGGACGAAGTCGTGCTCGACATAGAGCACCAATCAAAACCAGGCCCAATGAACACATTTTTTATGCATGAAAATTGGATGGGTTTACGTAAAAGAGAGGTATTATGCGCGGTTGAAGCTCGAGGACCGCACACCCCTTGATGCCGTGTGGGAACAAAAGAAAATCAAATGGGAACAAAGGGAGGAAGGGCCGAATGTGGCGGCACCAAGGGAGAGGAATCCTAGCTTATATTTTTGCATTTTTCAACATAGTTTGAATAAAATTTGTCAAAGGGTCTAGGTTGTAAGTTCCATGCATCTAATCATCCTAGAACTTACAACTAGCATTTAAAGCTTTGCTTGGAGGCCAAGGACTTTTTCCTATAAAAGGACCTAGCCTCCCTCATTTGTAATCATCAAAAAGTTGAAGTATAAACATTTTAGAGAGAGAAACTTGGTGGTTTCAATCTTTTCCAAAGAGTCGAGGTTTTCGAATCTTGCCTTAAACTAAGGACGTGCTCCATGATTTGAGATTGAGTTGCTTGACGCGTTTGAGTAATTCCCCATTGTTATCACTATAGGTCTAGTGATACCAAATATCCCATTGTTTTCGATCTCTTCTCAAGGAATCGAAACAAATATCCTTTATCTTTTACACAACAAAAACCCAAAAACAAAACAATTAAGTCTTCCGCTACGTATACGCATCAAATGGTATCAGAGCTTCGGCTCTTGATCACCCCAAAAAAATCAAGACGGTCCTAAGGAGGTCCCAATCCATTGATAGTTGAATATCCAACGCGCTTGGTGTTCAAAGATTAAACTCGGCAAGGAAGTTGAGGGTTAATCGATTGGATCTTGAAGGCACGAATTGAAAAAAAAAAAAAAAAACGAGAATCACTGTTCACGGTACTGTTCACTGACAAAAAAAAAAACAAACTTCCTTTTTTTCGAAAACACAAAACCCCAATCACCAAATATGAACTTCGACGATCCAAACTTTCTCAGGGATCTTCAAAGAGCCTTAAAGAAATTGCAAGAACACGATCCCAAATGGCAGCCAAGACGTGAACGAGTCATTGACGAGTTCAAAATGAGTGAACTACCCGAGTTCACGGGAAGCACGGATCCCGAGTCTTACCTTGAATGGGAAAGACAAATAGATCGGATGTTTGATTTTAAGGGACTTGATGATGAACAGAGCTGCAAGTACGCCATTTTGAAATTAAGAAATGGGGCTTCATTATGGTATGAAAGCCTTAAGACCAGAAGAGTTCGAGCCGGAAAACCAAAGATAACGTCGTGGCACGTGCTTAAACTAAAGTTACGGAAAAGATATGTCCCCGCAACGCATAGGCTCACGACCTATCGTAAGATCACCGATCTTGCCCAAGGAAGGCTGAGTGTCCTAGAATACATCAACGAATTTGAGAATCTGGCCTTAATGGGAGACTTGGTGGAAGATGAGGACATAAGGATGGCACGATTCCTACGAGGTCTAAACCGCAACATCGCCCATGTTGTCGAGTTACAGAATTACTCAGATTTCGATACCTTGTGTAGTATGTGTCTCAAGGTGGAGGCACAAGGAAAGACGAAGGTGACAACCACCTATGGCGAGAATAGCCGGACTTGGAAAAATGAGAACAACTCAAGGACAAGCACAACGGGGAACACCACCGATCCCAAGATGACTTCTACCCCCCAGTGCTGTTAGCAAACCATCCGCCTCAAAGGAGAATAACTCCACGCAGATTCGGTGTTTTAAATGTCAAGGGTTTGGGCATTTCAAAAATGCGTGCCCGAGCCAGCGAACCATCACACTAAGAGAGGCCGTGAAATGTCGTGATGAATTGTTCGAAGAAGAGGAAAGAACTAATGGTATTTTTAATTTAGAAGGAGATGAGGAAGAGGCACCCGCCGGGAACGCCCGAAGATTACGTCGCTCCTAGCTATGATTGCAATTTGGTTCTCCGAGCCCTGCAAGCTCAAACATCGCCCATTGAAACGGAACAACGAAGTCAAATTTTCCACACCAAATGCCGAGTGAAGGACAAATGGTGTAGCCTAATCATTGATGGAGGCAGTTGCACCAACGTCGCCTCAAAGGAGATGGTGGAGAAATTGAAACTACCCACGACACCTCACCCAAAGCCTTACGCCCTGCATTGGCTGGATGACGAGAATAAAGTGAAAATCACTAAGCAAGTAAAGGTGACACTAACCATGGGATCTTACAACGACGACATCCTCTGCGATGTTGTGCCAATGGATGCATGTCATGTCCTATTAGGACGACCTTGGCAATATGACCGGGATGTGGTGCATCGCGGTCGAAGCAACGAGTACGAGTTGGTAAGTAAGGGAAAAAGAATTGTCTTAAAACCAATGGCGCCAGGTGAAGTACGTTCTATGAGTGCCAAGCGTGGGACGACCACTAGCCTGACCATGTTTGCTAGTGAGAAAGAAGTGGACGAGGCTATCGTCAATGGCAACCAGGTTTACCTAATGGTGGTCAATGAAACGCCTAGCAATGAAAGCAAGGATGGACGATTAATCTCGCTCTTGGATGAGTTCAAAGATGTTTTCCCGAGGAAGCGCCCATTTGCTGGTTACCACCTATTCGTGGGATCGAACACCAAATCGACCTCCTGCCCGGAGCTCCTTTACCAAACAAAGCCGCCTATCGGTGCAATCCGATGGAGACCAAGGAGTTACAGCGACAAATCGAAGAGTTAATGGAACGAGGCTATGTACGTGAGAGCATGAGTCCATGTGCCGTTCCTACACTACTTGTCCCAAAGAAGGATGGGACGTGGCGAATGTGCATCGATAGCCGAGCCGTAAACAACATCACTATCAAGTATCGGTTTCCAATTCCGAGGCTAGATGATATGCTCGACGAGTTACATGGAGCCGAGATCTTCTCTAAAGTTGATTTGAGGAGTGGATATCACCAAATTCGGATGAGAGAAGGGGACGAGTGGAAAACCGCGTTTAAAACTAAGCATGGCTTATACGAGTGGACGGTTATGCCATTCGGCTTGATTTAACGCTCCAAGCACCTTTATGCGACTCATGAACGAAATACTCAAGCCTTTCCTAGGCAGATTTGTAGTCGTTTACTTGGACGACATCTTGATCTGATCGGAGCAAGGATGATCACTTCCAACATCTTCGAAAGGTGTTCAACACACTTCGGGAGCAGCAACTCTATGGTAAGAAAGAGAAGTGCTCGTTCTTAGTCGAGAGCGTTATATTTCTTGGATACAAGGTTTCTAAAGAAGGAGTTTCCGTCGATCAATCCAAGATTGAGGCGATCAAATCATGGCCTATTCCGAAAACTGTCACAGAAGTCCGATCCTTTCACGGACTTGCTTCATTCTATCGAAGGTTCATTCGGGATTTCAGCACCATCGTTAGCCCCATCACGGAATGTACAAAGAAAGGAACTTTCGTATGGACCCCCGCTCAACGGGCATTCGAGACGATCATCCAAAAACTTTGTGAGGCACCATTGTTGGCACTACCAGATTTCACCCGCCCGTTCGAAGTCGAATGTGACGCAAGCGGTGTTGGAATTGGAGCCGTGTTAGTGCAAGGAAAGCGACCCATCGCTTACTTCTCTGAGAAACTGAATGGGGCCAGGCTCAATTACTCGACTTACGACAAGGAATTCTATGCGATCGTAAGGGCCCTACAACATTGGAGTCACTATCTCCGACCAAGCCATTTTATCCTGCACTCGGACCACGAATCCTTGAAACATATCAATGGGCAACAAAAGTTGAACTCAAGGCATGCCAAGTGGGTGGAATTTTTGCAATCTTTCCATTTCTCATCCAAATACAAGACTGGCAAAAGTAACGTGGTGGCCGATGCTCTCTCGCGCCGATACTCATTATTAACGGTGCTCGATATTCGACATCGGGATTGAAGCACTAAAGGAATCCTACGAGAACGATCCCGACTTTGGGGAAATCTTCAAGACTTATAAAACGGGGCTCGGGAAGAATTCCTTACACAAGACGGTTTTCTTTTCAAAGGAAACAGACTTTGTGTCCCGAAACTCCCGATCCGAGAACTCCTTATTCGAGAAGCCCACGGAGGTGGACTTGGGGGACATTTTGGAGTAAACAAAACTGTGGATATCCTCAAGGAACATTTTTATTGGCCACAATTGCAAGGAGACGTGCAAGCGATAGTGCGAAAATGCATCACATGTCACATGGCCAAAAGCAAATTCCAACCCGGGGAGTATGTACCATTGCCTATCCCGTGTCGACCTTGGGAAGATATATCCATGGATTTCATCGTGGCATTACCGCGAACACAGAGAGGCAAAGATGCGATCATGGTAGTGGTCGATCGATTCTCAAAGATGGCCCATTTTATCTTTGTCACAAAAGCGATGACGCCAAAGAATGTGGCGGACTTGTATTTTCGGGAAGTCTTACGACTCCACGGGATCCCAAGAACAATCGTTTCCGATCGAGATTCCAAATTCCTAAGCTACTTCTGGAAAACGTTATGGAAAAGGGTGGGAACCAAGCTTTTGTTCAGCACTTCTCATCACCCCCAGACGGACGGACAAACGGAGGTCACGAATCGCACTCTGGGAACAATCTTTGCGAAGTCTGGTGAGTAAAACTCAGAAAGATTGGGATTTGAAACTCGCGCACGCTGAGTTCGCTTATAACCGCTCCCCAACCTACGCGACAAAGCACTCCCCATTTGAGGTCGTATATGGTATAAACCCGTATTTACCACTAGACCTCATTCCCTTACCCAAGGATGAAATCATACACAAGGATGCGGAAACCAAATTAAAATCAATGATCAAACTACATGATCAAGTCAGGGCAAGAATTGAGAAAATTAATGAAATGTACAAGCGCAAGGCAAATAAAAACCGCCAGCCAAGATCCTTCAGCGAAGGAGACCTCGTGTGGTTGCACTTAAGGAAGGAGCGTTTTCCGAACAAACGCAAAAACAAACTCATGCCGCGAGCAGAAGGTCCCTACAAGGTAATATCAAAGGTAGGCGACAATGCATACAAGATCGAGTTGCCCGGAGAGTATGGGGTACACGCCACTTTCAACGTCGGGGATCTATCTCCTTACATTGACGATAATGGAATCAAGGAATTGAGGGCAATTCCTTTTCAAGAAGGAGGAGATGACGCGGATATGGACCCCATGGACGAAGTCGTGCTCGACATAGAGCACCAATCAAAACCAGGCCCAATGAACACATTTTTTATGCATGAAAATTGGATGGGTTTACGTAAAAGAGAGGTATTATGCGCGGTTGAAGCTCGAGGACCGCACACCCCTTGATGCCGTGTGGGAACAAAAGAAAATCAAATGGGAACAAAGGGAGGAAGGGCCGAATGTGGCGGCACCAAGGAGAGGAATCTAGCTTATATTTTTGCATTTTTCAACATAGTTTGAATAAAATTTGTCAAAGGGTCTAGGTTGTAAGTTCCATGCATCTAATCATCCTAGAACTTACAACTAGCATTTAAAGCTTTGCTTGGAGGCCAAGGACTTTTTCCTATAAAAGGACCTAGCCTCCCTCATTTGTAATCATCAAAAAGTTGAAGTATAAACATTTTAGAGAGAGAAACTTGGTGGTTTCAATCTTTTCCAAAGAGTCGAGGTTTTCGAATCTTGCCTTAAACTAAGGACGTGCTCCGCAGTTTGAGATTGAGTTGCTTGACGCGTTTCGAGTAATTCCCCCATTGTTATCACTATAGGTCTAGTGATACCAAATATCCCATTGTTTTCGATCTCTTCTCAAGGAATCGAAACAAATATCCTTTATCTTTTACACAACAAAAACCCAAAAACAAAACAATTAAGTCTTCCGCTACGTATACGCATCAGTGAACCATTTTTCCTTGTTCATTAGTCCTTGTGGCTAGTTGTGTGAACCATTTGTCCTTGTTCATTAATCCTTGTGACTCGTTGTCCTTGTTCATTAGTCCTTGTGACTCGTTGTGTGAACCATTTGTACTTGTTCTTTAGTCCTTGTGACTCGTTGTTTAAACCATTTGTCCTTGTTTATTAGTCCTTGTGACTCGTTGTGTGAACCATTTGTCCTTGTTCATTAGTCTTTGTGACTCGTTGTGTGAACCATTTGTTCTTGTTCATTAGTCCATATGACTCTTTGTGTGAACCATTTGTCCTTGTTCTTTAGTCCTTATTACTCGTTGTTTAGACCATTTGTCTTTGTTTATTAGTCCTTGTGACTCGTTGTGTGAACCATTTATCCTTGTTATTGTGACTTTTTGTGTGAACCCCTTTTCCTTGTTAATTAGTCCTTGTGACTCGTTGTGTGAACCATTTGTCCTTGTTCATTAGTCCTTCTGACTCGTTGTGTGAACCATTTGTCCTTGTTTATTAATCCTTGTGACTCGTTGTGTGAACCATTTATTCTTGTTCATTAGTCCATATGACTCTTTGTGTGAACCATTTGTCCTTGTTCTTGAGTCCTTATTACTCGTTTATTAAACTATTTGTCTTTGTTTATTAGTCCTTGTGACTCGTTGTGTGAACCATTTATCCTTGTTATTCTGACTCGTTGTGTGAACCATTTGTCCTTGTTCATTAATCCTTGTGACTCGTTGTGTGAACCATTTGTCCTTGTTCATTAGTCCTTATGACTATTGTGTAAACTATTTGTCCTTGTTCATTAGTCCTTGTGACTCGTTGTGTGAACCATTTGTCCTTGTTCATTAATCCTTGTGACTCGTTGTGTGAACCATTTGTTCTTGTTCATTAGTCCATATGACTCTTTGTGTGAACCATTTGTCCTTGTTCTTTAGTCCTTGTGACTCATGGTTTAAACCATTTGTCCTTGTTTATTAGTCTTTGTGACTCGTTGGGTAAACCATTTGTCCTTGTTATTGTGACTTGTTGTGTGAACCATTTTTCCTTGTTCATTAGTCCTTGTGACTTGTTGTGTGAACCATTTGTCCTTGTTCATTAGTCCTTGTGACTGTTGTGTAAACCATTTGTCCTTGTTCATTAGTCCTTGTGACTCGTTGTTTAAACCATTTGTAACAAGGACTCATTGTGTAAATCATTTGTCCTTGTTCTTTAGACCTTGTGACTCGTTGTGTGAACCATTTGTCCTTGTTCATTAGTCCTTGTGACTCATTGTGTGAACCGTTTGTCCTTATTTATTAATCCATATGACTCGTTGTGCGAACCATTTGTCCTTGTTCTTTAGTCCTGGTGACTCGTTGTTTAAACCATTTTTCCTTGTTTATTAGTCCTTGTGACTTGTTGTGAAAACCATTTGTCCATGTTATTGTGACTTGTTGTGTGAACCATTTTTCCTTGTTCATTAGTCCTTGTGACTAGTTGTGTGAACCATTTGTCCTTGTTCATTAATCCTTGTGACTCGTTGTGTAAACTATTTGTCCTTGTTCATTAGTCCTTGTGACTCGTTGTGTGAACCATTTATCCTTGTTATTGTGACTTTTTGTGTGAACCATTTTTCCTTGTTAATTAGTCCTTGTGACTCGTTGTGTGAACCATTTGTCCTTGTTCATTAGTCCTTCTGACTCGTTGTGTGAACCATTTGTCCTTGTTCATTAGTCCTTGTGACTCATTGTGTGAACCATTTGTCCTTGTTCATTAATCCTTGTGACTCCTTGTGTGAACCATTTGTTCTTGTCCATTAGTCCATATGACTCTTTGTGTGAACCATTTGTCCTTGTTTATTAGTCTGTGTGACTCGTTGTGTAAACCATTTGTCCTTGTTATTGTGACTTGTTGTGTGAACCATTTTTCCTTGTTCATTAGTCCTTGTGACTCGTTGTGTGAACCATTTGTCCTTGTTCATACGTCCATGTGACTGTTGTGTAAACTATTTGTCCTTGTTCATTAGTCCTTGTGACTCGTTTTGTGAACCATTTGTCCTTGTTCTTTAGTCCTTGTGACACGTTGTTTAAACCATTTGTCCTTGTTTATTAGTCTTTGTGACTCGTTGTGTAAACCATTTGTCCTTGTTATTGTGACTTTTTGTGTGAACCATTTTTCATTGTTCATTAGTCCTTGTGACTCGTTGTGTGAACCATTTGTCCTTGTTCATTAGTCCTTGTGACTGTTGTGTAAACTATTTGTCCTTGTTCATTAGTCCTTGTGACTCGTTGTGTGAACCATTTGTCCTTGTTCATTAGTCCTTGTGACTCGTTGTGTGAACCATTTGTTCTTGTTCATTAGTCCATATGACTCTTTGTGTGAACCATTTGTCCTTGTTCTTTAGTCCTTCTTACTCGTTGTTTAGACTATTTGTCTTTGTTTATTAGTCCTTGTGACTCGTTTTGTGAACCATTTATCCTTGTTATTGGGACTTTTTGTGTAAACCATTTGTCCTTGTTATTGTGATTTTTTGTGTGAACCATTTTTCCTTATTCATTAGTCCTTGTGACTCGTTGTGTGAACCATTTGTCCTTGTTCATTAGTCCTTGTGACTGTTGTGTAAACTATTTGTCCTTGTTCATTAGTCCTTGTGACTCGTTGTGTGAACCATTTGTCCTTGTTCATTAGTCCTTGTGACTCGTTGTGTGAACCATTTGTTCTTGTTCATTAGTCCATATGACTCTTTGTGTGAACCATTTGTCCTTGTTCTTTAGTCCTTGTGACTCGTTGTGTGAACCATTTATCCTTGTTATTGTGACTTTTTTTGTGTGAACCATTTTTCCTTGTTAATTAGTCCTTGTGACTCGTTGTGTGAACCATTTGTCCTTGTTCATTAGTCCTTCTGACTCGTTGTGTGAACCATTTGTCCTTGTTCATTAGTCCTTGTGACTCGTTGTGTGAACCATTTGTCCTTATTCATTAATCTTTGTGACTCGTTGTGTGAACCATTTGTTCTTGTTCATTAGTCCATATGACTCTTTGTGTGAACCATTTGTCCTTCTTTATTAGTCTTTGTGACTCGTTGTGTAAACCATTTGTCCTTGTTATTGTGACTTGTTGTGTGAACCATTTTTCCTTGTTCATTAGTCCTTGTGACTCGTTGTGTGAACCATTTGTCCTTGTTCATACGTCCTTGTGACTGTTGTGTAAACTATTTGTCCTTGTTCATTAGTCCTTGTGACTCGTTGTGCGAACCATTTGTTCTTGTTCATTTGTCCATATGACTCTTTGTGTGAACCATTTGTCGTTGTTCATTAATCCTTGTGACTCGTTGTGCGAACCATTTGTTCTTGTTCATTAGTCCATATGACTCTTTGTGTGAACCATTTGTCCTTGTTCTTTAGTCCTTGTGACTCGTTGTTTAAACCATTTGTCCTTGTTTAGTAGTCTTTGTGACTCATTGTGTAAACCATTTGTCCTTGTTATTGTGACTTGTTGTGTGAACCATTTTTCCTTGTTCATTAGTCCTTGTAACTCGTTGTGTGAACCATTTGTCCTTGTTCATTAGTCCTTGTGACTGTTGTGTAAACCATTTGTCCTTATTCATTCGTCCTTGTGACTCATTGTGTGAACCGTTTGTCCTTGTTTATTAGTCCATATGACTCGTTGTGTGAACCATTTGTCCTTGTTCTTTAGCCCTTGTCACTCGTTGTTTAAACCATTTTTCCTTGTTCATTAGTCCTTGTGACTAGTTGTGTGAACCATTTGTCCTTGTTCATTAATCCTTGTGACTCGTTGTGTAAACTATTTGTCCTTGTTCATTAGTCCTTGTGACTCGTTGTGTGAACCATTTGTCCTTGTTCTTTAGTCCTTGTGACTCGTTGTTTAAACCATTTGTCCTTCTTTATTAGTCCTTGTGACTCGTTGTGTGAACCATTTGTCCTTGTTCATTAGTCTTTGTGACTCGTTGTGTGAACCATTTGTTCTTGTTCATTAGTCCATATGACTCTTTGTGTGAACCATTTGTACTTGTTCTTTAGTCCTTATTACTCGTTGTTTAAACCTTTTGTCTTTGTTTATTAGTCCTTGTGACTCATTGTGTGAACCATTTATCCTTGTTATTGTGACTTTTTGTGTGAACCATTTTTCCTTGTTAATTAGTCCTTGTGACTCGTTGTGTGAACCATTTGTCCTTGTTCATTAGTCCTTCTGACTCGTTGTGTGAACCATTTGTCCTTGTTCATTAGTCCTTGTGACTCATTGTGTGAACCATTTGTCCTTGTTCATTAATCCTTGTGACTCCTTGTGTGAACCATTTGTTCTTGTTCATTAGTCCATATGACTCTTTGTGTGAACCATTTGTCCTTGTTTATTAGTCTTTGTGACTCGTTGTGTAAACCATTTGTCCTTGTTATTGTGACTTGTTGTGTGAACCATTTTTCCTTGTTCATTAGTCCTTGTGACTCGTTGTGTGAACCATTTGTCCTTGTTCATACGACCTTGTGACTGTTGTGTAAACTATTTGTCCTTGTTCATTAGTCCTTGTGACTCGTTTTGTGAACCATTTGTCCTTGTTCTTTAGTCCTTGTGACTCGTTGTTTAAACCATTTGTCCTTGTTTATTAGTCTTTGTGACTCGTTGTGTAAACCATTTGTCCTTGTTATTGTGACTTTTTGTGTGAACCATTTTTCCTTGTTCATTAGTCCTTGTGACTCGTTGTGTGAACCATTTGTCCTTGTTCATTAGTCCTTATGACTATTGTGTAAACTATTTGTCCTTGTTCATTAGTCCTTGTGACTCGTTGTGTGAACCATTTGTCCTTGTTCATTAATCCTTGTTACTCGTTGTGTGAACCATTTGTTCTTGTTCATTAGTCCATATGACTCTTTGTGTGAACCATTTGTCCTTGTTCTTTAGTCCTTGTCACTCGTTGTTTAAACCATTTGTCCTTGTTTATTAGTCTTTGTGACTCGTTGTGTAAACCATTTGTCCTTGTTATTGTGACTTGTTGTGTGAACCATTTTTCCTTGTTCATTAGTCCTTGTGACTCGTTGTGTGAACCATTTATCCTTGTTATTGTGACTTTTTGTGTGAACCATTTTTCCTTGTTAATTAGTCCTTGTGACTCGTTGTGTGAACCATTTGTCCTTGTTCATTAGTCCTTCTGACTCGTTGTGTGAACCATTTGTCCTTGTTCATTAGTCCTTGTGACTCATTGTGTGAACCATTTGTCCTTGTTCATTAATCCTTGTGACTCTTTGTGTGAACCATTTGTTCTTGTCCATTAGTCCATATGACTCTTTGTGTGAACCATTTGTCCTTGTTTATTAGTCTGTGTGACTCGTTGTGTAAACCATTTGTCCTTGTTATTGTGACTTGTTGTGTGAACCATTTTTCCTTGTTCATTAGTCCTTGTGACTCGTTGTGTGAACCATTTGTCCTTGTTCATACGTCCATGTGACTGTTGTGTAAACTATTTGTCCTTGTTCATTAGTCCTTGTGACTCGTTTTGTGAACCATTTGTCCTTGTTCTTTAGTCCTTGTGACACGTTGTTTAAACCATTTGTCCTTGTTTATTAGTCTTTGTGACTCGTTGTGTAAACCATTTGTCCTTGTTATTGTGACTTTTTGTGTGAACCATTTTTCATTGTTCATTAGTCCTTGTGACTCGTTGTGTGAACCATTTGTCCTTGTTCATTAGTCCTTGTGACTGTTGTGTAAACTATTTGTCCTTGTTCATTAGTCCTTGTGACTCGTTGTGTGAACCATTTGTCCTTGTTCATTAGTCCTTGTGACTCGTTGTGTGAACCATTTGTTCTTGTTCATTAGTCCATATGACTCTTTGTGTGAACCATTTGTCCTTGTTCTTTAGTCCTTGTGACTCGTTGTGTGAACCATTTATCCTTGTTATTGTGACTTTTTTTGTGTGAACCATTTTTCCTTGTTAATTAGTCCTTGTGACTCGTTGTGTGAACCATTTGTCCTTGTTCATTAGTCCTTCTGACTCGTTGTGTGAACCATTTGTCCTTGTTCATTAGTCCTTGTGACTCGTTGTGTGAACCATTTGTCCTTATTCATTAATCCTTGTGACTCGTTGTGTGAACCATTTGTTCTTGTTCATTAGTCCATATGACTCTTTGTGTGAACCATTTGTCCTTCTTTATTAGTCTTTGTGACTCGTTGTGTAAACCATTTGTCCTTGTTATTGTGACTTGTTGTGTGAACCATTTTTCCTTGTTCATTAGTCCTTGTGACTCGTTGTGTGAACCATTTGTCCTTGTTCATACGTCCTTGTGACTGTTGTGTAAACTATTTGTCCTTGTTCATTAGTCCTTGTGACTCGTTGTGCGAACCATTTGTTCTTGTTCATTTGTCCATATGACTCTTTGTGTGAACCATTTGTCGTTGTTCATTAATCCTTGTGACTCGTTGTGCGAACCATTTGTTCTTGTTCATTAGTCCATATGACTCTTTGTGTGAACCATTTGTCCTTGTTCTTTAGTCCTTGTGACTCGTTGTTTAAACCATTTGTCCTTGTTTAGTAGTCTTTGTGACTCATTGTGTAAACCATTTGTCCTTGTTATTGTGACTTGTTGTGTGAACCATTTTTCCTTGTTCATTAGTCCTTGTAACTCGTTGTGTGAACCATTTGTCCTTGTTCATTAGTCCTTGTGACTGTTGTGTAAACCATTTGTCCTTATTCATTCGTCCTTGTGACTCATTGTGTGAACCGTTTGTCCTTGTTTATTAGTCCATATGACTCGTTGTGTGAACCATTTGTCCTTGTTCTTTAGCCCTTGTCACTCGTTGTTTAAACCATTTTTCCTTGTTCATTAGTCCTTGTGACTAGTTGTGTGAACCATTTGTCCTTGTTCATTAATCCTTGTGACTCGTTGTGTAAACTATTTGTCCTTGTTCATTAGTCCTTGTGACTCGTTGTGTGAACCATTTGTCCTTGTTCTTTAGTCCTTGTGACTCGTTGTTTAAACCATTTGTCCTTGTTTATTAGTCCTTGTGACTCGTTGTGTGAACCATTTGTCCTTGTTCATTAGTCTTTGTGACTCGTTGTGTGAACCATTTGTTCTTGTTCATTAGTCCATATGACTCTTTGTGTGAACCATTTGTACTTGTTCTTTAGTCCTTATTACTCGTTGTTTAAACCTTTTGTCTTTGTTTATTAGTCCTTGTGACTCATTGTGTGAACCATTTATCCTTGTTATTGTGACTTTTTGTGTGAACCATTTTTCCTTGTTAATTAGTCCTTGTGACTCGTTGTGTGAACCATTTGTCCTTGTTCATTAGTCCTTCTGACTCGTTGTGTGAACCATTTGTCCTTGTTCATTAGTCCTTGTGACTCGTTGTGTGAACCATTTGTCCTTGTTCATTAATCCTTGTGACTCCTTGTGTGAACCATTTGTTCTTGTTCATTAGTCCATATGACTCTTTGTGTGAACCATTTGTCCTTGTTTATTAGTCTTTGTGACTCGTTGTGTAAACCATTTGTCCTTGTTATTGTGACTTGTTGTGTGAACCATTTTTCCTTGTTCATTAGTCCTTGTGACTCGTTGTGTGAACCATTTGTCCTTGTTCATACGACCTTGTGACTGTTGTGTAAACTATTTGTCCTTGTTCATTAGTCCTTGTGACTCGTTTTGTGAACCATTTGTCCTTGTTGTTTAGTCCTTGTGACTCGTTGTTTAAACCATTTGTCCTTGTTTATTAGTCTTTGTGACTCGTTGTGTAAACCATTTGTCCTTGTTATTGTGACTTTTTGTGTGAACCATTTTTCCTTGTTCATTAGTCCTTGTGACTCGTTGTGTGAACCATTTGTCCTTGTTCATTAGTCCTTATGACTATTGTGTAAACTATTTGTCCTTGTTCATTAGTCCTTGTGACTCGTTGTGTGAACCATTTGTCCTTGTTCATTAATCCTTGTTACTCGTTGTGTGAACCATTTGTTGTTGTTCATTAGTCCATATGACTCTTTGTGTGAACCATTTGTCCTTGTTCTTTAGTCCTTGTCACTCGTTGTTTAAACCATTTGTCCTTGTTTATTAGTCTTTGTGACTCGTTGTGTAAACCATTTGTCCTTGTTATTGTGACTTGTTGTGTGAACCATTTTTCCTTGTTCATTAGTCCTTGTGACTCGTTGTGTGAACCATTTGTCCTTGTTCATTAGTCCTTGTGATTCGTTGTGTAAACCATTTGTCCTTGTTCATTCGTCCTTGTGACTCGTTGTTTAAACCATTTGTAACAAGGACTCATTGTGTAAATCATTTGTCCTTGTTCTTTAGACCTTGTGACTCGTTGTGTGAACCATTGGTCCTTGTTCATTAGTCCTTGTGACTCATTGTGTGAACCGTTTGTCCTTGTTTATTAGTCCATATGACTCGTTGTGTGAACCATTTGTCCTTGTTCTTTAGTCCTTGTGACTTGTTGTTTAAACCATTTTTCCTTGTTTATTAGTCCTTGTGACTTGTTGTGAAAACCATTTGTCCTTGTTATTGTGACTTGTTGTGTGAACCATTTTTCCTTGTTCATTAGTCCTTGTGGCTAGTTGTGTGAACCATTTGTCCTTGTTCATTAATCCTTGTGACTCGTTGTCCTTGTTCATTAGTCCTTGTGACTCGTTGTGTGAACCATTTGTACTTGTTCTTTAGTCCTTGTGACTCGTTGTTTAAACCATTTGTCCTTGTTTATTAGTCCTTGTGACTCGTTGTGTGAACCATTTGTCCTTGTTCATTAGTCTTTGTGACTCGTTGTGTGAACCATTTGTTCTTGTTCATTAGTCCATATGACTCTTTGTGTGAACCATTTGTCCTTGTTCTTTAGTCCTTATTACTCGTTGTTTAGACCATTTGTCTTTGTTTATTAGTCCTTGTGACTCGTTGTGTGAACCATTTATCCTTGTTATTGTGACTTTTTGTGTGAACCCCTTTTCCTTGTTAATTAGTCCTTGTGACTCGTTGTGTGAACCATTTGTCCTTGTTCATTAGTCCTTCTGACTCGTTGTGTGAACCATTTGTCCTTGTTTATTAATCCTTGTGACTCGTTGTGTGAACCATTTATTCTTGTTCATTAGTCCATATGACTCTTTGTGTGAACCATTTGTCCTTGTTCATTAGTCCTTCTGACTCGTTGTGTGAACCATTTGTCCTTGTTTATTAATCCTTGTGACTCGTTGTGTGAACCATTTATTCTTGTTCATTAGTCCATATGACTCTTTGTGTGAACCATTTGTCCTTGTTCTTGAGTCCTTATTACTCGTTTATTAAACTATTTGTCTTTGTTTATTAGTCCTTGTGACTCGTTGTGTGAACCATTTATCCTTGTTATTTTGACTCGTTGTGTGAACCATTTGTCCTTGTTCATTAGTCCTTGTGACTCGTTGTGTTAACCATTTGCCCTTGTGCATTAGTCCATATGACCCTTTGTGTGAACCATTTGTCCTTGTTCTTTAGTCCTTATGACTCGTTGTTTAAACTATTTGTCTTTGTTTATTAGTCCTTGTGACTCGTTGTGTGAACCATTTATCCTTGTTATTGTGACTTGTTGTGTGACCATTTTTCCTTGGTAATTAGTCCTTGTGTGTCGTTGTGTGAACCATTTGTCCTTGTTCATTAATCCTTGTGACTCGTTGTGTGAACCATTTGTTCTTGTTCATTAGTCCATATGACTCTTTGTGTGAACCATTTGTCCTTGTTCTTTAGTCCTTGTGACTCATGGTTTAAACCATTTGTCCTTGTTTATTAGTCTTTGTGACTCGTTGGGTAAACCATTTGTCCTTGTTATTGTGACTTGTTGTGTGAACCATTTTTCCTTGTTCATTAGTCCTTGTGACACGTTGTGTGAACCATTTGTCCTTGTACATACGTCCTTGTGACTGTTGTGTAAACTATTTGTCCTTGTTCATTAGTCCTTGTGACTCGTTGTGCGAACCATTTGTTCTTGTTCATTTGTCCATATGACTCTTTGTGTGAACCATTTGTCGTTGTTCATTAATCCTTGTGACTCGTTGTGCGAACCATTTGTTCTTGTTCATTAGTCCATATGACTCTTTGTGTGAACCATTTGTCCTTGTTCTTTAGTCCTTGTGACTCGTTGTTTAAACCATTTGTCCTTGTTTAGTAGTCTTTGTGACTCATTGTGTAAACCATTTGTCCTTGTTATTGTGACTTGTTGTGTGAACCATTTTTCCTTGTTCATTAGTCCTTGTAACTCGTTGTGTGAACCATTTGTCCTTGTTCATTAGTCCTTGTGACTGTTGTGTAAACCATTTGTCCTTATTCATTCGTCCTTGTGACTCATTGTGTGAACCGTTTGTTCTTGTTTATTAGTCCATATGACTCGTTGTGTGAACCATTTGTCCTTGTTCTTTAGCCCTTGTCACTCGTTGTTTAAACCATTTTTCCTTGTTCATTAGTCCTTGTGACTAGTTGTGTGAACCATTTGTCCTTGTTCATTAATCCTTGTGACTCGTTGTGTAAACTATTTGTCCTTGTTCATTAGTCCTTGTGACTCGTTGTGTGAACCATTTGTCCTTGTTCTTTAGTCCTTGTGACTCGTTGTTTAAACCATTTGTCCTTGTTTATTAGTCCTTGTGACTCGTTGTGTGAACCATTTGTCCTTGTTCATTAGTCTTTGTGACTCGTTGTGTGAACCATTTGTTCTTGTTCATTAGTCCATATGACTCTTTGTGTGAACCATTTGTACTTGTTCTTTAGTCCTTATTACTCGTTGTTTAAACCTTTTGTCTTTGTTTATTAGTCCTTGTGACTCATTGTGTGAACCATTTATCCTTGTTATTGTGACTTTTTGTGTGAACCATTTTTCCTTGTTAATTAGTCCTTGTGACTCGTTGTGTGAACCATTTGTCCTTGTTCATTAGTCCTTCTGACTCGTTGTGTGAACCATTTGTCCTTGTTCATTAGTCCTTGTGACTCGTTGTGTGAACCATTTGTCCTTGTTCATTAATCCTTGTGACTCCTTGTGTGAACCATTTGTTCTTGTTCATTAGTCCATATGACTCTTTGTGTGAACCATTTGTCCTTGTTTATTAGTCTTTGTGACTCGTTGTGTAAACCATTTGTCCTTGTTATTGTGACTTGTTGTGTGAACCATTTTTCCTTGTTCATTAGTCCTTGTGACTCGTTGTGTGAACCATTTGTCCTTGTTCATACGACCTTGTGACTGTTGTGTAAACTATTTGTCCTTGTTCATTAGTCCTTGTGACTCGTTTTGTGAACCATTTGTCCTTGTTCTTTAGTCCTTGTGACTCGTTGTTTAAACCATTTGTCCTTGTTTATTAGTCTTTGTGACTCGTTGTGTAAACCATTTGTCCTTGTTATTGTGACTTTTTGTGTGAACCATTTTTCCTTGTTCATTAGTCCTTGTGACTCGTTGTGTGAACCATTTGTCCTTGTTCATTAGTCCTTGTGACTATTGTGTAAACTATTTGTCCTTGTTCATTAGTCCTTGTGACTCGTTGTGTGAACCATTTGTCCTTGTTCATTAATCCTTGTTACTCGTTGTGTGAACCATTTGTTCTTGTTCATTAGTCCATATGACTCTTTGTGTGAACCATTTGTCCTTGTTCTTTAGTCCTTGTCACTCGTTGTTTAAACCATTTGTCCTTGTTTATTAGTCTTTGTGACTCGTTGTGTAAACCATTTGTCCTTGTTATTGTGACTTGTTGTGTGAACCATTTTTCCTTGTTCATTAGTCCTTGTGACTCGTTGTGTGAACCATTTGTCCTTGTTCATTAGTCCTTGTGACTGTTGTGTAAACCATTTGTCCTTGTTCATTCGTCCTTGTGACTCGTTGTTTAAACCATTTGTAACAAGGACTCATTGTGTAAATCATTTGTCCTTGTTCTTTAGACCTTGTGACTCGTTGTGTGAATCATTGGTCCTTGTTCATTAGTCCTTGTGACTCATTGTGTGAACCGTTTGTCCTTGTTTATTAGTCCATATGACTCGTTGTGTGAACCATTTGTCCTTGTTCTTTAGTCCTTGTGACTTGTTGTTTAAACCATTTTTCCTTGTTTATTAGTCCTTGTGACTTGTTGTGAAAACCATTTGTCCTTGTTATTGTGACTTGTTGTGTGAACCATTTTTCCTTGTTCATTAGTCCTTGTGGCTAGTTGTGTGAACCATTTGTCCTTGTTCATTAATCCTTGTGACTCGTTGTCCTTGTTCATTAGTCCTTGTGACTCGTTGTGTGAACCATTTGTACTTGTTCTTTAGTCCTTGTGACTCGTTGTTTAAACCATTTGTCCTTGTTTATTAGTCCTTGTGACTCGTTGTGTGAACCATTTGTCCTTGTTCATTAGTCTTTGTGACTCGTTGTGTGAACCATTTGTTCTTGTTCATTAGTCCATATGACTCTTTGTGTGAACCATTTGTCCTTGTTCTTTAGTCCTTATTACTCGTTGTTTAGACCATTTGTCTTTGTTTATTAGTCCTTGTGACTCGTTGTGTGAACCATTTATCCTTGTTATTGTGACTTTTTGTGTGAACCCCTTTTCCTTGTTAATTAGTCCTTGTGACTCGTTGTGTGAACCATTTGTCCTTGTTCATTAGTCCTTCTGACTCGTTGTGTGAACCATTTGTCCTTGTTTATTAATCCTTGTGACTCGTTGTGTGAACCATTTATTCTTGTTCATTAGTCCATATGACTCTTTGTGTGAACCATTTGTCCTTGTTCATTAGTCCTTCTGACTCGTTGTGTGAACCATTTGTCCTTGTTTATTAATCCTTGTGACTCGTTGTGTGAACCATTTATTCTTGTTCATTAGTCCATATGACTCTTTGTGTGAACCATTTGTCCTTGTTCTTGAGTCCTTATTACTCGTTTATTAAACTATTTGTCTTTGTTTATTAGTCCTTGTGACTCGTTGTGTGAACCATTTATCCTTGTTATTCTGACTCGTTGTGTGAACCATTTGTCCTTGTTCATTAGTCCTTGTGACTCGTTGTGTTAACCATTTGCCCTTGTGCATTAGTCCATATGACCCTTTGTGTGAACCATTTGTCCTTGTTCTTTAGTCCTTATGACTCGTTGTTTAAACTATTTGTCTTTGTTTATTAGTCCTTGTGACTCGTTGTGTGAACCATTTATCCTTGTTATTGTGACTTGTTGTGTGACCATTTTTCCTTGGTAATTAGTCCTTGTGTGTCGTTGTGTGAACCATTTGTCCTTGTTCATTAATCCTTGTGACTCGTTGTGTGAACCATTTGTTCTTGTTCATTAGTCCATATGACTCTTTGTGTGAACCATTTGTCCTTGTTCTTTAGTCCTTGTGACTCATGGTTTAAACCATTTGTCCTTGTTTATTAGTCTTTGTGACTCGTTGGGTAAACCATTTGTCCTTGTTATTGTGACTTGTTGTGTGAACCATTTTTCCTTGTTCATTAGTCCTTGTGACACGTTGTGTGAACCATTTGTCCTTGTACATACGTCCTTGTGACTGTTGTGTAAACTATTTGTCCTTGTTCATTAGTCCTTGTGACTCGTTGTGCGAACCATTTGTTTTTGTTCATTAGTCCATATGACTCTTTGTGTGAACCATTTGTCCTTGTTCATTAATCCTTGTGACTCGTTGTGCGAACCATTTGTTCTTGTTCATTCGTCCATATGACTCTTTGTGTGAACCATTTGTCTTTGTTTTTTAGTCCTTATTACTCGTTGTTTAATCCATTTGTCTTTGTTTATTAGTCCTTGTTTCTCGTTGTGTGAACCATTTATCCTTGTTATTGTGACTTTTTGTGTGAACCATTTTTCCTTGTGGAGTAAAACTACAAGAACTAGATTTTTGGACAAATAAGACTTGAAAACAAAATTTAAATTGGATGGAATTTAGACTTAACAAATGGACTGATTTGGACTCAAACAAAGACTAACTAAATGGTTTAAGGATTAGGAAGATAAAAGACTTAAACTTGCATAAATTAAGACAGAAAACAGAAGGTTTAGGATGTGACAAACAACACAATTGAAACGATTGACATGAATGACAACAATGGAAAATAGGTTTGTAATTTAAATGCTTATGAACTAAACATTCAAATAACAATTTCCACAATGACTTAAGGTAACAAAAACAGAAACTTGGGGCTGTTTTGACACGAAACAAAAACAAGTAACCGAGATATGACTTAAACTAGATCACGAAGCAGGTTTAAGCCTTGGAATTAAGCTCAAGATCACGAAGCAAGAGTTAATTCCGCCTCAAACACTAAGTAATGAGGGGTTTTCTGCACTAAGCAAGAAGAAAATTGATTGAAAACTTCAGTTTCAAACTCATATTTTAATTCACTCAAATCTGATTTTTACAAAGGGAAAAGAGCTCCTTAAATAGAGTCTTTGTTGCAATCCTAGCCATTCATCTAAAGTAGCATCTAAGGCTCACAATGGTCTCCTAAAGAGACATAAAAAACGTCCCATATGCCTTACACAATCTGAAAAACAAAAGGCTACAAGACAAATGAAATAAAGAGGATTGTTGGTAATTGCACAAGCTTTCTTTGGCATGCTTCACTTATTTATCTTATAAAGACTTCTTGGGCAGCTGGTGGGGCTCTTCTATAAGGAGTATAAGACCCAAAATTGCAGCAAAAGGTCCTTTAAAGCTTGCCTAGACAAAAGACGAAAGCTTGAAAGCGATGGTTGTACTTCTCTCCAAAACCGTGCCCATTGGACCACTCGGTTTGGTGCTGTCTTTTGCATCTGATTTAAACCCTTTCAAGATTAATTACCCTAGTCAAAAAGGCTCTAAACTCATCATAGAAGAGTCTTAGGCCGAAAAATGGCATGTGTTCTTAGACGGAATTGAAGTTGGACCTCGATTTTGGTGAAGGACCAAAACCGGGTTTGGAGAGCATCTTAGAAAATCAGAAGCATTTTGGAAGAGGCATATCTCTTATCTCAGGACGAATATCAGGGCCCATGATAGCTCATTTGAAAGCTAAGGGAGCTAACTTTCACCTCCAAAAAGAATCAACCTTAGACGTTGAGTAAATCTCGAGTTATTGAACTTTTAGTGCACGTAGGTCATGGGCTGTCCGGAAATGCGCAGTCTGTTTGCATCAGCCATATCTCAAGCTATAGACCTGATATGGAGGTGATTCAAAATCCATCGTTTTTATAAGATCCCAAGCTTTCTAATGACATAAGAATAATTGTATTTGCATGAGTAAAACTTGAGATATAGAGCTTGGAAGTTAGGCTTGATGTAATGACACTTCAAAAGCGATGAAATGCATTCAATTGTGAACTATTCCTTGGACTGTTTCTTTTGGCTTAAAAATGAATCACAATGCAACAAATTTTGTTGCACCTTGTTAATTAGTCCTTGTGACTCATTGTGTGAACCATTTGTCCTTGTTCATTAGTCCTTCTGACTCGTTGTGTGAACCATTAGTCCTTGTTCATTAGTCCTTGTGACTCGTTGTGTGAACCATTTGTCCTTGTTCATTAATCCTTGTGACTCCGTGTGTGAACCATTTGTTCTTGTTCATTAGTCCATATGACTCTTTGTGTGAACCATTTGTCCTTGTTTATTAGTTTTTGTGACTCGTTGTGTAAACCATTTGTCCTTGTTATTGTGACTTGTTGTGTGAACCATTTTTCCTTGTTCATTAGTCCTTGTGACCCGTTGTGTGAACCATTTGTCCTTGTTCATACGTCCTTGTGACTGTTGTGTAAACTATTTGTCCTTGTTCATTAGTCCTTGTGACTCGTTTTGTGAACCATTTGTCCTTGTTCTTTAGTCCTTGTGACTCGTTGTTTAAACCATTTGTCCTTGTTTATTAGTCTGGAGTAAAACTCTTAGGACTTGATTTTTGGACATATAAGACTCGAAAACAAGAACTAACTTGGACAGAATTAGACTCAACAAAGGACTCGATTTGGACACTTAGATGAATTGTTTTAAGGACCAACAAGCTATATAAGGACACATTTAGAAGGTAATAAACGATTCAACCAAAGCAAGGCACGAAACAGCCTGTTTTGGACGAATATAAGATCCTAAATAGCTTGATAACTTTGAAAGAAAGCAATGGAAATAAGATTGTAACTTAAATGCTTATGAACTAAACATTCAAATAACAATTCCCACAATAACTTAAGGCAACAAAACAGAAACTTTGGGACTGTTTTGACACAAAACAATAACAAGACTCGGGATATGACTTGAGAAGATCACAAAGCAATCTCAAGACTCGGGATGTTGTTCAAGATCACAAAGCAAGAACTAATCCCCTTATGCACTTGGTCAGATCACAAAGCAAACCAAGATACACGACCCCAAACACTAAGTAATGGAGTTGTTCTAGCACTAAGCAAAGAACTAATCAAGGGTTTTGAGAAACCTCATAAAACTCATAATTTTCATTAACTCCAATCTGATTTTCTCATATGTCTAACTTGGTTTATATAGACCAAGGCTTACAATCTTGACCCTTGATTACAAGTTACATCTAAGGGCCACAAAATGAGCAGCTAAAAGGACATAAAAACAACAGCCTAGGGCTCTTACAATGCTGAAATTGAAAATGACATAAAGCAAAGAAATGATAAAGTAAACTAATAGTCCAATCTTCCTTGTTTGTAGCTCAACTTCTTATTTATGATTATATGGACTGATTGGAGGCTTGTGGAACCGTGTATGACTCCTATTCAGCTCCCAAAAAGTCTCTTGAGCTTTGTTGGATCAAAAGAGGAAAGATTGATAGCGACATTTAGCTCATTGTTCAAAACCGGGTCCCCTTGTACCTTTGCTTTAGTTCTTCAAATAATTTCTGAATGGTAACCCTTGGAGATAAAAGATCCTACACAAAAACATCCTAAACTCACCAAAGATGTGAAATAGGGCGGTTGGAGGCATGACTTCTTAGACGGAATTGAAGTTGGACCTCGATTGTTGGTGACGGTTCAAAACCGGGTTTGGAGAGCATCTTAGGAAATCAGACGCATTTTGGAAGAGGCATATCTCTTAGCTCAGGACGAATATCAGGGCCCATGATAGCTCATTTGAAAGCTAAGGGAGCTAACTTTCACCTCCAAAAATAATCAACCTTAGACGTTGAGTAAATCTCGAGTTATTGAACTTTTAGTGCACGTAGGTCATGGGCTGTCCAGAAATGCGCAGTCTGTTTGCATCAGCCATATCTCAAGCTATAGACCTGATATGGAGGTGATTCAAAATCCATCGTTTTTCTAAGATCCCAAGCTTTCTAATGACATAAGAATCATTGTATTTGCATGAGTAAAACTTGAGATATAGAGCTTGGAAGTTAGACTTGATGTAATGACACTTCAAAAACCGATGAAATGCATTCAATTGTGAACCGTTCCTTGGACTGTTTCTTTTGGCTTAGAATCACAATGCAACAAATTTTGTTGCAAACTCCCTTTCTTCAAAAGAATTTGCCCTCAAATTCTCGACATTGTCATCTTCAACCTCTTCACAATAAGACCACACACACCTCAAGAGATGGATTATCATGACTTCCTCCCGGATCATAGACCAGAATTGTGTATGGCAAGAGAGGTGTTGTTACTCTCTTGTCACCAAAGTTCTTGGACAAATCAGGCTCTAAGGATGTTTGAGGTTGCTCCTTACTCGGTTGGCATGCTCCCAAGATGTAGCTTTTGAAGCAAGAACCATGGCTGATGTAGGAGGTCGGATTTGGTACACTCGAGTATGGAACAACCCAAGACTCTCCTCTTGCTTTACCCTTGCTTGAATCCGAACAAGTCCCACCATTGAACATGATCATGGACTGTCCAAACTCCATGGTTTGAAGGCTAAGTAGTCCTTGGTCAACAATCACTTCTCTAGGCCCCAAATCAGTAGCTTGGTCATTGATGGCTCCATGGGTAAGGGTATAGCTACTCTTCTCCTCACTAGTAGGCTCATGTAATGAGTTGAAGGGGGTTTTTGTTTCAAGACATGGGTTCTCAAAGATAGCACTACATGAGCTATTCATTTTAGCATAAGTGCTCATGACCTTTGGCTCAAGGGACTTAGACTTAGGACAAGCAATGTTTAAGCATGGCATGACAATTCCTTGGTCTAAACTCTCCTCTATCCCAACTGTTTTGGTTACCGCTAAACATTCCCTTTTAGCTAAAGCCTTATGGTTTTCAGGCCTTGCTAAGCTCTTCTCCACACACAAAGCCAACTCAAGCAATTCACCATATGAATGCATCATTTCTAATTTAATCCTCCTAGCAATTTCAGATTTCAAGCCATTGTAAAATCTGATTCCCTTTAGAAAAGAACTTACTTCATTGTCACACACAAAGTATAATTCCTCAAATAATCTAGCATACTCATGAACACTCAAGGAATTTTGTTTAAGGGTCTTAAGTTCAGCCAACAAATTATCCATGGTAGAAGAAGGTAGAAACTTTAATCTCATGTTCCTTTCAAGTTTAAACCAAGAACATATTCTACCCTTCCCTTCCATCCTCCTTAAAAATGTAAGAGTATTATACCACAACAAAGCAACACCCTTTAAAGAAGACACAACCAGTTTACACTTCTCTTTATCAGAAAAACACTTGTTCTCGAAATAGCATTCAACATCAAACAACCAAGACACAAATGCTCTACTGTTTTCACCATTAAAGGAAGGAAGTAATGGTGTGTTACCTTTGCTTCTAAGGGTAGGAGAGGAATTAGAACACTCATAGGGCAGGAGGTGTTCTCCTTGGTACAAATCAGGAGGTTTTGGTTCCCTTGGAACCCCATGGGTACTTGTTGCACTCCTTGTATGCACATCACCTTCATACCCTTTTGTTAGAGCTTGCAACTTCACCATAGCTGCTTCTAATGACTTGGAAATGGAACCAAGATCACAAGGCTTCATCTTTGAGCATGGAACATAGGATACAACACCAATAGCTACTGATTTTCCCATGAAAAATCAGAATCACAACAACTTAAGTAAAACTGATTTTCAAGAAACAAACCAAAGCTTTGAAAACCTCTCTTCACTCATTGGGTTGTTTTTGTAGTTTTAGATGTAGTTAGGAAAGATGAACACTCAACCAAAGCTCTGATAACCAATTTGGAATAAAACTCTTAGGACTTGATTTTTGGACATATAAGACTCGAAAACAAGAACTAACTTGGACAGAATTAGACTCAACAAAGGACTCGATTTGGACACTTAGATGAATTGTTTTAAGGACCAACAAGCTATATAAGGACACATTTAGAAGCTAATAAACGATTCAACCAAAGCAAGGCACGAAACAGCCTGTTTTGGACGAATATAAGATCCTAAATAGCTTGATAACTTTGAAAGAAAGCAATGGAAATAAGATTGTAACTTAAATGCTTATGAACTAAACATTCAAATAACAATTCCCACAATAACTTAAGGCAACAAAACAGAAACTTTGGGACTGTTTTGACACAAAACAATAACAAGACTCGGGATATGACTTGAGAAGATCACAAAGCAATCTCAAGACTCGGGATGTTGTTCAAGATCACAAAGCAAGAACTAATCCCCTTATGCACTTGGTCAGATCACAAAGCAAACCAAGATACACGACCCCAAACACTAAGTAATGGAGTTGTTCTAGCACTAAGCAAAGAACTAATCAAGGGTTTTGAGAAACCTCATAAAACTCATAATTTTCATTAACTCCAATCTGATTTTCTCATATGTCTAACTTGGTTTATATAGACCAAGGCTTACAATCTTGACCCTTGATTACAAGTTACATCTAAGGGCCACAAAATGAGCAGCTAAAAGGACATAAAAACAGCAGCCTAGGGCTCTTACAATGCTGAAATTGAAAATGACATAAAGCAAAGAAATGATAAAGTAAACTAATAGTCCAATCTTCCTTGTTTGTAGCTCAACTTCTTATTTATGATTATATGGACTGATTGGAGGCTTGTGGAACCGTGTATGACTCCTATTCAGCTCCCAAAAAGTCTCTTGAGCTTTGTTGGATCAAAAGAGGAAAGATTGATAGCGACATTTAGCTCATTGTTCAAAACCGGGTCCCCTTGTACCTTTGCTTTAGTTCTTCAAATAATTTCTGAATGGTAACCCTTGGAGATAAAAGATCCTACACAAAAACATCCTAAACTCACCAAAGATGTGAAATAGGGCGGTTGGAGGCATGACTTCTTAGACGGAATTGAAGTTGGACCTCGATTGTTGGTGACGGTTCAAAACCGGGTTTGGAGAGCATCTTAGGAAATCAGACGCATTTTGGAAGAGGCATATCTCTTAGCTCAGGACGAATATCAGGGCCCATGATAGCTCATTTGAAAGCTAAGGGAGCTAACTTTCACCTCCAAAAATAATCAACCTTAGACGTTGAGTAAATCTCGAGTTATTGAACTTTTAGTGCACGTAGGTCATGGGCTGTCCAGAAATGCGCAGTCTGTTTGCATCAGCCATATCTCAAGCTATAGACCTGATATGGAGGTGATTCAAAATCCATCGTTTTTCTAAGATCCCAAGCTTTCTAATGACATAAGAATCATTGTATTTGCATGAGTAAAACTTGAGATATAGAGCTTGGAAGTTAGACTTGATGTAATGACACTTCAAAAACCGATGAAATGCATTCAATTGTGAACCGTTCCTTGGACTGTTTCTTTTGGCTTAAAAATGAATCACAATGCAACAAATTTTGTTGCAAACTCCCTTTCTTCAAAAGAATTTGCCCTCAAATTCTCGACATTGTCATCTTCAACCTCTTCACAATAAGACCACACACACCTCAAGAGATGGATTATCATGACTTCCTTCCGGATCATAGACCAGAATTGTGTATGGCAAGAGAGGTGTTGTTACTCTCTTGTCACCAAAGTTCTTGGACAAATCAGGCTCTAAGGATGTTTGAGGTTGCTCCTTACTCGGTTGGCATGCTCCCAAGATGTAGCTTTTGAAGCAAGAACCATGGCTGATGTAGGAGGTCGGATTTGGTACACTCGAGTATGGAACAACCCAAGACTCTCCTCTTGCTTTACCCTTGCTTGAATCCGAACAAGTCCCACCATTGAACATGATCATGGACTGTCCAAACTCCATGGTTTGAAGGCTAAGTAGTCCTTGGTCAACAATCACTTCTCTAGGCCCCAAATCAGTAGCTTGGTCATTGATGGCTCCATGGGTAAGGGTATAGCTACTCTTCTCCTCACTAGTAGGCTCATGTAATGAGTTGAAGGGGGTTTTTGTTTCAAGACATGGGTTCTCAAAGATAGCACTACATGAGCTATTCATTTTAGCATAAGTGCTCATGACCTTTGGCTCAAGGGACTTAGACTTAGGACAAGCAATGTTTAAGCATGGCATGACAATTCCTTGGTCTAAACTCTCCTCTATCCCAACTGTTTTGGTTACCGCTAAACATTCCCTTTTAGCTAAAGCCTTATGGTTTTCAGGCCTTGCTAAGCTCTTCTCCACACACAAAGCCAACTCAAGCAATTCACCATATGAATGCATCATTTCTAATTTAATCCTCCTAGCAATTTCAGATTTCAAGCCATTGTAAAATCTGATTCCCTTTAGAAAAGAACTTACTTCATTGTCACACACAAAGTATAATTCCTCAAATAATCTAGCATACTCATGAACACTCAAGGAATTTTGTTTAAGGGTCTTAAGTTCAGCCAACAAATTATCCATGGTAGAAGAAGGTAGAAACTTTAATCTCATGTTCCTTTCAAGTTTAAACCAAGAACATATTCTACCCTTCCCTTCCATCCTCCTTAAAAATGTAAGAGTATTATACCACAACAAAGCAACACCCTTTAAAGAAGACACAACCAGTTTACACTTCTCTTTATCAGAAAAACACTTGTTCTCGAAATAGCATTCAACATCAAACAACCAAGACACAAATGCTCTACTGTTTTCACCATTAAAGGAAGGAAGTAATGGTGTGTTACCTTTGCTTCTAAGGGTAGGAGAGGAATTAGAACACTCATAGGGCAGGAGGTGTTCTCCTTGGTACAAATCAGGAGGTTTTGGTTCCCTTGGAACCCCATGGGTACTTGTTGCACTCCTTGTATGCACATCACCTTCATACCCTTTTGTTAGAGCTTGCAACTTCACCATAGCTGCTTCTAATGACTTGGAAATGGAACCAAGATCACAAGGCTTCATCTTTGAGCATGGAACATAGGATACAACACCAATAGCTACTGATTTTCCCATGAAAAATCAGAATCACAACAACTTAAGTAAAACTGATTTTCAAGAAACAAACCAAAGCTTTGAAAACCTCTCTTCACTCATTGGGTTGTTTTTGTAGTTTTAGATGTAGTTAGGAAAGATGAACACTCAACCAAAGCTCTGATAACCAATTTGGAATAAAACTCTTAGGACTTGATTTTTGGACATATAAGACTCGAAAACAAGAACTAACTTGGACAGAATTAGACTCAACAAAGGACTCGATTTGGACACTTAGATGAATTGTTTTAAGGACCAACAAGCTATATAAGGACACATTTAGAAGCTAATAAACGATTCAACCAAAGCAAGGCACGAAACAGCCTGTTTTGGACGAATATAAGATCCTAAATAGCTTGATAACTTTGAAAGAAAGCAATGGAAATAAGATTGTAACTTAAATGCTTATGAACTAAACGTTCAAATAACAATTCCCACAATAACTTAAGGCAACAAAACAGAAACTTTGGGACTGTTTTGACACAAAACAATAACAAGACTCGGGATATGACTTGAGAAGATCACAAAGCAATCTCAAGACTCGGGATGTTGTTCAAGATCACAAAGCAAGAACTAATCCCCTTATGCACTTGGTCAGATCACAAAGCAAACCAAGATACACGACCCCAAACACTAAGTAATGGAGTTGTTCTAGCACTAAGCAAAGAACTAATCAAGGGTTTTGAGAAACCTCATATAACTCATAATTTTCATTAACTCCAATCTGATTTTCTCATATGTCTAACTTGGTTTATATAGACCAAGGCTTACAATCTTGACCCTTGATTACAAGTTACATCTAAGGGCCACAAAATGAGCAGCTAAAAGGACATAAAAACAGCAGCCTAGGGCTCTTACAATGCTGAAATTGAAAATGACATAAAGCAAAGAAATGATAAAGTAAACTAATAGTCCAATCTTCCTTGTTTGTAGCTCAACTTCTTATTTATGATTATATGGACTGATTGGAGGCTTGTGGAACTGTGTATGACTCCTATTCAGCTCCCAAAAAGTCTCTTGAGCTTTGTTGGATCAAAAGAGGAAAGATTGATAGCGACATTTAGCTCATTGTTCAAAACCGGGTCCCCTTGTACCTTTACTTTAGTTCTTCAAATAATTTTTGAATGGTAACCCTTGGAGATAAAAGATCCTACACAAAAACATCCTAAACTCACCAAAGATGTGAAATAGGGCGGTTGGAGGCATGACTTCTTAGACGGAATTGAAGTTGGACCTCGATTGTTGGTGACGGTTCAAAACCGGGTTTGGAGAGCATCTTAGAAAATCAGACGCATTTTGGAAGAGGCATATCTCTTAGCTTAGGATGAATATCAGGGCCCATGATAGCTCATTTGAAAGCTAAGGGAGCTAACTTTCACCTCCAAAAAGAATCAACCTTAGACGTTGAGTAAATCTCGAGTTATTGAACTTTTAGTGCACGTAGGTCATGGGCTGTCCAGAAATGCGCAGTCTGTTTGCATCAGCCATATCTCAAGCTATAGACCTGATATGGAGGTGATTCAAAATCCATCGTTTTTCTAAGATCCCAAGCTTTCTAATGACATAAGAATCATTGTATTTGCATGAGTAAAACTTGAGATATAGAGCTTGGAAGTTAGACTTGATGTAATGACACTTCAAAACCCGATGAAATGCATTCAATTGTGAACCGTTCCTTGGACTGTTTCTTTTGGCTTAAAAATGAATCACAATGCAACAAATTTTGTTACAATTAGTCTTTGTGACTCGTTGTGTAAACCATTTGTCCTTGTTATTGTGACTTTTTGTGTGAACCATTTTTCCTTGTTCATTAGTCCTTGTGACTCGTTGTGTGAACCATTTGTCCTTGTTCATTAGTCCTTGTGACTGTTGTGTAAACTATTTGTCCTTGTTCATTAGTCCTTGTGACTCGTTGTGTGAACCATTTGTCCTTGTTCATTAGTCCTTGTGACTCGTTGTGTGAACCATTTGTTCTTGTTCATTTGTCCATATGACTCTTTGTGTGAACCATTTGTCCTTGTTCATTAGTCCATATGACTCTTTGTGTGAACCATTTATCCTTCTTTATTAGTCTTTGTGACTCGTTGTGTAAACCATTTGTCCTTGTTATTGTGACTTGTTGTGTGAACCATTTTTCCTTGTTCATTAGTCCTTGTGACTCGTTGTGTCAACCATTTGTCCTTGTTCATACGTCCTTGTGACTGTTGTGTAAACTATTTGTCCTTGTTCATTAGTCCTTATGACTCGTTGTGCGAACCATTTGTTCTTGTTCATTAGTCCATATGACTCTTTGTGTGAACCATTTGTCCTTGTTCATTAATTCTTGTGACTCGTTGTGCGAACCATTTGTTCTTGTTCATTAGTCCATATGACTCTTTGTGTGAACCATTTGTCCTTGTTCTTTAGTCCTTGTGACTCGTTGTTTAAACCATTTGTCCTTGTTTAATAGTCTTTGTGACTCGTTGTGTAAACCATTTGTCCTTGTTATTGTGACTTGTTGTGTGAACCCATATGACTCGTTGTGTGAACCATTTGTCCTTGTTCTTTAGTCCTTGTGACTCGTTGTTTAAACCATTTTTCCTTGTTTATTAGTCCTTGTGACTTGTTGTGAAAACCATTTGTCCTTGTTATTGTGACTTGTTGTGTGAACCATTTTTCTTGTTCATTAGTCCTTGTGACTAGTTGTGTGAACCATTTGTCCTTGTTCATTAATCCTTGTGACTCGTTGTGTAAACTATTTGTCCTTGTTCATTAGTCCTTGTGACTCGTTGTGTGAACCATTTGTACTTGTTCTTTAGTCCTTGTGACTCGTTGTTTAAACCATTTGTCCTTGTTTATTAGATCTTGTGACTCGTTGTGCGAACCATTTGTCCTTGTTCATTAGTCTTTGTGACTCGTTGTGTGAACCATTTGTTCTTGTTCATTAGTCCATATGACTCTTTGTGTGAACCATTTGTCCTTGTTTTTTAGTCCTTATTACTCGTTGTTTAAACCATTTGTCTTTGTTTATTAGTCCTTGTGACTCGTTGTGTGAACCATTTATCCTTGTTATTGTGACTTTTTGTGTGAACCATTTTTCCTTGTTAATTAGTCCTTGTGACTCGTTGTGTGAACCATTTGTCCTTGTTCATTAGTCCTTCTGACTCGTTGTGTGAACCATTTGTCCTTGTTCATTAGTCCTTGTGACTCGTTGTGTGAACCATTTGTCCTTGTTCATTAATCCTTGTGACTCCTTGTGTGAACCATTTGTTCTTGTTCATTAGTCCATATGACTCTTTGTGTGAACCATTTGTCCTTGTTTATTAGTTTTTGTGACTCGTTGTGTAAACCATTTGTCCTTGTTATTGTGACTTGTTGTGTGAACCATTTTTCCTTGTTCATTAGTCCTTGTGACCCGTTGTGTGAACCATTTGTCCTTGTTCATACGTCCTTGTGACTGTTGTGTAAACTATTTGTCCTTGTTCATTAGTCCTTGTGACTGTTGTGTAAACCATTTGTCCTTGTTCATTCGTCCTTGTGACTCGTTGTTTAAACCATTTGTAACAAGGACTCATTGTGTAAATCATTTGTCCTTGTTCTTTAGACCTTGTGACTCGTTGTGTGAACCATTTGTCCTTGTTCAATAGTCCTTGTGACTCATTGTGTGAACCGTTTGTCCTTGTTTATTAGTCCATATGACTCGTTGTGTGAACCATTTGTCCTTGTTCTTTAGTCCTTGTGACTCGTTGTTTAAACCATTTTTCCTTGTTTATTAGTCCTTGTGACTTGTTGTGAAAACCATTTGTCCTTGTTATTGTGACTTGTTGTGTGAACCATTTTTCTTGTTCATTAGTCCTTGTGACTAGTTGTGTGAACCATTTGTCCTTGTTCATTAATCCTTGTGACTCGTTGTGTAAACTATTTGTCCTTGTTCATTAGTCCTTGTGACTCGTTGTGTGAACCATTTGTACTTGTTCTTTAGCCCTTGTGACTCGTTGTTTAAACCATTTGTCCTTGTTTATTAGACCTTGTGACTCGTTGTGCGAACCATTTGTCCTTGTTCATTAGTCTTTGTGACTCGTTGTGTGAACCATTTGTTCTTGTTCATTAGTCCATATGACTCTTTGTGTGAACCATTTGTCCTTGTTTTTTAGTCCTTATTACTCGTTGTTTAAACCATTTGTCTTTGTTTATTAGTCCTTGTGACTCGTTGTGTGAACCATTTATCCTTGTTATTGTGACTTTTTGTGTGAACCATTTTTCCTTGTTAATTATTCCTTGTGACTCGTTGTGTGAACCATTTGTCCTTGTTCATTAGTCCTTCTGACTCGTTGTGTGAACCATTTGTCCTTGTTCATTAGTCCTTGTGACTCGTTGTGTGAACCATTTGTCCTTGTTCATTAATCCTTGTGACTCCTTGTGTGAACCATTTGTTCTTGTTCATTAGTCCATATGACTCTTTGTGTGAACCATTTGTCCTTGTTTATTAGTTTTTGTGACTCGTTGTGTAAACCATTTGTCCTTGTTATTGTGACTTGTTGTGTGAACCATTTTTCCTTGTTCATTAGTCCTTGTGACCCGTTGTGTGAACCATTTGTCCTTGTTCATACGTCCTTGTGACTGTTGTGTAAACTATTTGTCCTTGTTCATTAGTCCTTGTGACTCGTTTTGTGAACCATTTGTCCTTGTTCTTTAGTCCTTGTGACTCGTTGTTTAAACCATTTGTCCTTGTTTATTAGTCTATGTGACTCGTTGTGTAAACCATTTGTCCTTGTTATTGTGACTTTTTGTGTGAACCATTTTTCCTTGTTCATTAGTCCTTGTGACTCGTTGTGTGAACCATTTGTCCTTGTTCATTAGTCCTTGTGATTCGTTGTGTAAACTATTTGTCCTTGTTCATTAGTCCTTGTGACTCGTTGTGTGAACCATTTGTCCTTGTTCATTAGTCCTTGTGACTCGTTGTGTGAACCATTTGTCCTTGTTTATTAGTCCTTGTGACTCGTTGTGCGAACCATTTGTCCTTGTTCATTAGTCTTTGTGACTCGTTGTGTGAACCATTTGTTCTTGTTCATTAGTCCATATGACTCTTTGTGTGAACCATTTGTCCTTGTTTTTTAGTCCTTATTACTCGTTGTTTAAACCATTTGTCTTTGTTTATTAGTCCTTGTGACTCGTTGTGTAAACTATTTGTCCTTGTTCATTAGTCCTTGTGACTCGTTGTGTGAACCATTTGTCCTTGTTCATTAGTCCTTGTGACTCGTTGTGTGAACCATTTGTTCTTGTTCATTTGTCCATATGACTCTTTGTGTGAACCATTTGTCCTTGTTCTTTAGTCCTTCTTACTCGTTGTTTAGACCATTTGTCTTTGTTTATTAGTCCTTGTGACTCGTTGTGTGAACCATTTATCCTTGTTATTGTGACTTTTTGTGTAAACCATTTGTCCTTGTTATTGTGACTTTTTGTGTGAACCATTTTTCCTTGTTCATTAGTCCTTGTGACTCGTTGTGTGAACCATTTGTCCTTGTTCATTAGTCCTTGTGGATGTTATGTATACTATTTGTCCTTGTTCATTAGTCCTTGTGACTTGTTGTGTGAACCATTTGTCCTTGATCATTAGTCCTTCTGACTCGTTGTGTGAACCATTTGTCCTTGTTCATTAGTCCTTGTGACTCGGTGTGTGAACCATTTGTCCTTATTCATTAATCCTTCTGACTCGTTGTGTGAACCATTTGTTCTTGTTCATTAGTCCATATGACTCTTTGTGTGAAACATTTATCCTTCTTTATTAGTCTTTCTGACTCGTTGTGTAAACCATTTGTCCTTAATATTGTGACTTGTTGTGTGGACCATTTTTCCTTGTTCATTAGTCCTTGTGACTCATTGTGTGAACCATTTGTCCTTGTTCATACGTCCTTGTGACTGTTGTGTAAACTATTTGTCCTTGTTCTTTAGTCCTTGTGACTAGTTGTGCGAACCATTTGTTCTTGTTCATTAGTCCATATGACTCTTTGTGTGAACCATTTGTCCTTGTTCATTAATCCTTGTGACTCGTTGTGCGAACCATTTGTTCTTGTTCATTAGTCCATATAACTCTTTGTGTGAACCATTTGTCCTTGTTCATTCGTCCTTGTGACTCGTTGTTTAAACCATTTGTAACAAGGACTCATTGTGTAAATCATTTGTCCTTGTTCTTTAGACCTTGTGACTCGTTGTGTGAACCATTTGTCCTTGTTCAATAGTCCTTGTGACTCATTGTGTAAACCGTTTGTCCTTGTTTATTAGTCCATATGACTCGTTGTGTGAACCATTTGTCCTTGTTCTTTAGTCCTTGTGACTCGTTGTTTAAACCATTTTTCCTTGTTTATTAGTCCTTGTGACTTGTTGTGAAAACAATTTGTCCTTGTTATTGTGACTTGTTGTGTGAACCATTTTTCTTCTTCATTAGTCCTTGTGACTAGTTGTGTGAACCATTTGTCCTTGTTCATTAATCCTTGTGACTCGTTGTGTAAACTATTTGTCCTTGTTCATTAGTCCTTGTGACTCGTTGTGTGAACCATTTGTACTTGTTCTTTAGCCCTTGTGACTCGTTGTTTAAACCATTTGTCCTTGTTTATTAGACCTTGTGACTCGTTGTGCGAACCATTTGTCCTTGTTCATTAGTCTTTGTGACTCGTTGTGTGAACCATTTGTTCTTGTTCATTAGTCCATATGACTCTTTGTGTGAACCATTTGTCCTTGTTTTTTAGTCCTTATTACTCGTTGTTTAAACCATTTGTCTTTGTTTATTAGTCCTTGTGACTCGTTGTGTGAACCATTTATCCTTGTTATTGTGACTTTTTGTGTGAACCATTTTTCCTTGTTAATTAGTCCTTGTGACTCGTTGTGTGAACCATTTGTCCTTGTTCATTAGTCCTTCTGACTCGTTGTGTGAACCATTTGTCCTTGTTCATTAGTCCTTGTGACTCGTTGTGTGAACCATTTGTCCTTGTTCATTAATCCTTGTGACTCCTTGTGTGAACCATTTGTTCTTGTTCATTAGTCCATATGACTCTTTGTGTGAACCATTTGTCCTTGTTTATTAGTTTTTGTGACTCGTTGTGTAAACCATTTGTCCTTGTTATTGTGACTTGTTGTGTGAACCATTTTTCCTTGTTCATTAGTCCTTGTGACCCGTTGTGTGAACCATTTGTCCTTGTTCATACGTCCTTGTGACTGTTGTGTAAACTATTTGTCCTTGTTCATTAGTCCTTGTGACTCGTTTTGTGAACCATTTGTCCTTGTTCTTTAGTCCTTGTGACTCGTTGTTTAAACCATTTGTCCTTGTTTATTAGTCTATGTGACTCGTTGTGTAAACCATTTGTCCTTGTTATTGTGACTTTTTGTGTGAACCATTTTTCCTTGTTCATTAGTCCTTGTGACTCGTTGTGTGAACCATTTGTCCTTGTTCATTAGTCCTTGTGACTGTTGTGTAAACTATTTGTCCTTGTTCATTAGTCCTTGTGACTCGTTGTGTGAACCATTTGTCCTTGTTCATTAGTCCTTGTGACTCGTTGTGTGAACCATTTGTCCTTGTTTATTAGTCCTTGTGACTCGTTGTGCGAACCATTTGTCCTTGTTCATTAGTCTTTGTGACTCGTTGTGTGAACCATTTGTTCTTGTTCATTAGTCCATATGACTCTTTGTGTGAACCATTTGTCCTTGTTTTTTAGTCCTTATTACTCGTTGTTTAAACCATTTGTCTTTGTTTATTAGTCCTTGTGACTGTTGTGTAAACTATTTGTCCTTGTTCATTAGTCCTTGTGACTCGTTGTGTGAACCATTTGTCCTTGTTCATTAGTCCTTGTGACTCGTTGTGTGAACCATTTGTTCTTGTTCATTTGTCCATATGACTCTTTGTGTGAACCATTTGTCCTTGTTCTTTAGTCCTTCTTACTCGTTGTTTAGACCATTTGTCTTTGTTTATTAGTCCTTGTGACTCGTTGTGTGAACCATTTATCCTTGTTATTGTGACTTTTTGTGTAAACCATTTGTCCTTGTTATTGTGACTTTTTGTGTGAACCATTTTTCCTTGTTCATTAGTCCTTGTGACTCGTTGTGTGAACCATTTGTCCTTGTTCATTAGTCCTTGTGATGTTATGTATACTATTTGTCCTTGTTCATTAGTCCTTGTGACTTGTTGTGTGAACCATTTGTCCTTGATCATTAGTCCTTGCGACTCGTTGTGTGAACCATTTGTCCTTGTTCATTAGTCCTTGTGACTCGTTGTGTGAACCATTTGTCCTTATTCATTAATCCTTCTGACTCGTTGTGTGAACCATTTGTTCTTGTTCATTAGTCCATATGACTCTTTGTGTGAAACATTTATCCTTCTTTATTAGTCTTTCTGACTCGTTGTGTAAACCATTTGTCCTTAATATTGTGACTTGTTGTGTGAACCATTTTTCCTTGTTCATTAGTCCTTGTGACTCATTGTGTGAACCATTTGTCCTTGTTCATACGTCCTTGTGACTGTTGTGTAAACTATTTGTCCTTGTTCTTTAGTCCTTGTGACTAGTTGTGCGAACCATTTGTTCTTGTTCATTAGTCCATATGACTCTTTGTGTGAACCATTTGTCCTTGTTCATTAATCCTTGTGACTCGTTGTGCGAACCATTTGTTCTTGTTCATTAGTCCATATAACTCTTTGTGTGAACCATTTGTCCTTGTTCATTCGTCCTTGTGACTCGTTGTTTAAACCATTTGTAACAAGGACTCATTGTGTAAATCATTTGTCCTTGTTCTTTAGACCTTGTGACTCGTTGTGTGAACCATTTGTCCTTGTTCTTTAGTCCTTGTGACTCATTGTGTAAACCGTTTGTCCTTGTTTATTAGTCCATATGACTCGTTGTGTGAACCATTTGTCCTTGTTCTTTAGTCCTTGTGACTCGTTGTTTAAACCATTTTTCCTTGTTTATTAGTCCTTGTGACTTGTTGTGAAAACCATTTGTCCTTGTTATTGTGACTTGTTGTGTGAACCATTTTTCTTGTTCATTAGTCCTTGTGACTAGTTGTGTGAACCATTTGTCCTTGTTCATTAATCCTTGTGACTCGTTGTGTAAACTATTTGTCCTTGTTCATTAGTCCTTGTGACTCGTTGTGTGAACCATTTGTACTTGTTCTTTAGTCCTTGTGACTCGTTGTTTAAACCATTTGTCCTTGTTTATTAGACCTTGTGACTCGTTGTGCGAACCATTTGTCCTTGTTCATTAGTCTTTGTGACTCGTTGTGTGAACCATTTGTTCTTGTTCATTAGTCCATATGACTCTTTGTGTGAACCATTTGTCCTTGTTTTTTAGTCCTTATTACTCGTTGTTTAAACCATTTGTCTTTGTTTATTAGTCCTTGTGACTCGTTGTGTGAACCATTTATCCTTGTTATTGTGACTTTTTGTGTGAACCATTTTTCCTTGTTAATTAGTCCTTGTGACTCGTTGTGTGAACCATTTGTCCTTGTTCATTAGTCCTTCTGACTCGTTGTGTGAACCATTTGTCCTTGTTCATTAGTCCTTGTGACTCGTTGTGTGAACCATTTGTCCTTGTTCATTAATCCTTGTGACTCCTTGTGTGAACCATTTGTTCTTGTTCATTAGTCCATATGACTCTTTGTGTGAACCATTTGTCCTTGTTTATTAGTTTTTGTGACTCGTTGTGTAAACCATTTGTCCTTGTTATTGTGACTTGTTGTGTGAACCATTTTTCCTTGTTCATTAGTCCTTGTGACCCGTTGTGTGAACCATTTGTCCTTGTTCATACGTCCTTGTGACTGTTGTGTAAACTATTTGTCCTTGTTCATTAGTCCTTGTGACTCGTTTTGTGAACCATTTGTCCTTGTTCTTTAGTCCTTGTGACTCGTTGTTTAAACCATTTGTCCTTGTTTATTAGTCTTTGTGACTCGTTGTGTAAACCATTTGTCCTTGTTATTGTGACTTTTTGTGTGAACCATTTTTCCTTGTTCATTAGTCCTTGTGACTCGTTGTGTGAACCATTTGTCCTTGTTCATTAGTCCTTGTGACTGTTGTGTAAACTATTTGTCCTTGTTCATTAGTCCTTGTGACTCGTTGTGTGAACCATTTGTCCTTGTTCATTAGTCCTTGTGACTCGTTGTGTGAACCATTTGTCCTTGTTTATTAGTCCTTGTGACTCGTTGTGCGAACCATTTGTCCTTGTTCATTAGTCTTTGTGACTCGTTGTGTGAACCATTTGTTCTTGTTCATTAGTCCATATGACTCTTTGTGTGAACCATTTGTCCTTGTTTTTTAGTCCTTATTACTCGTTGTTTAAACCATTTGTCTTTGTTTATTAGTCCTTGTGACTGTTGTGTAAACTATTTGTCCTTGTTCATTAGTCCTTGTGACTCGTTGTGTGAACCATTTGTCCTTGTTCATTAGTCCTTGTGACTCGTTGTGTGAACCATTTGTTCTTGTTCATTTGTCCATATGACTCTTTGTGTGAACCATTTGTCCTTGTTCTTTAGTCCTTCTTACTCGTTGTTTAGACCATTTGTCTTTGTTTATTAGTCCTTGTGACTCGTTGTGTGAACCATTTATCCTTGTTATTGTGACTTTTTGTGTAAACCATTTGTCCTTGTTATTGTGACTTTTTGTGTGAACCATTTTTCCTTGTTCATTAGTCCTTGTGACTCGTTGTGTGAACCATTTGTCCTTGTTCATTAGTCCTTGTGATCTGTTATGTATACTATTTGTCCTTGTTCATTAGTCCTTGTGACTTGTTGTGTGAACCATTTGTCCTTGATCATTAGTCCTTGCGACTCGTTGTGTGAACCATTTGTCCTTGTTCATTAGTCCTTGTGACTCGTTGTGTGAACCATTTGTCCTTATTCATTAATCCTTCTGACTCGTTGTGTGAACCATTTGTTCTTGTTCATTAGTCCATATGACTCTTTGTGTGAAACATTTATCCTTCTTTATTAGTCTTTCTGACTCGTTGTGTAAACCATTTGTCCTTAATATTGTGACTTGTTGTGTGAACCATTTTTCCTTGTTCATTAGTCCTTGTGACTCATTGTGTGAACCATTTGTCCTTGTTCATACGTCCTTGTGACTGTTGTGTAAACTATTTGTCCTTGTTCTTTAGTCCTTGTGACTAGTTGTGCGAACCATTTGTTCTTGTTCATTAGTCCATATGACTCTTTGTGTGAACCATTTGTCCTTGTTCATTAATCCTTGTGACTCGTTGTGCGAACCATTTGTTCTGGTTCATTAGTCCATATAACTCTTTGTGTGAACCATTTGTCCTTGTTCATTCGTCCTTGTGACTCGTTGTTTAAACCATTTGTAACAAGGACTCATTGTGTAAATCATTTGTCCTTGTTCTTTAGACCTTGTGACTCGTTGTGTGAACCATTTGTGTGTTCATTAGTCCTTGTGACTCATTGTGTGAACCGTTTGTCCTTGTTTATTAGTCCATATGACTCGTTGTGTGAACCATTTGTCCTTGTTCTTTAGTCCTTGTGACTCGTTGTTTAAACCATTTTTCCTTGTTTATTAGTCCTTGTGACTTGTTGTGAAAACCATTTGTCCTTGTTATTGTGACTTGTTGTGTGAACCATTTTTCCTTGTTCATTAGTCCTTGTGACTAGTTGTGTGAACCATTTGTCCTTGTTCATTAATCCTTGTGACTCGTTGTGTAAACTATTTGTCCTTGTTCATTAGTCCTTCTGACTCGTTGTGTGAACCATTTGTACTTGTTCTTTAGTCCTTGTGACTCGTTGTTTAAACCATTTGTCCTTGTTTATTAGTCCTTGTGACTCGTTGTGCGAACCATTTGTCCTTGTTCATTAGTCTTTGTGACTCGTTGTGTGAACCATTTGTTCTTGTTCATTAGTCCATATGACTCTTTGTGTGAACCATTTGTCCTTGTTTTTTAGTCCTTATTACTCGTTGTTTAAACCATTTGTCTTTGTTTATTAGTCCTTGTGACTCGTTGTGTGAACCATTTATCCTTGTTATTGTGACTTTTTGTGTGAACCATTTTTCCTTGTTAATTAGTCCTTGTGACTCGTTGTGTGAACCATTTGTCCTTGTTCATTAGTCCTTCTGACTCGTTGTGTGAACCATTTGTCCTTGTTCATTAGTCCTTGTGACTCGTTGTGTGAACCATTTGTCCTTGTTCATTAATCCTTGTGACTCCTTGTGTGAACCATTTGTTCTTGTTCATTAGTCCATATGACTCTTTGTGTGAACCATTTGTCCTTGTTTATTAGTTTTTGTGACTCGTTGTGTAAACCATTTGTCCTTGTTATTGTGACTTGTTGTGTGAACCATTTTTCCTTGTTCATTAGTCCTTGTGACCCGTTGTGTGAACCATTTGTCCTTGTTCATACGTCCTTGTGACTGTTGTGTAAACTATTTGTCCTTGTTCATTAGTCCTTGTGACTCGTTTTGTGAACCATTTGTCCTTGTTCTTTAGTCCTTGTGACTCGTTGTTTAAACCATTTGTCCTTGTTTATTAGTCTTTGTGACTCGTTGTGTAAACCATTTGTCCTTGTTATTGTGACTTTTTGTGTGAACCATTTTTCCTTGTTCATTAGTCCTTGTGACTCGTTGTGTGAACCATTTGTCCTTGTTCATTAGTCCTTGTGACTGTTGTGTAAACTATTTGTCCTTGTTCATTAGTCCTTGTGACTCGTTGTGTGAACCATTTGTCCTTGTTCATTAGTCCTTGTGACTCGTTGTGTGAACCATTTGTCCTTGTTTATTAGTCCTTGTGACTCGTTGTGCGAACCATTTGTCCTTGTTCATTAGTCTTTGTGACTCGTTGTGTGAACCATTTGTTCTTGTTCATTAGTCCATATGACTCTTTGTGTGAACCATTTGTCCTTGTTTTTTAGTCTTTATTACTCGTTGTTTAAACCATTTGTCTTTGTTTATTAGTCCTTGTGACTGTTGTGTAAACTATTTGTCCTTGTTCATTAGTCCTTGTGACTCGTTGTGTGAACCATTTGTCCTTGTTCATTAGTCCTTGTGACTCGTTGTGTGAACCATTTGTTCTTGTTCATTTGTCCATATGACTCTTTGTGTGAACCATTTGTCCTTGTTCTTTAGTCCTTCTTACTCGTTGTTTAGACCATTTGTCTTTGTTTATTAGTCCTTGTGACTCGTTGTGTGAACCATTTATCCTTGTTATTGTGACTTTTTGTGTAAACCATTTGTCCTTGTTATTGTGACTTTTTGTGTGAACCATTTTTCCTTGTTCATTAGTCCTTGTGACTCGTTGTGTGAACCATTTGTCCTTGTTCATTAGTCCTTGTGACTGTTATGTATACTATTTGTCCTTGTTCATTAGTCCTTGTGACTTGTTGTGTGAACCATTTGTCCTTGATCATTAGTCCTTCTGACTCGTTGTGTGAACCATTTGTCCTTGTTCATTAGTCCTTGTGACTCGTTGTGTGAACCATTTGTCCTTATTCATTAATCCTTCTGACTCGTTGTGTGAACCATTTGTTCTTGTTCATTAGTCCATATGACTCTTTGTGTGAAACATTTATCCTTCTTTATTAGTCTTTCTGACTCGTTGTGTAAACCATTTGTCCTTAATATTGTGACTTGTTGTGTGAACCATTTTTCCTTGTTCATTAGTCCTTGTGACTCATTGTGTGAACCATTTGTCCTTGTTCATACGTCCTTGTGACTGTTGTGTAAACTATTTGTCCTTGTTCTTTAGTCCTTGTGACTAGTTGTGCGAACCATTTGTTCTTGTTCATTAGTCCATATGACTCTTTGTGTGAACCATTTGTCCTTGTTCATTAATCCTTGTGACTCGTTGTGCGAACCATTTGTTCTGGTTCATTAGTCCATATAACTCTTTGTGTGAACCATTTGTCCTTGTTCATTCGTCCTTGTGACTCGTTGTTTAAACCATTTGTAACAAGGACTCATTGTGTAAATCATTTGTCCTTGTTCTTTAGACCTTGTGACTCGTTGTGTGAACCATTTGTGTGTTCATTAGTCCTTGTGACTCATTGTGTGAACCGTTTGTCCTTGTTTATTAGTCCATATGACTCGTTGTGTGAACCATTTGTCCTTGTTCTTTAGTCCTTGTGACTCGTTGTTTAAACCATTTTTCCTTGTTTATTAGTCCTTGTGACTTGTTGTGAAAACCATTTGTCCTTGTTATTGTGACTTGTTGTGTGAACCATTTTTCCTTGTTCATTAGTCCTTGTGACTAGTTGTGTGAACCATTTGTCCTTGTTCATTAATCCTTGTGACTCGTTGTGTAAACTATTTGTCCTTGTTCATTAGTCCTTCTGACTCGTTGTGTGAACCATTTGTACTTGTTCTTTAGTCCTTGTGACTCGTTGTTTAAACCATTTGTCCTTGTTTATTAGTCCTTGTGACTCGTTGTGCGAACCATTTGTCCTTGTTCATTAGTCTTTGTGACTCGTTGTGTGAACCATTTGTTCTTGTTCATTAGTCCATATGACTCTTTGTGTGAACCATTTGTCCTTGTTTTTTAGTCCTTATTACTCGTTGTTTAAACCATTTGTCTTTGTTTATTAGTCCTTGTGACTCGTTGTGTGAACCATTTATCCTTGTTATTGTGACTTTTTGTGTGAACCATTTTTCCTTGTTAATTAGTCCTTGTGACTCGTTGTGTGAACCATTTGTCCTTGTTCATTAGTCCTTCTGACTCGTTGTGTGAACCATTTGTCCTTGTTCATTAGTCCTTGTGACTCGTTGTGTGAACCATTTGTCCTTGTTCATTAATCCTTGTGACTCCTTGTGTGAACCATTTGTTCTTGTTCATTAGTCCATATGACTCTTTGTGTGAACCATTTGTCCTTGTTTATTAGTTTTTGTGACTCGTTGTGTAAACCATTTGTCCTTGTTATTGTGACTTGTTGTGTGAACCATTTTTCCTTGTTCATTAGTCCTTGTGACCCGTTGTGTGAACCATTTGTCCTTGTTCATACGTCCTTGTGACTGTTGTGTAAACTATTTGTCCTTGTTCATTAGTCCTTGTGACTCGTTTTGTGAACCATTTGTCCTTGTTCTTTAGTCCTTGTGACTCGTTGTTTAAACCATTTGTCCTTGTTTATTAGTCTTTGTGACTCGTTGTGTAAACCATTTGTCCTTGTTATTGTGACTTTTTGTGTGAACCATTTTTCCTTGTTCATTAGTCCTTGTGACTCGTTGTGTGAACCATTTGTCCTTGTTCATTAGTCCTTGTGACTGTTGTGTAAACTATTTGTCCTTGTTCATTAGTCCTTGTGACTCGTTGTGTGAACCATTTGTCCTTGTTCATTAGTCCTTGTGACTCGTTGTGTGAACCATTTGTCCTTGTTTATTAGTCCTTGTGACTCGTTGTGCGAACCATTTGTCCTTGTTCATTAGTCTTTGTGACTCGTTGTGTGAACCATTTGTTCTTGTTCATTAGTCCATATGACTCTTTGTGTGAACCATTTGTCCTTGTTTTTTAGTCCTTATTACTCGTTGTTTAAACCATTTGTCTTTGTTTATTAGTCCTTGTGACTCGTTGTGTGAACCATTTATCCTTGTTATTGTGACTTTTTGTGTGAACCATTTTTCCTTGTTAATTAGTCCTTGTGACTCGTTGTGTGAACCATTTGTCCTTGTTCATTAGTCCTTCTGACTCGTTGTGTGAACCATTTGTCCTTGTTCATTAGTCCTTGTGACTCGTTGTGTGAACCATTTGTCCTTGTTCATTAATCCTTGTGACTCCTTGTGTGAACCATTTGTTCTTGTTCATTAGTCCATATGACTCTTTGTGTGAACCATTTGTCCTTGTTTATTAGTTTTTGTGACTCGTTGTGTAAACCATTTGTCCTTGTTATTGTGACTTGTTGTGTGAACCATTTTTCCTTGTTCATTAGTCCTTGTGACCCGTTGTGTGAACCATTTGTCCTTGTTCATACGTCCTTGTGACTGTTGTGTAAACTATTTGTCCTTGTTCATTAGTCCTTGTGACTCGTTTTGTGAACCATTTGTCCTTGTTCTTTAGTCCTTGTGACTCGTTGTTTAAACCATTTGTCCTTGTTTATTAGTCTTTGTGACTCGTTGTGTAAACCATTTGTCCTTGTTATTGTGACTTTTTGTGTGAACCATTTTTCCTTGTTCATTAGTCCTTGTGACTCGTTTTGTGAACCATTTGTCCTTGTTCATTAGTCCTTGTGACTGTTGTGTAAACTATTTGTCCTTGTTCATTAGTCCTTGTGACTCGTTGTGTGAACCATTTGTCCTTGTTCATTAGTCCTTGTGACTCGTTGTGTGAACCATTTGTTCTTGTTCATTTGTCCATATGACTCTTTGTGTGAACCATTTGTCCTTGTTCTTTAGTCCTTCTTACTCGTTGTTTAGACCATTTGTCTTTGTTTATTAGTCCTTGTGACTCGTTGTGTGAACCATTTATCCTTGTTATTGTGACTTTTTGTGTAAACCATTTGTCCTTGTTATTGTGTGAACCATTTTTCCTTGTTTATTAGTCCTTGTGACTCGTTGTGTTTACCATTTGTCCTTGTTCATTAGTCCTTGTGACTGTTATGTATACTATTTGTCCTTGTTCATTAGTCCTTGTGACTTGTTGTGTGAACCATTTGTCCTTGATCATTAGTCCTTCTGACTCGTTGTGTGAACCATTTGTCCTTGTTCATTAGTCCTTGTGACTCGTTGTGTGAACCATTTGTCCTTATTCATTAATCCTTCTGACTCGTTGTGTGAACCATTTGTTCTTGTTCATTAGTCCATATGACTCTTTGTGTGAAACATTTATCCTTCTTTATTAGTCTTTCTGACTCGTTGTGTAAACCATTTGTCCTTAATATTGTGACTTGTTGTGTGAACCATTTTTCCTTGTTCATTAGTCCTTGTGACTCATTGTGTGAACCATTTGTCCTTGTTCATACGTCCTTGTGACTGTTGTGTAAACTTTTTGTCCTTGTTCTTTAGTCCTTGTGACTAGTTGTGCGAACCATTTGTTCTTGTTCATTAGTCCATATGACTCTTTGTGTGAACCATTTGTCCTTGTTCATTAATCCTTGTGACTCGTTGTGCGAACCATTTGTTCTTGTTCATTAGTCCATATAACTCTTTGTGTGAACCATTTGTCCTTGTTCATTCGTCCTTGTGACTCGTTGTTTAAACCATTTGTAACAAGGACTCATTGTGTAAATCATTTGTCCTTGTTCTTTAGACCTTGTGACTCGTTGTGTGAACCATTTGTGTGTTCATTAGTCCTTGTGACTCATTGTGTGAACCGTTTGTCCTTGTTTTATAGTCCATATGACTCGTTGTGTGAACCATTTGTCCTTGTTCTTTAGTCCTTGTGACTCGTTGTTTAAACCATTTTTCCTTGTTTATTAGTCCTTGTGACTTGTTGTGAAAACCATTTGTCCTTGTTATTGTGACTTGTTGTGTGAACCATTTTTCCTTGTTCATTAGTCCTTGTGGCTAGTTGTGTGAACCATTTGTCCTTGTTCATTAATCCTTGTGACTCGTTGTCCTTGTTCATTAGTCCTTGTGACTCGTTGTGTGAACCATTTGTACTTGTTCTTTAGTCCTTGTGACTCGTTGTTTAAACCATTTGTCCTTGTTTATTAGTCCTTGTGACTCGTTGTGTGAACCATTTGTCCGTGTTCTTTAGTCCTTATTACTCGTTGTTTAGACCATTTGTCTTTGTTTATTAGTCCTTGTGACTCGTTGTGTGAACCATTTATCCTTGTTATTGTGACTTTTTGTGTGAACCCTTTTTCCTTGTTAATTAGTCCTTGTGACTCGTTGTGTGAACCATTTGTCCTTGTTCATTAGTCCTTCTGACTCGTTGTGTGAACCATTTGTCCTTGTTCATTAGTCCTTGTGACTCGTTGTGTGAACCATTTGTCCTTGTTTATTAATCCTTGTGACTCGTTGTGTGAACCATTTATTCTTGTTCATTAGTCCATATGACTCTTTGTGTGAACCATTTGTCCTTGTTCTTTAGTCCTTATTACTCGTTTATTAAACTATTTGTCTTTGTTTATTAGTCCTTGTGACTCGTTGTGTGAACCATTTATCCTTGTTATTCTGACTCGTTGTGTGAACAATTTGTCCTTGTTCATTAGTCCTTGTGACTCGTTGTGTGAACCATTTGCCCTTGTTCATTAGTCCATATGACCCTTTGTGTGAACCATTTGTCCTTTGTCTTTAGTCCTTATGACTCGTTGTTTAAACTATTTGTCTTTGTTTATTAGTCCTTGTGACTCGTTGTGTGAACCATTTATCCTTGTTATTGTGACTTGTTGTGTGACCATTTTTCCTTGGTAATTAGTTCTTGTGTGTCGTTGTGTGAACCATTGGTCCTTGTTCATTAATCCTTGTGACTCGTTGTGTGAAACATTTGTTCTTGTTCATTAGTCCATATGACTCTTTGTGTGAACCATTTGTCCTTGTTCTTTAGTCCTTGTGACTCGTTGTTTAAACCATTTGTCCTTGTTTATTAGTCTTTGTGACTCGTTGTGTAAACCATTTGTCCTTGTTATTGTGACTTGTTGTGTGAACCATTTTTCCTTGTTCATTAGTCCTTGTGACTCGTTGTGTGAACCATTTGTCCTTGTTCATTAGTCCTTTTGACTGTTGTGTAGACCATTTGTCCTTGTTCATTCGTCCTTGTGACTCGTTTAAACCATTTGTAACAAGGACTCATTGTGTAAATCATTTGTCCTTGTTATTGTGACTCGTTGTGTGAACCATTTGTCCTTGTTCATTAGTCCTTGTGACTGTTGTGTAGACCATTGGTCCTTGTTCATTAGTCCTTGTGCCTCATTGTGTGAACCGTTTGTCCTTGTTTATTAGTCCATATGACTCGTTGTGTGAACCATTTGTCCTTGTTCTTTAGTCCTTGTGACTCGTTGTTTAAACCATTTTTCCTTGTTTATTAGTCCTTGTGACTTGTTGTGAAAACCATTTGTCCTTGTTATTGTGACTTGTTGTGTGAACCATTTTTCCTTGTTCATTAGTCCTTGTGGCTAGTTGTGTGAACCATTTGTCCTTGTTCATTAATCCTTGTGACTCGTTGTCCTTGTTCATTAGTCCTTGTGACTCGTTGTGTGAACCATTTGTCCTTGTTCTTTAGTCCTTATGACTCGTTGTTTAAACTATTTGTCTTTGTTTATTAGTCCTTGTGATTCGTTGTGTGAACCATTTATCCTTGTTATTGTGACTTGTTGTGTGACCATTTTTCCTTGGTAATTAGTCCTTGTGTGTCGTTGTGTGAACCATTTGTCCTTGTTCATTAATCCTTGTGACTCGTTGTGTGAACCATTTGTTCTTGTTCATTAGTCCATATGACTCTTTGTGTGAACTATTTGTCCTTGTTCTTTAGTCCTTGTGACTCGTTGTTTAAACCATTTGTCCTTGTTTATTAGTCTTTGTGACTCGTTGTGTAAACCATTTGTCCTTGTTATTGTGACTTGTTGTGTGAACCATTTTTCCTTGTTCACTAGTCCTTGTGACTCGTTGTGTGAACCGTTTGTCCTTGTTCATTAGTCCTTGTGACTGTTGTGTAAACCATTTGTCCTTGTTCATTCGTTCTTGTGACTACCATAAAAATCAGGGATTTCTACCTTTACATCCTTGTTGTGCTCTTGTTGAAAAGCCTCGACCATGGAGTCCTCCGAATCTGAAAATGGCTCCCCTTCTTGGATACCCCGGCCTCCTCTTCCACCCATGTAAGCACGACCTCTACCTCTTATTGGGAAATGTGTCCTCAACAATAGTGCGATCGTATGATTTAAATATCATTATTAAATCTCATTTTAAAGAATACAATTGGGAAGTATTTATACTGTCAACTGGTCAACATATATCGGTAATGATTGGCTGACTAGAGTTTGACATTACTGTCGTGCGACGGTGGTGATCAGTTGACCCCCTAGGTCATACCTATAGGGCAATACTCTTAATTGATCATTTAATTAATCGTATAATGTTTTTTTTGGTGAAAGGTTAGTATATATAAATCAAAGAATAGAGTCTCCCACAGTTACAATAAAAATAGACAAGTAAAGCTATCTACTCAACATACAAGGATCAGACAAAAACATACTAAATCAAGATAGACGCCAACCAGGCCCCTTCTCTATTAGAAACAACTCCTGTATTTTTTGCCCAAAACCTTGCAATCACATCCTTAAGAGCCTGCTTGACCAACACATCAGGTACTGCTGTCTTGTAAACCATCTAGCCAAACCAGTAGAAGGGAGAGTCTTGTGCAGGTACTGCTGTAGGACTCTGATGCAGTGAGTACTAAAGCAACAATCAAAAAATAAATGATTATGAGTCTCAGGGTTGCTGCCACACAAGTAACAGTCAGGAGCCACAATACTGCCCATTCTGATCAGTCTGTCATTAGTCATGAGTCTATTCTTCATTGCTGCCCAGTAAATGTAAGACGTCTTAGGGATATTGAGAGTGTTCCAACAAGCACGATACCAACTAACCTTAGGCTGAGCAATCCTGAGCCAGTTGTATCCATCCATAACCTTATAAGGAACATCCTTACCAAGCCACACACCAGATGAGTAAGCAGGAGCAAACAGTTTGAAGAGGTGAGCAATCTTACGCCAGGACCAACTACAATCCACAGGAGGCTCATAGGTAGTCCACTCACAACCTTTCATATAAACATGATTAACCCACCTCACCCACAAATGATCCTTTTTTGAAGCCAACCACCAAATATACTTGCCCAAAGAAGCCTTGTTCCAGATTTTAGTAGCTTTGAGACCCAGACCTCCCTCTTCTTTAGGGGTACAGCAGCTCTCCCACTTAACATTAGGAGCAGAAACATAGGAATCCTTACCCCCCCCAAAGGTAATTGCGACAGATGGCATCAATTTTGTTAAGAATACCATTGGGGATCAAGAAGATAGAGGACCAATAAGAATGCAATCCAGAAAGAACAGAGTTCACAAGGGTAAGTCTACCTGCATAGGATAAATGTTTAGCACCCCAGGATCTGATCCTTGCAGTAATTTTGTCAGTAAGCTTCATCCCATCAGCCTTAGATAACTTCCTAGAAGAAATAGGTACTCCCAGGTATTTAAAAGGGAGCATACCCCTCTTGAAACCAGAGACTCGTATAATGTTACGAGTTAATTAAATTACTTGAAAAATTGACGGACGATTTTGGAAGTAAAATTTACGTATCAAATTGAAATGTGATTAAATGAGATACGGTCTGAGTAATCGAATTGTATCATTACTCGGATGAAATTATTGTTTAAAGAAACAATTGGATTTGAATGAATTATTATAAATGCGATTTATAAACGGTAAAATATTTTGGTACAAGTAATTATGAATTACTAAGTCGATTTTTGTATATGACGTATTTTTATTAATGCGTTGATTTTTAATATGATAAAAATACATAACAAATTTATGTCACATATGGCATGTGACATATTGACATTTGACAAAAATAATATAGATCCCATATTATCATATGTGCCGAAAATGGGAGGTGGTTTAAACAAATATTGTGTTTGTTTAATTAGTGGTGAGCATAATGATGATTAACCTATTGCTAGCCATGCACACCTACATATTCTTGTGAAGGTAACCATGGGCATGCATTGGCTCTCCTTTCCCTCCACTCCCACCGGTTTTGGGGAAGACAAAAATCCTAGTGATTTTTCATTATTTTGCCCATTATTCACTTTGACAATGTCATGTGAATAATTATTATTCATTCATCTAAAATAAGAGTTTTTAGAAAGAGAAAATCCTCCATAATCCCTCTTCTCCTACCCGGTTTTAGGAGCATAAACCAAATAATTTTTGGTTCAATTTTTCACTAGATTAATATTATACTAGCTCCAATAATATTAATTAGATTAAGAGTTAGCTTTGGGTATTATTCCTAAGGAGAGATCCTACACTTGGATCTCGTTCTTCCATTAAAGGAAAGCTCAAGAACAAAAGAAAAGGAGATTTCTTTTGTGCCCATTTGAACCGAAATTTCAATGTAAGGACATGATTTCTTCTCTATTTTATTATATTGTTTGCATGCATAAAATCCACATTTAATTTTATGACAAATTAATTTCGACATATATGAGTATGTTAGTATGTATATGAATCAACATTTCCTTCAATCGGTATCAGAGCCACGGTTGTTTGCATGCAAATCGGTTAAAAGTTTTTCCGAGTTATAAGAATAACAAATAAAACTTGTAAAATTTGTGTTATTATGAGATATCACGAAATCAATCTTTGCATGTTAGTATTTCTGGTCCTAAAATGTTTTAGGATATTTTGGTTAATTTTTCGGATTTTTATTGTTCATAATTTACAATAATGGCATTTAAATGTGATTTTATGAGTAAAAATGTCATTTTTGGTCTAAAATTAGCTATACTTCGAATTTTCACTTGGTTTTTGGATATGTTGTCACATATATTATTTTGAGATAACCTGTAAATTTTCATAATTTTTGGACTTGTTATGCTCGAAAAATGATTTTCTCATTATTAAATTCGGATTTAAGTGAAAAATAGGTTAATATGAGTTAAATTTCGAATCTGGTCATAGAAAATTTATATGTTGTCACATGCAATTTTACAAGATGTGTGTAAAATAATTGGCTATAAAGAAGTTTTTTTTGCATGATTTATGGATTTTTGAAGAAAAATAGCATAAATAGTGACATTATTAGTGGAAAATTAATAAAACATAATCTATGACTTAGGAAAAACGTCTAATGTTGCATTTTATTATATTTTTCAGATCTAAAATTGAAAAGTTAATGAAAAAAAATTTTCCATGTTTTTATTATTATTTTATTAAAATCGATAAACCGCAACATTGTTTTTCCGGAAAAATTTCGAAATTTTTAACCTAAGATTTTGAACATTATGAGTGTCATGGAAATTTTCCAGACTGTTCATGAGTTTAAATTTCAAATTTTGAATTTATTTGAAATTTTGTGATTTATTTGAAGTTTAATAGCTTATTTTTGTAATTTTAGTCCATTTATGAACAATTTTATAAGATATGGGTTAATTATGGTCAAATTATTAGTGAAGACTATATTTTGAGTCCTAAGAGGTTAGGGTAATTGCAACAAAATTTGTTGCATTGTGATTCATTTTTAAGCCAAAAGAAACAGTCCAAGTAACAGTTCACAATTGAATGCATTTCATCGCTTTTTGAAGTGTCATTACAGCAAGCCTAACTTCCAAGCTCTATATCTCAAGTTTTACTCATGCAAATACAATGATTCTTATGTCATTGGAAAGCTTGGGATCTTAGGCAAACCATGGATTTTGAATCATCTCCATATAAGGTATATAGCTTGAGTTATGGCCAATGCAAACAGACTACGCATTATTGGACAGCCCATGACCTATGTGAACTAAACGTTGAATAACTCACGATTTACTCCATATTTTAGGGTGATTCTTTTTTGAGGTGAAAGTTAACTTCATTAGCTTTCCAATGAGCTATCATAGGCCTTAAAATTCATCCGGAGCTATGAGATATGGCTTCTAAAAGATGCATCTGAATTCCTGAGTTGTTCTCCAACCCGGTTTTGGTCCGTCTTCTGTTTTGAGGTCCAGGAGCTTTGCAAATGCCAAAGTCATGAAACCAAAGCCTAGAATGGATAATTTAGAGAGTTTGGAGCAACTTTATCTAGGGTCATTGTGAAGAGAATTCAGCCGAGCATCCCTCTTTTGAACCCGGTTTTGGACCTTGCACAAGATTGAGGTCTAACATGAATTCCGTCTAAGAAGTCGTGCCTTTTTCCAGCATGGGACTATTCCTTGGTGAGTTTAGGACGTTTTTATGTAGGAACTTGTATCCCAAAGCTCTTCCTATCATAGAGTTTGCCAAGCTTTAAAAACCGTGCGCAATCAGGACCATGGCTGGAGCATGCTTAGTTTTTTGTGCATTATGTCGCTATCAACATTCCTCTTTTGATCAAACATAGCTCAAGGGCCCTTAGGAGAGTATTTGCAGCATTGCCAAAGTCTTCCAAGTGAGTCCAAGTGTGCATAAACAAGACTTGAGCTAGTAAACAAGGGATTGTTGTACTATTAGTTTACTTTCTATCTTTTATGCTTTATGTCCTTTTATTTTCTGAATTCTTGTAAGGCATGGGCTGCCGTGTTTTGTGGCTATTAGCAGCTCTTTTTGTGGCCTTAGGATGCTATCTTAGATGAAGGGAGGGGATTGTCTTGCTTGTCCTATAAAAGCAAACACAACCCTTAGACAAAATCAGATTATTTTGAATGAAAAAACCCTAAGAAGCAACCTGCTTTCTTTCTTCTTTATCTTTGCTTTGTGCTTGATAAAACTCCCTTGCTTAGTGCTAGGAGGTTGGATAAGTCCTTTGCTAAGTGCTTGGACGAGTCCTAGGCTTAATTCATTGCTTTGTGTTCGAATTAAGTCATACCTTGAGTCCTAAACAAGCTGAGTTTTCTTTGTTTGTCATTTGGGAATTTCGTGTCTAATATCACTCCAAATCTGATAGTTTTAGTTCAAATTGGTTATCAGAGCTTTGGTTAACAACAAAAATCCTTTCTTTGTGAGTTCATTATACCCTAACCACATTAAAAACACAAAAAAACAACCATGAGTGAAGAAAGGATTGCTGGAATTGAAACACAAGTTACTCAACTTTCTGAAAAATGTGATTTGTTGCTAGAATCTCTCAATGTTATCATGGCTAATATTCCAACACCACAACCAAGAGGAGGACAACCACCTAGAGGCAGGGGTAGAGGCCGTGGCTTCATGGGGAGAGGACGAGCTCATGGTGGCCGTGAGGAAGAGGAGCTTTCTGATTCGGAGGAATCCATGGCCGAGGCCTTTCATGGAGAGCCCAACAAAGACTTAAAGGTAGAGATTCCTGATTTTCATGGTAGTTTAAACCCCGAGGATTTGTTAGATTGGTTTAGGACCATTGAAAGAGTCTTTGAGTTTAAAGGTTATTCCGATAGCAAAGCTTTTAAAGTTGCAATCTTGAAACTCAAAGGCTATGCCTCCCTTTGGTATGAGAACTTAAAAAATCAGAGAAGAAGGGATGGTAAGGAACCTATTAAGTCTTGGTTAAAACTGAAAAAGAAGCTTAATGAGAAGTTTATACCTAAAGAGTACACTCAAGACATTTTCATTAAGCTCACACAACTTAAACAAGACCAACAACCACTTGAGTCATATCTTAGAGACTTTGAACAACTTACTTTGCAATGTGAACTCAATGAGAAGCCCGAACAGAAAATTGCTAGATTTGTTGAAGGTTTAGATACCAAGATTGCTCATAGGGTTAGAATGCAACAAGTATGGTCCTTTGATGAAGCCGTTAATTTGGCTTTAAGGGTTGAGAAAATGGGTAAAGGGAAGGCTACAACCACCAAACCAACCACCAAAACCGCCACCTTTAAACCCCCAACCAGTTTCAAAATTAATGAACCACCCTCTCAAAACAAAACCTCCATGCTTGACAAGGGGAAAACAGCCGAGACCTCACAAAAAAAGACCATGCCTCTCAAAAAATGTTACCAATGCCAAGGTTATGGTCACTTTGCCAAAGAATGCCCAACCAAGAGAGCCCTTAGTAGCTTTGAAGTGGTTCATTGGGGTGATGATGAGATCCTTGTGTGTGATGAGGAAAGGGAAGGAACGGACCATGAAGAGGATGATGTGGTTATGCCGGATGCGGGTCTTAGCTTGGTTACTTGGAGAGTGATGCATAACCAACCCCAACCCTTGGAAATGGACCAAAGACAACAAATTTTCAGGTCTAGGTGCACCATTAAAGGAAGGGTTTGTAATCTTATCATTGATGGAGGGAGTTGTACCAATGTTGCCTCTAGTACTCTCATTGACAAACTATCATTACCTACACAAGACCATCCTAGTCCTTATAAGCTAAGGTGGCTCAACAAAGGGGCTGAAGTGAGGGTTGATAAGCAATGCTTGGTTCCTTTTTCCATTGGCAAAAACTATGTAGATGAAGCTCTTTGTGATGTTCTTCCAATGGATGCTTGTCACTTGCTACTTGGGAGACCGTGGGAGTTTGATAGGGACTCGGTTCATCATGGTAAAGACAACACCTACACCTTCAAATTTGGGTCAAGAAAGGTCATCCTAGCACCTTTACCACCTGTTCTCAAGCATATTCAAACACCCTCCATGCTTGAACCATCTAAGGAAGTGTTGCTAATCAATGGGGCAGAAATGTTGCAAGAGTTAAAGGAGGATAGGGATGTGTATGTGCTTATAGCCAAGGAAGTGGTGGGAGAGCAAGAGAAGGGGCTGCCTAGTGAGGTCCAACGCCTACTCAAAACCTATGGTGATGTGTTTCCAAATGAGCTCCCTAGTGGCTTGCCTCCTCTTAGAGGAATTGAACACCAAATTGATTTCATTCCGGGAGCTACTCTACCCAACAAGGCAGCCTATAGAAGTGATCCTAAAGCTAGCCAAGAATTGCAACAACAAATTGGAGAGCTTATGAGCAAGGGTTTTGTGAGGGAGAGCCTTAGCCCTTGTGCCGTTCCAGCCTTGCTTGTGCCCAAGAAAGATGGGTCATGGAGGATGTGCACCGATAGTAGAGCCATCAACAACATAACAATCAAGTATAGGTTTCCTATACCAAGGCTTGATGACATCCTAGATGAGCTAAGTGGAGCCAAACCGTTTTCAAAGATTGATTTAAGGCAAGGTTATCATCAAGTAAGAATCAAAGAAGGAGATGAGTGGAAAACCGCATTCAAGACAAAGCATGGGTTGTATGAATTGCTTGTCATGCCATTTGGTCTTTCCAATGCACCAAGCACTTTCATGAGGCTTATGAATGAAGTGCTTAGGCCTCACTTGGGCAGCTTTGTTGTTGTATACTTTGATGACATCTTGGTGTATAGTCCTAACAAAGAAGAGCACCTCAATCATTTGCAAATATTGTTTGACACTCTTAGGGAACACAAGTTGTATGGGAAGCTTGAGAAGTGTTCTTTTATGCAAAGTGAAGTCCAATTCTTGGGTTTCATCATTTCTGACCATGGCATATTAGTTGATCAAGAGAAGGTTAAAGCAATCAAGTCATGGCCTATTCCTAGGAATATCACGGATGTGAGGAGCTTTCATGGGTTAGCATCATTCTATAGGAGGTTTATCAAGGATTTTAGCACTCTCATGGCTCCTATAACTGAATGTATGAAGAAGGGGGAGTTCAAATGGGGAGATAAAGCTGAAACTTCCTTCAACACCATCAAGGAAAAGCTATGTGAGTCTCCTATTCTTGCTTTACCAAATTTTGATAAGTTGTTTGAAGTTGAGTGTGATGCTAGTGGCATTGGCATTGGGGCTGTCCTTGTTCAAGAGCACAAGCCAATTGCTTACTTTAGTGAGAAATTGAGTGGTGCCAAGCTAAATTACTCAACTTATGACAAAGAGTTCTATGCCATTGTGAGAGCCTTAACTCATTGGAGTCATTACCTCAAGCCAAGGCCCTTTGTTCTTCATTCGGATCATGAGGCTCTTAAGTACATCAACGGGCAGCATAAGCTCAACCATAGACATGCCAAATGGGTTGAGTTCTTACAATCATTCAACTTTGCAAGCAAGTACATAGAAGGGAAGGATAATGTGGTTGCGGATGCTCTATCAAGAAGGTTCATTATGTTGAGTTACATGGAACAAAGAGTGCTTGGATTTGAGCACATGAAAGAGTTTTACCAAGAGGATCCAGATTTCAAGGAGGAGTGGGGGTCATTGCAAAATGGACGAGCTAAAGGGGGTCATTACTTGGTCCAAGAGGGGTTCTTGTTTCGTGGAAACCATTTGTGTGTGCCAAGGAGTCCCTATAGAAGCTTGTTGGTAAGAGAGGCACACTCCAATGGTCTTGCCGGGCACTTTGGCATTCAAAAGACCTATGACATACTCTAAGAGCATTTCTATTGGCCTAAGATGCTTGGGGATGTCCAAGATGTTATCAAGAGGTGTGCTCCATGTCAACAATCCAAGTCCTACTTCAAAACAGGCCCCTATACTCCTTTACCCGTCCCAAACCAGCCATGGGAGGACATTAGCATGGATTTCATAGTTGCTTTGCCAAGAACTCAAAGAGGCAAGGACTCCATCATGGTTATTGTGGATAGGTTTAGCAAGATGGCTCACTTCATTGCTTGTAAGAAAACGGAGGATGCATCTAGTGTGGCTGATTTATACTTCAAAGAGGTGGTTAAGCTCCATGGAGTTCCCAAGTCTATTGTCTCGGATAGGGATTCAAAGTTCATGAGCCATTTTTGGAGGTCCTTGTGGAAGCTACTCAAGACTAGGCTCTTATTTAGCACCTCCCATCACCCCCAAACTGATGGACAAACGGAGGTGACTAACAAGACTCTAGGGAGGATCCTAAGGTGCACGGTTTCTAAGTCATTGAAGGATTGGGATCTCAAACTAGCTCAAGCCGAGTTTGCCTTCAATAGGGCTCCTTCTACAAGCACGGGCAAGTCTCCATTTGAAGTTGTTTATGGCGCCAACCCCCTCATGCCCACTGATTTGGCACCCATCCAAAGGAAAAAGATTGATTTCGATGCTAAGAAAAGAGTTGAGCAAATGCTACAAATCCATGCTCAAGTTAAGAAGCAAATTGAGAAAACAAATGAAGCATACAAAGCAAGGGCCAAGGGTCCTAAGCAAGCCACAAACTTTGAAGTAGGGGATCTTGTTTGGATTAACCTAAGAAAAGAAAGATTTCCAGCCAAAAGGAAGAACAAGCTCATGCCAAGAGCGGATGGTCCATTCGAAGTCCTTGAAAAGATTGGGTCCAATGCCTACAAGATTAACTTGCCCGGAGATTATGAGGTCCATGGCACATTCAATGTTGGGGATTTAAGTCCTTATTATGAAGAGATTGAAGATGATAATGGCCAGGATTTGAGGACAAATCCTTTTCAAGAAGGGGAGATTGAAGAGAATTCAGCCGAGCATCCCTCTTTTGAACCCGGTTTTGGACCTTGCACAAGATTGAGGTCTAACATGAATTCCGTCTAAGAAGTCGTGCCTTTTTCCAGCATGGGACTATTCCTTGGTGAGTTTAGGACGTTTTTGTGTAGGAACTTGTATCCCAAATCTCTTCCTATCATAGAGTTTGCCAAGCTTTAAAAACCGTGCGCAATCAGGACCATGGCTGGAGCATGCTTAGTTTTTTGTGCATTATGTCGCTATCAACATTCCTCTTTTGATCAAACATAGCTCAAGGGCCCTTAGGAGAGTATTTGCAGCATTGCCAAAGTCTTCCAAGTGAGTCCAAGTGTGCATAAACAAGACTTGAGCTAGTAAACAAGGGATTGTTGTACTATTAGTTTACTTTCTATCTTTTATGCTTTATGTCCTTTTCTTTTCTGAATTCTTGTAAGGCATGGGCTGCCGTGTTTTGTGGCTATTAGCAGCTCTTTTTGTGGCCTTAGGATGCTATCTTAGATGAAGGGAGGGGATTGTCTTGCTTGTCCTATAAAAGCAAACACAACCCTTAGACAAAATCAGATTATTTTGAATGAAAAAACCCTAAGAAGCAACCTGCTTTCTTTCTTCTTTATCTTTGCTTTGTGCTTGATAAAACTCCCTTGCTTTAGTGCTAGGAGGTTGGATAAGTCCTTTGCTAAGTGCTTGGACGAGTCCTAGGCTTAATTCATTGCTTTGTGTTCGAATTAAGTCATACCTTGAGTCCTAAACAAGCTGAGTTTTCTTTGTTTGTCATTTGGGAATTTCGTGTCTAATATCACTCCAAATCTGATAGTTTTAGTTCACATTGGTCCTAAAAATGCAGGATTACAGAAGTAGCTTAAGGACACATTTTGTCTATCAGAAATTGGGCTGTTTTGAGAGAATGGGAGAAATGTCGCTTTCAACTTCCTTCTTTTGGCTAAACAAGGGCTGGGCACGACTTGGGACTCCTCCTAACCTCTTGTGCTTGAATATTTGCAGCTGCTGAGGTCCCTTCACCAAGGTCTTACACATCTAAATTGACCTTATGCAAGCAAACAAAACTGAATTTAGCTTTTTTACTTTATGCTTTATGCTTTATTGTTTTCTAGTCTTTATATTCAGTTTGTGTAAGATAAAATAGCTGTTATTTTGTGCTTTTGTAAGGCCCTTTCGTGGCCCTTAGATGTATGTATGATGGATGGACAAGATTGTATTGCTTGGTCTATATAAACCAAGCAAACCTAATGAGAAAATCAGATTATGTTGAGTTAAAATTATGAGTTTGAAAACTGAGTTTTCTACCTCTTTTCTTCTTGCTTAGTGCGGAAAACCCCTCATTACTTAGTGTTTGAGGAGGAATTTAGTTCATGCTTAGTGATCTTGAACGAGATTCCGAGTCTTGAGCCTGCTTAGTGATCTAGCTCAAGTCATATCCTTGGTTACTTGCATTGTTTTTGTGTCCATTTCAGTCACAAACACAACCTGTTTTCGAGTCCAATTCTGTCCAAAATCGAGTCCTTAAGAGTTTTACTCCAAATTGGTTATCAGAGCTTTGGTTGAGAGTTCATCTTTCCTAATTACATCTAAAACTACAAAAACAACCCAATGAGTGAAGAGAGGTTTTCAAAGCTTTGGTTTGTTTCTTGAAAATCAGTTTTACTTAAGTTGTTGTGATTCTGATTTTTCATGGGAAAATCAGTAGCTATTGGTGTTGTACCCTATGTTCCATGCTCAAAGATGAAGCCTTGTGATCTTGGTTTGGAGCGTATACGGAGCGGAAGACTTAATTGTTTTGTTTTTTGGGTTTTTGTTGTGCAAAAGATAAAGGATATTTGTTTCGATTCCTTGAGAAGAGATCGAAAACAATGGGATATTTGTTATCACTAGACCTATAGCGACAACAATGGGGAATTACTCGAAAACGCGTCAAGTAATTCAACTTAAACCGCGGAGCGCATCCTTAGTTCAAGCAAGGTACGAAAAACTCGTTTCGACCTCTTGAGCCTTCTACTCGTGTAACAACACAAATAAGGAGACAAGTTTCTCACACATGGTGAACTTTTTTACTCAAAACATCATGCTTACAAATGAAGAGAGCCAAGCCTTATATAGGCCAAATGATGCTTGGGCTCCAAGGCAAGCTTTAAATAGCCTAACCTAGATTCTACCACATTCACTTAATTAATTTTTATGGAGAAAATAATTGACAACGTAAATTACAAAGTTTGACAAATAAAAAATCGAAGCCTCGAATCTAGACCAAGGATCACGGCTGCCCCTCACACGTCCAAACCGTGTGCTTCTACTCCGTCCATCCTCGTTTTGCGTGCTTGCTTCATCTTGTCAACCCGTAATTTATTAGTTATTATATTTTATTTCGGGATTATTTTACTCTAATTTTATTCGTGATTCCCGTCAGTTTTATTAAAATTTTTACCCCCCCTCTATACGCATCAACTCTCTCTTTCTTCAAAAAGAATCGTCCCGATTCTTATGCCTTCAAGTGTCGAGAGGAGATGCTGCCGTGCGTTCATCCTTCGCTGCCCAATGCCCGGATCAAATACCTGGGACATTTTTTTTTTTTTTTTTTTTTGGTTTTTTTTTTTGTCTAGAACACTCTCAAGAGATGAGTGATCAAAACCGATTAACCCTTGAACGACCTGTTCAAGTTTAACCTTTGAACTCCAATCGCAATCGGAAATTCAACCTATCAACTTGGTTTTGACACGCCAAGGACCGTCTAGATTTTTGGGAATTTTGTTTTGAAGTTTCGAATTTTTTTTTTTTTTTTTTTGCGATGAACAGTACCGTGAACAGTACCGTGAACAGTGATTTTCGTTTTTTTTTTTTTTTTTTTTTTTTGTGTTCAATTCGTGCCTTCAAGATCCAATCGATTAAACCTCAACTTCCTTGCCGAGTTTAATCTTTGAACACCAAGCGCGTTGGATATTCAACTATCAACGGATTGGGACCTCCTTAGGACCGTCTTGATTTTTTTGGGGTGATCAAGAGCCGAAGCTCTGATACCATTTGGAGCGTATACGGAGCGGAAGACTTAATTGTTTTGTTTTTTGGGTTTTTGTTGTGCAAAAGATAAAGGATATTTGTTTCGATTCCTTGAGAAGAGATCGAAAACAATGGGATATTTGTTATCACTAGACCTATAGCGACAACAATGGGGAATTACTCGAAAACGCGTCAAGTAATTGAACTTAAACCGCGGAGCGCATCCTTAGTTCAAGCAAGGTACGAAAAACTCGTTTCGACCTCTTGAGCCTTCTACTCGTGTAACAACACAAATAAGGAGACAAGTTTCTCACACATGGTGAACTTTTTTACTCAAAACATCATGCTTACAAATGAAGAGAGCCAAGCCTTATATAGGCCAAATGATGCTTGGGCTCCAAGGCAAGCTTTAAATAGCCTAACCTAGATTCTACCACATTCACTTAATTAATTTTTATGGAGAAAATAATTGACAACGTAAATTACAAAGTTTGACAAATAAAAAATCGAAGCCTCGAATCTAGACCAAGGATCACGGCTGCCCCTCACACGTCCAAACCGTGTGCTTCTACTCCGTCCATCCTCGTTTTGCGTGCTTGCTTCATCTTGTCAACCCGTAATTTATTAGTTATTATATTTTATTTCGGGATTATTTTACTCTAATTTTATTCGTGATTCCCGTCAGTTTTATTAAAATTTTTACCCCCCCTCTATACGCATCATGGTTCCATTTCCAAGTCATTAGAAGCAGCTATGGTGAAGTTGCAAGCTCTAACAAAAGGGTATGAAGGTGATGTGCATACAAGGAGTGCAACAAGTACCCATGGGGTTCCAAGGGAACCAAAACCTCCTGATTTGTATCAAGGAGAACACCTCCTGCCCTATGAGTGTTCTAATTCCTCTCCTACCCTTAGAAGCAAAGGTAACACACCATTACTTCCTTCCTTTAATGGTGAAAGCAGTAGAGCATTTGTGTCTTGGTTGTTTGATGTTGAATGCTATTTCGAGAACAAGTGTTTTTCTGATAAAGAGAAGTGTAAACTGGTTGTGTCTTCTTTAAAGGGTGTTGCTTTGTTGTGGTATAATACTCTTACATTTTCAAGGAGGATGGAAGGGAAGGGTAGAATATGTTCTTTGTTTAAACTTGAAAGGAACATGAGATTAAAGTTTCTACCTTCTTCTACCATGGATAATTTATTGGCTGAACTTAAAACCCTTAAACAAAATTCCTTGAGTGTTCATGAGTATTCTAGATTATTTGAGGAATTACACTTTGTGTGTGACAATGAAGTAAGTTCTTTTCTAAAGGGAATCAGATTTTACAATGGCTTGAAATCTGAAATTGCTAGGAGGACTAAATTAGAAATGATGCATTCATATGGTGAATTGCTTGAGTTGGCTTTGTGTGTGGAGAAGAGAAAGGCAAGGCCTGAAAACAATGAGGTTTTAGCTAAAAGGGAATGTTTAGGGTTAACCAAAACAGTTGGGATAGAGGAGAGTTTAGACCAAGGAATTGTCATGCCATGCTTAAATATTGCTTGTCCTAAATCTAAGCCCCTTGAGCCAAAGGTCATGAGCACTTATGCTGAAATGAATAGCTCATGTAGTGCTATCTTTGAGGCCATATCTTGAAACTAAAAACCCCTTCAACTTATCACATGAACCTACTAGTGAGGAGGAGAGTAGCCATATCCTTTCCTATGGGACCATCAATGACCAAGCTACTGATTTGGGGCCTAGAGAAGTGATTGTCGACAAAAGACTACTTAACCCTCAAACCATGGAGTTTGGACAGTCCATGGTCATGTTCAATGGTGGAACTTGTTCGGATTCAAGCAAGGGTAAAGCAAGAAGAGAGTCTTGGGTTGTTCCACACTCAAGTGTACCAAATCTGACCTCCTACATCAGTCATGGCTTTTGCTTCAAAGCCAACATCTTGGAAGGTATAACTTGTCACAAATCAGCTCCTCACTTTCATTTTTATATGTTGATAAGGTTACAGGTTAGTCTTGTTCAATTGGGTGCGATTTCATACATGTTAGTCAAGGAATCCAAGCATGTGAATGCTAACATGTCTAAACTGTTTTGGAGTAATGAGTTGATTCATTTTGAGAATAGAGGCTTGAAGTATATTTCTTGGGTGTTGTTGATGTTTCTAAGTAGGGTTGCTATTTTTGAGATCGTCATTCTTATTTTCTCATGGTGGAAGTTATTTGTCAACAATGAAATTGGTTCGTTTAACACCTACTGTCCAATTCTGAAATTCTGGTGGTTTGGATTGAATGTTGTTCAAGTTCATTGTGAGAGCTTGTTAGGATTGTTTGGAACATCAAGGAGAGGTTCTTTACATGTTGTAGATGGAGTCCATGCTCATTTTGGGAGGATTGTGTTGAGATTAAAACACCAAAACAAGAGCAGCCCCTTGAAAGCATTGATAAGCTCCAATAATAATGTTGTTCCTATTTTGAGGTTGGATTTAAATGAGTATATGTTGCTGGTCATTCAAGATGATGTGGTTGTTGTTGAGCTTAGAGTAAAGGCTCCTTGGCCTTGGGATGAAGGATACATGAGCTCAATTGAAGGTAAAACAAAAAGGAACACAAGTAAAATCAATGAGCCATGTATTAGCACACAAATTTCAGAACCAAGAGTGAGGGTTTCAATCCCAAGCCTTGAACAATCCACCCCAATCAAAGAGGAGTTTAAGCATAGTGAGCCATCAAATTTTGGAAATGGTACAACTCCTCTCTTGCCTTCCACAATTCTGGTCTATGATCCGGGAAGAAGTCATGAGAATCCATCTCTTAAAGTTGAGCTTGATCTTTTGATGAATAGGAGGACACGAACCTTGCCAACAAGTCTCTTTATTTTGATCCAACAGAATTTGAGGGCAAATTCTTTTGAAGAAGGGGAGTTTGCAACAAAATTTTTTGCATTGTGATTCATTTTTAAGCCAAAAAAAAACAGTCCAAGTAACAGTTCACAATTGAATGCATTTCATCGCTTTTTGAAGTGTCATTACAGCAAGCCTAACTTCCAAGCTCTATATCTCAAGTTTTACTCATGCAAATACGATGATTCTTATGTCATTGGAAAGCTTGGGATCTTAGGCAAACCATGGATTTTGAATCATCTCCATATAAGGTATATAGCTTGAGTTATGGCCAATGCAAACAGACTACGCATTATTGGACAACCCATGACCTATGTGAACTAAACGTTGAATAACTCACGATTTACTCCATATTTTAGGGTGATTCTTTTTTGAGGTGAAATTTAACTTCATTAGCTTTCCAATGAGCTATCATAGGCCTTAAAATTCATCCGGAGCTATGAGATATGGCTTCTAAAAGATGCATCTGAATTCCTGAGTTGTTCTCCAACCCGGTTTTGGTCCGTCTTCTGTTTTGAGGTCCAGGAGCTTTGCAAATGCCAAAGTCATGAAACCAAAGCCTATAATGGATAATTTAGAGAGTTTGGAGCAACTTTATCTAGGGTCATTGGTCATAAAAATGCAGGATTACAGAAGTAGCTTAAGGACACATTTTGTCTATCAGAAATTGGGCTGTTTTGAGAGAATGGGAGAAATGTCGCTTTCAACTTCCTTCTTTTGGCTAAACAAGGGCTGGGCATGACTTGGGACTCCTCCTAACCTCTTGTGCTTGAATATTTGCAGCTGCTGAGGTCCCTTCACCAAGGTCTTACACATCTAAATTGACCTTATGCAAGCAAACAAAACTGAATTTAGCTTTATTACTTTATGCTTTATGCTTTATTGTTTTCTAGTCTTTATATTCAGTTTGTGTAAGATAAAATAGCTGTTATTTTGTGCTTTTGTAAGGCCCTTTCGTGGCCCTTAGATGTATGTATGATGGATGGACAAGATTGTATTGCTTGGTCTATATAAACCAAGCAAACCTAATGAGAAAATCAGATTATGTTGAGTTAAAATTATGAGTTTGAAAACTGAGTTTTCTACCTCTTTTCTTCTTGCTTAGTGCGGAAAACCCCTCATTACTTAGTGTTTGAGGAGTAATTTAGTTCATGCTTAGTGATCTTGAACGAGATTCCGAGTCTTGAGCCTGCTTAGTGATCTAGCTCAAGTCATATCCTTGGTTACTTGCATTGTTTTTGTGTCCATTTCAGTCACAAACACAACCTGTTTTCGAGTCCAATTCTGTCCAAAATCGAGTCCTTAAGAGTTTTACTCCAGTAATTAACTTATGCATAAATATGAGTTTATGTATTTTTGTGATTATAAAATGTTGAAATCACGCAAATCCGTAAAAACCGAGTAATATACGATATTGGCTAATTAAAAGGCGATTTAGCATAAAATTGAGCATGTTCATACATATTATAATGCTGCATTTTTTTCTTTATGATTGTCATAATTTTAATTTATGTAATTTTGAATTATGTAATTTTACTTAGTATGGCCTTAGATTTAATTGGTATTTCCCGAAATGTATGGGAATATCGATTCGGTTGTAATTTTATTGTGATCTCGTATCACCGTTTTGTAATTTAATAGATTTATTTTATTTTAGTTACAAATGTATAATAGGAAATTATGTAATTTATTATGTAATTTTATTCATTCCGGAGTTCCCAAAGACGGATTTCTTCAAGAATGGCGATACATAAAGACGGTGTTACCTCGAGATGCGTATCACAACCGAAGTTCAAGGGACCAATGGAGTTGGTTTCCGAATATGTAATAGTTAAATAGTTTTTCTATTTTAGGAAAGGCCATACTAGGATTTTTTTTTTTTTTTATGCTTGCATTTTATTTTATGTCGCATGCATCGCTAAATCGCCATAACTAAAACATGCATCCTATTTTATCGAGTTCATCGACCGTGTCAATTAAAATTATCGTAGTTCACCGCTTTAGTTCACTTAAAACGTGATAGATAATAAATTGACATGACCTCTTGCTAAAACAATTAATTGAGACATAGCCTTACCAAATAATAGAAACCATGAAAACCTATTTCGCGAGGGAGTGCGCTCGGCCCCACCGGGGTACAAACCTTGTTACGTAGGGGAAGTGGGTGATGAATGTTAATCCACCGAATTCATGTTGATAAGGGACGTATCGGCCACACCGTGCCCAAGTTAATGTGGGTTTGGATCATGGACACATTTATTCGAAATTTGGATTGAACTCAACAAAAGTATTTGATAAGGGATGTATCGGCCCCACCGTGCCCTTGTCGATGTGTTTTGGGCTATAGATAATTGTTAATGTAATATTATCGACCAAGAGTTCTAAAAGTAGAATCGATTAAACGTTAATCCACCGAGTTATATTGATAAAGGATGTATCGGCCCCACCGTGCCTAAGTCGATATGAATTTGGGTCTTGGAATCATTTATCATAGTTGGGTAGAGGTCACTATGTAAATGCTATACTTGTTTTTTTCAAGTATTAATAAAACGATAAATGTTAAGTTTTTCCACTATTCCGTTTTTTATATTGTTCTATTTCTTTACCACAATTCATATACGATATCATTTCGATTTTGATAACGAATCTCCATTAAAACATCGTAACTAAAGACAAAATTTGAATTTGCTTCTAAAACCTCAAACGAACCATTGCTAAGGATCTCTTGTAAAGAGTATAGATTAAAGTTATTCATTATCAAACAGGTTTTTGATTCTTGACTAACACTTCTACTTACAATGGACTATGTTTCATATGCTTAATTGAATTAAGTACCTTGAAGCGATAAATTGTTTTGGTGATTAGATTTTCAGAATTCGTAATTGACCAAAATAACGCAACCACTTCAATGAAAGTTTTAAGACTAAAACGAACAAATGAAGAGTGAATCTTCATGAATTCAATTTTGCTTCTCAAAGCAAAGACTCATTGAAATGAGTGGGAGCATTCTCTTAAACCGTTAAGATGAGGACGAGGTTCAAGAAGTAAAGATAATAATGGAATTGATACAAGGTAATGTTAAAAGTAAAGTCATTAAGAAATGACGATGCTAAACCTATCAATCCCGACCAATAAAGTTTCCATTGTCTTAAATGTTAGACACGAGAAAGGAAACTACCCCAAATTATTGAAGAATCAACAAGTTAGTTGTGGGACATCTAATGGGACCTTCTTCGTTAAATGTTTATTTGATTAAACATAATTTTGCTAGTATTACTTCGTCAATATTAGAAACCGGTGGAGGTTTTCATCATTGTACTTGATACATCGGATGATTAGAATATGACGACTAGCAACAATGAAGTCAAGAGATAGAGTAATTGTGTACTCAATCTAGTTTTTGGATTTAAAGTGGTACTTAATTGTGACTATTAAGTGCATAAACTCTAAATAAGAATATAAACTTGTTAAGAGACAAAAGAGGTTTTCACTTTTGTGACCCTATACACCACGATTTGATGTATGGCTAGCCCATTATCAAGGTGATTATATTCTAAACCAAACTAGTATAATATATATCATGTAGATGATGTAACACTCAAATTGGTAACCCAAGATTAAACCTTAAATTTTGGAAAGATGAACGTAAAGAGTTATCGAGTACTCTTGAAACCATTAGATTGTTAATGGTATATGCGTATCTTGTATTCAAAGCAAGATGTCTCGTGCCTTTTGGTTGAAAAGGAGATCGAGGTTGTATATCATCGATCCAAAATAGGTTGATCATTTTCTTTTACCAACGATTTAAGTTGACACTAATATGTTCACTTAATAAGGTAAATAAAGAAATCTTTGAAGAAGTTCAAAGTATTCAAAGAATCACGATTTAGTCGTGATGGGATTATCAAAGTGAAGACTTTGATATAAGCCAAAGGAAATGTGATATAGTATCACAAGTTAATCTCTCTTAGCACGCATTATGAAATAATGTGTGATTGGATAAGAATTCAAACGCTATTCGATAAGGTTTGGACTTCAATCAAGTTACTTTGAGTTACTTGATCCTTTTGGGGATTTTATCATTTTTGTCTAAATTATTTTTCCACTAAATCGAATCATATGAGATATGAAATGGTAAGGGTACCATGTTTGTAAGTTTTCACAAGAAACAAATGCTCATTTTTCCCTTCATTTATCACGAGTACACCGGGTTTGTGGCTCGTGAAGCTGTCTTTCTAAAATACAAGTTTATTTTTAGAAGACAGAGTGGGAGAAATTGTTCAAGAGCCACAAAGAATGCCACAAAGAATGTTATGTCGCAAGAAACTGGTCTTTCTTGGCTACATGAGACATTTTGTGTAAGACATTGTTTCTTCAAAACCTAGGAGGTTAAATTCGTCACTTGTTAAAAATGATGAATTCATGCTACTTTTAAGAAAGTAAAGAGCTTATAACTTACAAAAGAAATTGTTTGATTCAAGTTGATTACTTCAATAAAGTAATGAACATATGACTTACATAAGAGTGTTTAAGTCACAACTCAATACAAGGCTTAGAGCCATGAAAATCCGAAATAAAAGGCTTGATTAGTGACAAAGGGTTTTGCACTAATAAAGAGATATTTCATAGCAAGATTAGTTGCAAAGGGTTTTGCACTAATTTAAATGCTTAAGTCTATTTGGATCTTCTTAGGGATTGTGTTTCATTATAAGATTATGAAATACACAACAAGTGAATCTAAAACCCACTTCTTCAATAGAAGCAATGTATTCAATACATGTCATAAGTTTTATAGATTCTTGCAACCCTAAGATAATGTGAAACTTGAGAGAGGGTCTTAAGTAGGACATCAATGAGTTAGAATCAACATTTTGATCATGTGATAAAACATTTCTCGATAAGTCGAGAAGTTGTGTTTATACATGGAGTTTAGTGGGAGTTACGGAAATTTTAATTAGTCCGATATGTGGATGACATATTGATCATTGCGAATGATTTAAGACTTTTGGAGTATTATAATACATCTTGAATATCCAGATTTATGAAGATAAAACCACATGATATTAGCGTCAGTAAGAAGTCTTATGTTGATAAGATTCATGACTAGTTCAATTAAATTGAACATATTTGATTAATTTCATTTGCTTCCGCTGCCGAATCAATTAAAAAGAAATGATGTATAACACTTCATATGCTTTGAGTATGATGAATTGTTTTTCAAAAATCGAATTTAAGTAATCTTTACCAAGTAAGCTGTAAAGATTACCCTTAAGTGCTTGCAGAAGCATTAAAGAAGTAAAGCAAAGTGTTTATGATGCAATTTTGTGTAAGGGTGTTACACAAGTGACAATTGACAATTGAGATTGCGCATGGTTTCCGACAAAACCATAATCAAAACACATTAAGATGGTTAAGATACCATTGTGGCAATGTTAATTAAGAAGTAGATTTTCTAGAATCGTTCTAGGCAATAAAGAACAATGAGATATATTTATAATGGAAATTGAGTACACTTGCAATCATGAGATGTGCAAGAAGGATGAGTCCCACACACTGTGAAAACAGTGGGAGCTATTCTTAGGCTAGAAGGCCTATGTCTTGATTGGATCCCGACACGTACTCAGAAAGTTTTGTGATGCAAATGTATACATTACAAAGGAAAACGAATATGTAGTAAGGTTGAGTAAGGTACAAGAAGTTGATAAAACCTACTAACCAAAGCCTTCTCATAGGCTTAACATGATGAGTCATGTCATTTCAATTCAATTGAAATGAACAACTACGTACAAGATCAAATTAGATTATAGAACATGAAATAGTAATCAGGCATTGACTATTCATGTGTGATAATCGCATTTGTCGTTCGAGTTTTATTTTAAAACTCTTTTATTATACTTTGTTACTGAAGGAAATGTAGATTCATATACATGTTAACATACTCAAATATGTCAAAACTAATTTGTCATAAAATTAAAACGGATCTTATGCATGCAAACAATAATATAAATAGAGGAGAAATCATGTCCTTACATAGTAGATTTCGGCTATTAGGGCACAAGAGAGATCACCTTTCTCTTCTTGTTCTTGAGCTTTTCCAATGGAAGAACAAAGATCTAAGTGTAAGATCTCTCCCTATGTATTATACCCAAGGCTCCTCTTAATATAATTAATATTACAAATACTAGTTATAATATTAATCAAAGGTAGAAAATTGAACCAAAAATTTATAAAACACTTATATTATTTCGGTTTTATGAGAGAAGATGAGGAGGATTTTACTTCTCTCTAGAACTTAATTTTGGATGATGATCTTAGAATGAAAATAATACACTACACTTAGTATATTATTAGGTAAAAATTATAGAAAAACAATGATAGTTTTTCTTCCCCAAAACCGTGTAAGAGGAGAGCTATTGGGGAGCCAATGCATGGAAAAATTGTTCTTCACAAGGAACAATAGGCTTGCATGCCTAGACTTGCTTTTTCATCATTATGTTTTATCAACTAAATAAAACAATTAACTAGCTTAATGCTCCCCAATTTTTCGGCACTTTACATAATATGGATCCCATATTATTTTTGTCAATTGTCAATGTGTCACATGTCATATGTGACATAAATATGTTATGTATTTTTAACATATTAAAAATCAACGTATTAATAAAAATACGTCACATACAAAAATCGACTTAGTAATTTCATAATTACTTGTGCCAAAATATTTTACCATTTATAAATTTCAACTGATTGAATTTATAATAATTCATTCATTTTAATTGTTACATTAAACAATTTATTTCATCCGAGTAATTATACAATTTAATTACTCAGACCGTATCTCATTTAATCACATTTCAATTTGATACGTAAATTTTACTTCCAAAATCGTCCGTCAATTTTCAAGTAATTTAATTAACTCGCAACGTTATACGATCAATTAAATAATCAATTAAGAGTGTTGCCCTATAGGTATGACCTAGGGGGTCAACTGATCACCACCGTCACACGACAGTAATGTCAAACTCTAGTCAGCCAATCATTACCGATATATGTTGACCGGTTGTTGATAACAAAATTACTTCCCAATTGTATTCTTTAAAATGAGATTTAATAATGATATTTAAATCATGTGATCGCATTATTGTAGAGGACACATTTCCCAACAATCTCCCACTTGTCCTCGACAAGTGTGCGTCACCAATTCTCTTGTCCTATTACTATCTCCCACTCAATGCAAGGTGTCTTTCAGGTCGTACTTGCAAGTGATCATATCGAGAGTGGTTTCCTCGATCCTGGAGAATAACCGATTGACCGGATTTATCCACTCGGATACCTTCCGAGCGTGGCCACGCATTTCGATTCATTACTCCTCGAGTGGCCCCGAGATATTGTTATAACCCTGACTAGGGGTGGACAATTCCTATCGCACTCATTCCCTTGGCTAGCCACACCATCATAACCCAAAATATGCCCATTTGACCCCATTTACGAAGGTCGTAGTAACACAAATCAAAGTTAATCTGAAACTGTGCCATCTTAGGCGAATAGTCTCTAGTCAAAAGAATCGACTCATTAGAACACTATAGTAGCTCTCGCCACGACCAGCTATATAAATTTGCCAGAACTCTATAAGCGGTCATTAGGCCCGACAAAATGTTCCTAACAGTCTGCCTATGTGATCGACTAGTCATCTCACATGACTGTATGGCACTTGAACTTGCCATCAATCGCCTCACACTCTAGTCACTTCGAGACGTCACCTCATATAAGTAACTATGGGCAAAACAATGTTAATCCATGTTCACTTTAACGGGTTCAATTGTCTCTACAACCCGTTTGGATGTAACAAAGTATAAATTAAGGATAAAAGACAAATGCGATTATGAACATGAACAAAAACAACACTTTTATTTCATTTCAAAATCTAACAAAAATTTGGTACACGTTTAAGTCCCATGGACGCAACATGCCCATCATGCTTAGCCTGCGATAAAGGCTTGGTGAGCGGATCGGCTATGTTGTCATCCGTCCCAACCTTACAAATCGCAATTTCCTTTGTTTCAATGAAATCTCTTATTACATGATACTTTCTAAGTACATGTCTAGATCTATTACTAGACTTTGGCTCCTTAGCTTGGAAGATCGTCCCACTATTATCACAATAGAGAGTGATGGGATCATCGGCGGTAGGTACTACTTTTAGACCTTCCGTGAATTGCTTGATCCACATAGCTTCCTTGGCGCTTCGATCTTTGCTATGTACTCAGCCTCCGTTGTCGAATCATGATTCTGACTTCCTTGAAGCTTCTCCACTACGGCACCACCATTGAGCATGAAAACAAAACCAGCTTGTGATTTCATGTCATCTCTATCTGTTTGAAAACTTGAGTCCGTGTATCCTGTAACACGCAACTCAGTGTCTCCTCCAAACACAAGGATAGAGTCCTTATGATGTAAAACCGTGTAAAAAAACGAGATTGAACAGATCGTTGAACTGTTCGTTCGAGTTTGCTATTTCTGAGATTGTATATGTCGTGATACTTGGTAGATTTGCAGCGGAAATTGTGTTGTTTGGACTGATTATTTCGTGATTATGAATGTAACTGGATAGTATGGTGAATTCCTAGTCCTAACCTCGCAAGGTGTCAAACGCAGATTCACGCAATCAACCTCGCAAGGAAGATCTAGAGATTAAGCTCGCAAACCTAATCAGAATAATGCTCACAAATGTAAACAATTTTATTGCTGGAAATTCGAATGCCTTGTGTTTCTGATTACACGGTCCTAATATACTCCTAAACGAGGTCATAATTCGACCCAAACCCTAGCTTGCAAATCAAGCTATCTTTCCCTTTCCTAAACTAACTAGGAAAGTTATTCCCCTTTCCTAAACTAACTAGGAAAGTAATTAAAATACTAATATTAGAATACAATCAGATTTTAGGGTATTCTAATCAAACTAGGATTAGGAAAATCTAGCTTTCCTAACTTTATTAGAAATAGTAATTAACTAACTTATTACTCCTACACGATTTAGGAAACCGTGTATCTAATTATTCTAGGAGCCGTGATATGCAGCCCAGAGCCGTGTTATGCGGCTCCCATGCCTTCCCATTTTAGCATCAACACATTTCTCGATCCAAGTTCAAATCCTTTTACTAGTTGAGTTACATTTCGACTAATAAGAAGTTCATTTGCTTGTTCCGAACATGCTCCTGCATCATTCTCTCCTTCTTTTTGAGAATTTGACCTCAAATCCTCGTCTTCTAGATACGGTGATAGGTCGCCTACATTGAATGTCGCGCTCACCCCACCATATTCACTCGGCAACTCCAGCTTGTATGCATTAGAACCATAACATTCGAGGATCTTGAATGGACCATCTGCTCGTGGCATCAACTTATTCTTCCTTTTAGATGGAAATCGTTCCTTTCTCAAATGTAACCACACAAGATCACCCTCCTTGAAAACAGGCTGCTTTCGATGTTTATTAGCCTTCTCTTTGTATTTAGCATTTGCCTTCTCGATTTGAGCTCGAACTTGCTCACATACTCGGAGAAATGCAGCTTGTCTTTCTTTGGCTTCGAAACTTAACACATCTTTCTTTGGAATGGGCACTAAATCGATTGGCAGGTATGGATTCACGCCATAGACAATCTCGAATGGAGCTCGTCCTGTCGTCATTGATGGTGTACGATTATAAGCAAATTCAGCATGCGCCAATTTGATATCCCAATCCTTTGTGCTTTTACTAACCAATCCTCGCAATAGACTCCCTAGAGTACGGTTGGTTACCTCGGTCTGACCATCTGTTTGTGGATGGTGTGATGTACTGAAAAGAAGCTTAGTCCCTACCAAACGCCATAACGTTTTCCAGAAGTAACTAAGAAACTTCACATCTCGATCTGAAACAATAGTAAGAGGTATTCCATGTAATCGAACGATCTCTCTATAGTACAAATCAGCCACTTTAGTTGCGTCATCAGTCTTGTGACACGGAATAAAATGCGCCATCTTTGAGAATCGATCAACTACCACCATAATCGAGTCCTTACCCCTTTGAGTTCTCGGCAAACCAAGGATAAAATCCATGCTTACCTCATTCCATGGCTGTACAGGTACGGGCAGAGGTGTATACAAGCCCTTGGTGAACGTGCTCTTAGCCTTTTGACATACCACACATTTCGCCACGATCTCTTGCACGTCCTTATTCATTCTCGGCCAGTAGAAATGTTCACTTAGGATGTCACTCGTCTTGTTAACTCCAAAGTGTCCAGCAATAGCCCCGCCATGAGCTTCTCGTATCAACAACTCCCTAATCGACCCATTCGGAATGCATAGCCGATTACCCTTGAAGAGATAGCCATCCTGAACAGTATACAAACCTGTTGGATCAAGGATTTCCTTTGAAAATTCTGGATCAGACTTGTACAGTTCCTTGATATGTTCGAAACCAAGAATCCTCGCATCCAACTCAATCAATAATGAATGCCTTCGTGATAATGCATCAGCCACGACATTAGAACTTCCCGTCTTGTACTTTGAAGAAAACGTGAATGATTGCAAAAATTCTACCCATTTGGCATGTCTTTGATTTAACTTTTGCTGTCCATGGATGTGTTTAAGAGCCTCGTGATCAGAATGTAAAATAAACGGCTTTGGACGCAGATAATGACTCCAATGATCCAATGCTCTCACGATTGCATAAAACTCCTTGTCATAAGTTGAATAGTTCAACCTTGCACCGTTTAATTTCTCATTTGAAATATGCAATAGGCCTCTTTTCTTGTATTAACACGGCACCAATTCCAACACCACTTGCATCACACTCGACTTCAAACAATTTATTAAAATCAGGTAGTGCTAAAACAGGTCCGGAGCATAGCTTGCGTTTCACTTCTTCAAACGCCTTTTGGGCGCTGTTAGTCCATACGAACTCTCCCTTCTTGGTTAGCTCTGTAATTGGAGCCACAATCGAGCTAAAACCCTGGATGAACCGTCTATAAAATGATGCTAAACCATGAAAGCTTCGCACCTCTGTAGTTGATTTGGCGGCCAGGCTTGAATAGCATCGACCTTGGATGGGTCCATACTTACTCCGTCTTTTCCCACAATATAACCAAGAAAGACAACACTTGAGACCATAAAAGTACATTTCTCCAACTTACCATAAAGCTTCTGATCTCGCAACACTTCAAACACAGCTCGCAAATGTCGTTTGTGCGACTCTTCATCTTTGCTATAAATCAGGATGTCGTCAAGATAGACCACCACAAATTTGTTAAGGAACGGCCTCAACACTTCATTCATCAACCTCATAAACGAACTAGGAGCATTGCACAATCCAAACGGCATCACAAGCCATTCATATAATCCTTGCTTCGTTTTAAACGCGGTCTTCCACTCATCCCCTTCTCGAATCCTCATTTGATGGTAGCCACTCCTCAAATCCAGTTTAGAAAAGACACACGAACCAGAAAGTTCGTCAAGCATATCATCAAGTCTTGGCATAGGAAAGCGATATTTGATGGTAATGTTATTCACCGCTCTACTATCAATGCACATTCTCCAAGTCCCTTCCTTCTTTGGCACTAATAACACAGGCACCGCACAAGGACTTAAACTCTCTTGAACATATCCCCTATCTATCAATTCTTGGACTTGTCTCTGTAACTCCTTTGCTTCCTCTGGATTACAACGATAGGCCGGCTTATTAGGCAATGCCGCCCCTGGAATCAGATCTATTTGGTGTTCAATTCCACGTAAAGGAGGTAACCCATCCGGTAATTCATCCGGAAACACATCCCGGAACTCTTCTAATAGCTCCTGTACCCGACGGTCATTACCCACACCAACGGACCCTAATTCACGAACCATCAGCACATAAGTTCGTTCTCCACGAGCTAAAGCTTCCTCAACCTCCCGAGCCTCCATAAACATACTCCCCTTCTTTGTTTTAGACTCTTTAATCTTGTTAGGTGACATAGGTTTCAGATTATATCTCACATTACCCTTCATCACGCTATACACATTGGCTCTCCCGTCATGTTCAACCTTTCTATCGAATTGCCAAGGCCTACCCAACAGAATGTGGCATGCATTCATAGGAATTATATCGCACCACACCTCATCAGTATAGGGTCCTAAACTCAACGAAACTAAGGCTTGTTTCTTAACTTGAATCCCATTCTCCCCATTCAGCCAATGCAATTTATATGGTTTAACTCGGTCTTTAGTTTGCAATTTTAGTTCATCAACAAGGTCCCTTGCTACTACATTAGCACACGATCCACTATCAATAATAAGATTGCAAATTTTACGGTTTACCTTGCACCGAGTATGGAAGATTTGCTCCCGTTGTTCATTCTCAGCCGAACCCGTTTCCATATGCAAATTACGCAGCACTAAGCACTCCTCGTCACTCAACGGATCCAAATCATAGACTATTCCTTCACCATCAGTTTCAACATTCCCTTGGACTGTTTCTTCCTCTGGCGTGACAAATACGGGGATCAAATCACATAATTCTTGAGCTGTTAGGGCTCGTTTCTGAGGACATTCGTTTGCTATATGTCCATAGCCTTGACACTTGAAACAACGCCTCAAAGAATTCCCTTTTGGCTCGGCAACAACCTTTCCTTTGTCCTTGGGTTCTTCTTTCGGGGTTTCTTTAGCCTTGCTAGGAGCTGGCCTGGAATACGAATTTGTTCCCGAACTTTGTCCCTTGGAATAAGTATAAGGTTTTCGTGCCTTATCATGCTTTTCAAATTTTAACGCCAATCTGCAGACATCGCTAAATCCATCGAAATTCTGAATTTCTACCTTTGTTGCAATTGCGGGTGTTAGGCCCTTGATGAATCTCGCCACTCTTAGCTCTTCTTTCTCCTCAAGATCGCACACGATTGACATCTTTTCGAATTCTTTGATGTAATCAGTCACGGACATGCTTCCTTGCTCTAAAGATTGGAGCTTTAAGTAGTTATCTTGCTCGTAATCCCTTGGCAGGAATCGCCTCATCAAGTGCTTCTTTAGTTTGATCCAAGATTCGATCTTGTCCTTGCCTTCCTTTCTTCTTTGTTTTTTCAGATTTTCGTACCATAAAGATGCATACTTTGTAAGTTTCAAGATTGCAACTTTAAATTGCTTCTTGTCATCGTATTCTTTATACTCGAAAACCCTTTCAGCTTGTCTTATCCAATCCAGAAATTTTTCCGGATCCATCTCGCCATCAAAGTCAGGAATATCGAGTTTTAAACCCCGATCATCATCGTTCTTATTTTTTGACTTCCTCTTTGGCTGTTCGTCCTCTTCTTCAGATTCGGATGGAGTGTCCGATTCTTTTTTCTTCTCTTTAGCCTTCAACATGCTTGCTATATTTTTCAACACATAAGCCATCTGAGCCATCTCCAATTTCAGCTCGTTATGACCATCTTCCCATGTTTTCGGACCTTCTTCACCGTCTTTAACCATGATTAGCAACGTCCCAAGACAGATCTATTAAGGAATAAATCTGAACTTAGCTCTGATACCAATTTGATGTAAAACCGTGTAAAAAAACGAGATTGAACAGATCGTTGAACTGTTCGTTCGAGTTTGCTATTTCTGAGATTGTATATGTCGTGATACTTGGTAGATTTGCAGCGGAAATTGTGTTGTTTGGACTGATTATTTCGTGATTATGAATGTAACTGGATAGTATGGTGAATTCCTAGTCCTAACCTCGCAAGGTGTCAAACGCAGATTCACGCAATCAACCTCGCAAGGAAGATCTAGAGATTAAGCTCGCAAACCTAATCAGAATAATGCTCACAAATGTAAACAATTTTATTGCTGGAAATTCGAATGCCTTGTGTTTCTGATTACACGGTCCTAATATACTCCTAAACGAGGTCATAATTCGACCCAAACCCTAGCTTGCAAATCAAGCTATCTTTCCCTTTCCTAAACTAACTAGGAAAGTTATTCCCCTTTCCTAAACTAACTAGGAAAGTAATTAAAATACTAATATTAGAATACAATCAGATTTTAGGGTATTCTAATCAAACTAGGATTAGGAAAATCTAGCTTTCCTAACTTTATTAGAAATAGTAATTAACTAACTTATTACTCCTACACGATTTAGGAAACCGTGTATCTAATTATTCTAGGAGCCGTGATATGCAGCCCAGAGCCGTGTTATGCGGCTCCCATGCCTTCCCATTTTAGCATCAACACATTTCTCGATCCAAGTTCAAATCCTTTTACTAGTTGAGTTACATTTCGACTAATAAGAAGTTCATTTGCTTGTTCCGAACATGCTCCTGCATCACCTTAGTTCTTCTCAAGTACTTAAGGATGTTCTTGACAGCAATCCAGTGTTTCTCACCTGGATTTCCTTGATATCTACTCGTCATGCTCAAGGCATACGAGACATCAGGACGTGTGCATATCATGGCATACATGATTGATCCAACAGCGGAAGCGTAAGGGATCAACTTCATGCGTTCAACATCATGGGGTTCGGAGGGACATTGAGTCTGGCTCAATATCGTTCCGGTTACCATAGGTACCGTTCCCTTTTGGATTTGTCCATGCTGAATCGTCGAAGAATCTTATCAACATAAGACTCTTGACTTAGTGCCAATATCCTCTTGGGTCTATCTCTATAGATCCGGATACCTAATATGCGTTGTGCCTCTCCTAAATCCTTCATTTGGAAGTGGTTACCTAACCACTTCTTAACAGAAGACAACATTGGAATATCATTTCCAATGAGTAGTATGTCATCGACATACAAGATTAGGAACACAACATTGCTCCCACTGAATTTCATGTATAAACATGGTTCCTCAACATTTCGAGTGAAACCATTTTCTTTTATAACATGATTGAATCGATGATTCCAACTTCTAGATGCTTGCTTAAGACCATAAATGGATCTCTTAAGCTTGCACACTTTGTTAGGATTTTTAGAATCAACAAAACCTTCGGGTTGTATCATGTACACCTCCTCTTCTAAATGCCCATTTAGAAAAGCGGTTTTGACATCCATTTGCCAAATTTCATAATCATGAAATGCGGCGATCGCTAACAAAATCCGTATGGATCTTAGCATGGCTACGGGGCGAAGGTCTCATCATAATGGAGACCTTGGACTTGGGTAAATCCTTTTGCCACTAGCCTAGCTTTGTAGACATCGTCATGTCCTTCTATGCCATTTTTTACCTTGAATATCCATTTGCATTGGAGGGGTCTTGCCCCTTTAGGCAAATCTACCAAGTCCCAAACTTGGTTTTCAAGCATAGAATCCATTTCGGACTTCATGGCTTCAAGCCATAAGGTGGAATTAGGACTAGAGATTGTGGCCTTGTAGGTGGCGGGCTCGTCACTTTCCATAAGCAACACATCGAGCGTTCCATCTTCTTCGATAAGTCCCACATATCGATCGGGATGGCGAATAACTCGGCCCGTCCTTCTTAGTGGAGGAGGTGCAACCGCGTTAGACGACGAAGGAACATCTTCTTGCGTCTCTATCTCGGTTTGTGGCTCTTGAACTTCGTCAAGTTCAAAATTTCTCCCACTCTGTCTCTTAGAAATAAATTGACTTTCTAAGAAGACAGCCTCACTAGACACAAACACTTTGTTTTCTTGAGGTTTGTAGAAGTAGTAACCTCGAGAGGTCAAAGGATAACCTACAAAGATGCATTTTTCGGATCTTGGGGCAAGCTTATTGTCGGGTTTAGCCTTGACGTAAGCATCACATCCCCAAATTTTCATATAGGATAGATTAGGAACCCTTCCTTTCCATGTCTCAAATGGAGTTTTTTCGGTGGCCTTAGTGGGACTATTATTTAAAGATAGAATTGCAGTTTGGATTGCAAATCCCCAAAACGAGTTCGGTAACTCGGTTTAACTCATCATGGATCGAACCATATCAAGTAGGGTTCGATTCCTCCTTTCGGCAACACCATTCAGTTGTGGTGTTCCGGGTGGAGAAAGTTGTGATATAATGCCACAACCTTTCAAGTGTGAATCAAATTCAAGACTAAGGTATTCACCACCACGATCGGATCGTAGTGCCTTAATCCTTTTGTTCAATTGGTTCTCTACTTCGTTTTGGAATTCCTTGAATTTCTCAAATGCTTCACTCTTGTGTTTCATTAAATAGATATACCCATATCTACTCAAGTCATCGGTGAAGGTTATAAAGTAGTCATAATTACCACGAGCGGTGATACTCATTGGTCCGCATACATCGGTGTGTATGAGTCCCAATAGTTCACGAGCTCGTGTCCCTTTACCGCTAAAAGGATTACGAGTCATTTTGCCAAGTAGGCAATATTCGCATGTACCAAATGATTGATAATCAAAAGGTGTAATCACATTAGTTGAAATTAATCTTTTGATGCGATTCTCGTTTATGTGACCTAATCGACAATGCCAAATGAACGCTTCACTTGGGTCACTTGTTTTGAGTTTCTTTGATTGAATGTTATAAATATCATTAGTCGGTTTTGAGGTCTCTAAAATGTAAATGCCATTTATGGAAGAAGCTTGGCCAATAACCAAATCATTCCTAGAAATAGAGCAACGATTGTTCTTAATGACAAAACAAAAACCGTCCATGTCTAGCATGGCGATTGAAATAATGTTTTTAGAGAGCGTAGGAACATAAAAACAATTATGCAAATACAACTCAAAACCGTTTGGCAAAGCTAGAACATAAGTTCCTTTGGATTCGGCCGCTACCCGAGCTCCATTTCCAAGTCGAAGATCTACATCTCCCTTGCTAAGCTTCTCCACATCTCTTAAACCCTGTAAATGATTACAAAGGTGAGAACCACAACCGGTATCTAGTACCCATGTCGTAGTGGAAGTATAATTTATATCAATAACATAAATTTCTTTAGGAATTGTACCTTTTGGAGTAATGAGTCCTTCCCTTATATTTCGCAAATACATAGGGCAATTCCTAAGCCAATGTCCCATGCCATAGCAATAATGGCACTCATCATTAACTTGCTTGAAGTTTTTGATTTTCTTTCCTTTCTTCTTGAACCTCTTGCCCTTTGAAGCAAGAACTTGATTGCTAGAGCTCCCACTAGCTTTGGCATCCTTATCTTCCAGAGATAAAGACCCTATAGATCGTATGAGGTAGTCTTCCTGAGACGGACTCACACGAGGTCTAGTAGTAGTGGGTGGTTTAGAAGTGGTGATGAAATTAAGGTTTCCATCCGAACCTATCCCGAAATGAAGTTCTCTAGTTGTATCGATATTATTGTTGGAGCATACGTCGTCAAGAACATGGTGATATGACTCAATGGTTATCGGTGCGGTAGCATTTGATGGATTCATTGTAATGCACTACAAATATGGAGGAAAGGAAATATTAACATTTGTCTTTTTAAATCATACTTGCAAATTTAACAAGATATGAACATTTATATAGTGACCTCTACCCAACTATAATAAATGATTCCAAGACCCAAATTCATATCAACTTAGGCACGGGGTAGCCGATGAAACCCTCATCAATATAACTCGGTGGATTAACCTTTTAATCGATTCTACTTTTAGAACTCTTGGTCGATAAAATTACTCTAATATTTATCTATAGCCCAAAACACATCAACAAGGGCACGGGGTAGCCGATGAAACCCTTATCAATTACTTTTGTTGAGTTCAATCCAAATTTCGAATAAATGTGTCCATTGTCCAAACCCACATTAATTTAGGCACGGGGTAGCCGATGAAACCCTCATCAATATGAATTCGGTGGATTTGACATTTATCACCCACTTCCCCTACGTAACAAGGTTTGTACCCCGGGGTAGCCGAGTGCACTCCCTCGCGAAATAGGTTTTCATGGTTTCTACTATTTGGTAAGGCTATGTCTCAATTAGTTGTTTTAGCGAGAGGTCGTGTCAATTTATTATCTATCACGTTTTAAGTGAACTAAAGCGGTGAACTACGATAATTCTAATTGACACGGTCGATAAACTCGATAAAAGACAATGCATGTTTAGTTATGGCGATTTAGCGATGCATGTGACATAAAATAAAATGCAAGCATAAAGATAAATAAATCCTAGTATGGCCTTTCCTAAAATAGAAAAACTATTAATCTATTACATATTCGGAAACCAACTCCATTGGTCCCTTGAACTTCGGTTGTGGCACGCATCTCGAGGTAACACCGTCTTTATGTATCGCCATTCTTGAAGAAATCCGTCTTTAGGAACTCCGGAATGAATAAAATTACATAATAAATTACACAATTTCCTATTATACATTTGTAACTAAAATAAAATAAATCTATTAAATTACAAAACGGTGATACGAGATCACAATAAAAATTACAACCGAAACGATATTCCCATACATTTCGGGAAATACCAATTAAAAACTAAGGCCATACTAAGTAAAATTACATAATTCAAAAATTACATAAATTAAAATTATGACAATCATAAAGAAAATGCAGCATTATAATATGTATGAACATGCTCAATTTTTATGCTAAATCGCCTTTTAATTAGCCAATATCGTATATTACTCGGTTTTTACGGATTTGCGTGATTTCAACATTTTATAATCACAAAAATGCATAAACTCATATTTATGCATAAGTTAATTACCCTAACCTCTTAGGACTCAAAATATAGTCTTCACTAATAATTTGACCATAATTAACCTTTATTTATAAAATTGTTCAAAAATGGACCAAAAATTACAAAAATAAGCCATTAAACTTCAAATAAATCTAAAAATTTCAAATAAATTCAAAATTTGAAATTTAAATTCATGAACATTCTGGAAAAATTCCATGACACTCATAATGTTCAAAATCTTAGGTTAAAAATTTCGAAATTTTTCCGGAAAAACAATGTTGCGGTTTATCAATTTATAATAAAATAATCATAAAAACATGGAAAAATTATTTTCATTAACTTTTCAATTTTAGATCTGAAAAATATAATAAAATGCAACATTAGACGTTTTTCCTAAGTCATAGATTATGTTTTATTAATTTTACACTAATAATGTCACTATTTATGCTAATTTTTCTTCAAAAATTCATAAATCATGCTAAAAGACTTCTTTATAGCCAATTATTTTACACACATCTTGTAAAATTGCATGTGACAACATATTAATTTTCTATGACCAGATTCGAAATTTAACTCATATTAACCTATTTTTCTCTTAAATCCGAATTTAATAATGAAAAATTCATTTTTCGAGCATAACAAGTCCAAAAATTATGAAAATTTACAGGTTATCTCAAAATAATATATGTAACAACATATCCAAAAACCAAGTGAAAATTCGAAGTATAGCTATTTTTAGACCAAAAATGACATTTTTACTCATAAAATCACATTTAAATGCCATTATTGTAAATTATGAACAATAAAAATCCGAAAAATTAACCAAAATATCCTAAAACACTTTAGGACCAGAAATATTAACATGCATGTAATAATTTCGTGATATATCATAATAACACAAATTTTACAAGTTTTATTTTGTTATTCATATAACTCGGAAAAACTTTTAACCAATTTGCATGCAAACAACCGTGGCTCTTGATACCGATTGAAGGAAATGTAGATTCATATACATGTTAACATACTCAAATATGTCAAAACTAATTTGTCATAAAATTAAAACGGATCTTATGCATGCAAACAATAATATAAATAGAGGAGAAATCATGTCCTTACATAGTAGATTTCGGCTATTAGGGCACAAGAGAGATCACCTTTCTCTTCTTGTTCTTGAGCTTTTCCAATGGAAGAACAAAGATCTAAGTGTAAGATCTCTCCCTATGTATTATACCCAAGGCTCCTCTTAATATAATTAATAATACAAATACTAGTTATAATATTAATCAAAGGTAGAAAATTGAACCAAAAATTTATAAAACACTTATATTATTTCGGTTTTATGAGAGAAGATGAGGAGGATTTTACTTCTCTCTAGAACTTAATTTTGGATGATGATCTTAGAATGAAAATAATACACTACACTTAGTATATTATTAGGTAAAAATTATAGAAAAACAATGATAGTTTTTCTTCCCCAAAACCGTGTAAGAGGAGAGCTATTGGGGAGCCAATGCATGGAAAAATTGTTCTTCACAAGGAACAATAGGCTTGCATGCCTAGACTTGCTTTTTCATCATTATGTTTTATCAACTAAATAAAACAATTAACTAGCTTAATGCTCCCCAATTTTTCGGCACTTTACATAATATGGATCCCATATTATTTTTGTCAATTGTCAATGTGTCACATGTCATATGTGACATAAATATGTTATGTATTTTTAACATATTAAAAATCAACGTATTAATAAAAATACGTCACATACAAAAATCGACTTAGTAATTTCATAATTACTTGTGCCAAAATATTTTACCATTTATAAATTTCAACTGATTGAATTTATAATAATTCATTCATTTTAATTGTTACATTAAACAATTTATTTCATCCGAGTAATTATACAATTTAATTACTCGCATCAGTATCTCATTTAATCACATTTCAATTTGATACGTAAATTTTACTTCCAAAATCGTCCGTCAATTTTCAAGTAATTTAATTAACTCGCAACGTTATACGATCAATTAAATAATCAATTAAGAGTGTTGCCCTATAGGTATGACCTAGGGGGTCAACTGATCACCACCGTCACACGACAGTAATGTCAAACTCTAGTCAGCCAATCATTACCGATATATGTTGACCAGTTGACAGTAACAAAATTACTTCCCAATTGTATTCTTTAAAATGAGATTTAATAATGATATTTAAATCATGTGATCGCATTATTGTAGAGGACACATTTCCCAACAGTTACATCCAAACGGGTTGTAGAGACAATTGAACCCCGTTAAAGTGAACACGGATTAACATAGTATTAGCCCATAGTCACTTGTATGAGGTGACGTCTCGAAGTGACTAGAGTGTGAGGCGATTGATGGCAAGTTCAAGTGCCATAGAGTCATGTGAGATGACTAGTCGATCACATAGGCAGATGTTAGGAACACCTTGTCGGGCCTTATGACCGCTTATAGAGTTCTGGCAAATTTATATAGCCTGGTCGTGGCGAGAGCTACTATAGTATTCAAATGAGTCGATTCTTTTGACTAAAGACTATTCACCTAAGATGGCACAGTTTCAGATTAACTTTGATTTGTGTTACTACGACCTTCGTAAATGGGGTCAAATGGGCATATTTTGGGTTATGATGGCTGTGGCTAGTCGAAGGGAATGAGTGCGATAGGAATTGTCCATCCCCTTGTCAGGGTTAAAACAATATCTCAGGGCCACTCGAGGAGTAATGAACTGGAAATGCGTGGCCACGCTCGGAAAGTCCTTTGTTCTTCTTCATTTGTCCTTGTGACTCGTTGTGTGAACCATTTGTTCTTCTTCATTTGTCCTTGTGACTCGTTGTGTGAACCATTTGTCCTTGTTCTTTAGTCCTTGTGACTCGTTGTTTAAACCATTAGTCCTTGTTTATTAGTCCTTGTGACTCGTTGTGTAAACCCTTTGTCCTTGTTATTGTGACTTATTGTGTGAACCATTTTTCCTTGCTCATTAGTCCTTATGACTCGTTGTGTAAACCATTTGTCCTTGTTCATTAGTCCATGTGACTCGTTGTGTGAACCATTTGTCCTTGTTCATTAGTCCTTGTAACTCGTAATGTTAACCATTTCTCCTTGTGACTCGTTGTGTAAACCATTTGTCCTTGTTCATTAATCCATGTGACTCGTTGTGTGAGCCATTTGTTCTTGTTCATTAGTCATTGTGACTCGTTGTGTGAACCATTTATCCTTGTTCATTAGTCCTTGTGACTCGTTGTGTTAAGCATTTGTCCTTGTGACTCGTTGTGTAAACCATTTGTCCTTGTGACTAGTTGTGTGAACCATTTGTCCTTGTTCATTAGTCCTTGTGACTCGTTCTATAAACCATTTGTAACAAGGACTCAATGTGTAAATCATTTGTCCTTGTTCTTTAGTCCTTGTGACTCGTTGAGTGAAACATTTGTCCTGATTCATTAGTCCTTGTAACTCGTTATGTTAACCATTTGTCCTTGTGACTCATTGTGTGAACCATTTGTCCTTGTTTATTAGTCCTTGTGACTCGTTGTCTGAACCATTTGTCCTTGTTCTCTAGTCCTTGTGCCTCATAGTTTAAACCAATTGTCCTTGTGACTCGTTGTGTGAACCATTAGTCCTTGTTCATTAGTCCTTGTGACTCGTTGTGTAAACTATTTGTCCTTGTTCATTAGTCCTTGTGACTCGTTGTGTGAACCATTTATCCATATTCATTTGTTCTTGTAACTCGTAATGTTAACCATTTTTCCTTGTGACTCGTTGTGTAAACTATTTGTCCTTCTTCATTAGTCCATGTGACTCGTTGTGTGAGCCATTTGTTCTTGTTCATTAGTCCTTGTGACTCGTTGTGTGAAACATTTGTCCTTGTTCATTAGTCCTTGTGACTCGTTGTGTAAACTATCTGTCCTTTTTCATTAGTCCTTGTGACTCGTTGTGTAAACTATATGTCCTTATTCATTAGTCCTTGTGACTCGTTGTGTGATCCATTTGTTCTTGTTCATTAGTCCTTGTAACTCGTTATGTTAACCATTTGTCCTTGTGACTCGTTGTGTGAACCATTTGTCCTTGTTCATTAGTCCTTGTGACTTAGTGAGTTTGTTGGAATATGTGTCCTCCGACAATAATGCGATCACGACTATTGATCATGATGATCACATGTTTAAGTCTCATTAAAATGAATACAATTGGGAAGTAATATTGTTACTGTCAACTGGTCAACATATATCGGTAATGATTGGCTGACTAGAGTTTGACATTCATCGTCGTGTGACGGTGGTGATCAGTTGACCCCCTAGGTCATACCTAAAGGGCAATACTCTTAATTGATTATTTAATTAATCGTATAACGTTACGAGTTAATTAAATTACTTGAAAATTGACGGACGATTTTGGAAGTAAAATTTACGTATCATATTGAAATGTGATTAAATGAGATACGGTCTGAGTAATCGAATTGTTTCATTACTCGGATGAAATTATTGTTTAAGGAAACAATCGGAATTGAATGAATTTTTGTAAATACGATTTATAAATTGGTAAAATATTTTGGCACGAGTAATTATGAATTACTAAGTCGATTTTTGTATATGACGTATTTTTTTTATTAATACGTTGATTTTTAATATGTTAAAAATACATAACAAATTTATGTGACATGTGACATATTGACAATTGACAAAATAATATGGAATCCATATTATCTATAAGTGCCGAAATATTGGAGGTGCATTAGCTAAAATTGTGTTTATATTTTAAATAGAAAACATAATGATGAAATAGCTAGGTAGCCATGCAACCCTATTCACCTTGTGAAGACCAATATGGGCATGCATTGGCTCCCCTAAAAGCACCCCCACCCACCGGTTTTCCTAGAGAGAAAAAGGCAAAGTTTTTGTCTTATTTTTCCATATACACTACTTTGTTTTAGTTAGTGATTATTCATTCATTCCATAAAAATCTAAAATAAGAGTTTTTAGAGAGAATAAGAGCTCCAATTTCTTCCTCCCTTAAACCGAAAATATTCAAGTGTTTAATAATATTTTTGGTTCAATTTTCTTCTAGATTCATATTATACTAGTTCCTATAATATCAATCTTAATTAAGAGGAGCCTTGGGTATAAAGCTTAGGGAGAGATCTTATACTTAGATCTTGTTCATCCATAAGGAAAAGCTCAAGATCAAAAGAGAAAGGTGATCTCTTTTGTGCCCTAATAACCGAAAATCTCCAATGTAAGGACATGTTTTCTCCTCTATTTTATTATTGTTTGCATGCATAAAATCCGTTTTAATTTTATGACAAATTAATTTAGACATATATGAGTATGTTAGAATGTATATGAATCTACATTTCCTTCAATTGGTATCAGAGCCACGGTTGTTTGCATGCAAATTGGTTAAAAGTTTTTCCGAGTTATAAGAATAACAAATAAAACTTGTAAAATTTGTGTTATTATGATATATCACGAAATTATTACATGCATGTTAATATTTCTGGTCCTAAAGTGTTTTAGGATATTTTGGTTATTTTTTCGGATTTTTATTGTTCATAATTTACAATAATGACATTTAAAAGTGATTTTATGAGTAAAAATGTCATTTTTGGTCTAAAAATAGCTATACTTCGAATTTTAACTTGGTTTTTGGATATGTTGTCACATATATTATTTTGAGATAACCTGCAAATTTTCATAATTTTTGGACTTGTTATGCTCGAAAAATGAATTTTTCATTATTAAATTCGGATTTAGGTGAAAAATAGGTTAATATGAGTTAAATTTCGAATCTGGTCATAGAAAATTAATATGTTGTCACATGCAATTTTACAAGATGTGTGTAAAATAATTGGCTATAAAGAAGTCTTTTTGCATGATTTATGAATTTTTGAAGAAAAATAGCATAAATAGTGACATTATTAGTGGAAAATTAATAAAACATAATCTATGACTTAGGAAAAACGTCTAATGTTGCATTTTATTATATTTTTCAGATCTAAAATTGAAAAGTTAATGAAAATAATTTTTCCATGTTTTTATGATTATTTTATTAAAATCTATAAACCGCAACATTGTTTTTCCGAAAAAAAATTTCGAAATTTTTAACCTAAGTTTTTGAACATTATGAGTGTCATGGAATTTTTCCAGAATGTTCATGAGTTTAAATTTCAAATTTTGAATTTATTTGAAATTTTGTGGTTTATTTGAAGTTTAATAGCTTATTTTTGTAATTTTTGGTCCATTTATGAACAATTTTATAAAATATGGGTTAATTATGGTCAAATTTTTATTGAAGACTAAATTTTGAGTCCTAAGAGGTTAGGGTAATTAACTTATGCATAAATATGAGTTTATGTATTTTTGTGATTATAAAATGTTGAAATCACGCAAATCCGTAAAAACCGAGTAATATACGATATTGGCTAATTAAAAGGCGATTTAGCATAAAAATTGAGCATGTTCATACATATTATAATGCTGCATTTTTCTTTATGATTGTCATAATTTTAATTTATGTAATTTTGAATTATGTAATTTTACTTAGTATGGCCTTAGATTTAATTGGTATTTTCCGAAATGTATGGGAATATCGATTCGGTTGTATTTTTTATTGTGATATCGTATCACCGTTTTGTAATTTAATAGATTTATTTTATTTTAGTTACAAATGTATAATAGGAAATTATGTAATTTATTATGTAATTTTATTCATTCCGGAGTTCCCAAAGACGGATTTCTTCAAGAATGGCGATACATAAAGACGGTGTTACCTCGAAATGCGTGCCACAACCGAAGTTCAAGGGACCAATGGAGTTGGTTTCCGAATATGTAATAGATAAATAGTTTTCTATTTTAGGAAAGGCCATACTAGGATTTATTTATCTTTATGCTTGCATTTTATGTTATGTCACATGCATCGCTAAATCGCCATAACTAAACATGCTTCCTTATTTTATCGAGTTTATCGACCGTGTCAAATATAATTATCGTAGTTCACCGCTTTAGTTCACTTAAAACGTGATAGATAATAATTTGACATGACCTCTCGCTAAAACAATTAATTGAGACATAGCCTTACCAAAGAGTAGAAACCATGAAAACCTATTTCGTGAGGGAGTGCACTCGGCCACACCGGGGTACAAACCTTGTTACGTAGGGGAAGTGGGTGATGAATGTTAATCCACCGAATTCATGTTGATGAGGGATGTATCGGCCCCACCGTGCCCAAGTTAATGTGGGTTTGGATCATGGACACATTTATTTGAAATTTGGATTGAACTCAACAAAAGTATTTGATAAGGGATGTATCGGCCCCACCGTGCCCTTGTCGATGTGTTTTGGGCTATAGATAATTGTTAATGTAATATTATCGACCAAGAGTTCTAAAACTAGAATCGATTAAACGTTAATCCACCGAGTTATATTGATAAAGGATGTATCGGCCCCACCGTGCCTAAGTCGATATGAATTTGGGTCTTGGAATCATTTATTATAGTTGGGTAGAGGTCACTATATAAATGTTCATATCTTGTTAAATTTGCAAGTATGATTTAAAAAGGACAAATGTTAATATTTCCTTTCCTCCATATTTGTAGTGCATTACAATGAATCCAACAAATGCTACCGCACCAATAACTATTGAGTCATATCACCATGTTCTTGACGACGTATGCTCCAACAATAATTTCGATACAACTAGAGAACTTCATTTCGGGATAGGTTCGGATGGAAACCTTAACTTCATCACTTCTTCTAAACCAACCACTACTACTAGACCTCGTGTGAGTCCGTCTCAGGAAGACTACCTCATACGATCTATAGGGTCTTTGTCTCTGGAAGATAAAGATGCCAAAGCTAGTGGGAGCTCTAGCAATCAAGTTCTTGCGTCAAAGGGAAAGAGGTTCAAGAAGAAAGGAAAGAAAGTCATAAACTTCAAGCAAGTTAATGATGAGTGCCATTATTGCTATGGCATGGGACATTGGCTTAGGAATTGCCCTATGTATTTGCGAAATATAAGGGAAGGACTCATTACTCCAAAAGGTACAATTCCTAAAGAAATTTATGTTATTGATATAAATTATACTTCCACTACGACATGGGTACTAGATACCGGTTGTGGTTCTCACATTTGTAATCATTTACAGGGTTTAAGAGATGTGGAGAGGCTTAGCAAGGGAGATGTGGATCTACGCCTTGGAAATGGAGCTCGGGTAGCGGCCGAATCCAAGGGAACTTATGTTTTAGCTTTGCCAAATGGATTTGAGTTGTATTTACATAATTATTTTTATGTACCTACACTTTCTAAAAACATTATTTCAATCGCCATGCTAGACGTGGACGGTTTTTGTTTTGCCATTAAGAACAATTGTTGTACTATTTCTAGGAATGATTTGGTTATTGGCCAAGCTACTTCCATCAATGGCATTTACATTTTAGAGACCTCAAATCCGACAAGAGATATTTATAACATTCAATCAAAGAAACTCAAAACAAGTGACCCAAGTGAAGCGTTCATTTGGCATTGTCGATTAGGTCACATAAACGAGAATCACATCAAAAGATTAATTTCAACTAATGTGATTACACCATTTGATTATCAATCAGATGGTACATGCGAATATTGCCTAATTGGCAAAATGACTCGTAATCCTTTTAGTGGTAAAGGGACACGAGCTAGTGAGCTATTGGGACTCATACACACCGATGTATGTGGACCATTGACTATCACCGCTCGTGGTAATTATGACTACTTCATAACCTTCACCGATGATTTAAGTAGATATGGGTATATCTATTTAATTAAACATAAGAGTGAAGCGTTTGAGAAATTCAAGGAATTTCAAAATGAAGTAGAGAACCAATTGAATAAAAGGATTAAGGCACTACGATCCGATCGTGGTGGAGAATACCTTAGCCTTGAATTTGATTCACACTTGAAAAGTCGTGGTATTATATCACAACTTTCTCCACCCGGAACACCTCAACTTAATGGTGTTGCCGAAAGGAGAAATCGAACCTTACTTGATATGGTTCGATCCATGATGAGTCAAACCGAGTTACCGAACTCGTTTTGGGGATTTGCGATACAAACCGCAATTCGAGCTTTGAATAATAGTCCCACAAAGTCCACTGAAAAGACTCCATGTGAGATGTGGACGGGTAAGATCCCAAATATATCCTATATGAAGATTTGGGGATGTGATGCTTACGTCAAAACTAAGAACGACAACAAGCTTGCCCCAAGATCCGAAAAATGCACCTTTGTAGGTTACCCCTCGACCTCTCGAGGATATTACTTCTACAAACCTCAAGATCATAAAGTGTTTGTGTCTTGCGAGGCTGTATTCTTAGAAAAGGAATTTATTTCTAAGAGACATAGTGGGAGAAATTTTGAACTTGATGAAGTTCAAGAGCCACAAACCGAAATAGAGACGCAAGAAGATGTTCCTTCGTCGTCAAACGCGGTTGTACCTCCTCCACTAAGAAGGACGGGCCGAGTTATTCGCCATCCCGATCGATATGTGGGACTTATCGAGGAAGATGGAACACTCGATGTGTTGCTTATGGAAAGTGACGAGCCCGCCACCTACAAGGCCGCAATCTCTAGTCCTAATTCCACCTTATGGCTTGAAGCCATGAAGTCCGAAATGGATTCTATGCTTGAAAACCAAGTTTGGGACTTGGTAGATTTGCCTAAAGGGGCAAGACCCCTCCAATGCAAATGGATATTCAAGGTCAAAAATGGCATAGAAGGACATGACGATGTCTACAAAGCTAGGCTAGTGGCAAAAGGATTTACCCAAGTCCAAGGTCTCCATTATGATGAGACCTTCGCCCCCGTAGCCATGCTAAGATCCATACGGATTTTGTTAGCGATCGCCGCATTTCATGATTATGAAATTTGGCAAATGGATGTCAAAACCGCTTTTCTAAATGGGCATTTAGAAGAGGAGGTGTACATGATACAACCCGAAGGTTTTGTTGATTCTAAAAATCCTAACAAAGTGTGCAAGCTTAAGAGATCCATTTATGGTCTTAAGCAAACATCAAGAAGTTGGAATCATCGATTCAATGATGTAATAAAGGAAAATGGTTTCACTCAAAATATTGAGGAACCATGTTTATACATGAAATTTAGTGGGAGCAATGTTGTGTTCCTAATCTTGTATGTCGATGACATACTACTCATTGGAAATGATATTCCAATGTTGTCTTCTGTTAAGAAGTGGTTAGGTAACCACTTCCAAATGAAGGATTTAGGAGAGGCACAACGCATATTAGGTATCCGGATCTATAGAGATAGATCCAAGAGGATATTGGCACTAAGTCAAGAGTCTTATGTTGATAAGATTCTTCGACGATTCAGCATGGACAAATCCAAAAGGGGTTTGGTACCTTTGGTAACCGGAACGATATTGAGCAAGACTCAATGTCCCTCCGAACCCCATGATGTTGAACGCATGAAGTTGATCCCTTACGCTTCCGCTGTTGGATCAATCATGTATGCCATGATATGCACACGTCTCGATGTCTCGTATGCCTTGAGCATGACGAGTAGATATCAAGGAAATCCAGGTGAGAGTCACTGGATTGCAGTCAAGAACATCCTTAAGTACTTGAGAAGAACTAAGGACTCTATCCTTGTGTTTGGAGGAGACACTGAGTTGCGTGTTAATGGATACACGGACTCAAGTTTTCAAACAGATAGAGATGACATGAAATCACAAGTTGGTTTTGTTTTCATGCTCAATGGTGGTGCCGTAAAGTGGAGAAGCTTCAAGGAAGTCAGAATCGCAGATTCGACAACGGAGGTGAGTACATAGCAGCATTAGAAGCTGCCAAGGAAGCTATGTGGATCAAGCAATTCACGGAAGGACTAAAAGTAGTACCTACCGCCAATGATCCCATCACTCTCTATTGTGATAATAGTGGGACGATCTTCCAAGCTAAGGAGCCGAAGTCTAGTAATAGATCTAGACATGTACTTAGAAAATATCATGTAATAAGAGATTTCATTGAAAGAAAGGAAATTGCGATTTGTAAGGTTGGGACGGATGACAACATAGCCGATCCGCTCACCAAGCCTTTATCGCAGCTAAGCATGATGGGCATGTTACGTCCATGGGACTTAAACGTGTACCAAATTTCGGTTAGATTTTGAAATGAAATAAAAGTGTTGTTTTTGTTCATGTTCATAATCACATTTGTCTTTTATCTTTAATTTATACTTTGTTACATCCATACGGGTTGTAGAGACAATTGAACCCCGTTAAAGTGAACACGGATTAACATAGTATTTGCCCATAGTCACTTGTATGAGGTGACGTCTCGAAGTGACTAGAGTGTGAGGCGATTGATGGCAAGTTCAAGTGCCATAGAGTCATGTGAGATGACTAGTCGATCACATAGGCAGTTGTTGGGAACACTTTGTCGGGCCTTATGACCGCTTATAGAGTTCTGGCAAATTTATATAGCCTGGTCGTGGCGAGAGCTGCTATAGTATTCAAATGAGTCGATTCTTTTGACTAAAGACTATTCTCCTAAGATGGCACAGTTTCAGATTAACTTTGATTTGTGTTACTACGACCTTCGTAAATGGGGTCAAATGGGCATATTTTGGGTTATGATGGCTGTGGCTAGTCGAAGGGAATGAGTGCGATAGGAATTGTCCACCCCTAGTCAGGGTTATAACAATATCTCAGGGCCACTCGAGGAGTAATGAACTGGAAATGCGTGGCCACGCTCGGAAAGTATCTATGACAGATAAGTCCGGTCAATCAGTTATTCTCCAGATCGAGGAAACCACTCTCGATATGATCACTTGCAAGTACGACCTGAAAGACACCTTGCATTGAGTGGGAGATAGTAATAGGACAAGAGAATTGGTGACGCACACTTGTCGAGGACAAGTGGGAGATTGTTGGAATGTGTGTCCTCCGACAATAATGCGATCTTGACTATTGATCATGATGATCACATGTTTAAGTCTCATTAAAATGAATACAATTGGGAAGTAATATTGTTACTGTCAACTGGTCAACATATATCGGTAATGATTGGCTGACTAGAGTTTGACATTACTGTCGTGTGACGGTGGTGATCAGTTGACCCCCTAGGTCATACCTAAAGGGCAATACTCTTAATTGATTATTTAATTAATCGTATAACGTTACGAGTTAATTAAATTACTTGAAAATTGACGGACGATTTTGGAAGTAAAATTTACGTATCATATTGAAATGTGATTAAATGAGATACGGTCTGAGTAATCGAATTGTTTCATTACTCGGATGAAATTATTGTTTAAGGAAACAATCGGAATTGAATGAATTTTTGTAAATACGATTTATAAATTGGTAAAATATTTTGGCACGAGTAATTATGAATTACTAAGTCGATTTTTGTATATGACGTATTTTTTTTTATTAATACGTTGATTTTTAATATGTTAAAAATACATAACAAATTTATGTGACATGTGACATGTGACATATTGACAATTGACAAAATAATATGGAATCCATATTATCTATAAGTGCCGAAATATTGGAGGTGCATTAGCTAAAATTGTGTTTATATTTTAAATAGAAAACATAATGATGAAATAGCTAGGTAGCCATGCAACCTTATTCACCTTGTGAAGACCAATATGGGCATGCATTGGCTCCCCTAAAAGCACCCCCACCCACCGGTTTTCCTAGAGAGAAAAAGGCAAAGTTTTTGTCTTATTTTTCCATATACACTACTTTGTTTTAGTTAGTGATTATTCATTCATTCCATAAAAATCTAAAATAAGAGTTTTTAGAGAGAATAAGAGCTCCAATTTCTTCCTCCCTTAAACCGAAAATATTCAAGTGTTTAATAATATTTTTGGTTCAATTTTCTTCTAGATTCATATTATACTAGTTCCTATAATATCAATCTTAATTAAGAGGAGCCTTGGGTATAAAGCTTAGGGAGAGATCTTATACTTAGATCTTGTTCATCCATAAGGAAAAGCTCAAGATCAAAAGAGAAAGGTGATCTCTTTTGTGCCCTAATAACCGAAAATCTCCAATGTAAGGACATGTTTTCTCCTCTATTTTATTATTGTTTGCATGCATAAAATCCGTTTTAATTTTATGACAAATTAATTTAGACATATATGAGTATGTTAGAATGTATATGAATCTACATTTCCTTCAGAGTTAACTATTTTTCCTTGTTCTTTAGTCCTTGTGACTCGTTGTGTGAACCATTTGTGTAACACCCCGTATTTTATTAAGTTGGATAAAATTCTTTTAATTGCTATTTTGAATTTAATTACATCATTTAACGATTTATATATATATGCTTAGCTAATTAATTAATTTCATCATAATTCGATACGTTAATTTTAATAATCATTAATAAGTTTATTTAAAGTTAGTTCGAGTTTATTGAAGTTAGTTCAAGTTTATTTATTTAATAATTTCCGTTTCTTTACGAGTCCTTATAAAAGTTGTTTTAAGTGAACCCGAGATGGATTTTGGGAACAAAATCGTCTTAAATTAACTATTTTGAGCTTATTTCACTAAATTAGCAAATTTTATTAATATCCGTTAGTTTCGTAAAAATCGCTAATAATTCCGATTCAAGCTGATATCGTATTATTTCCGTTAACTAGCTGAGTTTATTTTATTTTCATTCATTAAATTTATTTATTATTGAGTATGTTTTATCTCGAAAACCTTACTTAAATCGGTTTAATTTAACTCGAAACGGTTTTAATAACTATCGAAGTTTCTTAACGACGAAGAAACGTACGTATAGCTCCCTTTTTTTCTCACGCATCCCCTTATTTTTCCCCCTTTCTTCGTTGTTCTATCAGAACAAACAACAACAACAACACCACGCTCAACCTCCATTCCCGTCCCCCTTCAAACTCCGATCCCGACTCCGTTTCTCATCCGTTTTCAATGATTTTTGTTCCATAGCGCTCCTCTCGTCGTTCTCGTCATTCCGATGTAAGTAACATTCATTTTCGTTATGTATTTCTACAAAGCCAATTTATATTTTCAGCTTTATTTATTATAAGACGGTTGTATGTACTAAAATAGACGGTCTGGTAGAAGATTTGTTAGTCATAAATGTTTAGTTCAATCGGAAAAAGGTAATAATGATAGGTTACTCAATATTACTTGTAAAATATGTTTATTTCGAATGCTGATTAGTCTGTTTTATAATTGAGACGGTGTATAATTATATATAGGGATCCTTATGGATGTTAATTAGTCAGTTGTATAGTTGAGACGGTGTATACTGATATGTGGAGATGATTGAGACGGTGTATACTGACCTCTAGGGATCATTTGGGATGCTAGCTAGTAAGTGGTATATTTAAGACGGTGTATGCTGACATGTATGGATTGTTTTGGGTGATAATTGGTGTGTTTTATAGTTGAGACGGTGTATACTGACATGTAGGGATTGTTTTGGACTGATTTGAACTCTGTGTTGGGGCGATTTTGGTAGTCTTTAGGGACTGTTTTTGAGTTGCTTTATACTTGTGGATTTCCGCTCTAAAACCGTTTTAAATGCTGACTTAGTTGGCTCAGCTAGGACTGTTTTTAGGCGCGAGAATGGAGTCTTAAGGGGACGATTGGTACTATGTTTTGGGCAGGGACGAGAGCTGTCATCGTGGGTTTTCACTTTGCATTTGAGGACGGGAGTTGGGGTCGAACTTAGGCATCTTTTGGGTTCTGTTTTGGACTGATTTTGGGTCAGGTTATGAAGTAGGGTGAAGGGTGGCTATGGGTAGTCGGGTGGTGGTCGTGTCGGACTCCTTGTGGCTTGCTTTTAGGCGAGTCGATGGCACGGCAGTGGCCTGGGCTGTAGCTTAGCGATGGCCGGCGTGGCCTAGCTAAGTCACGAGTTTGAGGCCATGTGTAGTTGGTGGTTAGTCCGAGTTTGAGGTTGTCATAATAATTTTAGAGCCGTGTCTATAAATTGTTTTGACGCTAGTTTGGTTTATTTAAAATATAATTAAATTAATTTCCGTCTCATATTTTATATAAAGATAATTCGTTAATATCGTCCTTTCACATAATTATTTTAGGTGGCTCATATGTGGTTGAAGATGAAGAGTAATTTTGGGTTTTAGAAGCTTTCTCAAGTTATTACTTGTCTCTTTGCTAGCGTAAGGTAACTATTCCGAGTTACTCGACGAATTAATGTCACATTAGTAGTTGATGTTGTGTTTGTTGTTTGATAAGTGTTTAGGTGATTGATAATGTTTTACTTTCGTTTTTCACATGATAGAAATTGGAAATAGCATGAGAATAATATTGCGATAAAATTTGTGATTTGGGCCAAAGTAGGCCAAGACTCTGAGCTGGGCCTGATTGACCGAACGAGTTTGGTCAAACTAGGTTTAAACCAGTCAGCCTCGATTTGACCGATGACCCGTCGCGGGACTCGGGTCGAGAGTTTGTCTTTGAGGTAAGATTGGTTGTTATTGGAGGTTTTATGTTATGCCTTGATATTTGTAATTATCATTTCACATGTTGGCTGTTGGATGCTTTGGATGCCTTATACTGGAGTCTTCTTTCCTTGTTGCCATTTTAGCTTGTTCTCATGAATTATGAGATTAACGGTTAGCTGGAATTTGGATTATAATATTGATGGTTAGCTATAATTTGGTTATTGATGACATTGAGGATATTGTTGGATTGTCAGCTGAATTGGGTATCCTACTTGTCTTGTGTGGTGTGGGCTAAAGTATTCAAGCTGGGACTAGCTGGGTAGGTCCTAGGTTAGTATTTCGGCCTTCATCATAGATAGGCCATTATAGTCTTTGACGAGTGTATGTTCACTGCTCAATAGCCTTTGTGTTCCTGACTTGGTGGGTTTATATCCAAGTTGGGGCATGACCTCGTTACTTATTTTGAGAGTAAGTGGTCAGCTTAAGTACTAGCCAACCCTTTGGTGGACTCCTTAGGGTACTCACATGGTTTTATAAAATTGTGGGTCTTGGGTGCGGTGGTGTGTATCCGCATGTCTAGGTCTGCGCAGATTTTAGGCTAGGGTTGTGTTGTGTCTTGGCCATGTTTTGGTAGAACCTCTGAGCCAAGATACCGGTTCGATTACCTTCCCTACCTCGTGGTATAGACTCGAGTTACAGAGTGACTATTGACGGTGCTAAGAACTTATGCCTGTCTTTGATATATTGCCCTTTCTTGTTTGATGATTCTATGAATCATAGAAGGTGAGATGCAAGCCGGCTATGGTTGATAGAGTTTGGATTCCTGGATGTTATGTGTTTCACATGATAGTGTAGTATGAGTCGGTCTAGTATTCACTGGCTAGGACTATGTGTTGTTATATTGTTGTTCACATGATAAGCACGATTGTCTAGCATCTATATGCTAAGGCTATGTGTTATTCATATTCATATTCTTATTTTTACATGTTATATTAATTATGACATTTCGTGGCTGGGAGAACTCGGAGTTACTCCCCACTGATTGTGGCTTTCGTATTTGTATAAAATGCGAATGACAGGTAGGTGATGCATATATGGGGTACATGGACGAGCTAGCGAGCAAAGTAACCTTGGGACCTAGACTGGTTTTATTTTATTGTGACCCTTAAACCCTTTTTATGTCACATACATTTTAGGGACATATGTCTCCCTTTCTCATATTTGGTTTGTATAACTTTGTTTCGCGACTTTAGCGATATTTCATTCATGAGATTTATTTTGGACCTTGCATGTTTGACACCTTCCCTTTTGGATATCTTTATAACAGGTTCAGGTTTTAAAAATTACAGGTTTTTACTATAATGAACCTATTACAAACATATCCATGCAGTTTTATTCTAGAATTACGTGTTTACTTTTCCGCGATAAGTGAGGGTGTCACAGTTGGTATCAGAGCATATTTGCTCCCGACGCACGTTTGTGCACCCCAATATAAATAACTTGACCTTAAAATAATAAACTTGAGAGATGGGTAAGATGGGTAGACTTAGGACCTTATGTTGTAGTCTCTTTGTGTTTGCTCTTTGTTAGGTACTAACCTGTTTGTTGATTGTCATTTAATAATTGTTGCGTTCTTGGATCAATGACCGTGAGCTTATCTATAGCTAATGGAGTTATTACCCTTATTATAAAAAAAAATTGAACTAAAGGTTTTGAAAATATTTTAATGTTTTTCACTGGTTTTAACGTCAATTAGTGTTAAAGCTTGTTATTGGAGACGTCTGATAATTAGTTTTATCATTTGTTGGTGTAAAAATGTATTTTTATGTCTTTGAATTGGAATATTGATGTTCTTGAGTGATCGCCAAGAGTATCTCCGTTCCATTGAAAGGACACTTATATTTTACGAAGATCAAAATTTAGTGCCTATTGCTGAGGATTGAAGATTTGTTCAACCTTTGAAGATGTTTCTCGTTCTTTTTGTATCTCGCCTTATTCTTAATCTCTTGGTGCTTATCCTCCTTCTAAACTCCCTTCTGTTTTACTTTAAAAGCTACTCTTGTACTCCTAACTTGTTCTTTGTTCCTTGATTACCCTTCCTTAACGCCTTTTAGATAGTTCTCTTTCTTTTGTGGGGTGTTAACCTTGGTTGGATAATTTGGCTTGTGGAGTTGTTTCTGGTTGACCTATAACCCCGATTTTGAGAAGTTGTGATGTTAGAAAGACTTAGGTAAGGTGATGAGACATACTTAGTGATTCTTATACCTAGATCCTTGATAAAGTGAGTACGTTGGATTGGTGGATTTTGTGTGTCAAGTGTGAGTTGCATTGGTTACTAAGGTTATGGAACATGGCATTGTTGTTTATGTTTGGGATACTAGTGCTTAGTACTTGACTTAAAAGGGATGAAACTAAATGGTGGGTTTGAGGATATAGGATTGACTAAGTAAGTCGAGTTGTGATTGGCTTCCATAATCACTTTGGACATGAGAGTTTGATAATGTGTATGACCATATGAGAAAAGCTAATGGTGGGATTATTAGTTGGTTTTAGTGAGTGATATTGATTACTATTTGAGGTATGGTATGAGAGTGAGAGTAAGCTACATTATTGGGAAGTTTTAGCACTTGTTTTAATAACTAGAAAGGGTAACGGTATGGTTGACACCAATTGTTAGGTTAAAGAACATAGTTTCAATTTATGGTTTTATGAACTTTGAGGTGATGAAGTGTTGTTACAATTAAGACCTTGTTTCTGGGGAATTTGATGGTAAGTAAGTTTTAGGATGTCAAATTTGAAAGAATACTCCTTGGGATGTTGATGACCATAATGGATTGGTGATGTGATTTGGTATTAGTTGGCTCTTGAGAGTTCTTGAGTTGAGAGAGTCTTAGTATTGAGAAGAATTTGTTAACCCTATAGTTTTATAGACCTTGAGGTCGCATTGAGTACTTGAGATGATGGGATAATGTCGTAGCTGAGTGTAGCTGAGTGTAGTTCCGCTTTTGGGAATCCTTGATAAGTAAAAGGATAGAGAAACTTGAGATCCTATTGATTTTTCAGATTTTGGGGTTGGTATGTTACTACCATGTTTTGAAATGAGAACCTTGTGGAATATTTGAGGAACCTTCTCTTGGAGTTTAGAGCTTGGTATTGGGATTCTTGATTGAAGGTTTATTTTTTTTAAGGAACCCATAGTTGACACTAGTTGGATACGAATATAACTTTGTCGGAAGCCTTGACCTTAGGCTTGTGAAAGTTGTTTCTGGATGTTTGAGGATTTGGAGCGATGAGATCACACTTATAGTGGAGTACCTTGTTTTAGGGAATAGATTAGGATGAGGTAACATAAGCGATTGAGGAAACCCTTGGGAGTGATGACATTGTTGTTTGAGATTTGAGTATCTGGCGTTTCCTTGTTGTCTAATTTCCCTTTCTCCTTGATCATAAGCGTTACCGTTCATACCTCATTTCCTCGCTTCATCTTGCTCCTCCTTTAAGTTTGACACTCGTATCTTGTGAAACTCTATCTTTGACAACCTTGTAAATTTGACTTCAATTTTTACCCTATGAAATTCATTATAGCTCTCTTGTTGGTTAAGTTTGAGCTCTCTTAACATACTTTGTTTTTATGCTATCTAAGTTACTTTCCTTTTTGTACAACTTCTAAACTTTCAAGCTACCAGTTTCGATTCATTCTTAAAAGTTTATGTCACTTCTGCAAACCTAACCTATTTTTAAGGATTTAAAAATGAAAATTCGATTTAATTCTCTAATTGTTCTTTGAGTATAGACTTCTTTATCATGGTTTTGAGTTGCTAAACATGAGATTTTTGTAAATTTTATCCAATTTCTATTCACTTTGATCTAATTATGATGCCTTTGTCAAAGTTTAATATTATATTTTCAGGAATTTGATTCCCCTTTGAGTTTAAAGGTGAAACCTTTATTTCCATTTTGGCTTTTGCAAAAGAAAATTTGAATGGATTTCCTTTTCTTTTGATTTTAACGTTGATCGGATGTTAGAACTCGTTATTAGAAACGTTTAATAACTTGTTCTACGCTTGTCGGCGAATGATTTTTGTTGTCTTTGACTTGAAAAGTTAGCGTTCTTGTGTGCACGACAAGAGCAATTTCGTTCCATGAATGAGACTTATACTTTTGAAAACTTTTCATTAATGTTTCTGAAAGTATTTTGATTTTCGATTTATACAAATAATTTGCTTTTTGACCTTATCTTTGATTTGGAATGTGATGTTCTTGAATACGTAACGAGAACACTTCCGATCCTCTGATGAGAGTCTGGTTCTGTCGGAAAATTTTAGTTGAAGCTCTTGAAAGAATTTTGATTTTTACGATAAATAACCTTTAAAATGTTTTGGTTACCGATTCCAATTCCAGTTTTATTTTTATCACCTTTCATTTATACTTTCAAGTTTCGAGGACGAAACTTTTTAAAAGATGGGGTGATTGTAACACCCCGTATTTTATTAAGTTGGATAAAATTCTTTTAATTGCTATTTTGAATTTAATTACATCATTTAACGATTTATATATATATGCTTAGCTAATTAATTAATTTCATCATAATTCGATACGTTAATTTTAATAATCATTAATAAGTTTATTTAAAGTTAGTTCGAGTTTATTGAAGTTAGTTCAAGTTTATTTATTTAATAATTTCCGTTTCTTTACGAGTCCTTATAAAAGTTGTTTTAAGTGAACCCGAGATGGATTTTGGGAACAAAACCGTCTTAAATTAACTATTTTGAGCTTATTTCACTAAATTAGCAAATTTTATTAATATCCGTTAGTTTCGTAAAAATCGCTAATAATTCCGATTCAAGCTGATATCGTATTATTTCCGTTAACTAGCTGAGTTTATTTTATTTTCATTCATTAAATTTATTTATTATTGAGTATGTTTTATCTCGAAAACCTTACTTAAATCGGTTTAATTTAACTCGAAACGGTTTTAATAACTATCGAAGTTTCTTAACGACGAAGAAACGTACGTATAGCTCCCTTTTTTTCTCACGCATCCCCTTATTTTTCCCCCTTTCTTCGTTGTTCTATCAGAACAAACAACAACAACAACACCACGCTCAACCTCCATTCCCGTCCCCCTTCAAACTCCGATCCCGACTCCGTTTCTCATCCGTTTTCAATGATTTTTGTTCCATAGCGCTCCTCTCGTCGTTCTCGTCATTCCGATGTAAGTAACATTCATTTTCGTTATGTATTTCTACAAACCCAATTTATATTTTCAGCTTTATTTATTATAAGACGGTTGTATGTACTAAAATAGACGGTCTGGTAGAAGATTTGTTAGTCATAAATGTTTAGTTCAATCGGAAAAAGGTAATAATGATAGGTTACTCAATATTACTTGTAAAATATGTTTATTTCGAATGCTGGTTAGTCTGTTTTATAATTGAGACGGTGTATAATTATATATAGGGATCCTTATGGATGTTAATTAGTCAGTTGTATAGTTGAGACGGTGTATACTGATATGTGGAGATGATTGAGACGGTGTATACTGACCTCTAGGGATCATTTGGGATGCTAGCTAGTAAGTGGTATATTTAAGACGGTGTATCTTTGACATGTATGGATTGTTTTGGGTGATAATTGGTGTGTTTTATAGTTGAGACGGTGTATACTGACATGTAGGGATTGTTTTGGACTGATTTGAACTCTGTGTTGGGGCGATTTTGGTAGTCTTTAGGGACTGTTTTTGAGTTGCTTTATACTTGTGGATTTCCGCTCTAAAACCGTTTTAAATGCTGACTTAGTTGGCTCAGCTAGGACTGTTTTTAGGCGCGAGAATGGAGTCTTAAGGGGACGATTGGTACTCTGTTTTGGGCAGGGACGAGAGCCGTCATCGTGGGTTTTCACTTTGCATTTGAGGACTGGAGTTGGGGTCGAACTTAGGCATCTTTTGGGTTCTGTTTTGGACTGATTTTTGGGTCAGGTTATGAAGTAGGGTGAAGGGTGGCTATGGGTAGTCGGGTGGTGGTCGTGTCAGACTCCTTGTGGCTTGCTTTTAGGCGAGTCTGATGGCCTGGCAGTGGCCTGGCTGTAGCTTAGTAGTGGCCTGGCAGTGGCCTAGCTAAGTCACGAGTTTGAGGCCATGTGTAGTTGGTGGTTAGTCCGAGTTTGAGGTTGTCATAATAATTTTAGAGCCGTGTCTATAAATTGTTTTGACGCTAGTTTGGTTTATTTAAAATATAATTAAATTAATTTCCGTCTCATATTTTATATAAAGATAATTCGTTAATATCGTCCTTTCACATAATTATTTTAGGTGGCTCATATGTGGTTGAAGATGAAGAGTAATTTTGGGTTTTAGAAGCTTTCTCAAGTTATTACTTGTCTCTTTGCTAGCGTAAGGTAACTATTCCGAGTTACTCGACGAATTAATGTCACATTAGTAGTTGATGTTGTGTTTGTTGTTTGATAAGTGTTTAGGTGATTGATAATGTTTTACTTTCGTTTTTCACATGATAGAAATTGGAAATAGCATGAGAATAATATTGCGATAAAATTTGTGATTTGGGCCAAAGTAGGCCAAGACTCTGAGCTGGGCCTGATTGACCGAACGAGTTTGGTCAAACTAGGTTTAAACCAGTCAGCCTCGATTTGACCGATGACCCGTCGCGGGACTCGGGTCGAGGGTTTGTCTTTGAGGTAAGATTGGTTGTTATTGGAGGTTTTATGTTATGCCTTGATATTTGTAATTATCATTTCACATGTTGGCTGTTGGATGCTTTGGATGCCTTATACTGGAGTCTTCTTTCCTTTTTGCCATTTTAGCTTGTTCTCATGAATTATGAGATTAACGGTTAGCTGGAATTTGGATTATAATATTGATGGTTAGCTATAATTTGGTTATTGATGACATTGAGGATATTGTTGGATTGTCAGCTGAATTGGGTATCCTACTTGTCTTGTGTGGTGTGGGCTAAAGTATTCAAGCTGGGACTAGCTGGGACTAGGTCCTAGGTGAGTATTTCGGCCTTCATCATAGATAGGCCATTATAGTCTTTGACGAGTGTATGTTCACTGCTCAATAGCCTTTGTGTTCCTGACTTGGTGGGTTTATATCCAAGTTGGGGCATGACCTCGTTACTTATTTTGAGAGTAAGTGGTCAGCTTAAGTACTAGCCAACCCTTTGGTGGACTCCTTAGGGTACTCACATGGTTTTATAAAATTGTGGGTCTTGGGTGCGGTGGTGTGTATCCGCATGTCTAGGTCTGCGCAGATTTTAGGCTAGGGTTGTGTTGTGTCTTGGCCATGTTTTGGTAGAACCTCTGAGCCAAGATACCGGTTCGATTACCTTCCCTACCTCGTGGTATAGACTCGAGTTACAGAGTGACTATTGACGGTGCTAAGAACTTATGCCTGTCTTTGATATATTGCCCTTTCTTGTTTGATGATTCTATGAATCATAGAAGGTGAGATGCAAGCCGGCTATGGTTGATAGAGTTTGGATTCCTGGATGTTAAGTGATTCACATGATAGTGTAGTATGAGTCGGTCTAGTATTCACTGGCTAGGACTATGTGTTGTTATATTGTTGTTCACATGATAAGCACGATTGTCTAGCATCTATATGCTAAGGCTATGTGTTATTCATATTCATATTCTTATGTTTACATGTTATATTAATTATGACATTTCGTGGTCGGGAGAACTCGGAGTTACTCCCCACCGATCGTGGATTTCGTATTTGTATAAAATGCGAATGACGGTGTAGGTGATGCATATATGGGGTACATGGACGAGCTAGCGAGCAAAGTAACCTTGGGACCTAGACTGGTTTTATTTTATTGTGACCCTTAAACCCTTTTTATGTCACATACATTTTAGGGACATATGTCTCCCTTTCTCATATTTGGTTTGTATAACTTTGTTTCGCGACTTTAGCGATATTTCATTCATGAGATTTATTTTGGACCTTGCATGTTTGACACCTTCCCTTTTGGATATCTTTATAACAGGTTCAGGTTTTAAAAATTACAGGTTTTTACTATAATGAACCTATTACAAACATATCCATGCAGTTTTATTCTAGAATTACGTGTTTACTTTTCCGCGATAAGTGAGGGTGTCACAATTTGTCCTTGTTCATTAGTCCTTGTGACTCGTTGTGTGAACCATTTTTCCTTGTTCATTAGTCCTTGTGACTCGTTGTGTGAACCATTTGTCCTTGTTCATTAGTCCATGTGACTCGTTGTGTGAGCCATTTGTCCTTGTTCATTAGTCCATGTGACTCATTGTGAGCCATTTGTTCTTGTTCATTAGTCCTTGTGACTCGTTGTGTGAACCATTTGTCCTTGTTCATTAGTCCTTGTAACTCGTAATGTTAACCATTTCTCCTTGTGTCTCGTTGTGTAAACCATTTGTCCTTGTTCATTAATCCATGTGACTCGTTGTGTGAGCCATTTGTTCTGGTTCATTAGTCATTGTGACTCGTTGTGTGAACCATTTATCCTAGTTCATTAGTCCTTGTGACTCGTTGTGTTAAGCATTTGTCCTTGTGACTCATTGTGTAAACCATTTGTCCTTGTGACTAGTTGTGTGAACCATTTGTCCTTGTTCATTAGTCCTTGTGACTCGTTTTATAAACCATTTGTAACAAGGACTCAATGTGTAAATCATTTGTCCTTGTTCTTTAGTCCTTGTGACTCGTTGAGTGAAACATTTGTCCTTGTTCATTAGTCCTTGTAACTCGTTATGTTAACCATTTGTCTTTGTGACTCGTTGTGTGAACCATTTGTCCTTATTCATTAGTCCTTGTGACTCGTTTTGTGAACCATTTGTCCTTGTTCTCTAGTCCTTGTGATTCATTGTTTAAACCAATTGTCCTTGTTCATTAGTCCTTGTGACTCGTTGTGTGAACCATTTGTCCTTGTTCATTAGTCCTTGTGACTCGTTGTGTAAACTATTTGTCCTTGTTCATTAGTCCTTGTGACTCGTTGTGTGAACCATTTATCCTTGTTCATTAGTCCTTGTAACTCGTAATGTTAACCATTTGTCCTTGTGACTCGTTGTGTGAACTATTTGTCCTTTTTCTTTAGTCCTCGTGACTCGTTTTTTAAACCATTTGTCCTTGTTTATTAGTCCTTGTGATTCGTTTTGTAAACCATTTGTCCTTGTTATTGTGACTTGTTGTGTGAACCATTTTTCCTTGTTCATTTGTTTTTGTGACTCGTTGTGTGAACCATTTGTCCTTCTTCATTAGTCCTTGTAACTCGTTGTGTAAACTATATGTCCTTGTTCATTAGTCCTTGTGACTCGTTGTGTGAACCATTTGTCCTTGTTCATTAGTCCTTGTAACTCGTAATGTTAACCATTTGTCCTTGTGACTCGTTGTGTAAACCATTTGTCCTTGTTCATTAGTACTTGTGACTCGTTGTTTAAACCATTTGTAACAAGGACTCATTGTGTAAATCATTTGTCCTTCTTCATTTGTCCTTGTGACTCGTTGTGTGAACCATTTGTCCTTGTTCTTTAGTCCTTGTGACTCGTTGTTTAAACCATTAGTCCTTGTTTATTAGTCCTTGTGACTCGTTGTGTAAACCCTTTGTCCTTGTTATTGTGACTTATTGTGTGAACCATTTTTCCTTGCTCATTAGTCCTTATGACTCGTTGTGTAAACCATTTGTCCTTGTTCATTAGTCCATGTGACTCGTTGTGTGAACCATTTGTCCTTGTTCATTAGTCCTTGTAACTCGTAATGTTAACCATTTCTCCTTGTGACTCGTTGTGTAAACCATTTGTCCTTGTTCATTAATCCATGTGACTCGTTGTGTGAGCCATTTGTTCTTGTTCATTAGTCATTGTGACTCGTTGTGTGAACCATTTATCCTTGTTCATTAGTCCTTGTGACTCGTTGTGTTAAGCATTTGTCCTTGTGACTCGTTGTGTAAACCATTTGTCCTTGTGACTAGTTGTGTGAACCATTTGTCCTTGTTCATTAGTCCTTGTGACTCGTTCTATAAACCATTTGTAACAAGGACTCAATGTGTAAATCATTTGTCCTTGTTCTTTAGTCCTTGTGACTCGTTGAGTGAAACATTTGTCCTTATTCATTAGTCCTTGTAACTCGTTATGTTAACCATTTGTCCTTGTGACTCGTTGTGTGAACCATTTGTCCTTCTTCATTAGTCCTTGTGACTCGTTGTGTGAACCATTTGTCCTTGTTCTCTAGTCCTTGTGACTCATTGTGTGAACCATTTGTCCTTGTTCATTAGTCCTTGTGACTCGTTGTGTAAACTATTTGTCCTTGTTCATTAGTCCTTGTAACTCGTAATGTTAACCATTTGTCCTTGTGACTCGTTGTGTGAACTATTTGTCCTTTTTCTTTAGTCCTTGTGACTCGTTGTTTAAACCATTTGTCCTTGTTTATTAGTTCTTGTGATTCGTTTTGTTAACCATTTGTCCTTGTTATTGTGACTTGTTGTGTGAACCATTTTTCCTTGTTCATTAGTCCTTGTGACTCGTTGTGTTAAGCATTTGTCCTTGTGACTCGTTGTGTAAACCATTTGTCCTTGTGACTAGTTGTGTGAACCATTTGTCCTTGTTCATTAGTCCTTGTGACTAGTTGTATAAACCATTTGTAACAAGGACTCAATGTGTAAATCATTTGTCCTTGTTCTATAGTCCTTGTGACTCCTTGAGTGAACCATTTGTCCTTGTTCATTAGTCCTTGTAACTTGTTATGTTAATCATTTGTCCTTGTGACTCGTTGTGTGAACAATTTGTCCTTGTTCTTTAGTCCTTGTGACTCGTTGTTTAAACCTTTAGTCCTTGTTTATTAGTCCTTGTGACTCGTTGTGTAAACCCTTTGTCCTTGTTATTGTGACTTATTGTGTGAACCATTTTTCCTTGCTCATTAGTCCTTATGACTCGTTGTGTAAACCATTTGTCCTTGTTCATTAGTCCATGTGACTCGTTGTGTGAACCATTTGTCCTTGTTCATTAGTCCTTGTAACTCGTAATGTTAACCATTTCTCCTTGTGACTCGTTGTGTAAACCATTTGTCCTTGTTCATTAATCCACGTGACTCGTTGTGTGAGCCATTTGTTCTTGTTCATTAGTCATTGTGACTCGTTGTGTGAACCATTTATCCTTGTTCATTAGTCCTTGTGACTCGTTGTGTTAAGCATTTGTCCTTGTGACTCGTTGTGTAAACCATTTGTCCTTGTGACAAGTTGTGTGAACCATTTGTCCTTGTTCATTAGTCCTTGTGACTCGTTCTATAAACCATTTGTAACAAGGAATCAATGTGTAAATCATTTGTCCTTGTTCTTTAGTCCTTGTGACTCGTTGAGTGAAACATTTGTCCTTGTTCATTAGTCCTTGTAACTCGTTATGTTAACCATTTGTCCTTGAAGCAAAACGGGCAGCCCCACGAAACATCCTTTTACCCGGTTTTGGTCCTTCACCAAAATCGAGGTCCAACTTCAATTCCGTCTAAGAACACATGCCATTTTTCGGCCTAAGACTCTTCTATGATGAGTTTAGAGCCTTTTTGCCTAGGGTAATTAATCTTGAAAGGGTTTAAATCAGATGCAAAAGACAGCACCAAACCGAGTGGTCCAATGGGCACGGTTTTGGAGAGAAGCACAACCATCGCTTTCAAGCTTTCTTCTTTTGTCTAGGCAAGCTTTAAGGGAGCTTTTGCTGCAATTTTGGGTCTTATACTCCTTATGGACGAGCCCCACCAGCTGCCCAAGAAGTCTTTATAAGATAAATAAGTGAAGCATGCCAAAGGAAGCTTGTACAATTACCAACAATCCTCTTTATTTTCATTTGTCTTGTAGCCTTTTGTTTTCTGATTTGTGTAGGGCTTTGAGCCGTTTTTCTTGGAGTATTAGGAGGCTATTTTGAGCCCTTAGATGCTACTTTAGATGAATGGCTAGGATTGCAACAAGGACTCTATTTAAGGAGCTCTTTTCTCATTGTAAAAATCAGATTTGAGTGAATTAAAATATGAGTTTGAAACTGAAGTTTTCAATCAATTTTCTTCTTGCTTAGTGCAGAAAACCCCTCATTACTTAGTGTTTGAGGCGGAATTAACTCTTGCTTCGTGATCTTGAGCTTAATTCCAAGGCTTAAACCTGCTTCGTGATCTAGTTTAAGTCATATCCCGGTTACTTGTTCTTGTTTCGTGTCAAAACAGCCCCAAAGTTTCTGTTTTTGTTACCTTAAGTCATTGTGGAAATTGTTATTTGAATGTTTAGTTCATAAGCATTTAAATTACAATCTTAATTCCATTGCTTTCATTCAAGTTAAACAAGTTTATTCATGGTCTTATTTTCGTCCAAACAGGCTGTTTTGTGCCTTGTTTAGGTTGAGTCTTTTGTTAGCTTTAAAATCTGTCCTTGTGTTGTTTGTTGGTCCTTAAATAAGTCCATTTGAGTGTTCAAATCAAGTCCTTAGAGTTTCTGTCAAAAATCAATGTTATTTGTGTTTGTTTTAGTCATTTTAATCACAATCAAACAGTCCATCACATTGTTAAAATTCGAGTAATAATCTGTCCAAAAATCGAGTCCTATGAGTTTTATTCCAAATTGGTTATCAGAGCTTTGGTTAGTATGACACAATTGTATTGTTGTGTTAGTGTCAAGCCTTTGTGAGTTCATCATATGTCCTAACCACATCATAAACCACAAAATAGCCATGAGTAAAATGAGTGAAGAGAGATTGAGTGGTCTTGAACAAAAGTTTAATCGGCTAACAACAAATGTCGATTTGATTTTACAATCCATGACTACATTGATGGCAACCGTCCCTACACTACCAAGAGGAGGAGAAAGACCACCACCACAACCACCACCGGGCAGAGGTAGATGCCGTGGGTTCATAGGGAGAAGAAGAGAACACGATGTTGCTCAAGGTATCAATGAAGGTGAGCCCAACTCGGATTCAGAGGATTCTATGGCCAAAGCTTTCCAACAAGAGCACACCAAGGATTTAAAGGTAGTAATTCCTGATTTTTATGGTAGCTCAAACCCCGATGATTGGTTAGATTGGTTTGAGACCATGGGAAGAATCTTTGAGTTTAAAGATTATTCGGATAGCAAATTTTTCAAAGTTGCAATCTTGAAACTCAAAGGCCATGCTTTTCTTTGTTATGAGAACTTAAAATTTCAAAGGAGAAGAGATGGTAAGGAACCTATTAAGTCTTGGTCTAAGTTGAAGGAGAAGCTTATGAGAAAGTTTGTGCCTAGAAACTACACCCGAAACATGTCTACCACCATAAAATGGGCATCCAAAACAGCCCCCTATAAACCCCAACCCAAAACCGAAATGAATGAGCCTATCACCATGAAATTGTCCTCCAAAACAGTCCACCACCAAGCTCAAACCGAGACCAAGGTTGTTGAACCAAACCCTCCAAACGAAACCACAACTCTAGACAAGGGCAAGGAAACCGAAACCTCACAAAAACAGGCCACTTCTCTCAAAAAATGTTGTCAATGTCAAGGCTTTGGTCACTTTGCTAAAGAATGCCCAACAAAGAAAGCCCTTAACACATTTGAGGTAGTGCATTGGGGTGATGATGAAGTCCTTGTGTTTAATGAGGATGGGGAAGAAACGGGTCATGTGGAAATGGGTGATGATTTGGCGGAGGCGGATATGGGTCTTGGCTTGGTTACTTGGGAATCATCTAGTACTCACATTGAGAGGCTAAGCCAAGAAGTGAACAATGTGGGGGGTGTCCATGATCAAACTGAGGGAGCTTTCAATGGTTTGCAATGTGATTATCCTACTTTCTCTATTCCAAATTTCACTAATTTGTTTGAGGTTGAGAGTGAAGCTAGTAGCATTGACAAGGTGGCTGCCCTAATACAAGAAATCATGCTAATTGTTTGGTCTAGTCAAGGATGTCATATTGGTAAGGAGCAAGTCAAGGAGAAGTTCTCCATCCATACTCAAACCGAGAAGAACAATGAGACTTGTGAGGAAAGGTCCAAGTTTCCTATGCAAACCAAAATTTTTGATCCCGGAGGACAAGTATGGGTACATTTCAGCAAGAGAAGGTCACCAAGAAGGAAAAAGAACAAGCTAATGACAAGTAATGAAGGTCAATACAAGGTCATCAAGAGAATTGAGTCCAACAAGTGCAAGGTCGATCTTTCGGAAATCCGTAGCACATTTAACATTGGTGATTCAAAACCATGTCATGATGAGGTCGAGGATGACGATGGCCAGGATTTGAGGACAAATCCTTTTTGAAGAGGGAGGGATTGAAGCAAAACGGGCAGCCCCACGAAACATCCTTTTACCCGGTTTTGGTCCTTCACCAAAATCGAGGTCCAACTTCAATTCCGTCTAAGAACACATACCATTTTTCGGCCTAAGACTCTTCTATGATGAGTTTAGAGCCTTTTTGCCTAGGGTAATTAATCTTGAAAGGGTTTAAATCAGATGCAAAAGACAGCACCAAACCGAGTGGTCCAATGGGCACGGTTTTGGAGAGAAGCACAACCATCGCTTTCAAGCTTTCTTCTTTTGTCTAGGCAAGCTTTAAGGGAGCTTTTGCTGCAATTTTGGGTCTTATACTCCTTATGGACGAGCCCCACCAGCTGCCCAAGAAGTCTTTATAAGATAAATAAGTGAAGTATGCCAAAGGAAGCTTGTACAATTACCAACAATCCTCTTTATTTTCATTTGTCTTGTAGCCTTTTGTTTTCTGATTTGTGTAGGGCTTTGAGCCGTTTTTCTTGGAGTATTAGGAGGCTATTTTGAGCCCTTAGATGCTACTTTAGATGAATGGCTAGGATTGCAACAAGGACTCTATTTAAGGAGCTCTTTTCTCATTGTAAAAATCAGATTTGAGTGAATTAAAATATGAGTTTGAAACTGAAGTTTTCAATCAATTTTCTTCTTACTTAGTGCAGAAAACCCCTCATTACGTAGTGTTTGAGGCGGAATTAACTCTTGCTTCGTGATCTTGAGCTTAATTCCAAGGCTTAAACCTGCTTCGTGATCTAGTTTAAGTCATATCCCGGTTACTTGTTCTTGTTTTCGTGTCAAAACAGTCCCAAACTTTCTGTTTTCTTTGCTTTGAGTCCTTGAGAAGATTGTTATTTGAATGTTTAGTTCATAAGCATTTAAGTTACAATCTTATTTCCATTGCTTTCTTCCAAAGTTATCAAGCTATTTAGGATCTTATATTCGTCCAAAACAGGCTGTTTCGTGCCTTGCTTTGGTTGAATCGTTTATTAGCTTCTAAATGTGTCCTTATATAGCTTGTTGGTCCTTAAAACAATCCATCTAAGTGTCCAAATCGAGTCCTTTGTTGAGTCTAATTCTGTCCAAGTTAGTTCTTGTTTTCGAGTCTTATATGTCCAAAAATCAAGTCCTTGTGACTCATTGTGTGAACCATTTGTCCTTGTTCATTAGTCCTTGTGACTCGTTGTGTAAACTATTTGTCCTTGTTCATTAGTCATTGTGACTCGTTGTGTGAACCATTTATCCTTGTTCATTAGTCCTTGTAACTCGTAATGTTAACCATTTGTCCTTGTGACTCGTTGTGTGAACTATTTGTCCTTTTTCTTTAGTCCTTGTGACTCGTTGTTTAAACCATTTGTCCTTGTTTATTAGTCCTTGTGATTCGTTTTGTAAACCATTTGTCCTTGTTATTGTGACTTGTTGTGTGAACCATTTGTCCTTGTTCATTAGTCCTTGTGACTAGTTGTATAAACCATTTGTAACAAGGACTCAATGTGTAAATCATTTGTCCTTGTTCTATAGTCCTTGTGACTCCTTGAGTGAACCATTTGTCCTTGTTCATTAGTCCTTGTAACTCGTTATGTTAACCATTTGTCCTTGTGACTCGTTGTGTGAACCATTTGTCCTTGTTCTTTAGTCCTTGTGACTCGTTGTTTAAACCTTTAGTCCTTGTTTATTAGTCCTTGTGACTCGTTGTGTAAACCCTTTGTCCTTGTTATTGTGACTTATTGTGTGAACCATTTTTCCTTGCTCATTAGTCCTTATGACTCGTTGTGTAAACCATTTGTCCTTGTTTATTAGTCCATGTGACTCGTTGTGTGAACCATTTGTCCTTGTTCATTAGTCCTTGTAACTCGTAATGTTAACCATTTGTCCTTGTGACTCGTTGTGTAAACCATTTGTCCTTGTTCATTAATTCATGTGACTCGTTGTGTGAGCCATTTGTTCTTGTTCATTAGTCATTGTGACTCGTTGTGTGAACCATTTATCCTTGTTCATTAGTCCTTGTGACTCGTTGTGTTAAGCCTTTGTCCTTGTCACTCGTTGTGTAAACCATTTGTCCTTATGACAAGTTGTGTGAACCATTTGTCCTTGTTCATTAGTCCTTGTGACTCGTTCTATAAACCATTTGTAACAAGGACTCAATGTGTAAATCATTTGTCCTTGTTCTTTAGTCCTTGTGACTCGTTGAGTGAAACATTTGTCCTTGTTCATTAGTCCTTGTAACTCGTTATGTTAACCATTTGTCCTTGTGACTCGTTGTGTGAACCATTTGTCCTTGTTCATTAGTCCTTGTGACTCGTTGTGTGAACCATTTGTCCTTGTTCTCTAGTCCTTGTGACTCATTGTGTGAACCATTTGTCCTTGTTCATTAGTCCTTGTGACTCGTTGTGTAAACTATTTGTCCTTGTTCATTAGTCATTGTGACTCGTTGTGTGAACCATTTATCCTTGTTCATTAGTCCTTATATCTCGTAATGTTAACCATTTGTCCTTGTGACTCATTGTGTGAACTATTTGTCCTTTTTCTTTAGTCCTTGTGACTCGTTGTTTAAACCATTTGTCCTTGTTTATTAGTCCTTGTGATTCGTTTTGTAAACCATTTGTCCTTGTTATTGTGACTTGTTGTGTGAACCATTTTTCCTTGTTCATTAGTCCTTGTGACTCGTTGTGTAAACTATTTGTCCTTGTTCATTAGTCATTGTGACTCGTTGTGTGAACCATTTATCCTTGTTCATTAGTCCTTGTAACTCGTAATGTTAACCATTTGTCCTTGTGACTCGTTGTGTGAACTATTTGTCCTTTTTCTTTAGTCCTTGTGACTCGTTGTTTAAACCATTTGTCCTTGTTTATTAGTCCTTGTGATTCGTTTTGTAAACCATTTGTCCTTGTTATTGTGACTTGTTGTGTGAACCATTTGTCCTTGTTCATTAGTCCTTGTGACTAGTTGTATAAACCATTTGTAACAAGGACTCAATGTGTAAATCATTTGTCCTTGTTCTATAGTCCTTGTGACTCCTTGAGTGAACCATTTGTCCTTGTTCATTAGTCCTTGTAACTCGTTATGTTAACCATTTGTCCTTGTGACTCGTTGTGTGAACCATTTGTCCTTGTTCTCTAGTCCTTGTGACTCATTGTGTGAACCATTTGTCCTTGTTCATTAGTCCTTGTGACTCGTTGTGTAAACTATTTGTCCTTGTTCATTAGTCATTGTGACTCGTTGTGTGAACCATTTATCCTTGTTCATTAGTCCTTATATCTCGTAATGTTAACCATTTGTCCTTGTGACTCATTGTGTGAACTATTTGTCCTTTTTCTTTAGTCCTTGTGACTCGTTGTTTAAACCATTTGTCCTTGTTTATTAGTCCTTGTGATTCGTTTTGTAAACCATTTGTCCTTGTTATTGTGACTTGTTGTGTGAACCATTTGTCCTTGTTCATTAGTCCTTGTGACTAGTTGTATAAACCATTTGTAACAAGGACTAAATGTGTAAATCATTTGTCCTTGTTCTATAGTCCTTGTGACTCCTTGAGTGAACCATTTGTCCTTGTTCATTAGTCCTTGTAACTCGTTATGTTAACCATTTGTCCTTGTGACTCGTTGTGTGAACCATTTGTCCTTGTTTATTGGTCGTTGTGACTCGTTGTGTGAACCATTTGTCCTTGTTCTCTAGTCCTTGTGACTCATAGTTTAAACCAAGTGTCCTTGTGACTCGTTGTGTGAACCATTTGTCCTTGTTCATTAGTCCTTGTGACTCGTTGTGTAAACTATTTGTCCTTGTTCATTACTCTTTGTGACTCGTTGTGTAAACCCTTTGTCCTTGTTATTGTGACTTATTGTGTGAACCATTTTTCCTTGCTCATTAGTCCTTATGACTCGTTGTGTAAACCATTTGTCCTTGTTCATTAGTCCATGTAACTCGTTATGTTAATCATTTGTCCTTGTGACTCGTTGTGTGAACCATTTGTCCTTCTTCATTAGTCCTTGTGACTCGTTGTGTGAACCATTTGTCCTTGTTCTCTAGTCCTTGTGACTCATTGTGTGAACCATTTGTCCTTGTTCATTAGTCCTTGTGACTCGTTGTGTAAACTATTTGTCCTTGTTCATTAGTCATTGTGACTCGTTGTGTGAACCATTTATCCTTGTTCATTAGTCCTTGTAACTCGTAATGTTAACCATTTGTCCTTGTGACTCGTTGTGTGAACTATTTGTCCTTTTTCTTTAGTCCTTGTGACTCGTTGTTTAAACCATTTGTCCTTGTTTATTAGTCCTTGTGATTCGTTTTGTAAACCATTTGTCCTTGTTATTGTGACTTGTTGTGTGAACCATTTGTCCTTGTTCATTAGTCCTTGTGACTAGTTGTATAAACCATTTGTAACAAGGACTCAATGTGTAAATCATTTGTCCTTGTTCTATAGTCCTTATGACTCCTTGAGTGAACCATTTGTCCTTGTTCATTAGTCCTTGTAACTCGTTATGTTAACCATTTGTCCTTGTGACTCGTTGTGTGAACCATTTGTCCTTGTTCTTTAGTCCTTGTGACTCGTTGTTTAAACCTTTAGTCCTTGTTTATTAGTCCTTGTGACTCGTTGTGTAAACCCTTTGTCCTTGTTATTGTGACTTATTGTGTGAACCATTTTTCCTTGCTCATTAGTCCTTATGACTCGTTGTGTAAACCATTTGTCCTTGTTTATTAGTCCATGTGACTCGTTGTGTGAACCATTTGTCCTTGTTCATTAGTCCTTGTAACTCGTAATGTTAACCATTTGTCCTTGTGACTCGTTGTGTAAACCATTTGTCCTTGTTCATTAATTCATGTGACTCGTTGTGTGAGCCATTTGTTCTTGTTCATTAGTCATTGTGACTCGTTGTGTGAACCATTTATCCTTGTTCATTAGTCCTTGTGACTCGTTGTGTTAAGCATTTGTCCTTGTCACTCGTTGTGTAAACCATTTGTCCTTATGACAAGTTGTGTGAACCATTTGTCCTTGTTCATTAGTCCTTGTGACTCGTTCTATAAACCATTTGTAACAAGGACTCAATGTGTAAATCATTTGTCCTTGTTCTTTAGTCCTTGTGACTCGTTGAGTGAAACATTTGTCCTTGTTCATTAGTCCTTGTAACTCGTTATGTTAACCATTTGTCCTTGTGACTCGTTGTGTGAACCATTTGTCCTTGTTCATTAGTCCTTGTGACTCGTTGTGTGAACCATTTGTCCTTGTTCTCTAGTCCTTGTGACTCATTGTGTGAACCATTTGTCCTTGTTCATTAGTCCTTGTGACTCGTTGTGTAAACTATTTGTCCTTGTTCATTAGTCATTGTGACTCGTTGTGTGAACCATTTATCCTTGTTCATTAGTCCTTATTGAAGGAAATGTAGATTCATGTACATAATAACATACTCTTATATGTCTAAATAATTTGTCATAAAATTAATTACGGATCTTATGCATGCAAACAATAAAATAAATAGAGGAGAAATCATGTCCTTACATGGTAAATTTCGGCTATTAGGGCACAAAAGAGATCACCTTTCTCTTTTGTTCTTGAGCTTATTCCAATGGAAGAATGAAGATCTAAGTGTAAGATCTCTCCCTATGTATTATACCCAAGGCTCCTCTTAATTAAATTAATATTACAAATACTAGTTATAATATTAATCAAGGTAGAAAAATGGAACCAAAATATTTATAAACTCTTATACTATTTCGGTTTTTAGAGAGATAAAAGGGAGGATTTTAATTCTCTCTAAAACTATGTTTTTGGATGATGAGTAGAATGAATTAATCTCTAACACATTTTAGAGTAATAGGTAAAATAAAAATGAAAAACCAATGATGGTTTTTCACATCAAAAACCGGGTGGTAGGGGGGGCTTTTGGGTGAGCCAATGCATGAAATGGTTTGTCTTCACAATGCACCATAGACTTACATGGCTACTAAAGCAAAACAATCATTGTGTTTAGCTACTAATTAAACAATTAATTAGCTTAACATCCCCTCCTATTTTCGGCACCTTTAGCTAATATGGATTCCATATTAATTTTGTCAATTGTCAATATGTTACATGTCATATGTCACATATATTTGTTATGTATTTTTAACATATTAAAAATCAACGTATTAATAAAAACACGTCACATACAAAAATCGACTTAGTAATTTCATAATTACTTGTGCCAAAAATTTTACCAATTTATAAATCACAACAGATTGTATTTATAACAATTCATTCAAATTTAATTGTTACATTAAACAATTTATTTCATCCGAGTAATTATACAATTTAATTACTCGATCGTATCTTATTTAATCACATTTCAATATGATACGTAAATTTTACTTCCAAAATCGTCCGTCAATTTTCAAGTAATTTAATTAACTCGTAACATTATACGATTAATTAAATAATCAATTAAGAGGGTTGCCCTTTAGGTATGACCTAGGGGTCAATCGATCACCACCGTCACACGACAAGTAATGTCAAACTCTAGTAAGCCAATCATTACCGATATATGTTGACCAGTTGACAATAAAATTACTTCCCAATTGTATTCATTTTAATGAGACTTAAACATGTGATCATCATGATCAACAGTCGTGATCGCATTATTGTCGGAGGACACATATTCCAACAATCTCCCACTTGTCCTCGACAAGTGTGCGTCACCAATTCTCTTGTCCTATTACTATCTCCCACTCAATGCAAGGTGTCTTTCAGGTCGTACTTGCAAGTGATCATATCGAGAGCGGTTTCCTCGATCTGGAGAATAACTGATTGACCGGATTTATCCACTCTGGATATCTTCCGAGCGTGGCCACGCATTTCCAGTTCATTACTCCTCGAGTGGCCTTGAGATATTGTTATAACCCTGACTAGGGGTGGACAATTCCTATTGCACTCATTCCCTTCGACTAGCCACAGCCATCATAACCCAAAATATGCCCATTTGACCCCATTTACGAAGGTCGTAGTAACACAAATCAAAGTTAATCAAATCGTGCCATCTTAGGCGAATAGTCTTTAGTCAAAAGAATCGACTCATTTGAATACTATAGTAGCTCTCGCCACGACCAGGCTATATAAATTTGCCAGAACTCTATAAGCGGTCATAAGGCCCGACAAAAATGTTCCTAACAATCCGCCTATGTGATCGACTAGTCATCACACATGACTCTATGGCACTTGAACTTGCCATCAATCGCATCACACTCTAGTCACTTCGAGACGTCACCTCATATAAGTAACTATGGGCAAAAACAATGTTAATCCATGTTCACTTTAACGGGGTTCAATTGTCTCCACAACCCGTTTGGATATAACAATGTACCAAGTGAGTTAATAATAACTCAAACGACAAATGTTGACATCACACTCGGGTAGTCAATATCATATTACAACCTTGTGATGTTTATCATAAGTGTAAACACTTATTGATTGCAATAGAAGTTTAACATCCCATGTGTCCATGTGTTCAAACTTCTTACATTTGCAATTTCCTTCACATTCATGTTCTCATAGCATGAATCTTACCAAGTACACATTAAGGTTCTTGACCTTGGTTTTGGTTCTTTAACTTGAAAGAACTTTCTCACTGATCATCTCATAACGAACTAATTTGCGATGAATAATACAACTTGTACTGATCAAGTATTCATCCACACACAATGCACTAGGTATGTGTTTTGTAGAATCTTGTAACAATTGACAAGATTATTTAGCTTAGCACTTCTCATAAGTCCTAGCTTTTACTAGAAAAGATTGTTTATGAATAACCTCTTATTCAACCAAGCATCTTTCCAAAACTTCTCATTTCTCCTTCTAGGCATGAAAGAATTGGGATTCTCATAAATCCTCATATGTGCTCGGATTTTTCTATAATATGTGCAACTTCTTGACACACAATAGAACATCCCGTCAAACACTGAAATCGCTCATCGGATTCTACTTGAGAATTCATGACGTTTTTATTTTGGCTTACCAAGTCTATCATCATGCTCTTATGCATATGATTTATAATTGGACATGTACATGATTATTCTAATGGCGGAAACATTAGTTACTAATAATCATGAGATCAACCGTTCTTAGGTTCAATGAACTACCATGATTGCTAATGGTAATCCCATTTTCATTCATACGAATAACTGCGCGTATGTTGATTTGATGTGTATCTCTTAATACTAATCCAACATCCCATGATGTAATTGGATTCATCATTGTCCATTTTCATCCGGAATTGAAAACTCAAAAGCTTCTTTATGAAAGAAGGTATTAGCTCGTCATTCTTTAATGAGTAATGGGTTTTATACATTCAAGGATGATAGCTCCCACTAAATTCCATGTCTTCACATGAGAATTTCTTAACTCCCACTCAATTCAACATATTTCGAAATTGACTTCTCAATCGAAATTTGTCAAGAATATAAATTGCTTTGCCAAGTTACTAGGATAAAACCATATATGTTCCCATCATATCCTTTCAAAATGCCTATTTTGAAGTGGTCTTATCTCAACCTTACGGAAAGAGATTTTAAATCTCTAACACACTCATGTCATAATGATGTGTAGCAATGTCATTATTCAAATACAAATAATATTTAGAATAGGTCCTTCGGAATACCCTTTCGGAAGGAGGTTTAACCATTTCATAGCGAGGTTAAACAATGACATTTGCGTGGTTAAAACGTTGGCTATTGAAGATATCGGAATATCAATCTTTGCGACTTGATCATAACTAGTATGTTACTATGATTCATTTAGGCTCTTAAGTAAAACTCATGATTGAAACTATTGGTCAATTGATTCATAACCTTAGTCAATAAGCTTGTTAAGACTTTACATTAGTCATTTTTCTTCCAAAACTTCTTTTGGTCTCCTCGTGTAGTTATCTTGAGAATAAACTCTTATGATTACTTCACTTGGTCTCTTAAGTCATTTAGAACTAACTTGAGACTATAGATCTCATCCATTTGGTATACTATGTAAATAGATATACCTTTATTCAAATCATTCTTTCTTGCATAGATCTTCATTTACACAAGTACACAATTTCATTTTGCCTTTTCATTTTGCCTTGTGTCCTCATTTTTCTCCCACTCTATCTTTAGAATGAATACACTAAACATTCAAAGATAGCATATGAGACACAAATTAATGATGTTGAAATATAAGGAGAACTATCTCATAGATAGACTAATAGATATTGATTTCATATGAGTACTTGGTGGTTGACATACCTTTAAGAGAGTTCATAGACTCAAAGTCACTTTATAAATGGTCATATACAAGCCTTAAGCATGTGGACATATAATGAAACCGGTCATTATATTTGTATATTAGATCACTTTAAGTGAATAATCTTATGTTTCAAACCGCAAGCAATTTAAAGATGAAATTTTAGAACATAAAGGATAAATGATAAAACGTGTGACTTGGGTTGCAAACCAAGTCACTATCATCCAAAATACAAACCATTATCCAAAATACCTTTCCATGTCGAACATGGAAACTTAAAGTTCTAAAATTCAAAACATAACTTAAAATAAGACAATGAAAAACAAAGCTCCATAAAAGCTATCCTTAGCTTCTTCATGGTTTCTTATGCTTGCTTTTCTTTTCCTTTGTCTTTGCTTGGTGGCGGCCCTATTTACAATAAAAAGGGAGATACATTATCACAACTTTGCATCATAATACCATAGTTGAATTTAGAAACATAAAAGAAGGTTAGTCATTTACCTACTGGAGTGATCTTTCCAGCTTTGATATCACCAAGGTATTTGGAACAATTCCTCTTCCAATGTCCCATGCCATTACAATAATGGCATTTGTCAAGAGGACCCTTCTTGACTTTGGAGGTGCTAGCTTCACAAGACTTAGCTTTGGTGAATGTGGGAGCTTGCTTCTTGCCCTTTCTCCCATTCTTCTTGAACTTCCCCTTACTCTTTGTGCTTATGTTAAGCACATCCTTGGGAGGGTTCACATTTAACCCCATGTCCCTCTCGGCTTGCACAAGTAACTTGTGCAACTCCTCAAGAGACACATCCTTGTCTTGCATGTTGAAATTCACCCGGAATTGCACATACGCCTTAACCTTAGACAAGGAGTGTAGAATCCTATCTACAATGAGTTCTTTTGGGATTTCAACCTTTTGAATTTTCAAGGTCTCGACAAGCTCCATGAGTTTGAGCACATGAGGGCTAACCTTTTGGCCCTCTTTGAAGTCGAGATCAAAGAATGCCGCGGCCGCCTCATATTGGACGATCCGCGGAGTTTGTGAAAACATGGTCACAAGTTTGGAGTAAATCTCATTAGCATTGCCCATTTTAAAGGCTCTCCTATGGAGTTCCGCCTCCATCGCAAATATTAAGACATTTTTCATTGCGGCGGACTCCTTTTGGTAAGCCTCATAGGCTTCCCTAGTGGCCGCGGTGGACCTAGTGGAGGGCTCGGGTGGAGAGGCCTCGGTAAGGTAACGAAGCTTGTCGTCACCCTCGGCGGCTAATTTGAGTTGGGCATCCCACTCGGAGAAATTTGACCCATTCTTTTCAAGTTTACATCGATCCATAAAGGATCGGAGCCAAGATGAAGTAGCGAGTGGTGTAGCATTAGGAGTTGGTGTTGCCATTTGTTATGAATAAGAAGTGGTCTACAAAACAAGATATAAGGAGTAAAACAATTGTCGTTTTTAACAAAACTCGTAAAAATGAATGATTTAAACAAGTTTATATGCATTTTTCTAGTGACCTCTACCCAACTAGAATAAATGATTCCAAGACCCAAATTCATATCGATTTAGGCACGGGGTAGCCGATGCAACCTTTATCAATATAACTCGGTGGATTAACCTTTTAATCGATTCTACTTTTAGAACTCTTGGTCGATAAAATTACTCTAATGTTTATCTATAGCCCAAAACACATCAACAAGGGCACGGGGTAGCCGATGCAACCCTTATCAATTACTTTTGTTGAGTTCAATCCAAATATCGAATAAATGTGTCCATTATCCAAACTCACATCAACTTGGGCACGGGGTAGCCGATACATCCCTTATCAACATGAATTCGGTGGATTAACATTCATCACCCACTTCCCCTACGTAACAAGGTTTGTACCCCGGTGTGGCCGAGTGCACTCCCTCACGAAATAGGTTTTCATGGTTTCTACTCTTTGGTAAGGCTATGTCTCAATTAATTGTTTTAGCGAGAGGTCATGTCAATTTATTATCTATCACGTTTTAAGTGAACTAAAGCGGTGAACTACGATAATTCGAATTGACACGGTCGATAAACTCGATAAAAGACAATGCATGTTTAGTTATGGCGATTTAGCGATGCATGTGACATAAAATAAAATGCAAGCATAAAAGTAAATAAATCCTAGTATGGCCTTTCCTAAAATAGAAAAACTATTAATCTATTACATATTCGGAAACCAACTCCATTGGTCCCTTGAACTTCGGTTGTGGCACACATCTCGAGGTAACACCGTCTTTATGTATCGCCATTCTTGAAGTAATCCGTCTTTTGGAACTCCGGAATGAATAAAATTACATAATAAATTACATAATTTCCTATTATACATTTGTAACTAAAATAAAATAAATCTATTAAATTACAAAACGGTGATACGAGATCACAATAAAAATTACAACCGAATCGATATTCCCATACATTTCGGGAAATACCAATTAAAATCTAAGGCCATACTAAGTAAAATTACATAATTCAAAATTACATAAATTAAAATTATGACAATCATAAAGAAAAATGCAGCATTATAATATGTATGAACATGCTCAATTTAATGCTAAATCGCCTTTTAATTAGCCAATATCGTATATTACTCGGTTTTTACGGATTTGCGTGATTTCAACATTTTATAATCACAAAAATACATAAACTCATATTTATGCATAAGTTAATTACCCTAACCTCTTAGGACTCAAAATATAGTCTCCACTAGTAATTTGACCATAATTAACTTTTATTTACAAAATTTGTTCATAAATGGACCAAAATTACAAAAATAAGCTATTAAACTTCAAATAAATCCAAAAATTTCAAATAAATTTGAAATTTGAAATTTAAATTCATGAACATTCTGGAAAAATTCCATGACACTCATAATGTTCAAAATCTTAGGTTAAAAATTTGAAATTTTTAGGAAAAACAATGTTGCGGTTTATCGATATTTAATAAAATAATCATAAAAATATGGAAAAATTATTTTCATTAACTTTTCAATTTTAGATCTGAAAAATATAATAAAATGCAACATTAGACGTTTTTCCTTAGTCATAGGTTATGTTTTATTAATTTTCAACTAATAATGTCACTATTTATGCCATTTTTCTTCAAAAATTCATAAATCATGCTAAAAGACTTCTTTATAGCCAATTATTTTACACACATCTTGTAAAATTGCATGTGACAACATATTAATTTTCTATGACCAGATTCGAAATTTAACTCATATTAACCTATTTTTCTCTTAAATCCGAATTAAATAGTGAAAAATTCATTTTTCGAGCATAACTAGTCCAAAAATTATGAAAATTTACAGGTTATCTCAAAATAATATATGTAACAACATATCCAAAAACCAAGTGAAAATTCGAAGTATAGCTAATTTTCGACCAAAAATGATATTTTTACTCATAAAATCACATTTAAATGTCATTATTATTAAATATGAACAATAAAAATCCGAAAAATTAACCAAAATATCCTAAAACACTTTAGGACCAGAAATATTAACATGCATGTAATTATTTCGTGATATATCATAATAACACAAATTTTACAAGTTTTATTTTGTTATTCATATAACTCGGAAAAACTTTTAACCAATTTGCATGCAAACAACCGTGGCTCTTGATACCGATTGAAGGAAATGTAGATTCATGTACATAATAACATACTCTTATATGTCTAAATAATTTGTCATAAAATTAATTACGGATCTTATGCATGCAAACAATAAAATAAATAGAGGAGAAATCATGTCCTTACATGGTAAATTTCGGCTATTAGGGCACAAAAGAGATCACCTTTCTCTTTTGTTCTTGAGCTTATTCCAATGGAAGAATGAAGATCTAAGTGTAAGATCTCTCCCTATGTATTATACCCAAGGCTCCTCTTAATTAAATTAATATTACAAATACTAGTTATAATATTAATCAAGGTAGAAAAATGGAACCAAAATATTTATAAACTCTTATACTATTTCGGTTTTTAGAGAGATAAAAGGGAGGATTTTAATTCTCTCTAAAACTATGTTTTTGGATGATGAGTAGAATGAATTAATCTCTAACACATTTTAGAGTAATAGGTAAAATAAAAATGAAAAACCAATGATGGTTTTTCACATCAAAAACCGGGTGGTAGGGGGGGCTTTTGGGTGAGCCAATGCATGAAATGGTTTGTCTTCACAATGCACCATAGACTTACATGGCTACTAAAGCAAAACAATCATTGTGTTTAGCTACTAATTAAACAATTAATTAGCTTAACATCCCCTCCTATTTTCGGCACCTTTAGCTAATATGGATTCCATATTAATTTTGTCAATTGTCAATATGTTACATGTCATATGTCACATATATTTGTTATGTATTTTTAACATATTAAAAATCAACGTATTAATAAAAACACGTCACATACAAAAATCGACTTAGTAATTTCATAATTACTTGTGCCAAAAATTTTACCAATTTATAAATCACAACAGATTGTATTTATAACAATTCATTCAAATTTAATTGTTACATTAAACAATTTATTTCATCCGAGTAATTATACAATTTAATTACTCGACCATCAGTATCTTATTTAATCACATTTCAATATGATACGTAAATTTTACTTCCAAAATCGTCCGTCAATTTTCAAGTAATTTAATTAACTCGTAACATTATACGATTAATTAAATAATCAATTAAGAGGGTTGCCCTTTAGGTATGACCTAGGGGGTCAACTGATCACCACCGTCACACGACAGTAATGTCAAACTCTAGTAAGCCAATCATTACCGATATATGTTGACCAGTTGACAGTAACAAAATTACTACCCAATTGTATTCATTTTAATGAGACTTAAACATGTGATCATCATGATCAACAGTCGTGATCACATTATTGTCGGAGGACACATATTCCAACACTTATATCTCGTAATGTTAACCATTTGTCCTTGTGACTCATTGTGTGAACTATTTGTCCTTTTTCTTTAGTCCTTGTGACTCGTTGTTTAAACCATTTGTCCTTGTTTATTAGTCCTTGTGATTCGTTTTGTAAACCATTTGTCCTTGTTATTGTGACTTGTTGTGTGAACCATTTTTCCTTGTTCATTAGTCCTTGTGACTCGTTGTGTTAAGCATTTGTCCTTGTGACTCGTTGTGTAAACCATTTGTCCTTGTGACTAGTTGTGTGAACCATTTGTCCTTGTTCATTAGTCCTTGTGACTAGTTGTATAAACCATTTGTAACAAGGACTAAATGTGTAAATCATTTGTCCTTGTTCTATAGTCCTTGTGACTCCTTGAGTGAACCATTTGTCCTTGTTCATTAGTCCTTGTAACTCGTTATGTTAACCATTTGTCCTTGTGACTCGTTGTGTGAACCATTTGTCCTTGTTTATTGGTCGTTGTGACTCGTTGTGTGAACCATTTGTCCTTGTTCTCTAGTCCTTGTGACTCATAGTTTAAACCAAGTGTCCTTGTGACTCGTTGTGTGAACCATTTGTCCTTGTTCATTAGTCCTTGTGACTCGTTGTGTAAACTATTTGTCCTTGTTCATTACTCTTTGTGACTCGTTGTGTAAACCCTTTGTCCTTGTTCATTAGTCCATGTAACTCGTTATGTTAATCATTTGTCCTTGTGACTCGTTGTGTGAACCATTTGTCCTTCTTCATTAGTCCTTGTGACTCGTTGTGTGAACCATTTGTCCTTGTTCTCTAGTCCTTGTGACTCATTGTGTGAACCATTTGTCCTTGTTCATTAGTCCTTGTGACTCGTTGTGTAAACTATTTGTCCTTGTTCATTAGTCACTGTGACTCGTTGTGTGAACCATTTATCCTTGTTCATTAGTCCTTGTAACTCGTAATGTTAACCATTTGTCCTTGTGACTCGTTGTGTGAACTATTTGTCCTTTTTCTTTAGTCCTTGTGACTCGTTGTTTAAACCATTTGTCCTTGTTTATTAGTCCTTGTGATTCGTTTTGTAAACCATTTGTCCTTGTTATTGTGACTTGTTGTGTGAACCATTTGTCCTTGTTCATTAGTCCTTGTGACTAGTTGTATAAACCATTTGTAACAAGGACTCAATGTGTAAATCATTTGTCCTTGTTCTATAGTCCTTATGACTCCTTGAGTGAACCATTTGTCCTTGTTCATTAGTCCTTGTAACTCGTTATGTTAACCATTTGTCCTTGTGACTCGTTGTGTGAACCATTTGTCCTTGTTCTTTAGTCCTTGTGACTCGTTGTTTAAACCTTTAGTCCTTGTTTATTAGTCCTTGTGACTCGTTGTGTAAACCCTTTGTCCTTGTTATTGTGACTTATTGTGTGAACCATTTTTCCTTGCTCATTAGTCCTTATGACTCGTTGTGTAAACCATTTGTCCTTGTTTATTAGTCCATGTGACTCGTTGTGTGAACCATTTGTCCTTGTTCATTAGTCCTTGTAACTCGTAATGTTAACCATTTGTCCTTGTGACTCGTTGTGTAAACCATTTGTCCTTGTTCATTAATTCATGTGACTCGTTGTGTGAGCCATTTGTTCTTGTTCATTAGTCATTGTGACTCGTTGTGTGAACCATTTATCCTTGTTCATTAGTCCTTGTGACTCGTTGTGTTAAGCATTTGTCCTTGTCACTCGTTGTGTAAACCATTTGTCCTTATGACAAGTTGTGTGAACCATTTGTCCTTGTTCATTAGTCCTTGTGACTCGTTCTATAAACCATTTGTAACAAGGACTCAATGTGTAAATCATTTGTCCTTGTTCTTTAGTCCTTGTGACTCGTTGAGTGAAACATTTGTCCTTGTTCATTAGTCCTTGTAACTCGTTATGTTAACCATTTGTCCTTGTGACTCGTTGTGTGAACCATTTGTCCTTGTTCATTAGTCCTTGTGACTCGTTGTGTGAACCATTTGTCCTTGTTCTCTAGTCCTTGTGACTCATTGTGTGAACCATTGGTCCTTGTTCATTAGTCCTTGTGACTCGTTGTGTAAACTATTTGTCCTTGTTCATTAGTCATTGTGACTCGTTGTGTGAACCATTTATCCTTGTTCATTAGTCCTTGTATCTCGTAATGTTAACCATTTGTCCTTGTGACTCATTGTGTGAACTATTTGTCCTTTTTCTTTAGTCCTTGTGACTCGTTGTTTAAACCATTTGTCCTTGTTTATTAGTCCTTGTGATTCGTTTTGTAAACCATTTGTCCTTGTTATTGTGACTTGTTGTGTGAACCATTTTTCCTTGTTCATTAGTCCTTGTGACTCGTTGTGTTAAGCATTTGTCCTTGTGACTCGTTGTGTAAACCATTTGTCCTTGTGACTAGTTGTGTGAACCATTCGTCCTTGTTCATTAGTCCTTGTGACTAGTTGTATAAACCATTTGTAACAAGGACTAAATGTGTAAATCATTTGTCCTTGTTCTATAGTCCTTGTGACTCCTTGAGTGAACCATTTGTCCTTGTTCATTAGTCCTTGTAACTCGTTATGTTAACCATTTGTCCTTGTGACTCGTTGTGTGAACCATTTGTCCTTGTTTATTGGTCGTTGTGACTCGTTGTGTGAACCATTTGTCCTTGTTCTCTAGTCCTTGTGACTCATAGTTTAAACCAAGTGTCCTTGTGACTCGTTGTGTGAACCATTTGTCCTTGTTCATTAGTCCTTGTGACTCGTTGTGTAAACTATTTGTCCTTGTTCATTACTCTTTGTGACTCGTTGTGTAAACCCTTTGTCCTTGTTATTGTGACTTATTGTGTGAACCATTTTTCCTTGCTCATTAGTCCTTATGACTCGTTGTGTAAACCATTTGTCCTTGTTCATTAGTCCATGTAACTCGTTATGTTAATCATTTGTCCTTGTGACTCGTTGTGTGAACCATATGTCCTTCTTCATTAGTCCTTGTGACTCGTTGTGTGAACCATTTGTCCTTGTTCTCTAGTCCTTGTGACTCATTGTGTGAACCATTTGTCCTTGTTCATTAGTCCTTGTGACTCGTTGTGTAAACTATTTGTCCTTGTTCATTAGTCACTGTGACTCGTTGTGTGAACCATTTATCCTTGTTCATTAGTCCTTGTAACTCGTAATGTTAACCATTTGTCCTTGTGACTCGTTGTGTGAACTATTTGTCCTTTTTCTTTAGTCCTTGTGACTCGTTGTTTAAACCATTTGTCCTTGTTTATTAGTCCTTGTGATTCGTTTTGTAAACCATTTGTCCTTGTTATTGTGACTTGTTGTGTGAACCATTTGTCCTTGTTCATTAGTCCTTGTGACTAGTTGTATAAACCATTTGTAACAAGGACTCAATGTGTAAATCATTTGTCCTTGTTCTATAGTCCTTGTGACTCCTTGAGTGAACCATTTGTCCTTGTTCATTAGTCCTTGTAACTCGTTATGTTAACCATTTGTCCTTGTGACTCGTTGTGTGAACCATTTGTCCTTGTTCTTTAGTCCTTGTGACTCGTTGTTTAAACCTTTAGTCCTTGTTTATTAGTCCTTGTGACTCGTTGTGTATTACCCTTTGTCCTTGTTATTGTGACTTATTGTGTGAACCATTTTTCCTTGCTCATTAGTCCTTATGACTCGTTGTGTAAACCATTTGTCCTTGTTTATTAGTCCATGTGACTCGTTGTGTGAACCATTTGTCCTTGTTCATTAGTCCTTGTAACTCGTAATGTTAACCATTTGTCCTTGTGACTCGTTGTGTAAACCATTTGTCCTTGTTCATTAATTCATGTGACTCGTTGTGTGAGCCATTTGTTCTTGTTCATTAGTCATTGTGACTCGTTGTGTGAACCATTTATCCTTGTTCATTAGTCCTTGTGACTCGTTGTGTTAAGCATTTGTCCTTGTCACTCGTTGTGTAAACCATTTGTCCTTATGACAAGTTGTGTGAACCATTTGTCCTTGTTCATTAGTCCTTGTGACTCGTTCTATAAACCATTTGTAACAAGGACTCAATGTGTAAATCATTTGTCCTTGTTCTTTAGTCCTTGTGACTCGTTGAGTGAAACATTTGTCCTTGTTCATTAGTCCTTGTAACTCGTTATGTTAACCATTTGTCCTTGTGACTCGTTGTGTGAACCATTTGTCCTTGTTCATTAGTCCTTGTGACTCGTTGTGTGAACCATTTGTCCTTGTTCTCTAGTCCTTGTGACTCATTGTGTGAACCATTTGTCCTTGTTCATTAGTCCTTGTGACTCGTTGTGTAAACTATTTGTCCTTGTTCATTAGTCATTGTGACTCGTTGTGTGAACCATTTATCCTTGTTCATTAGTCCTTGTATCTCGTAATGTTAACCATTTGTCCTTGTGACTCATTGTGTGAACTATTTGTCCTTTTTCTTTAGTCCTTGTGACTCGTTGTTTAAACCATTTGTCCTTGTTTATTAGTCCTTGTGATTCGTTTTGTAAACCATTTGTCCTTGTTATTGTGACTTGTTGTGTGAACCATTTTTCCTTGTTCATTAGTCCTTGTGACTCGTTGTGTTAAGCATTTGTCCTTGTGACTCGTTGTGTAAACCATTTGTCCTTGTGACTAGTTGTGTGAACCATTTGTCCTTGTTCATTAGTCCTTGTGACTAGTTGTATAAACCATTTGTAACAAGGACTAAATGTGTAAATCATTTGTCCTTGTTCTATAGTCCTTGTGACTCCTTGAGTGAACCATTTGTCCTTGTTCATTAGTCCTTGTAACTCGTTATGTTAACCATTTGTCCTTGTGACTCGTTGTGTGAACCATTTGTCCTTGTTTATTGGTCGTTGTGACTCGTTGTGTGAACCATTTGTCCTTGTTCTCTAGTCCTTGTGACTCATAGTTTAAACCAAGTGTCCTTGTGACTCGTTGTGTGAACCATTTGTCCTTGTTCATTAGTCCTTGTGACTCGTTGTGTAAACTATTTGTCCTTGTTCATTAGTCCTTGTGACTCGTTGTGTGAACCATTTGTCCTTGTTCTTTAGTTCTCGTGACTCGTTGTTTAAACCATTTGTCCTTGTTTATTAGTCCTTGTGACTCGTTGTATAAACCATTTGTCCTTGTTATTATGACTTGTTTTGTGAACCATTTTTCCTTGTTCATTAGTCCTTGTGACTCGTTGTGTGAACCATTTGTCCTTGTTCATTAGTCCTTGTGACTCGTTGTGTAAACTATTTGTCCTTGTTCATTACTCTTTGTGACTCGTTGTGTAAACCCTTTGTCCTTGTTATTGTGACTTATTGTGTGAACCATTTTTCCTTGCTCATTAGTCCTTATGACTCGTTGTGTAAACCATTTGTCCTTGTTCATTAGTCCATGTAACTCGTTATGTTAATCATTTGTCCTTGTGACTCGTTGTGTGAACCATTTGTCCTTCTTCATTAGTCCTTGTGACTCGTTGTGTGAACCATTTGTCCTTGTTCTCTAGTCCTTGTGACTCATTGTGTGAACCATTTGTCCTTGTTCATTAGTCCTTGTGACTCGTTGTGTAAACTATTTGTCCTTGTTCATTAGTCATTGTGACTCGTTGTGTGAACCATTTATCCTTGTTCATTAGTCCTTGTAACTCGTAATGTTAACCATTTGTCCTTGTGACTCGTTGTGTGAACTATTTGTCCTTTTTCTTTAGTCCTTGTGACTCGTTGTTTAAACCATTTGTCCTTGTTTATTAGTCCTTGTGATTCGTTTTGTAAACCATTTGTCCTTGTTATTGTGACTTGTGTGAACCATTTGTCCTTGTTCATTAGTCCTTGTGACTAGTTGTATAAACCATTTGTAACAAGGACTCAATGTGTAAATCATTTGTCCTTGTTCTATAGTCCTTGTGACTCCTTGAGTGAACCATTTGTCCTTGTTCATTAGTCCTTGTAACTCGTTATGTTAACCATTTGTCCTTGTGACTCGTTGTGTGAACCATTTGTCCTTGTTCTTTAGTCCTTGTGACTCGTTGTTTAAACCTTTAGTCCTTGTTTATTAGTCCTTGTGACTCGTTGTGTAAACCCTTTGTCCTTGTTATTGTGACTTATTGTGTGAACCATTTTTCCTTGCTCATTAGTCCTTATGACTCGTTGTGTAAACCATTTGTCCTTGTTTATTAGTCCATGTGACTCGTTGTGTGAACCATTTGTCCTTGTTCATTAGTCCTTGTAACTCGTAATGTTAACCATTTGTCCTTGTGACTCGTTGTGTAAACCATTTGTCCTTGTTCATTAATTCATGTGACTCGTTGTGTAAACCATTTGTCCTTGTGACAAGTTGTGTGAACCATTTGTCCTTGTTCATTAGTCCTTGTGACTCGTTCTATAAACCATTTGTAACAAGGACTCAATGTGTAAATCATTTGTCCTTGTTCTTTAGTCCTTGTGACTCGTTGAGTGAAACATTTGTCCTTGTTCATTAGTCCTTGTAACTCGTTATGTTAACCATTTGTCCTTGTGACTCGTTGTGTGAACCATTTGTCCTTGTTCATTAGTCCTTGTGACTCGTTGTGTGAACCATTTGTCCTTGTTCTCTAGTCCTTGTGACTCATTGTGTGAACCATTTGTCCTTGTTCATTTGTCCTTGTGACTCGTTGTGTAAACTATTTGTCCTTGTTCATTAGTCATTGTGACTCGTTGTGTGAACCATTTATCCTTGTTCATTAGTCCTTGTATCTCGTAATGTTAACCATTTGTCCTTGTGACTCATTGTGTGAACTATTTGTCCTTTTTCTTTAGTCCTTGTGACTCGTTGTTTAAACCATTTGTCCTTGTTTATTAGTCCTTGTGATTCGTTTTGTAAACCATTTGTCCTTGTTATTGTGACTTGTTGTGTGAACCATTTTTCCTTATTCATTAGTCCTTGTGACTCGTTGTGTTAAGCATTTGTCCTTGTGACTCGTTGTGTAAACCATTTGTCCTTGTGACTAGTTGTGTGAACCATTTGTCCTTGTTCATTAGTCCTTGTGACTAGTTGTATAAACCATTTGTAACAAGGACTCAATGTGTAAATCATTTGTCCTTGTTCTATAGTCCTTGTGACTCCTTGACTGAACCATTTGTCCTTGTTCATTAGTCCTTGTAACTCGTTATGTTAACCATTTGTCCTTGTGACTCGTTGTGTGAACCATTTGTCCTTGTTTATTGGTCGTTGTGACTCGTTGTGTGAACCATTTGTCCTTGTTCTCTAGTCCTTGTGACTCATAGTTTAAACCAAGTGTCCTTGTGACTCGTTGTGTGAACCATTTGTCCTTGTTCATTAGTCCTTGTGACTCGTTGTGTAAACTATTTGTCCTTGTTCATTAGTCCTTGTGACTCGTTGTGTGAACCATTTATCCTTATTCATTAGTTCTTGTAACTCGTTGTGTGAACCATTTATCCTTATTCATTAGTCCTTGTGACTAGTTGTATAAACCATTTGTAACAAGGACTCAATGTGTAAATCATTTGTCCTTGTTCTATAGTCCTTGTGACTCCTTGAGTGAACCATTTGTCCTTGTTCATTAGTCCTTGTAACTCGTTATGTTAACCATTTGTCCTTGTGACTCGTTATGTGAACCATTTGTCCTTGTTTATTAGTCCTTGTGACTCGTTGTGTGAACCATTTGTCCTTGTTCTCTAGTCCTTGTGACTCATAGTTTAAACCAATTGTCCTTGTGACTCGTTGTGTGAACCATTTGTCCTTGTTCTTTAGTCCTTGTGACTCGTTGTTTAAACCTTTAGTCCTTGTTTATTAGTCCTTGTGACTCGTTGTGTAAACCCTTTGTCCTTGTTATTGTGACTTATTGTGTGAACCATTTTTCCTTGCTCATTAGTCCTTATGACTCGTTGTGTAAACCATTTGTCCTTGTTCATTAGTCCATGTGACTCGTTGTGTGAACCATTTGTCCTTGTTCATTAGTCCTTGTAACTCGTAATGTTAACCATTTGTCCTTGTGACTCGTTGTGTAAACCATTTGTCCTTGTTAATTTCATTAATCCATGTGACTCGTTGTGTGAGCCATTTGTTCTTGTTCATTAGTCATTGTGACTCGTTGTGTGAACCATTTATCCTTGTTCATTAGTCCTTGTGACTCGTTGTGTGAACCATTTGTCCTTGTTCTCTAGTCCTTGTGACTCATTGTGTGAACCATTTGTCCTTGTTCATTTGTCCTTGTGACTCGTTGTGTAAACTATTTGTCCTTGTTCATTAGTCATTGTGACTCGTTGTGTGAACCATTTATCCTTGTTCATTAGTCCTTGTATCTCGTAATGTTAACCATTTGTCCTTGTGACTCATTGTGTGAACTATTTGTCCTTTTTCTTTAGTCCTTGTGACTCGTTGTTTAAACCATTTGTCCTTGTTTATTAGTCCTTGTGATTCGTTTTGTAAACCATTTGTCCTTGTTATTGTGACTTGTTGTGTGAACCATTTTTCCTTATTCATTAGTCCTTGTGACTCGTTGTGTTAAGCATTTGTCCTTGTGACTCGTTGTGTAAACCATTTGTCCTTGTGACAAGTTGTGTGAACCATTTGTCCTTGTTCATTAGTCCTTGTGACTCGTTCTATAAACCATTTGTAACAAGGACTCAATGTGTAAATCATTTGTCCTTGTTCTTTAGTCCTTGTGACTCGTTGAGTGAAACATTTGTCCTTGTTCATTAGTCCTTGTAACTCGTTATGTTAACCATTTGTCCTTGTGACTCGTTGTGTGAACCATTTGTCCTTGTTCATTAGTCCTTGTGACTCGTTGTGTGAACCATTTGTCCTTGTTCTCTAGTCCTTGTGACTCGTTGTGTGAACCATTTGTCCTTGTTCATTAGTCCTTGTGACTCGTTGTGTAAACTATTTGTCCTTGTTCATTAGTCATTGTGACTCGTTGTGTGAACCATTTATCCTTGTTCATTAGTCCTTGTATCTCGTAATGTTAACCATTTGTCCTTGTGACTCGTTGTGTGAACTATTTGTCCTTTTTCTTTAGTCCTTGTGACTCGTTGTTTAAACCATTTGTCCTTGTTTATTAGTCCTTGTGATTCGTTTTGTAAACCATTTGTCCTTGTTATTGTGACTCGTTGTGTAAACCATTTGTCCTTGTTCATTAATCCATGTGACTCGTTGTGTGAGCCATTTGTTCTTGTTCATTAGTCATTGTGACTCGTTGTGTGAACCATTTATCCTTGTTCATTAGTCCTTGTGACTCGTTGTGTGAACCATTTGTCCTTGTGACTCGTTGTGTAAACCATTTGTCCTTGTGACAAGTTGTGTGAACCATTTGTCCTTGTTCATTAGTCCTTGTGACTCGTTCTATAAACCATTTGTAACAAGGACTCAATGTGTAAATCATTTGTCCTTGTTCTTTAGTCCTTGTGAGTCGTTGAGTGAAACATTTGTCCTTGTTCATTAGTCCTTGTAACTCGTTATGTTAACCATTTGTCCTTGTGACTCGTTGTGTGAACCATTTGTCCTTGTTCATTAGTCCTTGTGACTCGTTGTGTGAACCATTTGTCCTTGTTCTCTAGTCCTTGTGACTCATTGTGTGAACCATTTGTCCTTGTTCATTAGTCCTTGTGACTCGTTGTGTAAACTATTTGTCCTTGTTCATTAGTCATTGTGACTCGTTGTGTGAACCATTTATCCTTGTTTATTAGTCCTTGTAACTCGTAATGTTAACCATTTGTCCTTGTGACTCATTGTGTGAACTATTTGTCCTTTTTCTTTAGTCCTTGTGACTCGTTGTTTAAACCATTTGTCCTTGTTTATTAGTCCTTGTGATTCGTTTTGTAAACCATTTGTCCTTGTTATTGTGACTTGTTGTGTGAACCATTTTTCCTTGTTCATTAGTCCTTGTGACTCGTAGTGTTAAGCATTTGTCCTTGTGACTCGTTGTGTAAACCATTTGTCCTTGTGACTAGTTGTGTGAACCATTTTTCCTTGTTCATTAGTCCTTGTGACTCGTTCTATAAACCATTTGTAACAAGGACTCAATGTGTAAACCATTTGTCCTTGTTCTTTAGTCCTTGTGACTCGTTGAGTGAAACATTTGTCCATGTTCATTAGTCCTTGTAACTCGTTATGTTAACCATTTGTCCTTGTGACTCGTTGTGTGAACCATTTGTCCTTCTTCATTAGTCCTTGTGACTCGTTGTGTGAACCATTTGTCCTTGTTCTCTAGTCCTTGTGACTCATTGTGTGAACCATTTGTCCTTGTTCATTAGTCCTTGTGACTCGTTGTGTGAACCATTTGTCCTTGTTCTCTAGTCCTTGTGACTCGTTGTGTAAACCATTTGTCCTTGTGACTAGTTGTGTGAACCATTTGTCCTTGTTCATTAGTCCTTGTGACTAGTTGTATAAACCATTTGTAACAAGGACTCAATGTGTAAATCATTTGTCCTTGTTCTATAGTCCTTGTGACTCCTTGACTGAACCATTTGTCCTTGTTCATTAGTCCTTGTAACTCGTTATGTTAACCATTTGTCCTTGTGACTCGTTGTGTGAACCATTTGTCCTTGTTTATTGGTCGTTGTGACTCGTTGTGTGAACCATTTGTCCTTGTTCTCTAGTCCTTGTGACTCATAGTTTAAACCAAGTGTCCTTGTGACTCGTTGTGTGAACCATTTGTCCTTGTTCATTAGTCCTTGTGACTCGTTGTGTAAACTATTTGTCCTTGTTCATTAGTCCTTGTGACTCGTTGTGTGAACCATTTATCCTTATTCATTAGTTCTTGTAACTCGTTGTGTGAACCATTTATCCTTATTCATTAGTCCTTGTGACTAGTTGTATAAACCATTTGTAACAAGGACTCAATGTGTAAATCATTTGTCCTTGTTCTATAGTCCTTGTGACTCCTTGAGTGAACCATTTGTCCTTGTTCATTAGTCCTTGTAACTCGTTATGTTAACCATTTGTCCTTGTGACTCGTTATGTGAACCATTTGTCCTTGTTTATTAGTCCTTGTGACTCGTTGTGTGAACCATTTGTCCTTGTTCTCTAGTCCTTGTGACTCATAGTTTAAACCAATTGTCCTTGTGACTCGTTGTGTGAACCATTTGTCCTTGTTCTTTAGTCCTTGTGACTCGTTGTTTAAACCTTTAGTCCTTGTTTATTAGTCCTTGTGACTCGTTGTGTAAACCCTTTGTCCTTGTTATTGTGACTTATTGTGTGAACCATTTTTCCTTGCTCATTAGTCCTTATGACTCGTTGTGTAAACCATTTGTCCTTGTTCATTAGTCCATGTGACTCGTTGTGTGAACCATTTGTCCTTGTTCATTAGTCCTTGTAACTCGTAATGTTAACCATTTGTCCTTGTGACTCGTTGTGTAAACCATTTGTCCTTGTTAATTTCATTAATCCATGTGACTCGTTGTGTGAGCCATTTGTTCTTGTTCATTAGTCATTGTGACTCGTTGTGTGAACCATTTATCCTTGTTCATTAGTCCTTGTGACTCGTTGTGTTAAGCATTTGTCCTTGTCACTCGTTGTGTAAACCATTTGTCCTTGTGACAAGTTGTGTGAACCATTTGTCCTTGTTCATTAGTCCTTGTGACTCGTTCTATAAACCATTTGTAACAAGGACTCAATGTGTAAATCATTTGTCCTTGTTCTTTAGTCCTTGTGACTCGTTGAGTGAAACATTTGTCCTTGTTCTTGTTCATTAGTCCTTGTAACTCGTTATGTTAACCATTTGTCCTTGTGACTCGTTGTGTGAACCATTTGTCCTTGTTCATTAGTCCTTGTGACTCGTTGTGTGAACCATTTGTCCTTGTTCTCTAGTCCTTGTGACTCGTTGTGTGAACCATTTGTCCTTGTTCATTAGTCCTTGTGACTCGTTGTGTAAACTATTTGTCCTTGTTCATTAGTCATTGTGACTCGTTGTGTGAACCATTTATCCTTGTTCATTAGTCCTTTTATCTCGTAATGTTAACCATTTGTCCTTGTGACTCGTTGTGTGAACTATTTGTCCTTTTTCTTTAGTCCTTGTGACTCGTTGTTTAAACCATTTGTCCTTGTTTATTAGTCCTTGTGATTCGTTTTGTAAACCATTTGTCCTTGTTATTGTGACTCGTTGTGTAAACCATTTGTCCTTGTTCATTAATCCATGTGACTCGTTGTGTGAGCCATTTGTTCTTGTTCATTAGTCATTGTGACTCGTTGTGTGAACCATTTATCCTTGTTCATTAGTCCTTGTGACTCGTTGTGTGAACCATTTGTCCTTGTGACTCGTTGTGTAAACCATTTGTCCTTGTGACAAGTTGTGTGAACCATTTGTCCTTGTTCATTAGTCCTTGTGACTCGTTCTATAAACCATTTGTAACAAGGACTCAATGTGTAAATCATTTGTCCTTGTTCTTTAGTCCTTGTGAGTCGTTGAGTGAAACATTTGTCCTTGTTCATTAGTCCTTGTAACTCGTTATGTTAACCATTTGTCCTTGTGACTCGTTGTGTGAACCATTTGTCCTTGTTCATTAGTCCTTGTGACTCGTTGTGTGAACCATTTGTCCTTGTTCTCTAGTCCTTGTGACTCATTGTGTGAACCATTTGTCCTTGTTCATTAGTCCTTGTGACTCGTTGTGTAAACTATTTGTCCTTGTTCATTAGTCATTGTGACTCGTTGTGTGAACCATTTATCCTTGTTTATTAGTCCTTGTAACTCGTAATGTTAACCATTTGTCCTTGTGACTCATTGTGTGAACTATTTGTCCTTTTTCTTTAGTCCTTGTGACTCGTTGTTTAAACCATTTGTCCTTGTTTATTAGTCCTTGTGATTCGTTTTGTAAACCATTTGTCCTTGTTATTGTGACTTGTTGTGTGAACCATTTTTCCTTGTTCATTAGTCCTTGTGACTCGTAGTGTTAAGCATTTGTCCTTGTGACTCGTTGTGTAAACCATTTGTCCTTGTGACTAGTTGTGTGAACCATTTTTCCTTGTTCATTAGTCCTTGTGACTCGTTCTATAAACCATTTGTAACAAGGACTCAATGTGTAAACCATTTGTCCTTGTTCTTTAGTCCTTGTGACTCGTTGAGTGAAACATTTGTCCATGTTCATTAGTCCTTGTAACTCGTTATGTTAACCATTTGTCCTTGTGACTCGTTGTGTGAACCATTTGTCCTTCTTCATTAGTCCTTGTGACTCGTTGTGTGAACCATTTGTCCTTGTTCTCTAGTCCTTGTGACTCATTGTGTGAACCATTTGTCCTTGTTCATTAGTCCTTGTGACTCGTTGTGTGAACCATTTGTCCTTGTTCTCTAGTCCTTGTGACTCGTTGTGTAAACCATTTGTCCTTGTGACTAGTTGTGTGAACCATTTGTCCTTGTTCATTAGTCCTTGTGACTAGTTGTATAAACCATTTGTAACAAGGACTCAATGTGTAAATCATTTGTCCTTGTTCTATAGTCCTTGTGACTCCTTGATGGAACCATTTGTCCTTGTTCATTAGTCCTTGTAACTCGTTATGTTAACCATTTGTCCTTGTGACTCGTTGTGTGAACCATTTGTCCTTGTTTATTGGTCGTTGTGACTCGTTGTGTGAACCATTTGTCCTTGTTCTCTAGTCCTTGTGACTCATAGTTTAAACCAAGTGTCCTTGTGACTCGTTGTGTGAACCATTTGTCCTTGTTCATTAGTCCTTGTGACTCGTTGTGTAAACTATTTGTCCTTGTTCATTAGTCCTTGTGACTCGTTGTGTGAACCATTTATCCTTATTCATTAGTTCTTGTAACTCGTTGTGTGAACCATTTATCCTTATTCATTAGTCCTTGTGACTAGTTGTATAAACCATTTGTAACAAGGACTCAATGTGTAAATCATTTGTCCTTGTTCTATAGTCCTTGTGACTCCTTGAGTGAACCATTTGTCCTTGTTCATTAGTCCTTGTAACTCGTTATGTTAACCATTTGTCCTTGTGACTCGTTATGTGAACCATTTGTCCTTGTTTATTAGTCCTTGTGACTCGTTGTGTGAACCATTTGTCCTTGTTCTCTAGTCCTTGTGACTCATAGTTTAAACCAATTGTCCTTGTGACTCGTTGTGTGAACCATTTGTCCTTGTTCTTTAGTCCTTGTGACTCGTTGTTTAAACCTTTAGTCCTTGTTTATTAGTCCTTGTGACTCGTTGTGTAAACCCTTTGTCCTTGTTATTGTGACTTATTGTGTGAACCATTTTTCCTTGCTCATTAGTCCTTATGACTCGTTGTGTAAACCATTTGTCCTTGTTCATTAGTCCATGTGACTCGTTGTGTGAACCATTTGTCCTTGTTCATTAGTCCTTGTAACTCGTAATGTTAACCATTTGTCCTTGTGACTCGTTGTGTAAACCATTTGTCCTTGTTAATTTCATTAATCCATGTGACTCGTTGTCTGAGCCATTTGTTCTTGTTCATTAGTCATTGTGACTCGTTGTGTGAACCATTTATCCTTGTTCATTAGTCCTTGTGACTCGTTGTGTTAAGCATTTGTCCTTGTCACTCGTTGTGTAAACCATTTGTCCTTGTGACAAGTTGTGTGAACCATTTGTCCTTGTTCATTAGTCCTTGTGACTCGTTCTATAAACCATTTGTAACAAGGACTCAATGTGTAAATCATTTGTCCTTGTTCTTTAGTCCTTGTGACTCGTTGAGTGAAATATTTGTCCTTGTTCATTAGTCCTTGTAACTCGTTATGTTAACCATTTGTCCTTGTGACTCGTTGTGTGAACCATTTGTCCTTGTTCATTAGTCCTTGTGACTCGTTGTGTGAACCATTTGTCCTTGTTCTCTAGTCCTTGTGACTCGTTGTGTGAACCATTTGTCCTTGTTCATTAGTCCTTGTGACTCGTTGTGTAAACTATTTGTCCTTGTTCATTAGTCATTGTGACTCGTTGTGTGAACCATTTATCCTTGTTCATTAGTCCTTTTATCTCGTAATGTTAACCATTTGTCCTTGTGACTCGTTGTGTGAACTATTTGTCCTTTTTCTTTAGTCCTTGTGACTCGTTGTTTAAACCATTTGTCCTTGTTTATTAGTCCTTGTGATTCGTTTTGTAAACCATTTGTCCTTGTTATTGTGACTCGTTGTGTAAACCATTTGTCCTTGTTCATTAATCCATGTGACTCGTTGTGTGAGCCATTTGTTCTTGTTCATTAGTCATTGTGACTCGTTGTGTGAACCATTTATCCTTGTTCATTAGTCCTTGTGACTCGTTGTGTGAACCATTTGTCCTTGTGACTCGTTGTGTAAACCATTTGTCCTTGTGACAAGTTGTGTGAACCATTTGTCCTTGTTCATTAGTCCTTGTGACTCGTTCTATAAACCATTTGTAACAAGGACTCAATGTGTAAATCATTTGTCCTTGTTCTTTAGTCCTTGTGAGTCGTTGAGTGAAACATTTGTCCTTGTTCATTAGTCCTTGTAACTCGTTATGTTAACCATTTGTCCTTGTGACTCGTTGTGTGAACCATTTGTCCTTGTTCATTAGTCCTTGTGACTCGTTGTGTGAACCATTTGTCCTTGTTCTCTAGTCCTTGTGACTCATTGTGTGAACCATTTGTCCTTGTTCATTAGTCCTTGTGACTCGTTGTGTAAACTATTTGTCCTTGTTCATTAGTCATTGTGACTCGTTGTGTGAACCATTTATCCTTGTTCATTAGTCCTTGTAACTCGTAATGTTAACCATTTGTCCTTGTGACTCATTGTGTGAACTATTTGTCCTTTTTCTTTAGTCCTTGTGACTCGTTGTTTAAACCATTTGTCCTTGTTTATTAGTCCTTGTGATTCGTTTTGTAAACCATTTGTCCTTGTTATTGTGACTTGTTGTGTGAACCATTTTTCCTTGTTCATTAGTCCTTGTGACTCGTTGTGTTAAGCATTTGTCCTTGTGACTCGTTGTGTAAACCATTTGTCCTTGTGACTAGTTGTGTGAACCATTTTTCCTTGTTCATTAGTCCTTGTGACTCGTTCTATAAACCATTTGTAACAAGGACTCAATGTGTAAACCATTTGTCCTTGTTCTTTAGTCCTTGTGACTCGTTGAGTGAAACATTTGTCCATGTTCATTAGTCCTTGTAACTCGTTATGTTAACCATTTGTCCTTGTGACTCGTTGTGTGAACCATTTGTCCTTCTTCATTAGTCCTTGTGACTCGTTGTGTGAACCATTTGTCCTTGTTCTCTAGTCCTTGTGACTCATTGTGTGAACCATTTGTCCTTGTTCATTAGTCCTTGTGACTCGTTGTGTAAACTATTTGTCCTTGTTCATTAGTCATTGTGACTCGTTGTGTGAACCATTTATCCTTGTTCATTAGTCCTTGTAACTCGTAATGTTAACCATTTGTCCTTGTGACTCGTTGTGTGAACTATTTGTCCTTTTTCTTTAGTCCTTGTGACTCGTTGTTTAAACCATTTGTCCTTGTTTATTAGTCCTTGTGATTCGTTTTGTAAACCATTTATCCTTGTTATTGTGACTTGTTGTGTGAACCATTTTTCCTTCTTCATTAGTCCTTGTGACTCGTTGTGTTAAGCATTTGTCCTTGTGACTCGTTGTGTAAACCATTTGTCCTTGTGACTAGTTGTGTGAACCATTTTTCCTTCTTCATTAGTCCTTGTGACTCGTTCTATAAACCATTTGTAACAAGGACTCAATGTGTAAACCATTTGTCCTTGTTCTTTAGTCCTTGTGACTCGTTGAGTGAAACATTTGTCCTTGTTCATTAGTCCTTGTAACTCGTTATGTTAACCATTTGTCCTTGTGACTCGTTGTGTGAACCATTTGTCCTTCTTCATTAGTCCTTGTGACTCGTTGTGTGAACCATTTGTCCTTGTTCTCTAGTCCTTGTGACTCATTGTGTGAACCATTTGTCCTTGTTCATTAGTCCTTGTGACTCGTTGTGTAAATTATTTGTCCTTGTTCATTAGTCATTGTGACTCGTTGTGTGAACCATTTATCCTTGTTCATTAGTCCTTGTAACTCGTAATGTTAACCTTTTGTCCTTGTGACTCGTTGTGTGAATTATTTGTCCTTTTTCTTTAGTCCTTGTGACTCGTTGTTTAAACCATTTGTCCTTGTTTATTAGTCCTTGTGATTCGTTTTGTAAACGATTTGTCCTTGTTATTGTGACTTGTTGTGTAAACCATTTTTCCTTGTTCATTAGTCCTTGTGACTCGTTGTGTTAAGCATTTGTCCTTGTGACTCGTTGTGTAAACCATTTGTCCTTGTGACTAGTTGTGTGAACCATTTGTCCTTGTTCATTAGTCCTTGTGACTAGTTGTATAAACCATTTGTAACAAGGACTCAATGTGTAAATCATTTGTCCTTGTTCTATAGTCCTTGTGACTCCTTGAGTGAACCATTTGTCCTTGTTCATTAGTCCTTGTAACTCGTAATTTTAACCATTTCTCCTTGTGACTCGTTGTGTAAACCATTTGTCCTTGTTCATTAATCCATGTGACTCGTTGTGTGAGCCATTTGTTCTTGTTCATTAGTCATTGTGACTCGTTGTGTGAACCATTTATCCTTGTTCATTAGTCCTTGTGACTCGTTGTGTGAACCATTTGTCCTTGTGACTCGTTGTGTAAACCATTTGTCCTTGTGACAAGTTGTGTGAACCATTTGTCCTTGTTCATTAGTCCTTGTGACTCGTTCTATAAACCATTTGTAACAAGGACTCAATGTGTAAATCATTTGTTCTTGTTCTTTAGTCCTTGTGAGTCGTTGAGTGAAACATTTGTCCTTGTTCATTAGTCCTTGTAACTCGTTATGTTAACCATTTGTCCTTGTGACTCGTTGTGTGAACCATTTGTCCTTGTTCATTAGTCCTTGTGACTCGTTGTGTGAACCATTTGTCCTTGTTCTCTAGTCCTTGTGACTCATTGTGTGAACCATTTGTCCTTGTTCATTAGTCCTTGTGACTCGTTGTGTAAACTATTTGTCCTTGTTCATTAGTCATTGTGACTCGTTGTGTGAACCATTTATCCTTGTTCATTAGTCCTTGTAACTCGTAATGTTAACCTTTTGTCCTTGTGACTCGTTGTGTGAACTATTTGTCCTTTTTCTTTAGTCCTTGTGACTCGTTGTTTAAACCATTTGTCCTTGTTTATTAGTCCTTGTGATTCGTTTTGTAAACGATTTGTCCTTGTTATTGTGACTTGTTGTGTAAACCATTTTTCCTTCTTCATTAGTCCTTGTGACTCGTTGTGTTAAGCATTTGTCCTTGTGACTCGTTGTGTAAACCATTTGTCCTTGTGACTAGTTGTGTGAACCATTTGTCCTTGTTCATTAGTCCTTGTGACTAGTTGTATAAACCATTTGTAACAAGGACTCAATGTGTAAATCATTTGTCCTTGTTCTATAGTCCTTGTGACTCCTTGAGTGAACCATTTGTCCTTGTTCATTAGTCCTTGTAACTCGTAATTTTAACCATTTCTCCTTGTGACTCGTTGTGTAAACCATTTGTCCTTGTTCATTAATCCATGTGACTCGTTGTGTGAGCCATTTGTTCTTGTTCATTAGTCATTGTGACTCGTTGTGTGAACCATTTATCCTTGTTCATTAGTCCTTGTGACTCGTTGTGTGAACCATTTGTCCTTGTGACTCGTTGTGTAAACCATTTGTCCTTGTGACAAGTTGTGTGAACCATTTTTCCTTGTTCATTAGTCCTTGTGACTCGTTCTATAAACCATTTGTAACAAGGACTCAATGTGTAAATCATTTGTCCTTGTTCTATAGTCCTTGTGACTCCTTGAGTGAACCATTTGTCCTTGTTCATTAGTCCTTGTAACTCGTTATGTTAACCATTTGTCCTTGTGACTCGTTGTGTGAACCATTTGTCCTTGTTTATTAGTCCTTGTGACTCGTTGTGTGAACCATTTGTCCTTGTTCTCTTGTCCTTGTGACTCATAGTTTAAACCAATTGTCCTTGTGACTCGTTGTGTGAACCATTTGTCCTTGTTCATTAGTCCTTGTGACTCGTTGTGTGAACCATTTGTCCTTGTTCTCTAGTCCTTGTGACTCATTGTGTGAACCATTTGTCCTTGTTCATTAGTCCTTGTGACTCGTTGTATAAACTATTTGTCCTTGTTCATTAGTCATTGTGACTCGTTGTGTGAACCATTTATCCTTGTTCATTAGTCCTTGTAACTCGTAATGTTAACCATTTGTCCTTGTGACTCATTGTGTGAACTATTTGTCCTTTTTCTTAAGTCCTTGTGACTCATTGTTTAAACCATTTGTCCTTGTTTATTAGTCCTTGTGATTCGTTTTGTAAACCATTTGTCCTTGTTATTGTGACTTGTTGTGTGAACCATTTATCCTTGTTCATTAGTCCTTGTGACTCGTTGTGTTAAGCATTTGTCCTTGTGACTCGTTGTGTAAACCATTTGTCCTTGTGACTAGTTGTGTGAACCATTTGTCCTTGTTCATTAGTCCTTGTGACTCGTTCTATAAACAATTTGTAACAAGGACTCAATGTGTAAATCATTTGTCCTTGTTCTTTAGTCCTTGTGACTCGTTGAGTGAAACATTTGTCCTTGTTCATTAGTCCTTGTAACTCGTTATGTTAACCATTTGTCCTTGTGACTCGTTGTGTGAACCATTTGTCCTTCTTCATTAGTCCTTGTGACTCGTTGTGTGAACCATTTGTCCTTGTTCTCTAGTCCTTGTGACTCATTGTGTGAACCATTTGTCCTTGTTCATTAGTCCTTGTGACTCGTTATGTAAACTATTTGTCCTTGTTCATTAGTCATTGTGACTCGCTGTATGAACCATTTATCCTTGTTCATTAGTCCTTGTAACTCGTAATGTTAACCATTTGTCCTTGTGACACGTTGTGTGAACTATTTGTCCTTTTTCTTTAGTCCTTGTGACTCGTTGTTTAAACCATTTGTCCTTGTTTATTAGTCCTTGTGATTCGTTTTGTAAACGATTTGTCCTTGTTATTGTGACTTGTTGTGTAAACCATTTTTCCTTGTTCATTAGTCCTTGTGACTCGTTGTGTTAAGCATTTGTCCTTGTGACTCGTTGTGTAAACCATTTGTCCTTGTGACTAGTTGTGTGAACCATTTTTCCTTGTTCATTAGTCCTTGTGACTCGTTCTATAAACCATTTGTAACAAGGACTCAATGTGTAAATCATTTGTCCTTGTTCTTTAGTCCTTGTGACTCGTTGAGTGAAACATTTGTCCTTGTTCATTAGTCCTTGTAACTCGTTATGTTAACCATTTGTCCTTGTGACTCGTTGTGTGAACCGTTTGTCCTTCTTCATTAGTCCTTGTGACTCGTTGTGTGAACCATTTGTCCTTGTTCTCTAGTCCTTGTGACTCATTGTGTGAACCATTTGTCCTTGTTCATTAGTCCTTGTGACTCGTTGTGTAAACTATTTGTCCTTGTTCATTAGTCATTGTGACTCGTTGTGTGAACCATTTATCCTTGTTCATTAGTCCTTGTAACTCGTAATGTTAACCTTTTGTCCTTGTGACTCTTTGTGTGAACTATTTGTCCTTTTTCTTTAGTCCTTGTGACTCGTTGTTTAAACCATTTGTCCTTGTTTATTAGTCCTTGTGATTCGTTATGTAAACGATTTGTCCTTGTTATTGTGACTTGTTGTGTAAACCATTTTTCCTTGTTCATTAGTCCTTGTGACTCGTTGTGTTAAGCATTTGTCCTTGTGACTCGTTGTGTAAACCATTTGTCCTTGTGACTAGTTGTGTGAACCATTTGTCCTTGTTCATTAGTCCTTGTGACTAGTTGTATAAACCATTTGTAACAAGGACTCAATGTGTAAATCATTTGTCCTTGTTCTATAGTCCTTGTGACTCCTTGAGTGAACCATTTGTCCTTGTTCATTAGTCCTTGTAACTCGTAATGTTAACCATTTCTCCTTGTGACTCGTTGTGTAAACCATTTGTCCTTGTTCATTAATCCATGTGACTCGTTGTGTGAGCCATTTGTTCTTGTTCATTAGTCATTGTGACTCGTTGTGTGAACCATTTATCCTTGTTCATTAGTCCTTGTGACTCGTTGTGTGAACCATTTGTCCTTGTGACTCGTTGTGTAAACCATTTGTCCTTGTGACAAGTTGTGTGAACCATTTGTCATTGTTCATTAGTCCTTGTGACTCGTTCTATAAACCATTTGTAACAAGGACTCAATGTGTAAATCATTTGTCCTTGTTCTTTAGTCCTTGTGAGTCGTTGAGTGAAACATTTGTCCTTGTTCATTAGTCCTTGTAACTCGTTATGTTAACCATTTGTCCTTGTGACTCGTTGTGTGAACCATTTGTCCTTGTTCATTAGTCCTTGTGACTCGTTGTGTGAACCATTTGTCCTTGTTCTCTAGTCCTTGTGACTCATTGTGTGAACCATTTGTCCTTGTTCATTAGTCCTTGTGACTCGTTGTGTAAACTATTTGTCCTTGTTCATTAGTCATTGTGACTCGTTGTGTGAACCATTTATCCTTGTTCATTAGTCCTTGTAACTCGTAATGTTAACCATTTGTCCTTGTGACTCGTTGTGTGAACTATTTGTCCTTTTTCTTTAGTCCTTGTGACTCGTTGTTTAAACCATTTGTCCTTGTTTATTAGTCCTTGTGATTCGTTTTGTAAACCATTTGTCCTTGTTATTGTGACTTGTTGTGTGAACCATTTTTCCTTGTTCATTAGTCCTTGTGACTCCTTGTGTTAAGCATTTGTCCTTGTGACTCGTTGTGTAAACCATTTGTCCTTGTGACTAGTTGTGTGAACCATTTGTCCTTGTTCATTAGTCCTTGTGACTAGTTGTATAAACCATTTGTAACAAGGACTCAATGTGTAAATCATTTGTCCTTGTTCTATAGTCCTTGTGACTCCTTGAGTGAACCATTTGTCCTTGTTCATTAGTCCTTGTAACTCGTTATGTTAACCATTTGTCCTTGTGACTCGTTGTGTGAACCATTTGTCCTTGTTTATTAGTCCTTGTGACTCGTTGTGTGAACCATTTGTCCTTGTTCTCTAGTCCTTGTGACTCATAGTTTAAACCAATTGTCCTTATGACTCGTTGTGTGAACCATTTGTCCTTGTTCATTAATCCTTGTGACTCGTTGTGTAAACTATTTGTCCTTGTTCATTAGTCCTTGTGACTCGTTGTGTGAACCATTTATCCTTATTCATTAGTTCTTGTAACTCGTAATGTTAACCATTTGTCCTTGTGACTCGCTGTGTAAACTATTTGTCCTTCTTCATTAGTGCATGTGACTCGTTGTGTGAGCCATTTGTTCTTGTTCATTTGTCCTTGTGACTCGTTGTGTGAACCGTTTGTCCTTCTTCATTAGTCCTTGTGACTCGTTGTGTGAACCATTTGTCCTTGTTCTCTAGTCCTTGTGACTCATTGTGTGAACCATTTGTCCTTGTTCATTAGTCCTTGTGACGCGTTGTGTAAACTATTTGTCCTTGTTCATTAGTCATTGTGACTCGTTGTGTGAACCATTTATCCTTGTTCATTAGTCCTTGTAACTCGTAATGTTAACCTTTTGTCCTTGTGACTCTTTGTGTGAACTATTTGTCCTTTTTCTTTAGTCCTTGTGACTCGTTGTTTAAACCATTTGTCCTTGTTTATTAGTCCTTGTGATTCGTTATGTAAACGATTTGTCCTTGTTATTGTGACTTGTTGTGTAAACCATTTTTCCATGTTCATTAGTCCTTGTGACTCGTTGTGTTAAGCATTTGTCCTTGTGACTCGTTGTGTAAACCATTTGTCCTTGTGACTAGTTGTGTGAACCATTTGTCCTTGTTCATTAGTCCTTGTGACTAGTTGTATAAACCATTTGTAACAAGGACTCAATGTGTAAATCATTTGTCCTTGTTCTATAGTCCTTGTGACTCCTTGAGTGAACCATTTGTCCTTGTTCATTAGTCCTTGTAACTAGTAATGTTAACCATTTCTCCTTGTGACTCGTTGTGTAAACCATTTGTCCTTGTTCATTAATCCATGTGACTCGTTGTGTGAGCCATTTGTTCTTGTTCATTAGTCATTGTGACTCGTTGTGTGAACCATTTATCCTTGTTCATTAGTCCTTGTGACTCGTTGTGTGAACCATTTGTCCTTGTGACTCGTTGTGTAAACCATTTGTCCTTGTGACAAGTTGTGTGAACCATTTGTCATTGTTCATTAGTCCTTGTGACTCGTTCTATAAACCATTTGTAACAAGGACTCAATGTGTAAATCATTTGTCCTTGTTCTTTAGTCCTTGTGAGTCGTTGAGTGAAACATTTGTCCTTGTTCATTAGTCCTTGTAACTCGTTATGTTAACCATTTGTCCTTGTGACTCGTTGTGTGAACCATTTGTCCTTGTTCATTAGTCCTTGTGACTCGTTGTGTGAACCATTTGTCCTTGTTCTCTAGTCCTTGTGACTCATTGTGTGAACCATTTGTCCTTGTTCATTAGTCCTTGTGACTCGTTGTGTAAACTATTTGTCCTTGTTCATTAGTCATTGTGACTCGTTGTGTGAACCATTTATCCTTGTTCATTAGTCCTTGTAACTCGTAATGTTAACCATTTGTCCTTGTGACTCGTTGTGTGAACTATTTGTCCTTTTTCTTTAGTCCTTGTGACTCGTTGTTTAAACCATTTGTCCTTGTTTATTAGTCCTTGTGATTCGTTTTGTAAACCATTTGTCCTTGTTATTGTGACTTGTTGTGTGAACCATTTTTCCTTGTTCATTAGTCCTTGTGACTCCTTGTGTTAAGCATTTGTCCTTGTGACTCGTTGTGTAAACCATTTGTCCTTGTGACTAGTTGTGTGAACCATTTGTCCTTGTTCATTAGTCCTTGTGACTAGTTGTATAAACCATTTGTAACAAGGACTCAATGTGTAAATCATTTGTCCTTGTTCTATAGTCCTTGTGACTCCTTGAGTGAACCATTTGTCCTTGTTCATTAGTCCTTGTAACTCGTTATGTTAACCATTTGTCCTTGTGACTCGTTGTGTGAACCATTTGTCCTTGTTTATTAGTCCTTGTGACTCGTTGTGTGAACCATTTGTCCTTGTTCTCTAGTCCTTGTGACTCATAGTTTAAACCAATTGTCCTTGTGACTCGTTGTGTGAACCATTTGTCCTTGTTCATTAATCCTTGTGACTCGTTGTGTAAACTATTTGTCCTTGTTCATTAGTCCTTGTGACTCGTTGTGTGAACCATTTATCCTTATTCATTAGTTCTTGTAACTCGTAATGTTAACCATTTGTCCTTGTGACTCGCTGTGTAAACTATTTGTCCTTCTTCATTAGTGCATGTGACTCGTTGTGTGAGCCATTTGTTCTTGTTCATTAGTCCTTGTGACTCGTTGTGTGAACCATTTGTCCTTGTTCATTAGTCCTTGTGACTCGTTGTGTCAACTATTTGTCCTTGTTCATTAGCATTGTCACTCGTTGTGTGAACCATTTATCCTTGTTCATTAGTCCTTGTAACTCGTAATGTTAACCATTTGTCCTTGTGACTCGTTGTGTGAACTATTTGTCCTTTTTCTTAAGTCCTTGTGACTCGTTGTTTAAACCATTTGTCCTTGTTTATTAGTCCTTGTGATTCGTTTTGTAAACCATTTGTCCTTGTTATTGTGACTTGTTGTGTGAACCATTTATCCTTGTTCATTAGTCCTTGTGACTCGTTGTGTTAAGCATTTGTCCTTGTGACTCGTTGTGTAAACCATTTGTCCTTGTGACTAGTTGTGTGAACCATTTGTCCTTGTTCATTAGTCCTTGTGACTCGTTCTATAAACAATTTGTAACAAGGACTCAATGTGTAAATCATTTGTCCTTGTTCTTTAGTCCTTGTGACTCGTTGAGTGAAACATTTGTCCTTGTTCATTAGTCCTTGTAACTCGTTATGTTAACCATTTGTCCTTGTGACTCGTTGTGTGAACCATTTGTCCTTGTTCATTTGTCCTTGTGACTAGTTGTATAAACCATTTGTAACAAGGACTCAATGTGTAAATCATTTATCCTTGTTCTATAGTCCTTGTGACTCCTTGAGTGAACCATTTGTCCTTGTTCATTAGTCCTTGTAACTCGTTATGTTAACCATTTGTCCTTGTGACTCGTTGTGTGAACCATTTGTCCCTGTTCTTTAGTCCTTGTGACTCGTTGTCTAAACCGTTAGTCCTTGTTTATTAGTCCTTGTGACTCGTTGTGTAAACCCTTTGTCCTTGTTATTGTGACTTATTGTGTGAACCATTTTTCCTTGCTCATTAGTCCTTATGACTCCTTGTGTAAACCATTTGTCCTTGTTCATTAGTCCATGTGACTCGTTGTGTGAACCATTTGTCCTTGTTCATTACTCCTTGTAACTCGTAATGTAAACCATTTCTCCTTGTGACTCGTTGTGTAAACCATTTGTCCTTGTTCATTAATCCATGTGACTCGTTGTGTGAGCCAGTTGTTCTTGTTCATTAGTCATTGTGACTCGTTGTGTGAACCATTTATCCTTGTTCATTAGTCCTTGTGACTCGTTGTGTGAACCATTTGTCCTTGTGACTCGTTGTGTAAACCATTTGTCCTTGTGACAAGTTGTGTGAACCATTTGTCCTTGTTCATTAGTCCTTGTGACTCGTTCTATAAACCATTTGTAACAAGGACTCAATGTGTAAATCATTTGTCCTTGTTCTTTAGTCCTTGTGACTCGTTGAGTGAAACATTTGTCCTTGTTCATTAGTCCTTCTAACTCGTTATGTTAACCATTTATCCTTGTGACTTGTTGTGTGAACCATTTGTCCTTGTTCATTAGTCCTTGTGACTCGTTGTGTGAACCATTTGTCCTTGTTCTCTAGTCCTTGTGACTCATTGTGTGAGCCATTTGTCCTTGTTCATTAGTCCTTGTGACTCGTTGTGTAAACTATTTGTCCTTGTTCATTAGTCATTGTGACTCGTTGTGTGAACCATATATCTCCATTTCATTAGTCCTTGTAACTCGTAATGTTAACCATTTGTCCTTGTGACTCGTTGTGTGAACTATTTGTCCTTTTTCTTTAGTCCTTGTGACTCGTTGTTTAAACCATTTGTCCTTGTTTATTAGTCCTTGTGATTCGTTTTGTAAACCATTTGTCCTTGTTATTGTGACTTGTTGTGTGAACCATTTTTCCTTGTTCATTAGTCCTTGTGACTCGTTGTGTTAAGCATTTGTCCTTGTGACTCGTTGTGTAAACCATTTGTCCTTGTGACTAGTTGTGTGAACCATTTGTCCTTGTTCATTAGTCCTTGTGACTAGTTGTATAAACCATTTGTAACAAGGACTCAATGTGTAAATCATTTGTCCTTGTTCTATAGTCCTTGTGACTCCTTGAGTGAACCATTTGTCCTTGTTCATTAGTCCTTGTAACTCGTTATGTTAACCATTTGTCCTTGTGACTCGTTGTGTGAACCATTTGTCCTTGTTTATTAGTCCTTGTGACTCGTTGTGTGAACCATTTGTCCTTGTTCTCTAGTCCTTGTGACTCATAGTTTAAACCAATTGTCCTTGTGACTCGTTGTGTGAACCATTTGTCCTTGTGACTCGTTGTGTAAACTATTTGTCCTTTTTCTTAAGTCCTTGTGACTCGTTGTTTAAACCATTTGTCCTTGTTTATTAGTCCTTGTGATTCGTTATGTAAACGATTTGTCCTTGTTATTGTGACTTGTTGTGTAAACCATTTTTCCTTGTTCATTAGTCCTTGTGACTCGTTGTGTTAAGCATTTGTCCTTGTGACTCGTTGTGTAAACCATTTGTCCTTGTGACTAGTTGTGTGAACCATTTGTCCTTGTTCATTAGTCCTTGTGACTAGTTGTATAAACCATTTGTAACAAGGACTCAATGTGTAAATCATTTGTCCTTGTTCATTAGTCATTGTGACTCGTTGTGTGAACCATTTATCCTTGTTCATTAGTCCTTGTAACTCGTAATGTTAACCTTTTGTCCTTGTGACTCTTTGTGTGAACTATTTGTCCTTTTTCTTTAGTCCTTGTGACTCGTTGTTTAAACCATTTGTCCTTGTTTATTAGTCCTTGTGATTCGTTATGTAAACGATTTGTCCTTGTTATTGTGACTTGTTGTGTAAACCATTTTTCCTTGTTCATTAGTCCTTGTGACTCGTTGTGTTAAGCATTTGTCCTTGTGACTCGTTGTGTAAACCATTTGTCCTTGTGACTAGTTGTGTGAACCATTTGTCCTTGTTCATTAGTCCTTGTGACTAGTTGTATAAACCATTTGTAACAAGGACTCAATGTGTAAATCATTTGTCCTTGTTCTATAGTCCTTGTGACTCCTTGAGTGAACCATTTGTCCTTGTTCATTAGTCCTTGTAACTAGTAATGTTAACCATTTCTCCTTGTGACTCGTTGTGTAAACCATTTGTCCTTGTTCATTAATCCATGTGACTCGTTGTGTGAGCCATTTGTTCTTGTTCATTAGTCATTGTGACTCGTTGTGTGAACCATTTATCCTTGTTCATTAGTCCTTGTGACTCGTTGTGTGAACCATTTGTCCTTGTGACTCGTTGTGTAAACCATTTGTCCTTGTGACAAGTTGTGTGAACCATTTGTCATTGTTCATTAGTCCTTGTGACTCGTTCTATAAACCATTTGTAACAAGGACTCAATGTGTAAATCATTTGTCCTTGTTCTTTAGTCCTTGTGAGTCGTTGAGTGAAACATTTGTCCTTGTTCTTTAGTCCTTGTAACTCGTTATGTTAACCATTTGTCCTTGTGACTCGTTGTGTGAACCATTTGTCCTTGTTCATTAGTCCTTGTGACTCGTTGTGTGAACCATTTGTCCTTGTTCTCTAGTCCTTGTGACTCATTGTGTGAACCATTTGTCCTTGTTCATTAGTCCTTGTGACTCGTTGTGTAAACTATTTGTCCTTGTTCATTAGTCATTGTGACTCGTTGTGTGAACCATTTATCCTTGTTCATTAGTCCTTGTAACTCGTAATGTTAACCATTTGTCCTTGTGACTCGTTGTGTGAACTATTTGTCCTTTTTCTTTAGTCCTTGTGACTCGTTGTTTAAACCATTTGTCCTTGTTTATTAGTCCTTGTGATTCGTTTTGTAAACCATTTGTCCTTGTTATTGTGACTTGTTGTGTGAACCATTTTTCCTTGTTCATTAGTCCTTGTGACTCCTTGTGTTAAGCATTTGTCCTTGTGACTCGTTGTGTAAACCATTTGTCCTTGTGACTAGTTGTGTGAACCATTTGTCCTTGTTCATTAGTCCTTGTGACTAGTTGTATAAACCATTTGTAACAAGGACTCAATGTGTAAATCATTTGTCCTTGTTCTATAGTCCTTGTGACTCCTTGAGTGAACCATTTGTCCTTGTTCATTAGTCCTTGTAACTCGTTATGTTAACCATTTGTCCTTGTGACTCGTTGTGTGAACCATTTGTCCTTGTTTATTAGTCCTTGTGACTCGTTGTGTGAACCATTTGTCCTTGTTCTCTAGTCCTTGTGACTCATAGTTTAAACCAATTGTCCTTGTGACTCGTTGTGTGAACCATTTGTCCTTGTTCATTAATCCTTGTGACTCGTTGTGTAAACTATTTGTCCTTGTTCATTAGTCCTTGTGACTCGTTGTGTGAACCATTTATCCTTATTCATTAGTTCTTGTAACTCGTAATGTTAACCATTTGTCCTTGTGACTCATTGTGTAAACCATTTGTCCTTCTTCATTAGTGCATGTGACTGTCGTTGTGTGAGCCATTTGTTCTTGTTCATTAGTCCTTGTGACTCGTTGTGTGAACCATTTGTCCTTGTTCATTAGTCCTTGTGACTCGTTGTGTCAACTATTTGTCCTTGTTCATTAGCATTGTCACTCGTTGTGTGAACCATTTATCCTTGTTCATTAGTCCTTGTAACTCGTAATGTTAACCATTTGTCCTTGTGACTCGTTGTGTGAACTATTTGTCCTTTTTCTTAAGTCCTTGTGACTCGTTGTTTAAACCATTTGTCCTTGTTTATTAGTCCTTGTGATTCGTTTTGTAAACCATTTGTCCTTGTTATTGTGACTTGTTGTGTGAACCATTTATCCTTGTTCATTAGTCCTTGTGACTCGTTGTGTTAAGCATTTGTCCTTGTGACTCGTTGTGTAAACCATTTGTCCTTGTGACTAGTTGTGTGAACCATTTGTCCTTGTTCATTAGTCCTTGTGACTCGTTCTATAAACAATTTGTAACAAGGACTCAATGTGTAAATCATTTGTCCTTGTTCTTTAGTCCTTGTGACTCGTTGAGTGAAACATTTGTCCTTGTTCATTAGTCCTTGTAACTCGTTATGTTAACCATTTGTCCTTGTGACTCGTTGTGTGAACCATTTGTCCTTGTTCATTTGTCCTTGTGACTAGTTGTATAAACCATTTGTAACAAGGACTCAATGTGTAAATCATTTATCCTTGTTCTATAGTCCTTGTGACTCCTTGAGTGAACCATTTGTCCTTGTTCATTAGTCCTTGTAACTCGTTATGTTAACCATTTGTCCTTGTGACTCGTTGTGTGAACCATTTGTCCCTGTTCTTTAGTCCTTGTGACTCGTTGTCTAAACCGTTAGTCCTTGTTTATTAGTCCTTGTGACTCGTTGTGTAAACCCTTTGTCCTTGTTATTGTGACTTATTGTGTGAACCATTTTTCCTTGCTCATTAGTCCTTATGACTCCTTGTGTAAACCATATGTCCTTGTTCATTAGTCCATGTGACTCGTTGTGTGAACCATTTGTCCTTGTTCATTACTCCTTGTAACTCGTAATGTAAACCATTTCTCCTTGTGACTCGTTGTGTAAACCATTTGTCCTTGTTCATTAATCCATGTGACTCGTTGTGTGAGCCAGTTGTTCTTGTTCATTAGTCATTGTGACTCGTTGTGTGAACCATTTATCCTTGTTCATTAGTCCTTGTGACTCGTTGTGTGAACCATTTGTCCTTGTGACTCGTTGTGTAAACCATTTGTCCTTGTGACAAGTTGTGTGAACCATTTGTCCTTGTTCATTAGTCCTTGTGACTCGTTCTATAAACCATTTGTAACAAGGACTCAATGTGTAAATCATTTGTCCTTGTTCTTTAGTCCTTGTGACTCGTTGAGTGAAACATTTGTCCTTGTTCATTAGTCCTTCTAACTCGTTATGTTAACCATTTATCCTTGTGACTTGTTGTGTGAACCATTTGTCCTTGTTCATTAGTCCTTGTGACTCGTTGTGTGAACCATTTGTCCTTGTTCTCTAGTCCTTGTGACTCATTGTGTGAGCCATTTGTCCTTGTTCATTAGTCCTTGTGACTCGTTGTGTAAACTATTTGTCCTTGTTCATTAGTCATTGTGACTCGTTGTGTGAACCATATATCTCCATTTCATTAGTCCTTGTAACTCGTAATGTTAACCATTTGTCCTTGTGACTCGTTGTGTGAACTATTTGTCCTTTTTCTTTAGTCCTTGTGACTCGTTGTTTAAACCATTTGTCCTTGTTTATTAGTCCTTGTGATTCGTTTTGTAAACCATTTGTCCTTGTTATTGTGACTTGTTGTGTGAACCATTTTTCCTTGTTCATTAGTCCTTGTGACTCGTTGTGTTAAGCATTTGTCCTTGTGACTCGTTGTGTAAACCATTTGTCCTTGTGACTAGTTGTGTGAACCATTTGTCCTTGTTCATTAGTCCTTGTGACTAGTTGTATAAACCATTTGTAACAAGGACTCAATGTGTAAATCATTTGTCCTTGTTCTATAGTCCTTGTGACTCCTTGAGTGAACCATTTGTCCTTGTTCATTAGTCCTTGTAACTCGTTATGTTAACCATTTGTCCTTGTGACTCGTTGTGTGAACCATTTGTCCTTGTTTATTAGTCCTTGTGACTCGTTGTGTGAACCATTTGTCCTTGTTCTCTAGTCCTTGTGACTCATAGTTTAAACCAATTGTCCTTGTGACTCGTTGTGTGAACCATTTGTCCTTGTGACTCGTTGTGTAAACTATTTGTCCTTTTTCTTAAGTCCTTGTGACTCGTTGTTTAAACCATTTGTCCTTGTTTATTAGTCCTTGTGATTCGTTATGTAAACGATTTGTCCTTGTTATTGTGACTTGTTGTGTAAACCATTTTTCCTTGTTCATTAGTCCTTGTGACTCGTTGTGTTAAGCATTTGTCCTTGTGACTCGTTGTGTAAACCATTTGTCCTTGTGACTAGTTGTGTGAACCATTTGTCCTTGTTCATTAGTCCTTGTGACTAGTTGTATAAACCATTTGTAACAAGGACTCAATGTGTAAATCATTTGTCCTTGTTCTATAGTCCTTGTGACTCCTTGAGTGAACCATTTGTCCTTGTTCATTAGTCCTTGTAACTAGTAATGTTAACCATTTCTCCTTGTGACTCGTTGTGTAAACCATTTGTCCTTGTTCATTAATCCATGTGACTCGTTGTGTGAGCCATTTGTTCTTGTTCATTAGTCATTGTGACTCGTTGTGTGAACCATTTATCCTTGTTCATTAGTCCTTGTGACTCGTTGTGTGAACCATTTGTCCTTGTGACTCGTTGTGTAAACCATTTGTCCTTGTGACAAGTTGTGTGAACCATTTGTCATTGTTCATTAGTCCTTGTGACTCGTTCTATAAACCATTTGTAACAAGGACTCAATGTGTAAATCATTTGTCCTTGTTCTTTAGTCCTTGTGAGTCGTTGAGTGAAACATTTGTCCTTGTTCATTAGTCCTTGTAACTCGTTATGTTAACCATTTGTCCTTGTGACTCGTTGTGTGAACCATTTGTCCTTGTTCATTAGTCCTTGTGACTCGTTGTGTGAACCATTTGTCCTTGTTCTCTAGTCCTTGTGACTCATTGTGTGAACCATTTGTCCTTGTTCATTAGTCCTTGTGACTCGTTGTGTAAACTATTTGTCCTTGTTCATTAGTCATTGTGACTCGTTGTGTGAACCATTTATCCTTGTTCATTAGTCCTTGTAACTCGTAATGTTAACCATTTGTCCTTGTGACTCGTTGTGTGAACTATTTGTCCTTTTTCTTTAGTCCTTGTGACTCGTTGTTTAAACCATTTGTCCTTGTTTATTAGTCCTTGTGATTCGTTTTGTAAACCATTTGTCCTTGTTATTGTGACTTGTTGTGTGAACCATTTTTCCTTGTTCATTAGTCCTTGTGACTCCTTGTGTTAAGCATTTGTCCTTGTGACTCGTTGTGTAAACCATTTGTCCTTGTGACTAGTTGTGTGAACCATTTGTCCTTGTTCATTAGTCCTTGTGACTAGTTGTATAAACCATTTGTAACAAGGACTCAATGTGTAAATCATTTGTCCTTGTTCTATAGTCCTTGTGACTCCTTGAGTGAACCATTTGTCCTTGTTCATTAGTCCTTGTAACTCGTTATGTTAACCATTTGTCCTTGTGACTCGTTGTGTGAACCATTTGTCCTTGTTTATTAGTCCTTGTGACTCGTTGTGTGAACCATTTGTCCTTGTTCTCTAGTCCTTGTGACTCATAGTTTAAACCAATTGTCCTTGTGACTCGTTGTGTGAACCATTTGTCCTTGTTCATTAATCCTTGTGACTCGTTGTGTAAACTATTTGTCCTTGTTCATTAGTCCTTGTGACTCGTTGTGTGAACCATTTATCCTTATTCATTAGTTCTTGTAACTCGTAATGTTAACCATTTGTCCTTGTGACTCATTGTGTAAACTATTTGTCCTTCTTCATTAGTGCATGTGACTCGTTGTGTGAGCCATTTGTTCTTGTTCATTAGTCCTTGTGACTCGTTGTGTGAACCATTTGTCCTTGTTCATTAGTCCTTGTGACTCGTTGTGTCAACTATTTGTCCTTGTTCATTAGCATTGTCACTCGTTGTGTGAACCATTTATCCTTGTTCATTAGTCCTTGTAACTCGTAATGTTAACCATTTGTCCTTGTGACTCGTTGTGTGAACTATTTGTCCTTTTTCTTAAGTCCTTGTGACTCGTTGTTTAAACCATTTGTCCTTGTTTATTAGTCCTTGTGATTCGTTTTGTAAACCATTTGTCCTTGTTATTGTGACTTGTTGTGTGAACCATTTATCCTTGTTCATTAGTCCTTGTGACTCGTTGTGTTAAGCATTTGTCCTTGTGACTCGTTGTGTAAACCATTTGTCCTTGTGACTAGTTGTGTGAACCATTTGTCCTTGTTCATTAGTCCTTGTGACTCGTTCTATAAACAATTTGTAACAAGGACTCAATGTGTAAATCATTTGTCCTTGTTCTTTAGTCCTTGTGACTCGTTGAGTGAAACATTTGTCCTTGTTCATTAGTCCTTGTAACTCGTTATGTTAACCATTTGTCCTTGTGACTCGTTGTGTGAACCATTTGTCCTTGTTCATTTGTCCTTGTGACTAGTTGTATAAACCATTTGTAACAAGGACTCAATGTGTAAATCATTTATCCTTGTTCTATAGTCCTTGTGACTCCTTGAGTGAACCATTTGTCCTTGTTCATTAGTCCTTGTAACTCGTTATGTTAACCATTTGTCCTTGTGACTCGTTGTGTGAACCATTTGTCCTTGTTCTTTAGTCCTTGTGACTCGTTGTCTAAACCGTTAGTCCTTGTTTATTAGTCCTTGTGACTCGTTGTGTAAACCCTTTGTCCTTGTTATTGTGACTTATTGTGTGAACCATTTTTCCTTGCTCATTAGTCCTTATGACTCCTTGTGTAAACCATTTGTCCTTGTTCATTAGTCCATGTGACTCGTTGTGTGAACCATTTGTCCTTGTTCATTACTCCTTGTAACTCGTAATGTAAACCATTTCTCCTTGTGACTCGTTGTGTAAACCATTTGTCCTTGTTCATTAATCCATGTGACTCGTTGTGTGAGCCAGTTGTTCTTGTTCATTAGTCATTGTGACTCGTTGTGTGAACCATTTATCCTTGTTCATTAGTCCTTGTGACTCGTTGTGTGAACCATTTGTCCTTGTGACTCGTTGTGTAAACCATTTGTCCTTGTGACAAGTTGTGTGAACCATTTGTCCTTGTTCATTAGTCCTTGTGACTCGTTCTATAAACCATTTGTAACAAGGACTCAATGTGTAAATCATTTGTCCTTGTTCTTTAGTCCTTGTGACTCGTTGAGTGAAACATTTGTCCTTGTTCATTAGTCCTTCTAACTCGTTATGTTAACCATTTATCCTTGTGACTTGTTGTGTGAACCATTTGTCCTTGTTCATTAGTCCTTGTGACTCGTTGTGTGAACCATTTGTCCTTGTTCTCTAGTCCTTGTGACTCATTGTGTGAGCCATTTGTCCTTGTTCATTAGTCCTTGTGACTCGTTGTGTAAACTATTTGTCCTTGTTCATTAGTCATTGTGACTCGTTGTGTGAACCATATATCTCCATTTCATTAGTCCTTGTAACTCGTAATGTTAACCATTTGTCCTTGTGACTCGTTGTGTGAACTATTTGTCCTTTTTCTTTAGTCCTTGTGACTCGTTGTTTAAACCATTTGTCCTTGTTTATTAGTCCTTGTGATTCGTTTTGTAAACCATTTGTCCTTGTTATTGTGACTTGTTGTGTGAACCATTTTTCCTTGTTCATTAGTCCTTGTGACTCGTTGTGTTAAGCATTTGTCCTTGTGACTCGTTGTGTAAACCATTTGTCCTTGTGACTAGTTGTGTGAACCATTTGTCCTTGTTCATTAGTCCTTGTGACTAGTTGTATAAACCATTTGTAACAAGGACTCAATGTGTAAATCATTTGTCCTTGTTCTATAGTCCTTGTGACTCCTTGAGTGAACCATTTGTCCTTGTTCATTAGTCCTTGTAACTCGTTATGTTAACCATTTGTCCTTGTGACTCGTTGTGTGAACCATTTGTCCTTGTTTATTAGTCCTTGTGACTCGTTGTGTGAACCATTTGTCCTTGTTCTCTAGTCCTTGTGACTCATAGTTTAAACCAATTGTCCTTGTGACTCGTTGTGTGAACCATTTGTCCTTGTTCATTAGTCCTTGTGACTCGTTGTGTAAACTATTTGTCCTTGTTCATTAGTCCTTGTGACTCGTTGTGTGAACCATTTATCCTTATTCATTAGTTCTTGAAACTCGTAATGTTAACCATTTGTCCTTGTGACTCGTTGTGTAAACTATTTGTCCTTCTTCATTAGACCATGTGACTCGTTGTGTGAGCCATTTGTTCTTGTTCATTAGTCCTTGTGACTCGTTGTGTGAACCATTTGTCCTTGTTCATTAGTCCTTGTGACTCGTTGTGTAAACTATTTGTCCTTGTTCATTAGTCATTGTGACTCGTTGTGTGAACCATTTATCCTTGTTCATTAGTCCTTGTAACTCGTAATGTTAACCATTTTTCCTTGTGACTCGTTGTGTGACCTATTTGTCCTTTTTCTTTAGTCCTTGTGACTCGTTGTTTAAACCATTTGTCCTTGTTTATTAGTCCTTGTGATTCGTTTTGTAAACCATTTGTCCTTGTTATTGTGACTTGTTTTGTGAACCATTTATCCTTGTTCATTAGTCATTGTGACTCGTTGTGTTAAGCATTTGTCCTTGTGACTCGTTGTGTAAACCATTTGTCCTTGTGACTAGTTGTGTGAACCATTTGTCCTTGTTCATTAGTCCTTGTGACTCGTTCTATAAACAATTTGTAACAAGGACTCAATGTGTAAATCATTTGTCCTTGTTCTTTAGTCCTTGTGACTCGTTGAGGAAAACATTTGTCCTTGTTCATTAGTCCTTGTAACTCGTTATGTTAACCATTTGTCCTTGTGACTCGTTGTGTGAACCATTTGTCCTTCTTCATTAGTCCTTGTGACTCGTTGTGTGAACCATTTGTCCTTGTTCTCTAGTCCTTGTGACTCATTGTGTGAACCATTTGTCCTTGTTCATTAGTCCTTGTGACTCGTTGTATTAACTATTTGTCCTTGTTCATTAGTCATTGTGACTCGTTGTGTGAACCATTTATCCTTGTTCATTAGTCCTTGTAACTCGTAATGTTAACCATTTGTCCTTGTGACTCGTTGTGTGAACTATTTGTCCTTTTTCTTTAGTCCTTGTGACTCGTTGTTTAAACCATTTGTCCTTGTTTATTAGTCCTTGTGATTCGTTTTGTAAACGATTTGTCCTTGTTATTGTGACTTGTTGTGTAAACCATTTTTCCTTGTTCATTAGTCCTTGTGACTCGTTGTGTTAAGCATTTGTCCTTGTGACTCGTTGTGTAAACCATTTGTCCTTGTGACTAGTTGTGTGAACCATTTGTCCTTGTTCATTAGTCCTTGTGACTAGTTGTATAAACCATTTGTAACAAGGACTCAATGTGTAAATCATTTGTCCTTGTTCTATAGTCCTTGTGACTCCTTGAGTGAACCATTTGTCCTTGTTCATTAGTCCTTGTAACTCGTTATGTTAACCATTTGTCCTTGTGACTCGTTGTGTGAACCATTTGTCCTTGTTTATTAGTCCTTGTGACTCGTTGTGTGAACCATTTGTCCTTGTTCTCTAGTCCTTGTGACTCATAGTTTAAACCAATTGTCCTTGTGACTCGTTGTGTGAACCATTTGTCCTTGTTCATTAATCCTTGTGACTCGTTGTGTAAACTATTTGTCCTTGTTCATTAGTCCTTGTGACTCGTTGTGTGAACCATTTATCCTTATTCATTAGTTCTTGTAACTCGTAATGTTAACCATTTGTCCTTGTGACTCATTGTGTAAACTATTTGTCCTTCTTCATTAGTGCATGTGACTCGTTGTGTGAGCCATTTGTTCTTGTTCATTAGTCCTTGTGACTCGTTGTGTGAACCATTTGTCCTTGTTCATTAGTCCTTGTAACTCGTAATGTTAACCATTTGTCCTTGTGACTCGTTGTGTGAACTATTTGTCCTTTTTCTTTAGTCCTTGTGACTCGTTGTTTAAACCATTTGTCCTTGTTTATTAGTCCTTGTGATTCGTTTTGTAAACCATTTGTCCTTGTTATTGTGACTTGTTGTGTGAACCATTTTTCCTTGTTCATTAGTCCTTGTGACTCCTTGTGTTAAGCATTTGTCCTTGTGACTCGTTGTGTAAACCATTTGTCCTTGTGACTAGTTGTGTGAACCATTTGTCCTTGTTCATTAGTCCTTGTGACTAGTTGTATAAACCATTTGTAACAAGGACTCAATGTGTAAATCATTTGTCCTTGTTCTATAGTCCTTGTGACTCCTTGAGTGAACCATTTGTCCTTGTTCATTAGTCCTTGTAACTCGTTATGTTAACCATTTGTCCTTGTGACTCGTTGTGTAAACTATTTGTCCTTGTTCATTAGTCCTTGTGACTCGTTGTGTGAACCATTTATCCTTATTCATTAGTTCTTGAAACTCGTAATGTTAACCATTTGTCCTTGTGACTCGTTGTGTAAACTATTTGTCCTTCTTCATTAGACCATGTGACTCGTTGTGTGAGCCATTTGTTCTTGTTCATTAGTCCTTGTGACTCGTTGTGTGAACCATTTGTCCTTGTTCATTAGTCCTTGTGACTCGTTGTGTAAACTATTTGTCCTTGTTCATTAGTCATTGTGACTCGTTGTGTGAACCATTTATCCTTGTTCATTAGTCCTTGTAACTCGTAATGTTAACCATTTTTCCTTGTGACTCGTTGTGTGACCTATTTGTCCTTTTTCTTTAGTCCTTGTGACTCGTTGTTTAAACCATTTGTCCTTGTTTATTAGTCCTTGTGATTCGTTTTGTAAACCATTTGTCCTTGTTATTGTGACTTGTTTTGTGAACCATTTATCCTTGTTCATTAGTCATTGTGACTCGTTGTGTTAAGCATTTGTCCTTGTGACTCGTTGTGTAAACCATTTGTCCTTGTGACTAGTTGTGTGAACCATTTGTCCTTGTTCATTAGTCCTTGTGACTCGTTCTATAAACAATTTGTAACAAGGACTCAATGTGTAAATCATTTGTCCTTGTTCTTTAGTCCTTGTGACTCGTTGAGGGAAACATTTGTCCTTGTTCATTAGTCCTTGTAACTCGTTATGTTAACCATTTGTCCTTGTGACTCGTTGTGTGAACCATTTGTCCTTCTTCATTAGTCCTTGTGACTCGTTGTGTGAACCATTTGTCCTTGTTCTCTAGTCCTTGTGACTCATTGTGTGAACCATTTGTCCTTGTTCATTAGTCCTTGTGACTCGTTGTATTAACTATTTGTCCTTGTTCATTAGTCATTGTGACTCGTTGTGTGAACCATTTATCCTTGTTCATTAGTCCTTGTAACTCGTAATGTTAACCATTTGTCCTTGTGACTCGTTGTGTGAACTATTTGTCCTTTTTCTTTAGTCCTTGTGACTCGTTGTTTAAACCATTTGTCCTTGTTTATTAGTCCTTGTGATTCGTTTTGTAAACGATTTGTCCTTGTTATTGTGACTTGTTGTGTAAACCATTTTTCCTTGTTCATTAGTCCTTGTGACTCGTTGTGTTAAGCATTTGTCCTTGTGACTCGTTGTGTAAACCATTTGTCCTTGTGACTAGTTGTGTGAACCATTTGTCCTTGTTCATTAGTCCTTGTGACTAGTTGTATAAACCATTTGTAACAAGGACTCAATGTGTAAATCATTTGTCCTTGTTCTATAGTCCTTGTGACTCCTTGAGTGAACCATTTGTCCTTGTTCATTAGTCCTTGTAACTCGTTATGTTAACCATTTGTCCTTGTGACTCGTTGTGTGAACCATTTGTCCTTGTTTATTAGTCCTTGTGACTCGTTGTGTGAACCATTTGTCCTTGTTCTCTAGTCCTTGTGACTCATTGTGTGAACCATTTGTCCTTGTTCATTAGTCCTTGTGACTCGTTGTATTAACTATTTGTCCTTGTTCATTAGTCATTGTGACTCGTTGTGTGAACCATTTATCCTTGTTCATTAGTCCTTGTAACTCGTAATGTTAACCATTTGTCCTTGTGACTCGTTGTGTGAACTATTTGTCCTTTTTCTTTAGTCCTTGTGACTCGTTGTTTAAACCATTTGTCCTTGTTTATTAGTCCTTGTGATTCGTTTTGTAAACGATTTGTCCTTGTTATTGTGACTTGTTGTGTAAACCATTTTTCCTTGTTCATTAGTCCTTGTGACTCGTTGTGTTAAGCATTTGTCCTTGTGACTCGTTGTGTAAACCATTTGTCCTTGTGACTAGTTGTGTGAACCATTTGTCCTTGTTCATTAGTCCTTGTGACTAGTTGTATAAACCATTTGTAACAAGGACTCAATGTGTAAATCATTTGTCCTTGTTCTATAGTCCTTGTGACTCCTTGAGTGAACCATTTGTCCTTGTTCATTAGTCCTTGTAACTCGTTATGTTAACCATTTGTCCTTGTGACTCGTTGTGTGAACCATTTGTCCTTGTTTATTAGTCCTTGTGACTCGTTGTGTGAACCATTTGTCCTTGTTCATTAATCCTTGTGACTCGTTGTGTAAACTATTTGTCCTTGTTCATTAGTCCTTGTGACTCGTTGTGTGAACCATTTATCCTTATTCATTAGTTCTTGTAACTCGTAATGTTAACCATTTGTCCTTGTGACTCGCTGTGTAAACTATTTGTCCTTCTTCATTAGTGCATGTGACTCGTTGTGTGAGCCATTTGTTCTTGTTCATTAGTCCTTGTGACTCGTTGTGTGAACCATTTGTCCTTGTTCATTAGTCCTTGTAACTCGTAATGTTAACCATTTGTCCTTGTGACTCGTTGTGTGAACTATTTGTCCTTTTTCTTTAGTCCTTGTGACTCGTTGTTTAAACCATTTGTCCTTGTTTATTAGTCCTTGTGATTCGTTTTGTAAACCATTTGTCCTTGTTATTGTGACTTGTTGTGTGAACCATTTTTCCTTGTTCATTAGTCCTTGTGACTCCTTGTGTTAAGCATTTGTCCTTGTGACTCGTTGTGTAAACCATTTGTCCTTGTGACTAGTTGTGTGAACCATTTGTCCTTGTTCATTAGTCCTTGTGACTAGTTGTATAAACCATTTGTAACAAGGACTCAATGTGTAAATCATTTGTCCTTGTTCTATAGTCCTTGTGACTCCTTGAGTGAACCATTTGTCCTTGTTCATTAGTCCTTGTAACTCGTTATGTTAACCATTTGTCCTTGTGACTCGTTGTGTAAACTATTTGTCCTTGTTCATTAGTCCTTGTGACTCGTTGTGTGAACCATTTATCCTTATTCATTAGTTCTTGAAACTCGTAATGTTAACCATTTGTCCTTGTGACTCGTTGTGTAAACTATTTGTCCTTCTTCATTAGACCATGTGACTCGTTGTGTGAGCCATTTGTTCTTGTTCATTAGTCCTTGTGACTCGTTGTGTGAACCATTTGTCCTTGTTCATTAGTCCTTGTGACTCGTTGTGTAAACTATTTGTCCTTGTTCATTAGTCATTGTGACTCGTTGTGTGAACCATTTATCCTTGTTCATTAGTCCTTGTAACTCGTAATGTTAACCATTTTTCCTTGTGACTCGTTGTGTGACCTATTTGTCCTTTTTCTTTAGTCCTTGTGACTCGTTGTTTAAACCATTTGTCCTTGTTTATTAGTCCTTGTGATTCGTTTTGTAAACCATTTGTCCTTGTTATTGTGACTTGTTTTGTGAACCATTTATCCTTGTTCATTAGTCATTGTGACTCGTTGTGTTAAGCATTTGTCCTTGTGACTCGTTGTGTAAACCATTTGTCCTTGTGACTAGTTGTGTGAACCATTTGTCCTTGTTCATTAGTCCTTGTGACTCGTTCTATAAACAATTTGTAACAAGGACTCAATGTGTAAATCATTTGTCCTTGTTCTTTAGTCCTTGTGACTCGTTGAGGGAAACATTTGTCCTTGTTCATTAGTCCTTGTAACTCGTTATGTTAACCATTTGTCCTTGTGACTCGTTGTGTGAACCATTTGTCCTTCTTCATTAGTCCTTGTGACTCGTTGTGTGAACCATTTGTCCTTGTTCTCTAGTCCTTGTGACTCATTGTGTGAACCATTTGTCCTTGTTCATTAGTCCTTGTGACTCGTTGTATTAACTATTTGTCCTTGTTCATTAGTCATTGTGACTCGTTGTGTGAACCATTTATCCTTGTTCATTAGTCCTTGTAACTCGTAATGTTAACCATTTGTCCTTGTGACTCGTTGTGTGAACTATTTGTCCTTTTTCTTTAGTCCTTGTGACTCGTTGTTTAAACCATTTGTCCTTGTTTATTAGTCCTTGTGATTCGTTTTGTAAACGATTTGTCCTTGTTATTGTGACTTGTTGTGTAAACCATTTTTCCTTGTTCATTAGTCCTTGTGACTCGTTGTGTTAAGCATTTGTCCTTGTGACTCGTTGTGTAAACCATTTGTCCTTGTGACTAGTTGTGTGAACCATTTGTCCTTGTTCATTAGTCCTTGTGACTAGTTGTATAAACCATTTGTAACAAGGACTCAATGTGTAAATCATTTGTCCTTGTTCTATAGTCCTTGTGACTCCTTGAGTGAACCATTTGTCCTTGTTCATTAGTCCTTGTAACTCGTTATGTTAACCATTTGTCCTTGTGACTCGTTGTGTGAACCATTTGTCCTTGTTTATTAGTCCTTGTGACTCGTTGTGTGAACCATTTGTCCTTGTTCTCTAGTCCTTGTGACTCATAGTTTAAACCAATTGTCCTTGTGACTCGTTGTGTGAACCATTTGTCCTTGTTCATTAATCCTTGTGACTCGTTGTGTAAACTATTTGTCCTTGTTCATTAGTCCTTGTGACTCGTTGTGTGAACCATTTATCCTTATTCATTAGTTCTTGTAACTCGTAATGTTAACCATTTGTCCTTGTGACTCATTGTGTAAACTATTTGTCCTTCTTCATTAGTGCATGTGACTCGTTGTGTGAGCCATTTGTTCTTGTTCATTAGTCCTTGTGACTCGTTGTGTGAACCATTTGTCCTTGTTCATTAGTCCTTGTAACTCGTAATGTTAACCATTTGTCCTTGTGACTCGTTGTGTGAACTATTTGTCCTTTTTCTTTAGTCCTTGTGACTCGTTGTTTAAACCATTTGTCCTTGTTTATTAGTCCTTGTGATTCGTTTTGTAAACCATTTGTCCTTGTTATTGTGACTTGTTGTGTGAACCATTTTTCCTTGTTCATTAGTCCTTGTGACTCCTTGTGTTAAGCATTTGTCCTTGTGACTCGTTGTGTAAACCATTTGTCCTTGTGACTAGTTGTGTGAACCATTTGTCCTTGTTCATTAGTCCTTGTGACTAGTTGTATAAACCATTTGTAACAAGGACTCAATGTGTAAATCATTTGTCCTTGTTCTATAGTCCTTGTGACTCCTTGAGTGAACCATTTGTCCTTGTTCATTAGTCCTTGTAACTCGTTATGTTAACCATTTGTCCTTGTGACTCGTTGTGTGAACCATTTGTCCTTGTTTATTAGTCCTTGTGACTCGTTGTGTGAACCATTTGTCCTTGTTCTCTAGTCCTTGTGACTCATAGTTTAAACCAATTGTCCTTGTGACTCGTTGTGTGAACCATTTGTCCTTGTTCATTAATCCTTGTGACTCGTTGTGTAAACTATTTGTCCTTGTTCATTAGTCCTTGTGACTCGTTGTGTGAACCATTTATCCTTATTCATTAGTTCTTGTAACTCGTAATGTTAACCATTTGTCCTTGTGACTCATTGTGTAAACTATTTGTCCTTCTTCATTAGTGCATGTGACTCGTTGTGTGAGCCATTTGTTCTTGTTCATTAGTCCTTGTGACTCGTTGTGTGAACCATTTGTCCTTGTTCATTAGTCCTTGTGACTCGTTGTGTCAACTATTTGTCCTTGTTCATTAGCATTGTCACTCGTTGTGTGAACCATTTATCCTTGTTCATTAGTCCTTGTAACTCGTAATGTTAACCATTTGTCCTTGTGACTCGTTGTGTGAACTATTTGTCCTTTTTCTTAAGTCCTTGTGACTCGTTGTTTAAACCATTTGTCCTTGTTTATTAGTCCTTGTGATTCGTTTTGTAAACCATTTGTCCTTGTTATTGTGACTTGTTGTGTGAACCATTTATCCTTGTTCATTAGTCCTTGTGACTCGTTGTGTTAAGCATTTGTCCTTGTGACTCGTTGTGTAAACCATTTGTCCTTGTGACTAGTTGTGTGAACCATTTGTCCTTGTTCATTAGTCCTTGTGACTCGTTCTATAAACAATTTGTAACAAGGACTCAATGTGTAAATCATTTGTCCTTGTTCTTTAGTCCTTGTGACTCGTTGAGTGAAACATTTGTCCTTGTTCATTAGTCCTTGTAACTCGTTATGTTAACCATTTGTCCTTGTGACTCGTTGTGTGAACCATTTGTCCTTGTTCATTTGTCCTTGTGACTAGTTGTATAAACCATTTGTAACAAGGACTCAATGTGTAAATCATTTATCCTTGTTCTATAGTCCTTGTGACTCCTTGAGTGAACCATTTGTCCTTGTTCATTAGTCCTTGTAACTCGTTATGTTAACCATTTGTCCTTGTGACTCGTTGTGTGAACCATTTGTCCCTGTTCTTTAGTCCTTGTGACTCGTTGTCTAAACCGTTAGTCCTTGTTTATTAGTCCTTGTGACTCGTTGTGTAAACCCTTTGTCCTTGTTATTGTGACTTATTGTGTGAACCATTTTTCCTTGCTCATTAGTCCTTATGACTCCTTGTGTAAACCATTTGTCCTTGTTCATTAGTCCATGTGACTCGTTGTGTGAACCATTTGTCCTTGTTCATTACTCCTTGTAACTCGTAATGTAAACCATTTCTCCTTGTGACTCGTTGTGTAAACCATTTGTCCTTGTTCATTAATCCATGTGACTCGTTGTGTGAGCCAGTTGTTCTTGTTCATTAGTCATTGTGACTCGTTGTGTGAACCATTTATCCTTGTTCATTAGTCCTTGTGACTCGTTGTGTGAACCATTTGTCCTTGTGACTCGTTGTGTAAACCATTTGTCCTTGTGACAAGTTGTGTGAACCATTTGTCCTTGTTCATTAGTCCTTGTGACTCGTTCTATAAACCATTTGTAACAAGGACTCAATGTGTAAATCATTTGTCCTTGTTCTTTAGTCCTTGTGACTCGTTGAGTGAAACATTTGTCCTTCTTCATTAGTCCTTCTAACTCGTTATGTTAACCATTTATCCTTGTGACTTGTTGTGTGAACCATTTGTCCTTGTTCATTAGTCCTTGTGACTCGTTGTGTGAACCATTTGTCCTTGTTCTCTAGTCCTTGTGACTCATTGTGTGAGCCATTTGTCCTTGTTCATTAGTCCTTGTGACTCGTTGTGTAAACTATTTGTCCTTGTTCATTAGTCATTGTGACTCGTTGTGTGAACCATATATCTCCATTTCATTAGTCCTTGTAACTCGTAATGTTAACCATTTGTCCTTGTGACTCGTTGTGTGAACTATTTGTCCTTTTTCTTTAGTCCTTGTGACTCGTTGTTTAAACCATTTGTCCTTGTTTATTAGTCCTTGTGATTCGTTTTGTAAACCATTTGTCCTTGTTATTGTGACTTGTTGTGTGAACCATTTTTCCTTGTTCATTAGTCCTTGTGACTCGTTGTGTTAAGCATTTGTCCTTGTGACTCGTTGTGTAAACCATTTGTCCTTGTGACTAGTTGTGTGAACCATTTGTCCTTGTTCATTAGTCCTTGTGACTAGTTGTATAAACCATTTGTAACAAGGACTCAATGTGTAAATCATTTGTCCTTGTTCTATAGTCCTTGTGACTCCTTGAGTGAACCATTTGTCCTTGTTCATTAGTCCTTGTAACTCGTTATGTTAACCATTTGTCCTTGTGACTCGTTGTGTGAACCATTTGTCCTTGTTTATTAGTCCTTGTGACTCGTTGTGTGAACCATTTGTCCTTGTTCTCTAGTCCTTGTGACTCATAGTTTAAACCAATTGTCCTTGTGACTCGTTGTGTGAACCATTTGTCCTTGTTCATTAGTCCTTGTGACTCGTTGTGTAAACTATTTGTCCTTGTTCATTAGTCCTTGTGACTCGTTGTGTGAACCATTTATCCTTATTCATTAGTTCTTGTAACTCGTAATGTTAACCATTTGTCCTTGTGACTCATTGTGTAAACTATTTGTCCTTCTTCATTAGTGCATGTGACTCGTTGTGTGAGCCATTTGTTCTTGTTCATTAGTCCTTGTGACTCGTTGTGTGAACCATTTGTCCTTGTTCATTAGTCCTTGTGACTCGTTGTGTCAACTATTTGTCCTTGTTCATTAGCATTGTCACTCGTTGTGTGAACCATTTATCCTTGTTCATTAGTCCTTGTAACTCGTAATGTTAACCATTTGTCCTTGTGACTCGTTGTGTGAACTATTTGTCCTTTTTCTTAAGTCCTTGTGACTCGTTGTTTAAACCATTTGTCCTTGTTTATTAGTCCTTGTGATTCGTTTTGTAAACCATTTGTCCTTGTTATTGTGACTTGTTGTGTGAACCATTTATCCTTGTTCATTAGTCCTTGTGACTCGTTGTGTTAAGCATTTGTCCTTGTGACTCGTTGTGTAAACCATTTGTCCTTGTGACTAGTTGTGTGAACCATTTGTCCTTGTTCATTAGTCCTTGTGACTCGTTCTATAAACAATTTGTAACAAGGACTCAATGTGTAAATCATTTGTCCTTGTTCTTTAGTCCTTGTGACTCGTTGAGTGAAACATTTGTCCTTGTTCATTAGTCCTTGTAACTCGTTATGTTAACCATTTGTCCTTGTGACTCGTTGTGTGAACCATTTGTCCTTGTTCATTTGTCCTTGTGACTAGTTGTATAAACCATTTGTAACAAGGACTCAATGTGTAAATCATTTATCCTTGTTCTATAGTCCTTGTGACTCCTTGAGTGAACCATTTGTCCTTGTTCATTAGTCCTTGTAACTCGTTATGTTAACCATTTGTCCTTGTGACTCGTTGTGTGAACCATTTGTCCCTGTTCTTTAGTCCTTGTGACTCGTTGTCTAAACCGTTAGTCCTTGTTTATTAGTCCTTGTGACTCGTTGTGTAAACCCTTTGTCCTTGTTATTGTGACTTATTGTGTGAACCATTTTTCCTTGCTCATTAGTCCTTATGACTCCTTGTGTAAACCATTTGTCCTTGTTCATTAGTCCATGTGACTCGTTGTGTGAACCATTTGTCTTTGTTCATTACTCCTTGTAACTCGTAATGTAAACCATTTCTCCTTGTGACTCGTTGTGTAAACCATTTGTCCTTGTTCATTAATCCATGTGACTCGTTGTGTGAGCCAGTTGTTCTTGTTCATTAGTCATTGTGACTCGTTGTGTGAACCATTTATCCTTGTTCATTAGTCCTTGTGACTCGTTGTGTGAACCATTTGTCCTTGTGACTCGTTGTGTAAACCATTTGTCCTTGTGACAAGTTGTGTGAACCATTTGTCCTTGTTCATTAGTCCTTGTGACTCGTTCTATAAACCATTTGTAACAAGGACTCAATGTGTAAATCATTTGTCCTTGTTCTTTAGTCCTTGTGACTCGTTGAGTGAAACATTTGTCCTTGTTCATTAGTCCTTCTAACTCGTTATGTTAACCATTTATCCTTGTGACTTGTTGTGTGAACCATTTGTCCTTGTTCATTAGTCCTTGTGACTCGTTGTGTGAACCATTTGTCCTTGTTCTCTAGTCCTTGTGACTCATTGTGTGAGCCATTTGTCCTTGTTCATTAGTCCTTGTGACTCGTTGTGTAAACTATTTGTCCTTGTTCATTAGTCATTGTGACTCGTTGTGTGAACCATATATCTCCATTTCATTAGTCCTTGTAACTCGTAATGTTAACCATTTGTCCTTGTGACTCGTTGTGTGAACTATTTGTCCTTTTTCGTTAGTCCTTGTGACTCGTTGTTTAAACCATTTGTCCTTGTTTATTAGTCCTTGTGATTCGTTTTGTAAACCATTTGTCCTTGTTATTGTGACTTGTTGTGTGAACCATTTTTCCTTGTTCATTAGTCCTTGTGACTCGTTGTGTTAAGCATTTGTCCTTGTGACTCGTTGTGTAAACCATTTGTCCTTGTGACTAGTTGTGTGAACCATTTGTCCTTGTTCATTAGTCCTTGTGACTAGTTGTATAAACCATTTGTAACAAGGACTCAATGTGTAAATCATTTGTCCTTGTTCTATAGTCCTTGTGACTCCTTGAGTGAACCATTTGTCCTTGTTCATTAGTCCTTGTAACTCGTTATGTTAACCATTTGTCCTTGTGACTCGTTGTGTGAACCATTTGTCCTTGTTTATTAGTCCTTGTGACTCGTTGTGTGAACCATTTGTCCTTGTTCTCTAGTCCTTGTGACTCATAGTTTAAACCAATTGTCCTTGTGACTCGTTGTGTGAACCATTTGTCCTTGTTCATTAGTCCTTGTGACTCGTTGTGTAAACTATTTGTCCTTGTTCATTAGTCATTGTGACTCGTTGTGTGAACCATTTATCCTTGTTCATTAGTCCTTGTAACTCGTAATGTTAACCATTTTTCCTTGTGACTCGTTGTGTGACCTATTTGTCCTTTTTCTTTAGTCCTTGTGACTCGTTGTTTAAACCATTTGTCCTTGTTTATTAGTCCTTGTGATTCGTTTTGTAAACCATTTGTCCTTGTTATTGTGACTTGTTGTGTGAACCATTTTTCCTTGTTCATTAGTCCTTGTGACTCGTTGTGTTAAGCATTTGTCCTTGTGACTCGTTGTGTAAACCATTTGTCCTTGTGACTAGTTGTGTGAACCATTTGTCCTTGTTCATTAGTCCTTGTGACTAGTTGTATAAACCATTTGTAACAAGGACTCAATGTGTAAATCATTTGTCCTTGTTCTATAGTCCTTGTGACTCCTTGAGTGAACCATTTGTCCTTGTTCATTAGTCCTTGTAACTCGTTATGTTAACCATTTGTCCTTGTGACTCGTTGTGTGAACCATTTGTCCTTGTTTATTAGTCCTTGTGACTCGTTGTGTGAACCATTTGTCCTTGTTCTCTAGTCCTTGTGACTCATAGTTTAAACCAATTGTCCTTGTGACTCGTTGTGTGAACCATTTGTCCTTGTTCATTAGTCCTTGTGACTCGTTGTGTAAACTATTTGTCCTTGTTCATTAGTCATTGTGACTCGTTGTGTGAACCATTTATCCTTGTTCATTAGTCCTTGTAACTCGTAATGTTAACCATTTTTCCTTGTGACTCGTTGTGTGACCTATTTGTCCTTTTTCTTTAGTCCTTGTGACTCGTTGTTTAAACCATTTGTCCTTGTTTATTAGTCCTTGTGATTCGTTTTGTAAACGATTTGTCCTTGTTATTGTGACTTGTTGTGTAAACCATTTTTCCTTGTTCATTAGTCCTTGTGACTCGTTGTGTTAAGCATTTGTCCTTGTGACTCGTTGTGTAAACCATTTGTCCTTGTGACTAGTTGTGTGAACCATTTGTCCTTGTTCATTTGTCCTTGTGACTAGTTGTATAAACCATTTGTAACAAGGACTCAATGTGTAAATCATTTGTCCTTGTTCTATAGTCCTTGTGACTCCTTGAGTGAACCATTTGTCCTTGTTCATTAGTCCTTGTAACTCGTTATGTTAACCATTTGTCCTTGTGACTCGTTGTGTGAACCATTTGTCCTTGTTCTTTAGTCCTTGTGACTCGTTGTTTAAACCGTTAGTCCTTGTTTATTAGTCCTTGTGACTCGTTGTGTAAACCCTTTGTCCTTGTTATTGTGACTTATTGTGTGAACCATTTTTCCTTGCTCCTTAGTCCTTATGACTCCTTGTGTAAACCATTTGTCCTTGTTCATTAGTCCATGTGACTCGTTGTGTGAACCATTTGTCCTTGTTCATTAGTCCTTGTAACTCGTAATGTTAACCATTTCTCCTTGTGACTCGTTGTGTAAACCATTTGTCCTTGTTCATTAATCCATGTGACTCGTTGTGTGAGCCAGTTGTTCTTGTTCATTAGTCATTGTGACTCGTTGTGTGAACCATTTATCCTTGTTCATTAGTCCTTGTGACTCGTTGTGTGAACCATTTGTCCTTGTGACTCGTTGTGTAAACCATTTGTCCTTGTGACAAGTTGTGTGAACCATTTGTCCTTGTTCATTAGTCCTTGTGACTCGTTCTATAAACCATTTATAACAAGGACTCAATGTGTAAATCATTTGTCCTTGTTCTTTAGTCCTTGTGACTCGTTGAGTGAAACATTTGTCCTTGTTCATTAGTCCTTCTAACTCGTTATGTTAACCATTTGTCCTTGTGACTTGTTGTGTGAACCATTTGTCCTTGTTCATTAGTCCTTGTGACTCGTTGTGTGAACCATTTGTCCTTGTTCTCTAGTCCTTGTGACTCATTGTGTGAGCCATTTGTCCTTGTTCATTAGTCCTTGTGACTCGTTGTGTAAACTATTTGTCCTTGTTCATTAGTCATTGTGACTCGTTGTGTGAACCATTTATCCTTGTTCATTAGTCCTTGTAACTCGTAATGTTAACCATTTGCCCTTGTGACTCGTTGTGTGAACTATTTGTCCTTTTTCTTTAGTCCTTGTGACTCGTTGTTTAAACCATTTGTCCTTGTTTATTAGTCCTTGTGATTCGTTTTGTAAACCATTTCTCCTTGTTATTGTGACTTGTTGTGTGAACCATTTTTCCTTGTTCATTAGTCCTTGTGACTCGTTGTGTTAAGCATTTGTCCTTGTGACTCGTTGTGTAATCCATTTGTCCTTGTGACTAGTTGTGTGAACCATTTGTCCTTGTTCATTAGTCCTTGTGACTAGTTGTATAAACCATTTGTAACAAGGACTCAATGTGTAAATCATTTGTCCTTGTTCTATAGTCCTTGTGACTCCTTGAGTGAACCATTTATCCTTGTTCATTAGTCCTTGTTACTCGTTATGTTAACCATTTGTCCTTGTGACTCGTTGTGTGAACCATTTGTCCTTGTTTATTAGTCCTTGTGACTCGTTGTGTGAACCATTTGTCCTTGTTCTCTAGTCCTTGTGACTCATAGTTTAAACCAATTGTCCTTGTGACTCGTTGTGTGAACCATTTGTCCTTGTTCATTAGTCCTTGTGACTCGTTGTGTAAACTATTTGTCCTTGTTCATTAGTCCTTGTGACTCGTTGTGTGAACCATTTATCCTTATTCATTAGTTCTTGTAACTCGTAATGTCAACCATTTGTCCTTGTGACTCGTTGTGTAAACTATTTGTCCTTGTTCATTAGTCATTGTGACTCGTTGTGTGAACCATTTATCCTTGTTCATTAGTCCTTGTAACTCGTAATGTTAACCATTTTTCCTTGTGACTCGTTGTGTGACCTATTTGTCCTTTTTCTTTAGTCCTTGTGACTCGTTGTTTAAACCATTTGTCCTTGTTTATTAGTCCTTGTGATTCGTTTTGTAAACGATTTGTCCTTGTTATTGTGACTTGTTGTGTAAACCATTTTTCCTTGTTCATTAGTCCTTGTGACTCGTTGTGTTAAGCATTTGTCCTTGTGACTCGTTGTGTAAACCATTTGTCCTTGTGACTAGTTGTGTGAACCATTTGTCCTTGTTCATTTGTCCTTGTGACTAGTTGTATAAACCATTTGTAACAAGGACTCAATGTGTAAATCATTTGTCCTTGTTCTATAGTCCTTGTGACTCCTTGAGTGAACCATTTGTCCTTGTTCATTAGTCCTTGTAACTCGTTATGTTAACCATTTGTCCTTGTGACTCGTTGTGTGAACCATTTGTCCTTGTTCTTTAGTCCTTGTGACTCGTTGTTTAAACCGTTAGTCCTTGTTTATTAGTCCTTGTGACTCGTTGTGTAAACCCTTTGTCCTTGTTATTGTGACTTATTGTGTGAACCATTTTTCCTTGCTCCTTAGTCCTTATGACTCCTTGTGTAAACCATTTGTCCTTGTTCATTAGTCCATGTGACTCGTTGTGTGAACCATTTGTCCTTGTTCATTAGTCCTTGTAACTCGTAATGTTAACCATTTCTCCTTGTGACTCGTTGTGTAAACCATTTGTCCTTGTTCATTAATCCATGTGACTCGTTGTGTGAGCCAGTTGTTCTTGTTCATTAGTCATTGTGACTCGTTGTGTGAACCATTTATCCTTGTTCATTAGTCCTTGTGACTCGTTGTGTGAACCATTTGTCCTTGTGACTCGTTGTGTAAACCATTTGTCCTTGTGACAAGTTGTGTGAACCATTTGTCCTTGTTCATTAGTCCTTGTGACTCGTTCTATAAACCATTTATAACAAGGACTCAATGTGTAAATCATTTGTCCTTGTTCTTTAGTCCTTGTGACTCGTTGAGTGAAACATTTGTCCTTGTTCATTAGTCCTTCTAACTCGTTATGTTAACCATTTGTCCTTGTGACTTGTTGTGTGAACCATTTGTCCTTGTTCATTAGTCCTTGTGACTCGTTGTGTGAACCATTTGTCCTTGTTCTCTAGTCCTTGTGACTCATTGTGTGAGCCATTTGTCCTTGTTCATTAGTCCTTGTGACTCGTTGTGTAAACTATTTGTCCTTGTTCATTAGTCATTGTGACTCGTTGTGTGAACCATTTATCCTTGTTCATTAGTCCTTGTAACTCGTAATGTTAACCATTTGCCCTTGTGACTCGTTGTGTGAACTATTTGTCCTTTTTCTTTAGTCCTTGTGACTCGTTGTTTAAACCATTTGTCCTTGTTTATTAGTCCTTGTGATTCGTTTTGTAAACCATTTCTCCTTGTTATTGTGACTTGTTGTGTGAACCATTTTTCCTTGTTCATTAGTCCTTGTGACTCGTTGTGTTAAGCATTTGTCCTTGTGACTCGTTGTGTAATCCATTTGTCCTTGTGACTAGTTGTGTGAACCATTTGTCCTTGTTCATTAGTCCTTGTGACTAGTTGTATAAACCATTTGTAACAAGGACTCAATGTGTAAATCATTTGTCCTTGTTCTATAGTCCTTGTGACTCCTTGAGTGAACCATTTATCCTTGTTCATTAGTCCTTGTTACTCGTTATGTTAACCATTTGTCCTTGTGACTCGTTGTGTGAACCATTTGTCCTTGTTTATTAGTCCTTGTGACTCGTTGTGTGAACCATTTGTCCTTGTTCTCTAGTCCTTGTGACTCATAGTTTAAACCAATTGTCCTTGTGACTCGTTGTGTGAACCATTTGTCCTTGTTCATTAGTCCTTGTGACTCGTTGTGTAAACTATTTGTCCTTGTTCATTAGTCCTTGTGACTCGTTGTGTGAACCATTTATCCTTATTCATTAGTTCTTGTAACTCGTAATGTCAACCATTTGTCCTTGTGACTCGTTGTGTAAACTATTTGTCCTTCTTCATTAGACCATGTGACTCGTTGTGTGAGCCATTTGTTCTTGTTCATTAGTCCTTGTGACTCGTTGTGTGAACCATTTGTCCTTGTTCATTAGTCCTTGTGACTCGTTGTGTAAACTATTTGTCCTTGTTCATTAGTCATTGTGACTCGTTGTGTGAACCATTTATCCTTGTTCATTAGTCCTTGTAACTCGTAATGTTAACCATTTTTCCTTGTGACTCGTTGTGTGACCTATTTGTCCTTTTTCTTTAGTCCTTGTGACTCGTTGTTTAAACCATTTGTCCTTATTTATTAGTCCTTGTGATTCGTTTTGTAAACCATTTGTCCTTGTTATTGTGACTTGTTGTGTGAACCATTTATCCTTGTTCATTAGTCATTGTGACTCGTTGTGTTAAGCATTTGTCGTTGTGACTCGTTGTGTAAACCATTTGTCCTTGTGACTAGTTGTGTGAACCATTTGTCCTTGTTCATTAGTCCTTGTGACTCGTTCTATAAACCATTTGTAACAAGGACTCAATGTGTAAATCATTTGTCCTTGTTCTTTAGTCCTTGTGACTCGTTGAGTGAAAATTTGTCCTTGTTCATTAGTCCTTGTAACTCATTATGTTAACCATTTGTCCTTGTGACTCGTTGTGTAAACCATTTGTCCTTCTTCATTAGTCCTTGTGACTCGTTGTGTGAACCATTTGTCCTTGTTCTCTAGTCCTTGTGACTCATTGTGTGAACCATTTGTCCTTGTTCATTAGTCCTTGTGACTCGTTGTGTAAACTATTTGTCCTTGTTCATTAGTCATTGTGACTCGTTGTGTGAACCATTTATCCTTGTTCATTAGTCCTTGTAACTCGTAATGTTAACCATTTGTCCTTGTGACTCGTTGTGTGAACTATTTGTCCTTTTTCTTTAGTCCTTGTGACTCGTTGTTTAAACCATTTGTCCTTGTTTATTAGTCCTTGTGATTCGTTTTGTAAACGATTTGTCCTTGTTATTGTGACTTGTTGTGTAAACCATTTTTCCTTGTTCATTAGTCCTTGTGACTCGTTGTGTTAAGCATTTGTCCTTGTTCTTTAGTCCTTGTGACTCGTTGTTTAAACCGTTAGTCCTTGTTTATTAGTCCTTGTGACTCGTTGTGTAAACCCTTTGTCCTTGTTATTGTGACTTATTGTGTGAACCATTTTTCCTTGCTCCTTAGTCCTTATGACTCCTTGTGTAAACCATTTGTCCTTGTTCATTAGTCCATGTGACTCGTTGTGTGAACCATTTGTCCTTGTTCATTAGTCCTTGTAACTCGTAATGTTAACCATTTCTCCTTGTGACTCGTTGTGTAAACCATTTGTCCTTGTTCATTAATCCATGTGACTCGTTCTGTGAGCCAGTTGTTCTTGTTCATTAGTCATTGTGACTCGTTGTGTGAACCATTTATCCTTGTTCATTAGTCCTTGTGACTCGTTGTGTGAACCATTTGTCCTTGTGACTCGTTGTGTAAACCATTTGTCCTTGTGACAAGTTGTGTGAACCATTTGTCCTTGTTCATTAGTCCTTGTGACTCGTTCTATAAACCATTTATAACAAGGACTCAATGTGTAAATCATTTGTCCTTGTTCTTTAGTCCTTGTGACTCGTTGAGTGAAACGTTTGTCCTTGTTCATTAGTCCTTCTAACTCGTTATGTTAACCATTTGTCCTTGTGACTTGTTGTGTGAACCATTTGTCCTTGTTCATTAGTCCTTGTGACTCGTTGTGTGAACCATTTGTCCTTGTTCTCTAGTCCTTGTGACTCATTGTGTGAGCCATTTGTCCTTGTTCATTAGTCCTTGTGACTCGTTGTGTAAACTATTTGTCCTTGTTCATTAGTCATTGTGACTCGTTGTGTGAACCATTTATCCTTGTTCATTAGTCCTTGTAACTCGTAATGTTAACCATTTGTCCTTGTGACTCGTTGTGTGAACTATTTGTCCTTTTTCTTTAGTCCTTGTGACTCGTTGTTTAAACCATTTGTCCTTGTTTATTAGTCCTTGTGATTCGTTTTGTAAACCATTTGTCCTTGTTATTGTGACTTGTTGTGTGAACCATTTTTCCTTGTTCATTAGTCCTTGTGACTCGTTGTGTTAAGCATTTGTCCTTGTGACTCGTTGTGTAAACCATTTGTCCTTGTGACTAGTTGTGTGAACCATTTGTCCTTGTTCATTAGTCCTTGTGACTAGTTGTATAAACCATTTGTAACAAGGACTCAATGTGTAAATCATTTGTCCTTGTTCTATAGTCCTTGTGACTCCTTGAGTGAACCATTTGTCCTTGTTCATTAGTCCTTGTAACTCGTTATGTTAACCATTTGTCCTTGTGACTCGTTGTGTGAACCATTTGTCCTTGTTTATTAGTCCTTGTGACTCGTTGTGTGAACCATTTGTCCTTGTTCTCTAGTCCTTGTGACTCATAGTTTAAACCAATTGTCCTTGTGACTCGTTGTGTGAACCATTTGTCCTTGTTCATTAGTCCTTGTGACTCGTTGTGTAAACTATTTGTCCTTGTTCATTAGTCCTTGTGACTCGTTGTGTGAACCATTTATCCTTATTCATTAGTTCTTGTAACTCGTAATGTTAACCATTTGTCCTTGTGACTCGTTGTGTAAACTATTTGTCCTTCTTCATTAGACCATGTGACTCGTTGTGTGAGCCATTTGTTCTTGTTCATTAGTCCTTGTGACTCGTTGTGTGAACCATTTGTCCTTGTTCATTAGTCCTTGTGACTCGTTGTGTAAACTATTTGTCCTTGTTCATTAGTCATTGTGACTCGTTGTGTGAACCATTTATCCTTGTTCATTAGTCCTTGTAACTCGTAATGTTAACCATTTTTCCTTGTGACTCGTTGTGTGACCTATTTGTCCTTTTTCTTTAGTCCTTGTGACTCGTTGTTTAAACCATTTGTCCTTGTTTATTAGTCCTTGTGATTCGTTTTGTAAACCATTTGTCCTTGTTATTGTGACTTGTTGTGTGAACCATTTATCCTTGTTCATTAGTCATTGTGACTCGTTGTGTTAAGCATTTGTCGTTGTGACTCGTTGTGTAAACCATTTGTCCTTGTGACTAGTTGTGTGAACCATTTGTCCTTGTTCATTAGTCCTTGTGACTCGTTCTATAAACCATTTGTAACAAGGACTCAATGTGTAAATCATTTGTCCTTGTTCTTTAGTCCTTGTGACTCGTTGAGTGAAAATTTGTCCTTGTTCATTAGTCCTTGTAACTCGTTATGTTAACCATTTGTCCTTGTGACTCGTTGTGTAAACCATTTGTCCTTCTTCATTAGTCCTTGTGACTCGTTGTGTGAACCATTTGTCCTTGTTCTCTAGTCCTTGTGACTCATTGTGTGAACCATTTGTCCTTGTTCATTAGTCCTTGTGACTCGTTGTGTAAACTATTTGTCCTTGTTCATTAGTCATTGTGACTCGTTGTGTGAACCATTTATCCTTGTTCATTAGTCCTTGTAACTCGTAATGTTAACCATTTGTCCTTGTGACTCGTTGTGTGAACTATTTGTCCTTTTTCTTTAGTCCTTGTGACTCGTTGTTTAAACCATTTGTCCTTGTTTATTAGTCCTTGTGATTCGTTTTGTAAACGATTTGTCCTTGTTATTGTGACTTGTTGTGTAAACCATTTTTCCTTGTTCATTAGTCCTTGTGACTCGTTGTGTTAAGCATTTGTCCTTGTGACTCGTTGTGTAAACCATTTGTCCTTGTGACTAGTTGTGTGAACCATTTGTCCTTGTTCATTAGTCCTTGTGACTAGTTGTATAAACCATTTGTAACAAGGACTCAATGTGTAAATCATTTGTCCTTGTTCTATGGTCCTTGTGACTCCTTGAGTGAACCATTTGTCCTTCTTCATTAGTCCTTGTAACTCGTTATGTTAACCATTTGTCCTTGTGACTCGTTGTGTGAACCATTTGTCCGTTAACCATTTGTCCTTGTGACTCGTTGTGTGAACCATTTGTCCTTGTTCATTAGTCCTTGTGACTCGTTGTGTGAACCATTTGTCCTTGTTCTCTAGTCCTTGTGACTCATTGTGTGAACCATTTGTCCTTGTTCATTAGTCCTTGTGACTCGTTGTGTAAACTATTTGTCCTTGTTCATTAGTCATTGTGACTCGTTGTGTGAACCATTTATCCTTGTTCATTAGTCCTTGTAACTCGTAATGTTAACCATTTGTCCTTGTGACTCGTTGTGTGAACTATTTGTCCTTTTTCTTTAGTCCTTGTGACTCGTTGTTTAAACCATTTGTCCTTGTTTATTAGTCCTTGTGATTCGTTTTGTAAACCATTTGTCCTTGTTATTGTGACTTGTTGTGTGAACCATTTTTCCTTGTTCATTAGTCCTTGTGACTCGTTGTGTTAAGCATTTGTCCTTGTGACTCGTTGTGTAAACCATTTGTCCTTGTGACTAGTTGTGTGAACCATTTGTCCTTGTTAATTAGTCCTTGTGACTAGTTGTATAAACCATTTGTAACAAGGACTTAATTTGTAAATCATTTGTCCTTGTTCTATAGTCCTTGTGACTCCTTGAGTGAACCATTTGTCCTTGTTCATTAGTCCTTGTAACTCGTTATGTTAACCATTTGTCCTTGTGACTCGTTGTGTGAACCATTTGTCCTTGTTTATTAGTCCTTGTGACTCGTTGTGTGAACCATTTGTCCTTGTTCTCTAGTCCTTGTGACTCATAGTTTAAACCAATTGTCCTTGTGACTCGTTGTGTGAACCATTTGTCCTTGTTCATTAGTCCTTGTGACTCGTTGTGTAAACTATTTGTCCTTGTTCATTAGTCCTTGTGACTCGTTGTGTGAACCATTTATCCTTATTCATTAGTTCTTGTAACTCGTAATGTTAACCATTTGTCCTTGTGACTCGTTGTGTAAACTATTTGTCCTTCTTCATTAGTCCATGTGACTCGTTGTGTGAGCCATTTGTTCTTGTTCATTAGTCCTTGTGACTCGTTGTGTGAACCATTTGTCCTTGTTCATTAGTCCTTGTGACTCGTTATGTAAACTATTTGTCCTTGTTCATTAGTCATTGTGACTCGTTGTGTGAACCATTTATCCTTGTTCATTAGTCCTTGTAACTCGTAATGTTAACCATTTGTCCTTGTGACTCGCTGCGTGAACTATTTGTCCTTTTTCTTTAGTCCTTGTGACTCGTTGTTTAAACCATTTGTCGTTGTTTATTAGTCCTTGTGATTCGTTTTGTAAACCATTTGTCCTTGTTATTGTGACTTTTTGTGTGAACCATTTATCCTTGTTCATTAGTCCTTGTAACTCGTTGTGTTAATCATTTGTCCTTGTGACTCGTTGTGTAAACCATTTGTCCTTGTGACTAGTTGTGTAAACCATTTGTCCTTGTTCATTAGTCCTTGTGACTCGTTCTATAAACCATTTGTAACAAGGACTCAATGTGTAAATCATTTGTCCTTGTTCTTTAGTCCTTGTGACTCGTTGAGTGAAACATTTGTCCTTGTTCATTAGTCCTTGTAACTCGTTATGTTAACCATTTGTCCTTGTGACTCGTTGTGTGAACCATTTGTCCTTCTTCATTAGTCCTTGTGACTCGTTGTGTGAACCATTTGTCCTTGTTCTCTAGTCCTTGTGACTCATTGTGTGAACCATTTGCCCTTATTCATTAGTCCTTGTGACTCGTTGTGTAAACTATTTGTCCTTGTTCATTAGTCATTGTGACTCGTTGTGTGAACCGTTTATCCTTGTTCATTAGTCCTTGTAACTCGTAATGTTAACCATTTTTCCTTGTGACTCGTTGTGTGACCTATTTGTCCTTTTTCTTTAGTCCTTGTGACTCGTTGTTTAAACCATTTGTCCTTGTTTATTAGTCCTTGTGATTCGTTTTGTAAACCATTTGTCCTTGTTATTGTGACTTGTTGTGTGAACCATTTATCCTTGTTCATTAGTCATTGTGACTCGTTGTGTTAAGCATTTGTCGTTGTGACTCGTTGTGTAAACCATTTGTCCTTGTGACTAGTTGTGTGAACCATTTGTCCTTGTTCATTAGTCCTTGTGACTCGTTCTATAAACCATTTGTAACAAGGACTCAATGTGTAAATCATTTGTCCTTGTTCTTTAGTCCTTGTGACTCGTTGAGTGAAAATTTGTCCTTGTTCATTAGTCCTTGTAACTCGTTATGTTAACCATTTGTCCTTGTGACTCGTTGTGTAAACCATTTGTCCTTCTTCATTAGTCCTTGTGACTCGTTGTGTGAACCATTTGTCCTTGTTCTCTAGTCCTTGTGACTCATTGTGTGAACCATTTGTCCTTGTTCATTAGTTCTTGTGACTCGTTGTGTAAACTATTTGTCCTTGTTCATTAGTCATTGTGACTCGTTGTGTGAACCATTTATCCTTGTTCATTAGTCCTTGTAACTCGTAATGTTAACCATTTGTCCTTGTGACTCGTTGTGTGAACTATTTGTCCTTTTTCTTTAGTCCTTGTGACTCGTTGTTTAAACCATTTGTCCTTGTTTATTAGTCCTTGTGATTCGTTTTGTAAACGATTTGTCCTTGTTATTGTGACTTGTTGTGTAAACCATTTTTCCTTGTTCATTAGTCCTTGTGACTCGTTGTGTAAACCATTTGTCCTTGTGACTAGTTGTGTGAACCATTTGTCCTTGTTCATTAGTCCTTGTGACTAGTTGTATAAACCATTTGTAACAAGGACTCAATGTGTAAATCATTTGTCCTTGTTCTATGGTCCTTGTGACTCCTTGAGTGAACCATTTGTCCTTCTTCATTAGTCCTTGTAACTCGTTATGTTAACCATTTGTCCTTGTGACTCGTTGTGTGAACCATTTGTCCGTTAACCATTTGTCCTTGTGACTCGTTGTGTGAACCATTTGTCCTTGTTCATTAGTCCTTGTGACTCGTTGTGTGAACCATTTGTCCTTGTTCTCTAGTCCTTGTGAATCATTGTGTGAACCATTTGTCCTTGTTCATTAGTCCTTGTGACTCGTTGTGTAAACTATTTGTCCTTGTTCATTAGTCATTGTGACTCGTTGTGTGAACCATTTATCCTTGTTCATTAGTCCTTGTAACTCGTAATGTTAACCATTTGTCCTTGTGACTCGTTGTGTGAACTATTTGTCCTTTTTCTTTAGTCCTTGTGACTCGTTGTTTAAACCATTTGTCCTTGTTTATTAGTCCTTGTGATTCGTTTTGTAAACCATTTGTCCTTGTTATTGTGACTTGTTGTGTGAACCATTTTTCCTTGTTCATTAGTCCTTGTGACTCGTTGTGTTAAGCATTTGTCCTTGTGACTCGTTGTGTAAACCATTTGTCCTTGTGACTAGTTGTGTGAACCATTTGTCCTTGTTAATTAGTCCTTGTGACTAGTTGTATAAACCATTTGTAACAAGGACTTAATGTGTAAATCATTTGTCCTTGTTCTATAGTCCTTGTGACTCCTTGAGTGAACCATTTGTCCTTGTTCATTAGTCCTTGTAACTCGTTATGTTAACCATTTGTCCTTGTGACTCGTTGTGTGAACCATTTGTCCTTGTTTGTTAGTCCTTGTGACTCGTTGTGTGAACCATTTGTCCTTGTTCTCTAGTCCTTGTGACTCATAGTTTAAACCAATTGTCCTTGTGACTCGTTGTGTGAACCATTTGTCCTTGTTCATTAGTCCTTGTGACTCGTTGTGTAAACTATTTGTCCTTGTTCATTAGTCCTTGTGACTCGTTGTGTGAACCATTTATCCTTATTCATTAGTTCTTGTAACTCGTAATGTTAACCATTTGTCCTTGTGACTCGTTGTGTAAACTATTTGTCCTTCTTCATTAGTCCATGTGACTCGTTGTGTGAGCCATTTGTTCTTGTTCATTAGTCCTTGTGACTCGTTGTGTGAACCATTTGTCCTTGTTCATTAGTCCTTGTGACTCGTTGTGTAAACTATTTGTCCTTGTTCATTAGTCATTGTGACTCGTTGTGTGAACCATTTATCCTTGTTCATTAGTCCTTGTAACTCGTAATGTTAACCATTTGTCCTTGTGACTCGTTGCGTGAACTATTTGTCCTTTTTCTTTAGTCCTTGTGACTCGTTGTTTAAACCATTTGTCGTTGTTTATTAGTCCTTGTGATTCGTTTTGTAAACCATTTGTCCTTGTTATTGTGACTTTTTGTGTGAACCATTTATCCTTGTTCATTAGTCCTTGTAACTCGTTGTGTTAATCATTTGTCCTTGTGACTCGTTGTGTAAACCATTTGTCCTTGTGACTAGTTGTGTAAACCATTTGTCCTTGTTCATTAGTCCTTGTGACTCGTTCTATAAACCATTTGTAACAAGGACTCAATGTGTAAATCATTTGTCCTTGTTCTTTAGTCCTTGTGACTCGTTGAGTGAAACATTTGTCCTTGTTCATTAGTACTTGTAACTCGTTATGTTAACCATTTGTCCTTGTGACTCGTTGTGTGAACCATTTGTCCTTCTTCATTAGTCCTTGTGACTCGTTGTGTGAACCATTTGTCCTTGTTCTCTAGTCCTTGTGACTCATTGTGTGAACCATTTGCCCTTGTTCATTAGTCCTTGTGACTCGTTGTGTAAACTATTTGTCCTTGTTCATTAGTCATTGTGACTCGTTGTGTGAACCGTTTATCCTTGTTCATTAGTCCTTGTAACTCGTAATGTTAACCATTTGTCCTTGTGACTCGTTGTGTGAACTATTTGTCCTTTTTCTTTAGTCCTTGTGACTCGTTGTTTAAACCATTTGTCCTTGTTTCTTAGTCCTTGTGATTCGTTTTGTAAACCATTTGTCCTTGTTATTGTGACTTGTTGTGTGAACCATTTTTCCTTGTTCATTAGTCCTTGTGACTCGTTGTGTTAAGCATTTGTCCTTGTGACTCGTTGTGTAAACCATTTGTCCTTGTGACTAGTTGTGTGAACCATTTGTCCTTGTTCATTAGTCCTTGTGACTAGTTGTATAAACCATTTGTAACAAGGACTCAATGTGTAAATCATTTGTCCTTGTTCTATAGTCCTTGTGACTCCTTGATGGAACCATTTGTCCTTGTTCATTAGTCCTTGTAACTCGTTATGTTAACCATTTGTCCCTGTGACTCGTTGTGTGAACCATTTGTCCTTGTTCTTTAGTCCTTGTGAATCGTTGTTTAAACCATTAGTCCTTGTTTATTAGTCCTTGTGACTCGTTGTGTAAACCCTTTGTCCTTGTTATTGTGACTTATTGTGTGAACCATTTTTCCTTGCTCATTAGTCCTTATGACTCGTTGTGTAAACCATTTGTCCTTGTTCATTAGTCCATGTGACTCGTTGTGTGAACCATTTGTCCTTGTTCATTAGTCCTTGTAACTCGTAATGTTAACCATTTCTCCTTGTGACTCGTTGTGTAAACCATTTGTCCTTGTTCATTAATCCATGTGACTTGTTGTGTGAGCCATTTGTTCTTGTTCATTAGTCATTGTGACTCGTTGTGTGAACCATTTATCCTTGTTCATTAGTCCTTGTGACTCGTTGTGTTAAGCATTTGTCCTTGTGACTCGTTGTGTAAACCATTTGTCCTTGTGACAAGTTGTGTGAACCATTTGTCCTTGTTCATTAGTCCTTGTGACTCGTTCTATAAACCATTTGTAACAAGGACTCAATGTGTAAATCATTTGTCCTTGTTCTTTAGTCCTTGTGACTCGTTGAGTGAAACATTTGTCCTTGTTCATTAGTCCTTGTAACTCGTTATGTTAACCATTTGTCCTTGTGACTAGTTGTGTGAACCATTTGTCCTTGTTAATTAGTCCTTGTGACTAGTTGTATAAACCATTTGTAACAAGGACTTAATGTGTAAATCATTTGTCCTTGTTCTATAGTCCTTGTGACTCCTTGAGTGAACCATTTGTCCTTGTTCATTAGTCCTTGTAACTCGTTATGTTAACCATTTGTCCTTGTGACTCGTTGTGTGAACCATTTGTCCTTGTTTATTAGTCCTTGTGACTCGTTCTGTGAACCATTTGTCCTTGTTCATTAGCCCTTGTGACTCGTTGTGTAAACTATTTGTCCTTGTTCATTAGTCATTGTGACTCGTTGTGTGAACCGTTTATCCTTGTTCATTAGTCCTTGTAACTCGTAATGTTAACCATTTGTCCTTGTGACTCGTTGTGTGAACTATTTGTCTTTTTTCTTTAGTCCTTGTGACTCGTTGTTTAAACCATTTGTCCTTGTTTCTTAGTCCTTGTGATTCGTTTTGTAAACCATTTGTCCTTGTTATTGTGACTTGTTGTGTGAACCATTTTTCCTTGTTCATTAGTCCTTGTGACTCGTTGTGTTAAGCATTTGTCCTTGTGACTCGTTGTGTAAACCATTTGTCCTTGTGACTAGTTGTGTGAACCATTTGTCCTTGTTCATTAGTCCTTGTGACTAGTTGTATAAACCATTTGTAACAAGGACTCAATGTGTAAATCATTTGTCCTTGTTCTATAGTCCTTGTGACTCCTTGATGGAACCATTTGTCCTTGTTCATTAGTCCTTGTAACTCGTTATGTTAACCATTTGTCCCTGTGACTCGTTGTGTGAACCATTTGTCCTTGTTCTTTAGTCCTTGTGACTCGTTGTTTAAACCATTAGTCCTTGTTTATTAGTCCTTGTGACTCGTTGTGTAAACCCTTTGTCCTTGTTATTGTGACTTATTGTGTGAACCATTTTTCCTTGCTCATTAGTCCTTATGACTCGTTGTGTAAACCATTTGTCCTTGTTCATTAGTCCATGTGACTCGTTGTGTGAACCATTTGTCCTTGTTCATTAGTCCTTGTAACTCGTAATGTTAACCATTTCTCCTTGTGACTCGTTGTGTAAACCATTTGTCCTTGTTCATTAATCCATGTGACTTGTTGTGTGAGCCATTTGTTCTTGTTCATTAGTCATTGTGACTCGTTGTGTGAACCATTTATCCTTGTTCATTAGTCCTTGTGACTCGTTGTGTTAAGCATTTGTCCTTGTGACTCGTTGTGTAAACCATTTGTCCTTGTGACAAGTTGTGTGAACCATTTGTCCTTGTTCATTAGTCCTTGTGACTCGTTGTATAAACCATTTGTAACAAGGACTCAATGTGTAAATCATTTGTCCTTGTTCTTTAGTCCTTGTGACTCGTTGAGTGAAACATTTGTCCTTGTTCATTAGTCCTTGTAACTCGTTATGTTAACCATTTGTCCTTGTGACTAGTTGTGTGAACCATTTGTCCTTGTTAATTAGTCCTTGTGACTAGTTGTATAAACCATTTGTAACAAGGACTTAATGTGTAAATCATTTGTCCTTGTTCTATAGTCCTTGTGACTCCTTGAGTGAACCATTTGTCCTTGTTCATTAGTCCTTGTAACTCGTTATGTTAACCATTTGTCCTTGTGACTCGTTGTGTGAACCATTTGTCCTTGTTTATTAGTCCTTGTGACTCGTTGTGTGAACCATTTGTCCTTGTTCTCTAGTCCTTGTGACTCATAGTTTAAACCAATTGTCCTTGTGACTCGTTGTGTGAACCATTTGTCCTTGTTCATTAGTCCTTGTGACTCGTTGTGTAAACTATTTGTCCTTGTTCATTAGTCCTTGTGACTCGTTGTGTGAACCATTTATCCTTATTCATTAGTTCTTGTAACTCGTAATGTTAACCATTTGTCCTTGTGACTCGTTGTGTAAACTATTTGTCCTTCTTCATTAGTCCATGTGACTCGTTGTGTGAGCTATTTGTTCTTGTTCATTAGTCCTTGTGACTCGTTGTGTGAACCATTTGTCCTTGTTCATTAGTCCTTGTGACTCGTTGTGTAAACTATTTGTCCTTGTTCATTAGTCATTGTGACTCGTTGTGTGAACCATTTATCCTTGTTCATTAGTCCTTGTAACTCGTAATGTTAACCATTTGTCCTTGTGACTCGTTGTGTGAACTATTTGTCCTTTTTCTTTAGTCCTTGTGACTCGTTGTTTAAACCATTTGTCGTTGTTTATTAGTCCTTGTGATTCGTTTTGTAAACCATTTGTCCTTGTTATTGTGACTTTTTGTGTGAACCATTTATCCTTGTTCATTAGTCCTTGTGACTCGTTGTGTTAAGCATTTGTCCTTGTGACTCGTTGTGTAAACCATTTGTCCTTGTGACTAGTTGTGTAAACCATTTGTCCTTGTTCATTAGTCCTTGTGACTTGTTCTATAAACCATTTGTAACAAGGACTCAATGTGTAAATCATTTGTCCTTGTTCTTTAGTCCTTGTGACTCGTTGAGTGAAACATTTGTCCTTGTTCATTAGTCCTTGTAACTCGTTATGTTAACCATTTGTCCTTGTGACTCGTTGTGTGAACCATTTGTCCTTCTTCATTAGTCCTTGTGACTCGTTGTGTGAACCATTTGTCCTTGTTTATTAGTCCTTGTGACTCGTTCTGTGAACCATTTGTCCTTGTTCATTAGCCCTTGTGACTCGTTGTGTAAACTATTTGTCCTTGTTCATTAGTCATTGTGACTCGTTGTGTGAACCGTTTATCCTTGTTCATTAGTCCTTGTAACTCGTAATGTTAACCATTTGTCCTTGTGACTCGTTGTGTGAACTATTTGTCCTTTTTCTTTAGTCCTTGTGACTCGTTGTTTAAACCATTTGTCCTTGTTTCTTAGTCCTTGTGATTCGTTTTGTAAACCATTTGTCCTTGTTATTGTGACTTGTTGTGTGAACCATTTTTCCTTGTTCATTAGTCCTTGTGACTCGTTGTGTTAAGCATTTGTCCTTGTGACTCGTTGTGTAAACCATTTGTCCTTGTGACTAGTTGTGTGAACCATTTGTCCTTGTTCATTAGTCCTTGTGACTAGTTGTATAAACCATTTGTAACAAGGACTCAATGTGTAAATCATTTGTCCTTGTTCTATAGTCCTTGTGACTCCTTGATGGAACCATTTGTCCTTGTTCATTAGTCCTTGTAACTCGTTATGTTAACCATTTGTCCCTGTGACTCGTTGTGTGAACCATTTGTCCTTGTTCTTTAGTCCTTGTGACTCGTTGTTTAAACCATTAGTCCTTGTTTATTAGTCCTTGTGACTCGTTGTGTAAACCCTTTGTCCTTGTTATTGTGACTTATTGTGTGAACCATTTTTCCTTGCTCATTAGTCCTTATGACTCGTTGTGTAAACCATTTGTCCTTGTTCATTAGTCCATGTGACTCGTTGTGTGAACCATTTGTCCTTGTTCATTAGTCCTTGTAACTCGTAATGTTAACCATTTCTCCTTGTGACTCGTTGTGTAAACCATTTGTCCTTGTTCATTAATCCATGTGACTTGTTGTGTGAGCCATTTGTTCTTGTTCATTAGTCATTGTGACTCGTTGTGTGAACCATTTATCCTTGTTCATTAGTCCTTGTGACTCGTTGTGTTAAGCATTTGTCCTTGTGACTCGTTGTGTAAACCATTTGTCCTTGTGACAAGTTGTGTGAACCATTTGTCCTTGTTCATTAGTCCTTGTGACTCGTTCTATAAACCATTTGTAACAAGGACTCAATGTGTAAATCATTTGTCCTTGTTCTTTAGTCCTTGTGACTCGTAGAGTGAAACATTTGTCCTTGTTCATTAGTCCTTGTAACTCGTTATGTTAACCATTTGTCCTTGTGACTCGTTGTGTGAACCATTTGTCCTTGTTTATTAGTCCTTGTGACTCGTTGTGTGAACCATTTGTCCTTGTTCTCTAGTCCTTGTGACTCATAGTTTAAACCAATTGTCCTTGTGACTCGTTGTGTGAACCATTTGTCCTTGTTCATTAGTCCTTGTGACTCGTTGTGTAAACTATTTGTCCTTGTTCATTAGTCCTTGTGACTCGTTGTGTGAACCATTTATCCTTATTCATTAGTTCTTGTAACTCGTAATGTTAACCATTTGTCCTTGTGACTCGTTGTGTAAACTATTTGTCCTTCTTCATTAGTCCATGTGACTCGTTGTGTGAGCTATTTGTTCTTGTTCATTAGTCTTTGTGACTCGTTGTGTGAACCATTTGTCCTTGTTCATTAGTCCTTGTGACTCGTTGTGTAAACTATTTGTCCTTGTTCATTAGTCATTGTGACTCGTTGTGTGAACCATTTATCCTTGTTCATTAGTCCTTGTAACTCGTAATGTTAACCATTTGTCCTTGTGACTCGTTGTGTGAACTATTTGTCCTTTTTCTTTAGTCCTTGTGACTCGTTGTTTAAACCATTTGTCGTTGTTTATTAGTCCTTGTGATTCGTTTTGTAAACCATTTGTCCTTGTTATTGTGACTTTTTGTGTGAACCATTTATCCTTGTTCATTAGTCCTTGTGACTCGTTGTGTTAAGCATTTGTCCTTGTGACTCGTTGTGTAAACCATTTGTCCTTGTGACTAGTTGTGTAAACCATTTGTCCTTGTTCATTAGTCCTTGTGACTTGTTCTATAAACCATTTGTAACAAGGACTCAATGTGTAAATCATTTGTCCTTGTTCTTTAGTCCTTGTGACTCGTTGAGTGAAACATTTGTCCTTGTTCATTAGTCCTTGTAACTCGTTATGTTAACCATTTGTTCTTGTGACTCGTTGTGTGAACCATTTGTCCTTCTTCATTAGTCCTTGTGACTCGTTGTGTGAACCATTTGTCCTTGTTCTCTAGTCCTTGTGACTCATTGTGTGAACCATTTGCCCTTGTTCATTAGTCCTTGTGACTCGTTGTGTAAACTATTTGTCCTTGTTCATTAGTCATTGTGACTCATTGTGTGAACCGTTTATCCTTGTTCATTAGTCCTTGTAACTCGTAATGTTAACCATTTGTCCTTGTGACTCGTTGTGTGAACTATTTGTCCTTTTTCTTTAGTCCTTGTGACTCGTTGTTTAAACCATTTGTCCTTGTTTCTTAGTCCTTGTGATTCGTTTTGTAAACCATTTGTCCTTGTTATTGTGACTTGTTGTGTGAACCATTTTTCCTTGTTCATTAGTCCTTGTGACTCGTTGTGTTAAGCATTTGTCCTTGTGACTCGTTGTGTAAACCATTTGTCCTTGTTACTAGTTGTGTGAACCATTTGTCCTTGTTCATTAGTCCTTGTGACTAGTTGTATAAACCATTTGTAACAAGGACTCAATGTGTAAATCATTTGTCCTTGTTCTATAGTCCTTGTGACTCCTTGATGGAACCATTTGTCCTTGTTCATTAGTCCTTGTAACTCGTTATGTTAACCATTTGTCCTCGTGACTCGTTGTGTGAACCATTTGTCCTTGTTCTTTAGTCCTTGTGACTCGTTGTTTAAACCATTAGTCCTTGTTTATTAGTCCTTGTGACTCGTTGTGTAAACCCTTTGTCCTTGTTATTGTGACTTATTGTGTGAACCATTTTTCCTTGCTCATTAGTCCTTATGACTCGTTGTGTAAACCATTTGTCCTTGTTCATTAGTCCATGTGACTCGTTGTGTGAACCATTTGTCCTTGTTCATTAGTCCTTGTAACTCGTAATGTTAACCATTTCTCCTTGTGACTCGTTGTGTAAACTATTTGTCCTTGTTCATTAATCCATGTGACTTGTTGTGTGAGCCATTTGTTCTTGTTCATTAGTCATTGTGACTCGTTGTGTGAACCATTTATCCTTGTTCATTAGTCCTTGTGACTCGTTGTGTTAAGCATTTGTCCTTGTGACTCGTTGTGTAAACCATTTGTCCTTGTGACAAGTTGTGTGAACCATTTGTCCTTGTTCATTAGTCCTTGTGACTCGTTGTATAAACCATTTGTAACAAGGACTCAATGTGTAAATCATTTGTCCTTGTTCTTTAGTCCTTGTGACTCGTTGAGTGAAACATTTGTCCTTGTTCATTAGTCCTTGTAACTCGTTATGTTAACCATTTGTCCTTGTGACTAGTTGTGTGAACCATTTGTCCTTGTTAATTAGTCCTTGTGACTAGTTGTATAAACCATTTGTAACAAGGACTTAATGTGTAAATCATTTGTCCTTGTTCTATAGTCCTTGTGACTCCTTGAGTGAACCATTTGTCCTTGTTCATTAGTCCTTGTAACTCGTTATGTTAACCATTTGTCCTTGTGACTCGTTGTGTGAACCATTTGTCCTTGTTTATTAGTCCTTGTGACTCGTTGTGTGAACCATTTGTCCTTGTTCTCTAGTCCTTGTGACTCATAGTTTAAACCAATTGTCCTTGTGACTCGTTGTGTGAACCATTTGTCCTTGTTCATTAGTCCTTGTGACTCGTTGTGTAAACTATTTGTCCTTGTTCATTAGTCCTTGTGACTCGTTGTGTGAACCATTTATCCTTATTCATTAGTTCTTGTAACTCGTAATGTTAACCATTTGTCCTTGTGACTCGTTGTGTAAACTATTTGTCCTTCTTCATTAGTCCATGTGACTCGTTGTGTGAGCTATTTGTTCTTGTTCATTAGTCCTTGTGACTCGTTGTGTGAACCATTTGTCCTTGTTCATTAGTCCTTGTGACTCGTTGTGTAAACTATTTGTCCTTGTTCATTAGTCATTGTGACTCGTTGTGTGAACCATTTATCCTTGTTCATTAGTCCTTGTAACTCGTAATGTTAACCATTTGTCCTTGTGACTCGTTGTGTGAACTATTTGTCCTTTTTCTTTAGTCCTTGTGACTCGTTGTTTAAACCATTTGTCGTTGTTTATTAGTCCTTGTGATTCGTTTTGTAAACCATTTGTCCTTGTTATTGTGACTTTTTGTGTGAACCATTTATCCTTGTTCATTAGTCCTTGTGACTCGTTGTGTTAAGCATTTGTCCTTGTGACTCGTTGTGTAAACCATTTGTCCTTGTGACTAGTTGTGTAAACCATTTGTCCTTGTTCATTAGTCCTTGTGACTTGTTCTATAAACAATTTGTAACAAGGACTCAATGTGTAAATCATTTGTCCTTGTTCTTTAGTCCTTGTGACTCGTTGAGTGAAACATTTGTCCTTGTTCATTAGTCCTTGTAACTCGTTATGTTAACCATTTGTCCTTGTGACTCGTTGTGTGAACCATTTGTCCTTCTTCATTAGTCCTTGTGACTCGTTGTGTGAACCATTTGTCCTTGTTTATTAGTCCTTGTGACTCGTTCAGTGAACCATTTGTCCTTGTTCATTAGCCCTTGTGACTCGTTGTGTAAACTATTTGTCCTTGTTCATTAGTCATTGTGACTCGTTGTGTGAACCGTTTATCCTTGTTCATTAGTCCTTGTAACTCGTAATGTTAACCATTTGTCCTTGTGACTCGTTGTGTGAACTATTTGTCCTTTTTCTTTAGTCCTTGTGACTCGTTGTTTAAACCATTTGTCCTTGTTTCTTAGTCCTTGTGATTCGTTTTGTAAACCATTTGTCCTTGTTATTGTGACTTGTTGTGTGAACCATTTTTCCTTGTTCATTAGTCCTTGTGACTCGTTGTGTTAAGCATTTGTCCTTGTGACTCGTTGTGTAAACCATTTGTCCTTGTGACTAGTTGTGTGAACCATTTGTCCTTGTTCATTAGTCCTTGTGACTAGTTGTATAAACCATTTGTAACAAGGACTCAATGTGTAAATCATTTGTCCTTGTTCTATAGTCCTTGTGACTCCTTGATGGAACCATTTGTCCTTGTTCATTAGTCCTTGTAACTCGTTATGTTAACCATTTGTCCCTGTGACTCGTTGTGTGAACCATTTGTCCTTGTTCTTTAGTCCTTGTGACTCGTTGTTTAAACCATTAGTCCTTGTTTATTAGTCCTTGTGACTCGTTGTGTAAACCCTTTGTCCTTGTTATTGTGACTTATTGTGTGAACCATTTTTCCTTGCTCATTAGTCCTTATGACTCGTTGTGTAAACCATTTGTCCTTGTTCATTAGTCCATGTGACTCGTTGTGTGAACCATTTGTCCTTGTTCATTAGTCCTTGTAACTCGTAATGTTAACCATTTCTCCTTGTGACTCGTTGTGTAAACCATTTGTCCTTGTTCATTAATCCATGTGACTTGTTGTGTGAGCCATTTGTTCTTGTTCATTAGTCATTGTGACTCATTGTGTGAACCATTTATCCTTGTTCATTAGTCCTTGTGACTCGTTGTGTTAAGCATTTGTCCTTGTGACTCGTTGTGTAAACCATTTGTCCTTGTGACAAGTTGTGTGAACCATTTGTCCTTGTTCATTAGTCCTTGTGACTCGTTCTATAAACCATTTGTAACAAGGACTCAATGTGTAAATCATTTGTCCTTGTTCTTTAGTCCTTGTGACTCGTAGAGTGAAACATTTGTCCTTGTTCATTAGTCCTTGTAACTCGTTATGTTAACCATTTGTCCTTGTGACTCGTTGTGTGAACCATTTGTCCTTGTTTATTAGTCCTTGTGACTCGTTGTGTGAACCATTTGTCCTTGTTCTCTAGTCCTTGTGACTCATAGTTTAAACCAATTGTCCTTGTGACTCGTTGTGTGAACCATTTGTCCTTGTTCATTAGTCCTTGTGACTCGTTGTGTAAACTATTTGTCCTTGTTCATTAGTCCTTGTGACTCGTTGTGTGAACCATTTATCCTTATTCATTAGTTCTTGTAACTCGTAATGTTAACCATTTGTCCTTGTGACTCGTTGTGTAAACTATTTGTCCTTCTTCATTAGTCCATGTGACTCGTTGTGTGAGCTATTTGTTCTTGTTCATTAGTCCTTGTGACTCGTTGTGTGAACCATTTGTCCTTGTTCATTAGTCCTTGTGACTCGTTGTGTAAACTATTTGTCCTTGTTCATTAGTCATTGTGACTCGTTGTGTGAACCATTTATCCTTGTTCATTAGTCCTTGTAACTCGTAATGTTAACCATTTGTCCTTGTGACTCGTTGTGTGAACTATTTGTCCTTTTTCTTTAGTCCTTGTGACTCGTTGTTTAAACCATTTGTCGTTGTTTATTAGTCCTTGTGATTCGTTTTGTAAACCATTTGTCCTTGTTATTGTGACTTTTTGTGTGAACCATTTATCCTTGTTCATTAGTCCTTGTGACTCGTTGTGTTAAGCATTTGTCCTTGTGACTCGTTGTGTAAACCATTTGTCCTTGTGACTAGTTGTGTAAACCATTTGTCCTTGTTCATTAGTCCTTGTGACTTGTTCTATAAACCATTTGTAACAAGGACTCAATGTGTAAATCATTTGTCCTTGTTCTTTAGTCCTTGTGACTCGTTGAGTGAAACATTTGTCCTTGTTCATTAGTCCTTGTAACTCGTTATGTTAACCATTTGTTCTTGTGACTCGTTGTGTGAACCATTTGTCCTTCTTCATTAGTCCTTGTGACTCGTTGTGTGAACCATTTGTCCTTGTTCTCTAGTCCTTGTGACTCATTGTGTGAACCGTTTATCCTTGTTCATTAGTCCTTGTAACTCGTAATGTTAACCATTTGTCCTTGTGACTCGTTGTGTGAACTATTTGTCCTTTTTCTTTAGTCCTTGTGACTCGTTGTTTAAACCATTTGTCCTTGTTTCTTAGTCCTTGTGATTCGTTTTGTAAACCATTTGTCCTTGTTATTGTGACTTGTTGTGTGAACCATTTTTCCTTGTTCATTAGTCCTTGTGACTCGTTGTGTTAAGCATTTGTCCTTGTGACTCGTTGTGTAAACCATTTGTCCTTGTTACTAGTTGTGTGAACCATTTGTCCTTGTTCATTAGTCCTTGTGACTAGTTGTATAAACCATTTGTAACAAGGACTCAATGTGTAAATCATTTGTCCTTGTTCTATAGTCCTTGTGACTCCTTGATGGAACCATTTGTCCTTGTTCATTAGTCCTTGTAACTCGTTATGTTAACCATTTGTCCCTGTGACTCGTTGTGTGAACCATTTGTCCTTGTTCTTTAGTCCTTGTGACTCGTTGTTTAAACCATTAGTCCTTGTTTATTAGTCCTTGTGACTCGTTGTGTAAACCCTTTGTCCTTGTTATTGTGACTTATTGTGTGAACCATTTTTCCTTGCTCATTAGTCCTTATGACTCGTTGTGTAAACCATTTGTCCTTGTTCATTAGTCCATGTGACTCGTTGTGTGAACCATTTGTCCTTGTTCATTAGTCCTTGTAACTCGTAATGTTAACCATTTCTCCTTGTGACTCGTTGTGTAAACCATTTGTCCTTGTTCATTAATCCATGTGACTTGTTGTGTGAGCCATTTGTTCTTGTTCATTAGTCATTGTGACTCGTTGTGTGAACCATTTATCCTTGTTCATTAGTCCTTGTGACTCGTTGTGTTAAGCATTTGTCCTTGTGACTCGTTGTGTAAACCATTTGTCCTTGTGACAAGTTGTGTGAACCATTTGTCCTTGTTCATTAGTCCTTGTGACTCGTTCTATAAACCATTTGTAACAAGGACTCAATGTGTAAATCATTTGTCCTTGTTCTTTAGTCCTTGTGACTCGTTGAGTGAAACATTTGTCCTTGTTCATTAGTCCTTGTAACTCGTTATGTTAACCATTTGTCCTTGTGACTCGTTGTGTGAACCATTTGTCCTTCTTCATTAGTCCTTGTGACTCGTTGTGTGAACCATTTGTCCTTGTTCTCAAGTCCTTGTGACTCATTGTGTGAACCATTTGCCCTTGTTCATTAGTCCTTGTGACTCGTTGTGTAAACTATTTGTCCTTGTTCATTAGTCATTGTGACTCGTTGTGTGAACCGTTTATCCTTGTTCATTAGTCCTTGTAACTCGTAATGTTAACCATTTGTCCTTGTGACTCGTTGTGTGAACTATTTGTCCTTTTTCTTTAGTCCTTGTGACTCGTTGTTTAAACCATTTGTCGTTGTTTATTAGTCCTTGTGATTCGTTTTGTAAACCATTTGTCCTTGTTATTGTGACTTTTTGTGTGAACCATTTATCCTTGTTCATTAGTCCTTGTGACTCGTTGTGTTAAGCATTTGTCCTTGTGACTCGTTGTGTAAACCATTTGTCCTTGTGACTAGTTGTGTAAACCATTTGTCCTTGTTCATTAGTCCTTGTGACTTGTTCTATAAACCATTTGTAACAAGGACTCAATGTGTAAATCATTTGTCCTTGTTCTTTAGTCCTTGTGACTCGTTGAGTGAAACATTTGTCCTTGTTCATTAATCCTTGTAACTCGTTATGTTAACCATTTGTTCTTGTGACTCGTTGTGTGAACCATTTGTCCTTCTTCATTAGTCCTTGTGACTCGTTGTGTGAACCATTTGTCCTTGTTCTCTAGTCCTTGTGACTCATTGTGTGAACCATTTGCCCTTGTTCATTAGTCCTTGTGACTCGTTGTGTAAACTATTTGTCCTTGTTCATTAGTCATTGTGACTCATTGTGTGAACCGTTTATCCTTGTTCATTAGTCCTTGTAACTCGTAATGTTAACCATTTGTCCTTGTGACTCGTTGTGTGAACTATTTGTCCTTTTTCTTTAGTCCTTGTGACTCGTTGTTTAAACCATTTGTCCTTGTTTCTTAGTCCTTGTGATTCGTTTTGTAAACCATTTGTCCTTGTTATTGTGACTTGTTGTGTGAACCATTTTTCCTTGTTCATTAGTCCTTGTGACTCGTTGTGTTAAGCATTTGTCCTTGTGACTCGTTGTGTAAACCATTTGTCCTTGTGACTAGTTGTGTGAACCATTTGTCCTTGTTCATTAGTCCTTGTGACTCGTTGTATAAACCATTTGTAACAAGGACTCAATGTGTAAATCATTTGTCCTTGTTCTTTAGTCCTTGTGACTCGTTGAGTGAAACATTTGTCCTTGTTCATTAGTCCTTGTAACTCGTTATGTTAACCATTTGTCCTTGTGACTAGTTGTGTGAACCATTTGTCCTTGTTAATTAGTCCTTGTGACTAGTTGTATAAACCATTTGTAACAAGGACTTAATGTGTAAATCATTTGTCCTTGTTCTATAGTCCTTGTGATTCCTTGAGTGAACCATTTGTCCTTGTTCATTAGTCCTTGTAACTCGTTATGTTAACCATTTGTCCTTGTGACTCGTTGGTTGAACCATTTGTCCTTGTTTATTAGTCCTTGTGACTCGTTGTGTGAACCATTTGTCCTTGTTATCTAGTCCTTGTGACTCATAGTTTAAACCAATTGTCCTTGTGACTCGTTGTGTGAACCATTTGTCCTTGTTCATTAGTCCTTGTGACTCGTTGTGTAAACTATTTGTCCTTGTTCATTAGTCCTTGTGACTCGTTGTGTGAACCATTTATCCTTATTCATTAGTTCTTGTAACTCGTAATGTTAACCATTTGTCCTTGTGACTCGTTGTGTAAACTATTTGTCCTTCTTCATTAGTCCATGTGACTCGTTGTGTGAGCTATTTGTTCTTGTTCATTAGTCCTTGTGACTCGTTGTGTGAACCATTTGTCCTTGTTCATTAGTCCTTGTGACTCGTTGTGTAAACTATTTGTCCTTGTTCATTAGTCATTGTGACTCGTTGTGTGAACCATTTATCCTTGTTCATTAGTCCTTGTAACTCGTAATGTTAACCATTTGTCCTTGTGACTCGTTGTGTGAACTATTTGTCCTTTTTCTTTAGTCCTTGTGACTCATTGTTTAAACCATTTGTCGTTGTTTATTAGTCCTTGTGATTCGTTTTGTAAACCATTTGTCCTTGTTATTGTGACTTTTTGTGTGAACCATTTATCCTTGTTCATTAGTCCTTGTGACTCGTTGTGTTAAGCATTTGTCCTTGTGACTCGTTGTGTAAACCATTTGTCCTTGTGACTAGTTGTGTAAACCATTTGTCCTTGTTCATTAGTCCTTGTGACTTGTTCTATAAACCATTTGTAACAAGGACTCAATGTGTAAATCATTTGTCCTTGTTCTTTAGTCCTTGTGACTCGTTGAGTGAAACATTTGTCCTTGTTCATTAGTCCTTGTAACTCGTTATGTTAACCATTTGTCCTTGTGACTCGTTGTGTGAACCATTTGTCCTTCTTCATTAGTCCTTGTGACTCGTTGTGTGAACCATTTGTCCTTGTTTATTAGTCCTTGTGACTCGTTCAGTGAACCATTTGTCCTTGTTCATTAGCCCTTGTGACTCGTTGTGTAAACTATTTGTCCTTGTTCATTAGTCATTGTGACTCGTTGTGTGAACCGTTTATCCTTGTTCATTAGTCCTTGTAACTCGTAATGTTAACCATTTGTCCTTGTGACTCGTTGTGTGAACTATTTGTCCTTTTTCTTTAGTCCTTGTGACTCGTTGTTTAAACCATTTGTCCTTGTTTCTTAGTCCTTGTGATTCGTTTTGTAAACCATTTGTCCTTGTTATTGTGACTTGTTGTGTGAACCATTTTTCCTTGTTCATTAGTCCTTGTGACTCGTTGTGTTAAGCATTTGTCCTTGTGACTCGTTGTGTAAACCATTTGTCCTTGTGACTAGTTGTGTGAACCATTTGTCCTTGTTCATTAGTCCTTGTGACTAGTTGTATAAACCATTTGTAACAAGGACTCAATGTGTAAATCATTTGTCCTTGTTCTATAGTCCTTGTGACTCCTTGATGGAACCATTTGTCCTTGTTCATTAGTCCTTGTAACTCGTTATGTTAACCATTTGTCCCTGTGACTCGTTGTGTGAACCATTTGTCCTTGTTCTTTAGTCCTTGTGACTCGTTGTTTAAACCATTAGTCCTTGTTTATTATTAGTCCTTGTGACTCGTTGTGTAAACCCTTTGTCCTTGTTATTGTGACTTATTGTGTGAACCATTTTTCCTTGCTCATTAGTCCTTATGACTCGTTGTGTAAACCATTTGTCCTTGTTCATTAGTCCATGTGACTCGTTGTGTGAACCATTTGTCCTTGTTCATTAGTCCTTGTAACTCGTAATGTTAACCATTTCTCCTTGTGACTCGTTGTGTAAACCATTTGTCCTTGTTCATTAATCCATGTGACTTGTTGTGTGAGCCATTTGTTCTTGTTCATTAGTCATTGTGACTCGTTGTGTGAACCATTTATCCTTGTTCATTAGTCCTTGTGACTCGTTGTGTTAAGCATTTGTCCTTGTGACTCGTTGTGTAAACCATTTGTCCTTGTGACAAGTTGTGTGAACCATTTGTCCTTGTTCATTAGTCCTTGTGACTCGTTCTATAAACCATTTGTAACAAGGACTCAATGTGTAAATCATTTGTCCTTGTTCTTTAGTCCTTGTGACTCGTTGAGTGAAACATTTGTCCTTGTTCATTAGTCCTTGTAACTCGTTATGTTAACCATTTGTCCTTGTGACTCGTTGTGTGAATCATTTGTCCTTGTTTATTAGTCCTTGTGACTCGTTGTGTGAACCATTTGTCCTTGTTCTCTAGTCCTTGTGACTCATAGTTTAAACCAATTGTCCTTGTGACTCGTTGTGTGAACCATTTGTCCTTGTTCATTAGTCCTTGTGACTCGTTGTGTAAACTATTTGTCCTTGTTCATTAGTCCTTGTGACTCGTTGTGTGAACCATTTATCCTTATTCATTAGTTCTTGTAACTCGTAATGTTAACCATTTGTCCTTGTGACTCGTTGTGTAAACTATTTGTCCTTCTTCATTAGTCCATGTGACTCGTTGTGTGAGCTATTTGTTCTTGTTCATTAGTCCTTGTGATTCGTTGTGTGAACCATTTGTCCTTGTTCATTAGTCCTTGTGACTCGTTGTGTAAACTATTTGTCCTTGTTCATTAGTCATTGTGACTCGTTGTGTGAACCATTTATCCTTGTTCATTAGTCCTTGTAACTCGTAATGTTAACCATTTGTCCTTGTGACTCGTTGTGTGAACTATTTGTCCTTTTTCTTTAGTCCTTGTGACTCGTTGTTTAAACCATTTGTCGTTGTTTATTAGTCCTTGTGATTCGTTTTGTAAACCATTTGTCCTTGTTATTGTGACTTTTTGTGTGAACCATTTATCCTTGTTCATTAGTCCTTGTGACTCGTTGTGTTAAGCATTTGTCCTTGTGACTCGTTGTGTAAACCATTTGTCCTTGTGACTAGTTGTGTAAACCATTTGTCCTTGTTCATTAGTCCTTGTGACTTGTTCTATAAACCATTTGTAACAAGGACTCAATGTGTAAATCATTTGTCCTTGTTCTTTAGTCCTTGTGACTCGTTGAGTGAAACATTTGTCCTTGTTCATTAGTCCTTGTAACTCGTTATGTTAACCATTTGTTCTTGTGACTCGTTGTGTGAACCATTTGTCCTTCTTCATTAGTCCTTGTGACTCGTTGTGTGAACCATTTGTCCTTGTTCTCTAGTCCTTGTGACTCATTGTGTGAACCATTTGCCCTTGTTCATTAGTCCTTGTGACTCGTTGTGTAAACTATTTGTCCTTGTTCATTAGTCATTGTGACTCATTGTGTGAACCGTTTATCCTTGTTCATTAGTCCTTGTAACTCGTAATGTTAACCATTTGTCCTTGTGACTCGTTGTGTGAACTATTTGTCCTTTTTCTTTAGTCCTTGTGACTCGTTGTTTAAACCATTTGTCCTTGTTTCTTAGTCCTTGTGATTCGTTTTGTAAACCATTTGTCCTTGTTATTGTGACTTGTTGTGTGAACCATTTTTCCTTGTTCATTAGTCCTTGTGACTCGTTGTGTTAAGCATTTGTCCTTGTGACTCGTTGTGTAAACCATTTGTCCTTGTGACTAGTTGTGTGAACCATTTGTCCTTGTTCATTAGTCCTTGTGACTAGTTGTATAAACCATTTGTAACAAGGACTCAATGTGTAAATCATTTGTCCTTGTTCTATAGTCCTTGTGACTCCTTGATGGAACCATTTGTCCTTGTTCATTAGTCCTTGTAACTCGTTATGTTAACCATTTGTCCCTGTGACTCGTTGTGTGAACCATTTGTCCTTGTTCTTTAGTCCTTGTGACTCGTTGTTTAAACCATTAGTCCTTGTTTATTAGTCCTTGTGACTCGTTGTGTAAACCCTTTGTCCTTGTTATTGTGACTTATTGTGTGAACCATTTTTCCTTGCTCATTAGTGCTTATGACTCGTTGTGTAAACCATTTGTCCTTGTTCATTAGTCCATGTGACTCGTTGTGTGAACCATTTGTCCTTGTTCATTAGTCCTTGTAACTCGTAATGTTAACCATTTCTCCTTGTGACTCGTTGTGTAAACCATTTGTCCTTGTTCATTAATCCATGTGACTTGTTGTGTGAGCCATTTGTTCTTGTTCATTAGTCATTGTGACTCGTTGTGTGAACCATTTATCCTTGTTCATTAGTCCTTGTGACTCGTTGTGTTAAGCATTTGTCCTTGTGACTCGTTGTGTAAACCATTTGTCCTTGTGACAAGTTGTGTGAACCATTTGTCCTTGTTCATTAGTCCTTGTGACTCGTTCTATAAACCATTTGTAACAAGGACTCAATGTGTAAATCATTTGTCCTTGTTCTTTAGTCCTTGTGACTCGTTGAGTGAAACATTTGTCCTTGTTCATTAGTCCTTGTAACTCGTTATGTTAACCATTTGTCCTTGTGACTCGTTGTGTGAACCATTTGTCCTTCTTCATTAGTCCTTGTGACTCGTTGTGTGAACCATTTGTCCTTGTTCTCAAGTCCTTGTGACTCATTGTGTGAACCATTTGCCCTTGTTCATTAGTCCTTGTGACTCGTTGTGTAAACTATTTGTCCTTGTTCATTAGTCATTGTGACTCGTTGTGTGAACCGTTTATCCTTGTTCATTAGTCCTTGTAACTCGTAATGTTAACCATTTGTCCTTGTGACTCGTTGTGTGAACTATTTGTCCTTTTTCTTTAGTCCTTGTGACTCGTTGTTTAAACCATTTGTCGTTGTTTATTAGTCCTTGTGATTCGTTTTGTAAACCATTTGTCCTTGTTATTGTGACTTTTTGTGTGAACCATTTATCCTTGTTCATTAGTCCTTGTGACTCGTTGTGTTAAGCATTTGTCCTTGTGACTCGTTGTGTAAACCATTTGTCCTTGTGACTAGTTGTGTAAACCATTTGTCCTTGTTCATTAGTCCTTGTGACTTGTTCTATAAACCATTTGTAACAAGGACTCAATGTGTAAATCATTTGTCCTTGTTCTTTAGTCCTTGTGACTCGTTGAGTGAAACATTTGTCCTTGTTCATTAGTCCTTGTAACTCGTTATGTTAACCATTTGTTCTTGTGACTCGTTGTGTGAACCATTTGTCCTTCTTCATTAGTCCTTGTGACTCGTTGTGTGAACCATTTGTCCTTGTTCTCTAGTCCTTGTGACTCATTGTGTGAACCATTTGCCCTTGTTCATTAGTCCTTGTGACTCGTTGTGTAAACTATTTGTCCTTGTTCATTAGTCATTGTGACTCATTGTGTGAACCGTTTATCCTTGTTCATTAGTCCTTGTAACTCGTAATGTTAACCATTTGTCCTTGTGACTCGTTGTGTGAACTATTTGTCCTTTTTCTTTAGTCCTTGTGACTCGTTGTTTAAACCATTTGTCCTTGTTTCTTAGTCCTTGTGATTCGTTTTGTAAACCATTTGTCCTTGTTATTGTGACTTGTTGTGTGAACCATTTTTCCTTGTTCATTAGTCCTTGTGACTCGTTGTGTTAAGCATTTGTCCTTGTGACTCGTTGTGTAAACCATTTGTCCTTGTGACTAGTTGTGTGAACCATTTGTCCTTGTTCATTAGTCCTTGTGACTAGTTGTATAAACCATTTGTAACAAGGACTCAATGTGTAAATCATTTGTCCTTGTTCTATAGTCCTTGTGACTCCTTGATGGAACCATTTGTCCTTGTTCATTAGTCCTTGTAACTCGTTATGTTAACCATTTGTCCCTGTGACTCGTTGTGTGAACCATTTGTCCTTGTTCTTTAGTCCTTGTGACTCGTTGTTTAAACCATTAGTCCTTGTTTATTAGTCCTTGTGACTCGTTGTGTAAACCCTTTGTCCTTGTTATTGTGACTTATTGTGTGAACCATTTTTCCTTGCTCATTAGTGCTTATGACTCGTTGTGTAAACCATTTGTCCTTGTTCATTAGTCCATGTGACTCGTTGTGTGAACCATTTGTCCTTGTTCATTAGTCCTTGTAACTCGTAATGTTAACCATTTCTCCTTGTGACTCGTTGTGTAAACCATTTGTCCTTGTTCATTAATCCATGTGACTTGTTGTGTGAGCCATTTGTTCTTGTTCATTAGTCATTGTGACTCGTTGTGTGAACCATTTATCCTTGTTCATTAGTCCTTGTGACTCGTTGTGTTAAGCATTTGTCCTTGTGACTCGTTGTGTAAACCATTTGTCCTTGTGACAAGTTGTGTGAACCATTTGTCCTTGTTCATTAGTCCTTGTGACTCGTTCTATAAACCATTTGTAACAAGGACTCAATGTGTAAATCATTTGTCCTTGTTCTTTAGTCCTTGTGACTCGTTGAGTGAAACATTTGTCCTTGTTCATTAGTCCTTGTAACTCGTTATGTTAACCATTTGTCCTTGTGACTCGTTGTGTGAACCATTTGTCCTTCTTCATTAGTCCTTGTGACTCGTTGTGTGAACCATTTGTCCTTGTTCTCAAGTCCTTGTGACTCATTGTGTGAACCATTTGCCCTTGTTCATTAGTCCTTGTGACTCGTTGTGTAAACTATTTGTCCTTGTTCATTAGTCATTGTGACTCGTTGTGTGAACCGTTTATCCTTGTTCATTAGTCCTTGTAACTCGTAATGTTAACCATTTGTCCTTGTGACTCGTTGTGTGAACTATTTGTCCTTTTTCTTTAGTCCTTGTGACTCGTTGTTTAAACCATTTGTCGTTGTTTATTAGTCCTTGTGATTCGTTTTGTAAACCATTTGTCCTTGTTATTGTGACTTTTTGTGTGAACCATTTATCCTTGTTCATTAGTCCTTGTGACTCGTTGTGTTAAGCATTTGTCCTTGTGACTCGTTGTGTAAACCATTTGTCCTTGTGACTAGTTGTGTAAACCATTTGTCCTTGTTCATTAGTCCTTGTGACTCGTTCTATAAACCATTTGTAACAAGGACTCAATGTGTAAATCATTTGTCCTTGTTCTTTAGTCCTTGTGACTCGTTGAGTGAAACATTTGTCCTTGTTCATTAGTCCTTTTAACTCGTTATGTTAACCATTTGTCCTTGTGACTCGTTGTGTGAACCATTTGTCCTTCTTCATTAGTCCTTGTGACTCGTTGTGTGAACCATTTGTCCTTGTTCTCTAGTCCTTGTGACTCATTGTGTGAACCATTTGCCCTTGTTCATTAGTCCTTGTGACTCGTTGTGTAAACTATTTGTCCTTGTTCATTAGTCATTGTGACTCGTTGTGTGAACCGTTTATCCTTGTTCATTAGTCCTTGTAACTCGTAATGTTAACCATTTGTCCTTGTGACTCGTTGTGTGAACTATTTGTCCTTTTTCTTTAGTCCTTGTGACTCGTTGTTTAAACCATTTGTCCTTGTTTCTTAGTCCTTGTGATTCGTTTTGTAAACCATTTGTCCTTGTTATTGTGACTTGTTGTGTGAACCATTTTTCCTTGTTCATTAGTCCTTGTGACTCGTTGTGTTAAGCATTTGTCCTTGTGACTCGTTGTGTAAACCATTTGTCCTTGTGACTAGTTGTGTGAACCATTTGTCCTTGTTCATTAGTCCTTGTGACTAGTTGTATAAACCATTTGTAACAAGGACTCAATGTGTAAATCATTTGTCCTTGTTCTATAGTCCTTGTGACTCCTTGATGGAACCATTTGTCCTTGTTCATTAGTCCTTGTAACTCGTTATGTTAACCATTTGTCCCTGTGACTCGTTGTGTGAACCATTTGTCCTTGTTCTTTAGTCCTTGTGACTCGTTGTTTAAACCATTAGTCCTTGTTTATTAGTCCTTGTGACTCGTTGTGTAAACCCTTTGTCCTTGTTATTGTGACTTATTGTGTGAACCATTTTTCCTTGCTCATTAGTCCTTATGACTCGTTGTGTAAACCATTTGTCCTTGTTCATTAGTCCATGTGACTCGTTGTGTGAACCATTTGTCCTTGTTCATTAGTCCTTGTAACTCGTAATGTTAACCATTTCTCCTTGTGACTCGTTGTGTAAACCATTTGTCCTTGTTCATTAATCCATGTGACTTGTTGTGTGAGCCATTTGTTCTTGTTCATTAGTCATTGTGACTCGTTGTGTGAACCATTTATCCTTGTTCATTAGTCCTTGTGACTCGTTGTGTTAAGCATTTGTCCTTGTGACTCGTTGTGTAAACCATTTGTCCTTGTGACAAGTTGTGTGAACCATTTGTCCTTGTTCATTAGTCCTTGTGACTCGTTCTATAAACCATTTGTAACAAGGACTCAATGTGTAAATCATTTGTCCTTGTTCTTTAGTCCTTGTGACTCGTTGAGTGAAACATTTGTCCTTGTTCATTAGTCCTTGTAACTCGTTATGTTAACCATTTGTCCTTGTGACTCGTTGTGTGAACCATTTGTCCTTCTTCATTAGTCCTTGTGACTCGTTGTGTGAACCATTTGTCCTTGTTCTCAAGTCCTTGTGACTCATTGTGTGAACCATTTGCCCTTGTTCATTAGTCCTTGTGACTCGTTGTGTAAACTATTTGTCCTTGTTCATTAGTCATTGTGACTCGTTGTGTGAACCGTTTATCCTTGTTCATTAGTCCTTGTAACTCGTAATGTTAACCATTTGTCCTTGTGACTCGTTGTGTGAACTATTTGTCCTTTTTCTTTAGTCCTTGTGACTCGTTGTTTAAACCATTTGTCGTTGTTTATTAGTCCTTGTGATTCGTTTTGTAAACCATTTGTCCTTGTTATTGTGACTTTTTGTGTGAACCATTTATCCTTGTTCATTAGTCCTTGTGACTCGTTGTGTTAAGCATTTGTCCTTGTGACTCGTTGTGTAAACCATTTGTCCTTGTGACTAGTTGTGTAAACCATTTGTCCTTGTTCATTAGTCCTTGTGACTCGTTGTGTAAACTATTTGTCCTTGTTCATTAGTCCTTGTGACTCGTTGTGTGAACCATTTATCCTTATTCATTAGTTCTTGTAACTCGTAATGTTAACCATTTGTCCTTGTGACTCGTTGTGTAAACTATTTGTCCTTCTTCATTAGTCCATGTGACTCGTTGTGTGAGCTATTTGTTCTTGTTCATTAGTCCTTGTGATTCGTTGTGTGAACCATTTGTCCTTGTTCATTAGTCCTTGTGACTCGTTGTGTAAACTATTTGTCCTTGTTCATTAGTCATTGTGACTCGTTGTGTGAACCATTTATCCTTGTTCATTAGTCCTTGTAACTCGTAATGTTAACCATTTGTCCTTGTGACTCGTTGTGTGAACTATTTGTCCTTTTTCTTTAGTCCTTGTGACTCGTTGTTTAAACCATTTGTCGTTGTTTATTAGTCCTTGTGATTCGTTTTGTAAACCATTTGTCCTTGTTATTGTGACTTTTTGTGTGAACCATTTATCCTTGTTCATTAGTCCTTGTGACTCGTTGTGTTAAGCATTTGTCCTTGTGACTCGTTGTGTAAACCATTTGTCCTTGTGACTAGTTGTGTAAACCATTTGTCCTTGTTCATTAGTCCTTGTGACTTGTTCTATAAACCATTTGTAACAAGGACTCAATGTGTAAATCATTTGTCCTTGTTCTTTAGTCCTTGTGACTCGTTGAGTGAAACATTTGTCCTTGTTCATTAGTCCTTGTAACTCGTTATGTTAACCATTTGTTCTTGTGACTCGTTGTGTGAACCATTTGTCCTTCTTCATTAGTCCTTGTGACTCGTTGTGTGAACCATTTGTCCTTGTTCTCTAGTCCTTGTGACTCATTGTGTGAACCATTTGCCCTTGTTCATTAGTCCTTGTGACTCGTTGTGTAAACTATTTGTCCTTGTTCATTAGTCATTGTGACTCATTGTGTGAACCGTTTATCCTTGTTCATTAGTCCTTGTAACTCGTAATGTTAACCATTTGTCCTTGTGACTCGTTGTGTGAACTATTTGTCCTTTTTCTTTAGTCCTTGTGACTCGTTGTTTAAACCATTTGTCCTTGTTTCTTAGTCCTTGTGATTCGTTTTGTAAACCATTTGTCCTTGTTATTGTGACTTGTTGTGTGAACCATTTTTCCTTGTTCATTAGTCCTTGTGACTCGTTGTGTTAAGCATTTGTCCTTGTGACTCGTTGTGTAAACCATTTGTCCTTGTGACTAGTTGTGTGAACCATTTGTCCTTGTTCATTAGTCCTTGTGACTAGTTGTATAAACCATTTGTAACAAGGACTCAATGTGTAAATCATTTGTCCTTGTTCTATAGTCCTTGTGACTCCTTGATGGAACCATTTGTCCTTGTTCATTAGTCCTTGTAACTCGTTATGTTAACCATTTGTCCCTGTGACTCGTTGTGTGAACCATTTGTCCTTGTTCTTTAGTCCTTGTGACTCGTTGTTTAAACCATTAGTCCTTGTTTATTAGTCCTTGTGACTCGTTGTGTAAACCCTTTGTCCTTGTTATTGTGACTTATTGTGTGAACCATTTTTCCTTGCTCATTAGTGCTTATGACTCGTTGTGTAAACCATTTGTCCTTGTTCATTAGTCCATGTGACTCGTTGTGTGAACCATTTGTCCTTGTTCATTAGTCCTTGTAACTCGTAATGTTAACCATTTCTCCTTGTGACTCGTTGTGTAAACCATTTGTCCTTGTTCATTAATCCATGTGACTTGTTGTGTGAGCCATTTGTTCTTGTTCATTAGTCATTGTGACTCGTTGTGTGAACCATTTATCCTTGTTCATTAGTCCTTGTGACTCGTTGTGTTAAGCATTTGTCCTTGTGACTCGTTGTGTAAACCATTTGTCCTTGTGACAAGTTGTGTGAACCATTTGTCCTTGTTCATTAGTCCTTGTGACTCGTTCTATAAACCATTTGTAACAAGGACTCAATGTGTAAATCATTTGTCCTTGTTCTTTAGTCCTTGTGACTCGTTGAGTGAAACATTTGTCCTTGTTCATTAGTCCTTGTAACTCGTTATGTTAACCATTTGTCCTTGTGACTCGTTGTGTGAACCATTTGTCCTTCTTCATTAATCCTTGTGACTCGTTGTGTGAACCATTTGTCCTTGTTCTCAAGTCCTTGTGACTCATTGTGTGAACCATTTGCCCTTGTTCATTAGTCCTTGTGACTCGTTGTGTAAACTATTTGTCCTTGTTCATTAGTCATTGTGACTCGTTGTGTGAACCGTTTATCCTTGTTCATTAGTCCTTGTAACTCGTAATGTTAACCATTTGTCCTTGTGACTCGTTGTGTGAACTATTTGTCCTTTTTCTTTAGTCCTTGTGACTCGTTGTTTAAACCATTTGTCGTTGTTTATTAGTCCTTGTGATTCGTTTTGTAAACCATTTGTCCTTGTTATTGTGACTTTTTGTGTGAACCATTTATCCTTGTTCATTAGTCCTTGTGACTCGTTGTGTTAAGCATTTGTCCTTGTGACTCGTTGTGTAAACCATTTGTCCTTGTGACTAGTTGTGTAAACCATTTGTCCTTGTTCATTAGTCCTTGTGACTCGTTCTATAAACCATTTGTAACAAGGACTCAATGTGTAAATCATTTGTCCTTGTTCTTTAGTCCTTGTGACTCGTTGAGTGAAACATTTGTCCTTGTTCATTAGTCCTTGTAACTCGTTATGTTAACCATTTGTCCTTGTGACTCGTTGTGTGAACCATTTGTCCTTCTTCATTAGTCCTTGTGACTCGTTGTGTGAACCATTTGTCCTTGTTCTCTAGTCCTTGTGACTCATTGTGTGAACCATTTGCCCTTGTTCATTAGTCCTTGTGACTCGTTGTGTAAACTATTTGTCCTTGTTCATTAGTCATTGTGACTCGTTGTGTGAACCGTTTATCCTTGTTCATTAGTCCTTGTAACTCGTAATGTTAACCATTTGTCCTTGTGACTCGTTGTGTGAACTATTTGTCCTTTTTCTTTAGTCCTTGTGACTCGTTGTTTAAACCATTTGTCCTTGTTTCTTAGTCCTTGTGATTCGTTTTGTAAACCATTTGTCCTTGTTATTGTGACTTGTTGTGTGAACCATTTTTCCTTGTTCATTAGTCCTTGTGACTCGTTGTGTTAAGCATTTGTCCTTGTGACTCGTTGTGTAAACCATTTGTCCTTGTGACTAGTTGTGTGAACCATTTGTCCTTGTTCATTAGTCCTTGTGACTAGTTGTATAAACCATTTGTAACAAGGACTCAATGTGTAAATCATTTGTCCTTGTTCTATAGTCCTTGTGACTCCTTGATGGAACCATTTGTCCTTGTTCATTAGTCCTTGTAACTCGTTATGTTAACCATTTGTCCCTGTGACTCGTTGTGTGAACCATTTGTCCTTGTTCTTTAGTCCTTGTGACTCGTTGTTTAAACCATTAGTCCTTGTTTATTAGTCCTTGTGACTCGTTGTGTAAACCCTTTGTCCTTGTTATTGTGACTTATTGTGTGAACCATTTTTCCTTGCTCATTAGTCCTTATGACTCGTTGTGTAAACCATTTGTCCTTGTTCATTAGTCCATGTGACTCGTTGTGTGAACCATTTGTCCTTGTTCATTAGTCCTTGTAACTCGTAATGTTAACCATTTCTCCTTGTGACTCGTTGTGTAAACCATTTGTCCTTGTTCATTAATCCATGTGACTTGTTGTGTGAGCCATTTGTTCTTGTTCATTAGTCATTGTGACTCGTTGTGTGAACCATTTATCCTTGTTCATTAGTCCTTGTGACTCGTTGTGTTAAGCATTTGTCCTTGTGACTCGTTGTGTAAACCATTTGTCCTTGTGACAAGTTGTGTGAACCATTTGTCCTTGTTCATTAGTCCTTGTGACTCGTTCTATAAACCATTTGTAACAAGGACTCAATGTGTAAATCATTTGTCCTTGTTCTTTAGTCCTTGTGACTCGTTGAGTGAAACATTTGTCCTTGTTCATTAGTCCTTGTAACTCGTTATGTTAACCATTTGTCCTTGTGACTCGTTGTGTGAACCATTTGTCCTTCTTCATTAGTCCTTGTGACTCGTTGTGTGAACCATTTGTCCTTGTTCTCAAGTCCTTGTGACTCATTGTGTGAACCATTTGCCCTTGTTCATTAGTCCTTGTGACTCGTTGTGTAAACTATTTGTCCTTGTTCATTAGTCATTGTGACTCGTTGTGTGAACCGTTTATCCTTGTTCATTAGTCCTTGTAACTCGTAATGTTAACCATTTGTCCTTGTGACTCGTTGTGTGAACTATTTGTCCTTTTTCTTTAGTCCTTGTGACTCGTTGTTTAAACCATTTGTCGTTGTTTATTAGTCCTTGTGATTCGTTTTGTAAACCATTTGTCCTTGTTATTGTGACTTTTTGTGTGAACCATTTATCCTTGTTCATTAGTCCTTGTGACTCGTTGTGTTAAGCATTTGTCCTTGTGACTCGTTGTGTAAACCATTTGTCCTTGTGACTAGTTGTGTAAACCATTTGTCCTTGTTCATTAGTCCTTGTGACTCGTTCTATAAACCATTTGTAACAAGGACTCAATGTGTAAATCATTTGTCCTTGTTCTTTAGTCCTTGTGACTCATTGAGTGAAACATTTGTCCTTGTTCATTAGTCCTTGTAACTCGTTATGTTAACCATTTGTCCTTGTGACTCGTTGTGTGAACCATTTGTCCTTCTTCATTAGTCCTTGTGACTCGTTGTGTGAACCATTTGTCCTTGTTCTCTAGTCCTTGTCACTCATTATGTGAACCATTTGCCCTTGTTCATTAGTCCTTGTGACTCGTTGTGTAAACTATTTGTCCTTGTTCATTAGTCATTGTGACTCGTTGTGTGAACCGTTTATCCTTGTTCATTAGTCCTTGTAACTCGTAATGTTAACCATTTGTCCTTGTGACTCGTTGTGTGAACTATTTGTCCTTTTTCTTTAGTCCTTGTGACTCGTTGTTTAAACCATTTGTCCTTGTTTCTTAGTCCTTGTGATTCGTTTTGTAAACCATTTGTCCTTGTTATTGTGACTTGTTGTGTGAACCATTTTTCCTTGTTCATTAGTCCTTGTGACTCGTTGTGTTAAGCATTTGTCCTTGTGACTCGTTGTGTAAACCATTTGTCCTTGTGACTAGTTGTGTGAACCATTTGTCCTTGTTCATTAGTCCTTGTGACTAGTTGTATAAACCATTTGTAACAAGGACTCAATGTGTAAATCATTTGTCCTTGTTCTATAGTCCTTGTGACTCCTTGATGGAACCATTTGTCCTTGTTCATTAGTCCTTGTAACTCGTTATGTTAACCATTTGTCCCTGTGACTCGTTGTGTGAACCATTTGTCCTTGTTCTTTAGTCCTTGTGACTCGTTGTTTAAACCATTAGTCCTTGTTTATTAGTTCTTGTGACTCGTTGTGTAAACCCTTTGTCCTTGTTATTGTGACTTATTGTGTGAACCATTTTTCCTTGCTCATTAGTCCTTATGACTCGTTGTGTAAACCATTTGTCCTTGTTCATTAGTCCATGTGACTCGTTGTGTGAACCATTTGTCCTTGTTCATTAGTCCTTGTAACTCGTAATGTTAACCATTTCTCCTTGTGACTCGTTGTGTAAACCATTTGTCCTTGTTCATTAATCCATGTGACTTGTTGTGTGAGCCATTTGTTCTTGTTCATTAGTCATTGTGACTCGTTGTGTGAACCATTTATCCTTGTTCATTAGTCCTTGTGACTCGTTGTGTTAAGCATTTGTCCTTGTGACTCGTTGTGTAAACCATTTGTCCTTGTGACAAGTTGTGTGAACCATTTGTCCTTGTTCATTAGTCCTTGTGACTCGTTCTATAAACCATTTGTAACAAGGACTCAATGTGTAAATCATTTGTCCTTGTTCTTTAGTCCTTGTGACTCGTTGAGTGAAACATTTGTCCTTGTTCATTAGTCCTTGTAACTCGTTATGTTTACCATTTGTCCTTGTGACTAGTTGTGTGAACCATTTGTCCTTGTTAATTAGTCCTTGTGACTAGTTGTATAAACCATTTGTAACAAGGACTTAATGTGTAAATCATTTGTCCTTGTTCTATAGTCCTTGTGACTCCTTGAGTGAACCATTTGTCCTTGTTCATTAGTCCTTGTAACTCGTTATGTTAACCATTTGTCCTTGTGACTCGTTGTGTGAACCATTTGTCCTTGTTTATTAGTCCTTGTGACTCGTTGTGTGAACCATTTGTCCTTGTTCTCTAGTCCTTGTGACTCATAGTTTAAACCAATTGTCCTTGTGACTCGTTGTGTGAACCATTTGTCCTTGTTCATTAGTCCTTGTGACTCGTTGTGTAAACTATTTGTCCTTGTTCATTAGTCCTTGTGACTCGTTGTGTGAACCATTTATCCTTATTCATTAGTTCTTGTAACTCGTAATGTTAACCATTTGTCCTTGTGACTCGTTGTGTAAACTATTTGTCCTTCTTCATTAGTCCATGTGACTCGTTGTGTGAGCCATTTGTTCTTGTTCATTAGTCCTTGTGACTCGTTGTGTGAACCATTTGTCCTTGTTCATTAGTCCTTGTGACTCGTTGTGTAAACTATTTGTCCTTGTTCATTAGTCATTGTGACTCGTTGTGTGAACCATTTATCCTTGTTCATTAGTCCTTGTAACTCGTAATGTTAACCATTTGTCCTTGTGACTCGTTGTGTGAACTATTTGTCCTTTTTCTTTAGTCCTTGTGACTCGTTGTTTAAACCATTTGTCGTTGTTTATTAGTCCTTGTGATTCGTTTTGTAAACCATTTGTCCTTGTTATTGTGACTTTTTGTGTGAACCATTTATCCTTGTTCATTAGTCCTTGTGACTCGTTGTGTTAAGCATTTGTCCTTGTGACTCGTTGTGTAAACCATTTGTCCTTGTGACTAGTTGTGTAAACCATTTGTCCTTGTTCATTAGTCCTTGTGACTTGTTCTATAAACCATTTGTAACAAGGACTCAATGTGTAAATCATTTGTCCTTGTTCTTTAGTCCTTGTGACTCGTTGAGTGAAACATTTGTCCTTGTTCATTAGTCCTTGTAACTCGTTATGTTAACCATTTGTCCTTGTGACTCGTTGTGTGAACCATTTGTCCTTCTTCATTAGTCCTTGAGACTCGTTGTGTGAACCATTTGTCCTTGTTCTCTAGTCCTTGTGACTCATTGTGTGAACCATTTGCCCTTGTTCATTAGTCCTTGTGACTCGTTGTGTAAACTATTTGTCCTTGTTCATTAGTCATTGTGACTCGTTGTGTGAACCGTTTATCCTTGTTCATTAGTCCTTGTAACTCGTAATGTTAACCATTTGTCCTTGTGACTCGTTGTGTGAACTATTTGTCCTTTTTCTTTAGTCCTTGTGACTCGTTGTTTAAACCATTTGTCCTTGTTTCTTAGTCTTTGTGATTCGTTTTGTAAACCATTTGTCCTTGTTATTGTGACTTGTTGTGTGAACCATTTTTCCTTGTTCATTAGTCCTTGTGACTCGTTGTGTTAAGCATTTGTCCTTGTGACTCGTTGTGTAAACCATTTGTCCTTGTGACTAGTTGTGTGAACCATTTGTCCTTGTTCATTAGTCCTTGTGACTAGTTGTATAAACAATTTGTAACAAGGACTCAATGTGTAAATCATTTGTCCTTGTTCTATAGTCCTTGTGACTCCTTGATGGAACCATTTGTCCTTGTTCATTAGTCCTTGTAACTCGTTATGTTAACCATTTGTCCCTGTGACTCGTTGTGTGAACCATTTGTCCTTGTTCTTTAGTCCTTGTGACTCGTTGTTTAAACCATTAGTCCTTGTTTATTAGTCCTTGTGACTCGTTGTGTAAACCCTTTTGTCCTTGTTATTGTGACTTATTGTGTGAACCATTTTTCCGTGCTCATTAGTCCTTATGACTCATTGTGTAAACCATTTGTCCTTGTTCATTAGTCCATGTGACTCGTTGTGTGAACCATTTGTCCTTGTTCATTAGTCCTTGTAACTCGTAATGTTAACCATTTCTCCTTGTGACTCGTTGTGTAAACCATTTGTCCTTGTTCATTAATCCATGTGACTTGTTGTGTGAGCCATTTGTTCTTGTTCATTAGTCATTGTGACTCGTTGTGTGAACCATTTATCCTTGTTCATTAGTCCTTGTGACTCGTTGTGTTAAGCATTTGTCCTTGTGACTCGTTGTGTAAACCATTTGTCCTTGTGACAAGTTGTGTGAACCATTTGTCCTTGTTCATTAGTCCTTGTGACTCGTTCTATAAACCATTTGTAACAAGGACTCAATGTGTAAATCATTTGTCCTTGTTCTTTAGTCCTTGTGACTCGTTGAGTGAAACATTTGTCCTTGTTCATTAGTCCTTGTAACTCGTTATGTTAACCATTTGTCCTTGTGACTCGTTGTGTGAACCATTTGTCCTTGTTCATTAGTCCTTGTGACTCGTTGTGTGAACCATTTGTCCTTGTTCTCTAGTCCTTGTGACTCATTGTGTGAACCATTTGTCCTTGTTCATTAGTCCTTGTGACTCGTTGTGTAAACTATTTGTCCTTGTTCATTAGTCATTATGACTCGTTGTGTGAACCATTTATCCTTGTTCATTAGTCCTCGTGACTCGTAATGTTAACCATTTGTCCTTGTGACTCGTTGTGTGAACTATTTGTCCTTTTTCTTTAGTCCTTGTGACTCGTTGTTTAAACCATTTGTCCTTGTTTATTAGTCCTTGTGATTCGTTATGTAAACCATTTGTCCTTGTTATTGTGACTTGTTGTGTGAACCATTTTTCCTTGTTCATTAGTCCTTGTGACTCCTTGTGTTAAGCATTTGTCCTTGTGACTCGTTGTGTAAACCATTTGTCCTTGTGACTAATTGTGTGAACCATTTGTCCTTGTTCATTAGTCCTTGTGACTAGTTGTATAAACCATTTGTAACAAGGACTCAATGTGTAAATCATTTGTCCTTGTTCTATAGTCCTTGTGACTCCTTGAGTGAACCATTTGTCCTTGTTCATTAGTCCTTGTAACTCGTTATGTTAACCATTTGTCCTTGTGACTCGTTGTGTGAACCATTTGTCCTTGTTTATTAGTCCTTGTGACTCGTTGTGTGAACCATTTGTCCTTGTTCTCTAGTCCTTGTGACTCATAGTTTAAACCAATTGTCCTTGTGACTCGTTGTGTGAACCATTTGTCCTTGTTCATTAGTCCTTGTGACTCGTTGTGTAAACTATTTGTCCTTGTTCATTAGTCCTTGTGACTCATTGTGTGAACCATTTATCCTTATTCATTAGTTCTTGTAACTCGTAAATGTTAACCATTTGTCCTTGTGACGCGTTGTGTAAACTATTTGTCCTTCTTCATTAGTCCATGTGACTCGTTGTGTTAGCCATTTGTTCTTGTTCATTAGTCCTTGTGACTCGTTGTGTGAACCATTTGTCCTTGTTCATTAGTCCTTGTGACTCGTTGTGTAAACTATTTGTCCTTGTTCATTAGTCATTATGACTCGTTGTGTGAACCATTTATCCTTGTTCATTAGTCCTCGTAACTCGTAATGTTAACCATTTGTCCTTGTGACTCGTTGTGTGAACTATTTGTCCTTTTTCTTTAGTCCTTGTGACTCGTTGTTTAAACCATTTGTCCTTGTTTATTAGTCCTTGTGATTCGTTATGTAAACCATTTGTCCTTGTTATTGTGACTTGTTGTGTGAACCATTTTTCCTTATTCATTAGTCCTTGTGACTCGTTGTGTTAAGCATTTGTCCTTGTGACTCGTTGTGTAAACCATTTGTCCTTGTGACTAGTTGTGTGAACCATTTGTCCTTGTTCATTAGTCCTTGTGACTAGTTGTATAAACCATTTGTAACAAGGACTCAATGTGTAAATCATTTGTCCTTGTTCTATAGTCCTTGTGACTCCTTGAGTGAACCATTTGTCCTTGTTCATTAGTCCTTGTAACTCGTTATGTTAACCATTTGTCCTTGTGACTCGTTGTGTGAACCATTTGTCCTTGTTTATTAGTCCTTGTGACTCGTTGTGTGAACCATTTGTCCTTGTTCTCTAGTCCTTGTGACTCATAGTTTAAACCAATTGTCCTTGTGACTCGTTGTGTGAACCATTTGTCCTTGTTCATTAGTCCTTGTGACTCGTTGTGTAAACTATTTGTCCTTATTCATTAGTCCTTGTGATTCATTGTGTGAACCATTTATCCTTATTCATTAGTTCTTGTAACTCGTAAATGTTAACCATTTGTCCTTGTGACGCGTTGTGTAAACTATTTGTCCTTCTTCATTAGTCCATGTGACTCGTTGTGTTAGCCATTTGTTCTTGTTCATTAGTCCTTGTGACTCGTTGTGTGAACCATTTGTCCTTGTTCATTAGTCCTTGTGACTCGTTGTGTAAACTATATGTCCTTGTTCATTAGTCCTTGTGACTCGTTGTGTAAACAATATGTCCTTGTTCATTAGTCCTTGTGACTCGTTGTGTGATCCATTTGTCCTTGTTCATTAGTCCTTGTAACTCATTATGTTAACCATTTGTCCTTGTGACTCGTTGTGTGAACCATTTGTCCTTGTTCATTAGTCCTTGTGACTCGTTGTGTGAACCATTTTTCCTTGTTCATTAGTTTACAAAACGAATCACAAGGACTAAAGAACAAGGACAAATGAATCACACAACGAGTCACAAGGACTAATGAACAAGGAAAAATTGTTCACACAACAAGTCACAATAACAAGGACAAATGGTTTACACAACGAGTCACAAGGACTAATAAACAAGGACAAATGGGTTAAACAACGATTCACAAGGACTAATGAACAAGGACAAATGGTTCACACAGCGAGTCACAAGGACTAATAAACAAGGAAAATTGCATCACACAACAAGTCACAATAACAAGGACAACTGGTTTACACAACGAGTCACAAGGACTAATAAACAAGGGCAAATAGTTTAAACTGAAGGAAAAGTAGATCTATATACTTACATATTCATATATGTTTTTAATTAATTTGTCATAAAATTAAATTTGGATTTTATGCATGCAAACATTAAAAATAAATAAGGAAGAAATAATACCCTTACATTGAATTTTCGGTTCAAATGGGCACAAAAGAAATCTCCTTTTCTTTTGTTCTTGAGCTTTCCTTTTGGATGAACAAAGATCCAAGTGTAGGATCTCTCCCAAGGAATAATACCCAAAGCTTACTCTTAATAAAATTAATATTATATTAACTAGTACAATATTAATCTTGTGAAAAATGACCCAAAATAATTTGGTATTTTGGCTCTCTAAAACCGGTTAGAGAAGAAGAGGAGGAAGTAATTTTTATCTTTCTAAAACTTATATTTTTGATGAGTGAATGAATAATAATCATATACACTAGCATGTAGTGAATTGATTAAGATATAAGCAAAAACCCCTTTTGTTCTTTCCTAGAGGCAACCGGGTAGGGTGGTTTGGGGTGGCCAATGCATGGCCTTTGTGCTCTTACACAAAAGACACTAGGTATGCATGCCTATATTTAGAGAAATAATTACATCTTCCACTAATTTAATTAACATTATAAAATATGTTAATTATGCCCAATATTTCGGTCCATATGGATAACATGAAATCCATTTTATTTTTGTCAATTGTCAATATGTCACATGTTACATAAAATTGTCATGTATTTTTAACATATTAAAAATCAACGTATTAATAAAAATACGTCATATACAACAATCAACTTAGTAATTCATAATTACTTGTACCAAAATATTTCACCAATTTATAAATCGTATTTATAATAATTCATTCACATTTAATTGTTTCTTTAAACAATAATTTCATCTGAGTAATGATACAATTCAATTACTCAGACCGTATCCCATTTAATCACATTTCAATTTGATACGTAAATTTTACTTCCAAAATTGTCCGTCAATTTTCAAGTGATTTAATTAACTCGTAACGTTATACTATCAATTAAATAATCAATTAAGAGTGTTGCCCTATAGGTATGACCTAGGGGGTCAATCGATCACCATCGTCACACGACAAGTAATGTCAAACTCTAGTCACCAATCATTACCGATATATGTTGACCGGTTGTGATAAAAATACTTCCCAATTGTATTCTTTAAAATGAGATTTAATAATGATATTTAAATCATGTGATCGCACTATTGTTGAGGACACATTTCCCAACAATCTCCCACTTGTCCTCGACAAGTGTGCGTCACCAATTCTCTTGTCCTATTACTATCTCCCACTCAATGCAAGGTGTCTTTCAGGTCGTACTTGCAAGTGATCATATCGAGAGTGGTTTCCTCGATCTGGAGAATAACTGATTGACCGGACTTATCTATCATAGATACTTTCCGAGCGTGGCCACGCATTTCCAGCTCATTACTCCTCGAGTGGCCCTGAGATATTGTTATAAACCTGACTAGGGGTGGATAATTCCTATCGCACTCATTTCCTTCGACTAGCCACAGCCATCATAACCCAAAATATGCCCATTTGACCCCATTTACGAAGGTCGTAGTAACACAAATCAAAGTTAATCTGAAACTGTGCCATCTTTGGCAAATAGTCTTTAGTCAAAAGAATCGACTCATTCGAATACTATAGCGACTCTCGCCACGACCAGGCTATATAAATTTGCGAACTCTATAAGCGGTCATCAGGCCCGACAAAATGTTCCTAACAGTCTGCCTATGTGATCGACTAGTCATCTCACATGACTCTATGGCACTTGAACTTGCCATCAATCACATCACACTCTAGTCACTTCGAGACGTCACCTCATACAAGTGACTATGGGCAAATACTATGTTAATCCGTGTTCACTTTAACGGGGTTCAATTGTCATTACAACCCGTTTGGATTTAACAATGTATAAATTTAAGACAAAAGACAAATGTGATTATGAACATGAACAAAAACAACACTTTTATTTCATTTCAAAATCTAACATAGACTTGGTACACGTTTAAGTCCCACGGACGCCATATGTCCATCATGTTTAGCCTGCGATAAAGGCTTGGTGAGCGGATCGGCTATGTTGTCATCCGTCCCAACCTTACAAATCGCAATTTCCTTTCTTTCAATGAAATCTCTTATTACATGATATTTTCTAAGTACATGTCTAGATCTATTACTAGACTTTGGCTCCTTAGCTTGGAAGATCGTCCCACTATTATCACAATAGAGAGTGATGGGATCATTGGCGGTAGGTACTACTCTTAGACCTTCCGTGAATTGCCTGATCCAAACAGCTTCCTTAGCAGCCTCTGATGCTGCGATGTACTCAGCCTCCGTTGTAGAATCCGCGGTTACAGCTTCCTTGAAGCTTCTCCAGCTTACAGCACCACCATTGAGCATAAAAACGAAACCAGCTTGTGATTTCAAGTCATCTCTATCTGTTTGAAAACTTGAGTCTGTGTATCCATTAACACGCAACTCAGTGTCTCCTCCAAACACTAGGATAGAATCCTTAGTTCTTCTCAAGTACTTAAGGATGTTCTTGACAGCAATCCAGTGACTCTCACCTGGATTTCCTTGATATCTACTCGTCATGCTCAAGGCATACGAGACATCAGGACGTGTGCATATCATGGCATACATGATTGATCCAACAGCGGAAGCATAAGGGATCAACTTCATGCGTTCAACATCATGGGGTTCGGAGGGAGATTGAGTCTTGTTCAATATCGTCCCGGTTACCATAGGTACCAAACTCCTTTTGGATTTGTCCATGCTGAACCGTCGCAGAATCTTATCGACATAAGACTCTTGACTTATTGCCAATATCCTCTTGGATCTATCTCTATGGATCCGGATACCTAATATGCGTTGTGCCTCTCCTAAATCCTTCATTTGGAAGTTGTTACCTAACCACTTCTTAACAGAAGACAACATTGGAATATCATTTTCAATGAGTAGTATGTCATCGACATACAAGATTAGGAACACAACTTTGCTCCCACTGGTGCGTATACGTAGCGGAAGACTTAATTGTTTTGTTTTTGGGTTTTTGTTGTGTAAAAGATAAAGGATATTTGTTTCGATTCCTTGAGAAGAGATCGAAAACAATGGGATATTTGGTATCACTAGACCTATAGTGATAACAATGGGGGAATTACTCGAAACGCGTCAAGCAACTCAATCTCAAACTGCGGAGCACGTCCTTAGTTTAAGGCAAGATTCGAAAACCTCGACTCTTTGGAAAAGATTGAAACCACCAAGTTTCTCTCTCTAAAATGTTTATACTTCAACTTTTTGATGATTACAAATGAGGGAGGCTAGGTCCTTTTATAGGAAAAAGTCCTTGGCCTCCAAGCAAAGCTTTAAATGCTAGTTGTAAGTTCTAGGATGATTAGATGCATGGAACTTACAACCTAGACCCTTTGACAAATTTTATTCAAACTATGTTGAAAAATGCAAAAATATAAGCTAGGATTCCTCTCCCTTGGTGCCGCCACATTCGGCCCTTCCTCCCTTTGTTCCCATTTGATTTTCTTTTGTTCCCACACGGCATCAAGGGGTGTGCGGTCCTCGAGCTTCAACCGCGCATAATACCTCTCTTTTACGTAAACCCATCCAATTTTCATGCATAAAAAATGTGTTCATTGGGCCTGGTTTTGATTGGTGCTCTATGTCGAGCACGACTTCGTCCATGGGGTCCATATCCGCGTCATCTCCTCCTTCTTGAAAAGGAATTGCCCTCAATTCCTTGATTCCATTATCGTCAATGTAAGGAGATAGATCCCCGACGTTGAAAGTGGCGTGTACCCCATACTCTCCGGGCAACTCGATCTTGTATGCATTGTCGCCTACCTTTGATATTACCTTGTAGGGACCTTCTGCTCGCGGCATGAGTTTGTTTTTGCGTTTGTTCGGAAAACGCTCCTTCCTTAAGTGCAACCACACGAGGTCTCCTTATTTGAAGGATCTTGGTGGCGGTTTTTATTTGCCTTGCGCTTGTACATTTCATTAATTTTCTCAATTCTTGCCCTGACTTGATCATGTAGTTTGATCATTGATTTTAATTTGGTTTCCGCATCCTTGTGTATGATTTCATCCTTGGGTAAGGGAATGAGGTCTAGTGGTAAATACGGGTTTATACCATATACGACCTCAAATGGGGAGTGCTTTGTCGCGTAGGTTGGGGAGCGGTTATAAGCGAACTCAGCGTGCGCGAGTTTCAAATCCCAATCTTTTCGAGTTTTACTCACCGGACTTCGCAAACATTGTTCCCGAGTGCGATTCGTGACCTCCGTTTGTCCGTCCGTCTGGGGGGGTGATGAGAAGTCTTGAACAAAAGCTTGGTTCCCACCCTTTTCCATAACGTTTTCCAGAAGTAGCTTAGGAATTTGGAATCTCGATCGGAAACGATTGTTCTTGGGATCCCGTGGAGTCGTAAGACTTCCCGAAAATACAAGTCCGCCACATTGCTGGCGTCATCAGTTTTGTGACAGGCGATAAAATGGGCCATCTTTGAGAATCGATCGACCACTACCATGATCGCATCTTTGCCTCTCTGTGTTCGCGGTAATGCCACGATGAAATCCATGGATATATCTTCCCAAGGTCGACACGGGATAGGCAATGGTACATACTCCCCGGGTTGGAATTTGCTTTTGGCCATGTGACATGTGATGCATTTTCGCACTATCGCTTGCACGTCTCCTTGCAATTGTGGCCAATAAAAATGTTCCTTGAGGATATCCACAGTTTTGTTTACTCCAAAATGTCCCCCAAGTCCACCTCCGTGGGCTTCTCGAATAAGGAGTTCTCGGATCGGGAGTTTCGGGACACAAAGTCTGTTTCCTTTGAAAAGAAAACCGTCTTGTGTAAGGAATTCTTCCTGAGCCCCGTTTTCGCAAGTCTTGAAGATTTCCCCAAAGTCGGGATCGTTCTCGTAGGATTCCTTTAGTGCTTGAATCCCGATGAATCGAATATCGAGCACCGTTAATAATGAGTATCGCGAGAGAGCATCGGCCACCACGTTACTTTTGCCAGTCTTGTATTTGGATGAGAAATGGAAAGATTGCAAAAATTCCACCCACTTGGCATGCCTTGAGTTCAACTTTTGTTGCCCATTGATATGTTTCAAGGATTCGTGGTCCGAGTGCAGGATAAAATGGCTTGGTCGGAGATAGTGACTCCAATGTTGTAGGGCCCTTACGATCGCATAGAATTCCTTGTCGTAAGTCGAGTAATTGAGCCTGGCCCCATTCAGTTTCTCAGAGAAGTAAGCGATGGGTCGCTTTCCTTGCACTAACACGGCTCCAATTCCAACACCGCTTGCGTCACATTCGACTTCGAACGGGCGGGTGAAATCTGGTAGTGCCAACAATGGTGCCTCACAAAGTTTTTGGATGATCGTCTCGAATGCCCGTTGAGCAGCCGGGGTCCATACGAAAGTTCCTTTCTTTGTACATTCCGTGATGGGGCTAGCGATGGTGCTGAAATCCCGAATGAACCTTCGATAGAATGAAGCAAGTCCGTGAAAGGATCGGACTTCTGTGACAGTTTTCGGAATAGGCCATGATTTGATCGCCTCAATCTTGGATTGATCGACGGAAACTCCTTCTTTAGAAACCTTGTATCCAAGAAATATAACGCTCTCGACTAAGAACGAGCACTTCTCTTTCTTACCATAGAGTTCTTGCTCCCGAAGTGTGTTGAACACCTTTCGAAGATGTTGGAAGTGATCATCCTTGCTCCGACTGTAGATCAAGATGTCGTCCAAGTAAACGACTACAAATCTGCCTAGGAAAGGCTTGAGTATTTCGTTCATGAGTCGCATAAAGGTGCTTGGAGCGTTCGTCAAGCCGAATGGCATAACCGTCCACTCGTATAAGCCATGCTTAGTTTTAAACGCGGTTTTCCACTCGTCCCCTTCTCTCATCCGAATTTGGTGATATCCACTCCTCAAATCAACTTTAGAGAAGATCTCGGCTCCATGTAACTCGTCGAGCATATCATCTAGCCTCGGAATTGGAAACCGATACTTGATAGTGATGTTGTTTACGGCTCGGCTATCGATGCACATTCGCCACGTCCCATCCTTCTTTGGGACAAGTAGTGTAGGAACGGCACATGGACTCATGCTCTCACGTACATAGCCTCGTTCCATTAACTCTTCGATTTGTCGCTGTAACTCCTTGGTCTCCATCGGATTGCACCGATAGGCGGCTTTGTTTGGTAAAGGAGCTCCGGGCAGGAGGTCGATTTGGTGTTCGATCCCACGAATAGGTGGTAACCCAAAGGCGTTCCTCGGGAAAACATCTTTGAACTCATCCAAGAGCGAGATTAATCGTCCATCCTTGCTTTCATTGCTAGGCGTTTCATTGACCACCATTAGGTAAACCTGGTTGCCATTGACGATAGCCTCGTCCACTTCTTTCTCACTAGCAAACATGGTCAGGCTAGTGGTCGTCCCACGCTTGGCACTCATAGAACGTACTTCACCTGGCGCCATTGGTTTTAAGACAATTCTTTTTCCCTTACTTACCAACTCGTACTCGTTGCTTCGACCGCGATGCACCACATCCCGGTCATATTGCCAAGGTCGTCCTAATAGGACATGACATGCATCCATTGGCACAACATCGCAGAGGATGTCGTCGTTGTAAGATCCCATGGTTAGTGTCACCTTTACTTGCTTAGTGATTTTCACTTTATTCTCGTCATCCAGCCAATGCAGGGCGTAAGGCTTTGGGTGAGGTGTCGTGGGTAGTTTCAATTTCTCCACCATCTCCTTTGAGGCGACGTTGGTGCAACTGCCTCCATCAATGATTAGGCTACACCATTTGTCCTTCACTCGGCATTTGGTGTGGAAAATTTGACTTCGTTGTTCCGTTTCAATGGGCGATGTTTGAGCTTGCAGGGCTCGGAGAACCAAATTGCAATCATAGCTAGGAGCGACGTAATCTTCGGCGTTCCCGGCGGGTGCCTCTTCCTCATCTCCTTCTAAATTAAAAATACCATTAGTTCTTTCCTCTTCTTCGAACAATTCATCACGACATTTCACGGCCTCTCTTAGTGTGATGGTTCGCTGGCTCGGGCACGCATTTTTGAAATGCCCAAACCCTTGACATTTAAAACACCGAATCTGCGTGGAGTTATTCTCCTTTGAGGCGGATGGTTTGCTAACAGCACTGGGGGTAGAAGTCATCTTGGGATCGGTGGTGTTCCCCGTTGTGCTTGTCCTTGAGTTGTTCTCATTTTTCCAAGTCCGGCTATTCTCGCCATAGGTGGTTGTCACCTTCGTCTTTCCTTGTGCCTCCACCTTGAGACACATACTACACAAGGTATCGAAATCTGAGTAATTCTGTAACTCGACAACATGGGCGATGTTGCGGTTTAGACCTCGTAGGAATCGTGCCATCCTTATGTCCTCATCTTCCACCAAGTCTCCCATTAAGGCCAGATTCTCAAATTCGTTGATGTATTCTAGGACACTCAGCCTTCCTTGGGCAAGATCGGTGATCTTACGATAGGTCGTGAGCCTATGCGTTGCGGGGACATATCTTTTCCGTAACTTTAGTTTAAGCACGTGCCACGACGTTATCTTTGGTTTTCCGGCTCGAACTCTTCTGGTCTTAAGGCTTTCATACCATAATGAAGCCCCATTTCTTAATTTCAAAATGGCGTACTTGTGACTCTGTTCATCATCAAGTCCCTTAAAATCAAACATCCGATCTATTTGTCTTTCCCATTCAAGGTAAGACTCGGGATCCGTGCTTCCCGTGAACTCGGGTAGTTCACTCATTTTGAACTCGTCAATGACTCGTTCACGTCTTGGCTGCCATTTGGGATCGTGTTCTTGCAATTTCTTTAAGGCTCTTTGAAGATCCCTGAGAAAGTTTGGATCGTCGAAGTTCATATTTGGTGATTGGGGTTTTGTGTTTTCGAAAAAAAAAAGGAAGTTTGTTTTTTTTTTTTTTTTGTCAGTGAACAGTACCGTGAACAGTACCGTGAACAGTGATTCTCGTTTTTTTTTTTTTTTTTTTTTCTCTCTTTTTTTTTTTTTTCAATTCGTGCCTTCAAGATCCAATCGATTAACCCTCAACTTCCTTGCCGAGTTTAATCTTTGAACACCAAGCGCGTTGGATATTCAACTATCAATGGATTGGGACCTCCTTAGGACCGTCTTGATTTTTTTGGGGTGATCAAGAGCCGAAGCTCTGATACCATTTGGTGCGTATACGTAGCGGAAGACTTAATTGTTTTGTTTTTGGGTTTTTGTTGTGTAAAAGATAAAGGATATTTGTTTCGATTCCTTGAGAAGAGATCGAAAACAATGGGATATTTGGTATCACTAGACCTATAGTGATAACAATGGGGGAATTACTCGAAACGCGTCAAGCAACTCAATCTCAAACTGCGGAGCACGTCCTTAGTTTAAGGCAAGATTCGAAAACCTCGACTCTTTGGAAAAGATTGAAACCACCAAGTTTCTCTCTCTAAAATGTTTATACTTCAACTTTTTGATGATTACAAATGAGGGAGGCTAGGTCCTTTTATAGGAAAAAGTCCTTGGCCTCCAAGCAAAGCTTTAAATGCTAGTTGTAAGTTCTAGGATGATTAGATGCATGGAACTTACAACCTAGACCCTTTGACAAATTTTATTCAAACTATGTTGAAAAATGCAAAAATATAAGCTAGGATTCCTCTCCCTTGGTGCCGCCACATTCGGCCCTTCCTCCCTTTGTTCCCATTTGATTTTCTTTTGTTCCCACACGGCATCAAGGGGTGTGCGGTCCTCGAGCTTCAACCGCGCATAATACCTCTCTTTTACGTAAACCCATCCAATTTTCATGCATAAAAAATGTGTTCATTGGGCCTGGTTTTGATTGGTGCTCTATGTCGAGCACGACTTCGTCCATGGGGTCCATATCCGCGTCACCCACTGAATTTCATGTATAAACATGGTTCCTCAACACTTCGAGTGAAACCATTTTCCTTTATAACATGATCGAATCGATGATTCCAACTTCTAGATGCTTGCTTAAGACCATAAATGGATCTCTTAAGCTTGCACACTTTGTTAGGATTTTTAGAATCAACAAAACCTTCGGGTTGTATCATGTACACCTCCTCTTCTAAATGCCCATTTAGAAAAGCGGTTTTGACATCCATTTGCCATATTTCATAATCATGAAATGCGGCAATCGCTAACAAAATCCGTATGGATCTTAGCATGGCTACGGGGGCGAAGGTCTCATCATAATGGAGACCTTGGACTTGGGTAAATCCTTTTGCCACTAGCCTAGCTTTGTAGACATCATCATGTCCTTCTATGCCATTCTTGATTTTGAATATCCATTTGCATTGAAGGGGTCTTGCCCCTTTAGGCAAATCTACCAAGTCCCAAACTTGGTTTTCATGCATAGAATCCATTTCGGACTTCATGGCTTCAAGCCATAAGGAGGAATTTGGAATAGAGATTGCGGTCTTGTAGGTAGCGGGCTCGTCACTTTCTATAAGCAACACGTCAAGTGTTCCATCTTCCTCGATAAGTCCCACATATCGATCAGGATGACGAGAAACACGGCCCATTCTTCTAAGAGGAGGAGGAATAACTGTATTAGACGACGAAGGAACTTCTTCTTGCGCCTCTATCTCGGTTTGTGGCTCTTGAACTTCATCAAGTTCAAAATTTCTCCCACTCTGTCTCCTAGAAATAAAATCACTTTCTAGGAAGACAGCATCGCGAGACACAAATACTTTGTTCTCTTGAGGCTTATAGAAGTAATAGCCTCGTGAGGCCATGGGATAACCTACAAAAATGCATTTTTCGGATCGTGGTGCCAACTTGTTGTCATTTTTAATTTTGACATAAGCATCACAACCCCAAATTTTCATATGGGATAGATTTGGAACCTTTTCTCTCCATATCTCATATGGAGTCTTTTTGATTGCTTTGGTTGGACTTACGTTCAAAGATTTTATTGCGGTTTGAATTGCAAATCCCCAAAACGAGTTCGGTAACTCGGTTTGGCTCATCATGGATCGAACCATATCAAGTAAGGTTCGATTCCTCCTTTCGGCAACACCATTAAGTTGTGGTGTTCCGGGTGGAGTAAGTTGTGATATAATACCACAACCTTTCAAGTGTGAATCAAATTCAAGGCTAAGATATTCACCACCACGATCGGATCGTAGTGCCTTAATCCTTTTGTTCAATTGGTTCTCTACTTCGTTTTGAAATTCCTTGAATTTCTCAAACGCTTCACTCTTATGTTTCATTAAATAGATATACCCATATCTACTTAAATCATCGGTGAAGGTTATGAAGTAGTCATAATTTCCACGAGCGGTGATAGTCATTGGTCCACACACATCGGTGTGTATGAGTCCCAATAGTTCACTAGCTCGTGTCCCTTTACCACTAAAAGGATTACGAGTCATTTTGCCAAGTAGGCAATATTCGCATGTACCATATGATTGATAATCAAATGGTGTAATCACATTAGTCGAAATTAATCTTTTGATGCGATTCTCGTTTATGTGACCTAATCGACAATGCCAAATGAACGCTTCACTTGGGTCACTTGTTTTGAGTTTCTTTGATCGAATGTTATAAATATCATTTGTCGGATTTGAGGTCTCTAAAATGTAAATGCCATTGATAGAGGAAGCTTGGCCTATAACCAAATCATTCCTAGAAATAGTACAACGATTGTTCTTAATGACAAAACAAAAACCGTCCATGTCTAGCATGGCGATTGAAATAATGTTTTTAGAGAGTGTAGGCACATAAAAACAATTATGCAAATACAACTCAAATCCATTAGGCAAAGCTAAAACATAAGTTCTGCAGCGGAGCCACCGACCAGGACACCCCCACAAATGCAAGCAGGCCAAAACAAAGACCACACCCATTTCGGGAAGCAACCAAACTGGGCTAAGTTTAGTGGCTAATAGGTACGAGTACAAGCCCAACCACCAGCTGCCACCATGGCCAGCTGGTTGGTCACTAAACTAGGCTCAGAAAAGTCCTAGGGGTCCAAGGGAAAATCACAATGCAAGTCCTAGAAAACCAAGTGGACAGAAGCTATGACAAATGACAAACAACAAAAGCAAACTTTCCATTTCTGGCTAAACCATGAGGAAAAAGCACACAAAGAACTTTTGGCTTGTCTTCCCATATACCAGATACAACCTAGAGCCAATTTTAATGCCAAGGACTCAATCATTTCGTCCTCAAGTGCCTACATTCAACAGAAAAGCCAGCAATGCAGCAAAGGACCACAACTTTGTCACTTTGTCACTGCATTTCTCTTTTGTTTTCATTCCAGTTTACAATTAAGAGCTTTTAAACCGTTGTAATATTGTACTTGGACTCTTACCAGCATGTGAGGAGGGATCCCGACCCTTGGATATAGTTTCCTTTCAAGTTTGTAACCTAAAAAGGCCTATATAAGGACCTCAACTCGAGGGATTTGTTGTAACACGGTGATTTATGAATGAAACACGAGAATTCTCTCAAATTTAAACCTCTTAATCTTGTGCTTAGTCTGTAGATTAGAGTCGGGCTTGATAATAACCTGTGCTTAGACTGTGGTTATTGATTAAGTACCTGTTAGTAGAGTATAAACTTTCTGTCTTTGAGATGTGGTTAGTTTAGCTTTTTGCTTTGTTTGTTTTAGTTGAGTCTTTCCTGTGTTTATCTGTGGAATCTCTTAACTCTAACACCCCAAATTGTTAGCTTAATTCCCTGTGAGAATTCTGTGGGTTTTACAGTTGATAATTATATCCAAAGTTCCCTCCTTTCAGTCAAATCCCAGAACTATCTCATTCTTTGTCCATTTGTGTCTATCGTCGGTTCGGTGGAGTATTTATGCTACTTTGAGTCTCCTACAAATCCTAGAAATTTACTCAGAGTTAGTTCTCATATCAAAGTAATTTACTGCCAAGTTTCATGATTTTAGGAGGTCAATTCATAATTTTATTAAATAGTACAAGTTTATTGCATTCCTGAGATCTTGTCTTTTCTATTTGGTTTGTTTGTTGTTTTTTTGTCGAACCCTTGGACATTACACGCAAATTGGTATATCGAGCAAGGTTTTAACACGATTCTATCTTGTGTTAGTCTTGGGAAGGAAAGTGAGTTCATTTTTACCCTAACTACAACAAAACTACAAAAAATAACCCATGAGTGAAGAGAGATTTACCGGTATTGAGACCCGGGGTGGATCGGATAAGCGGGAAGAATCAATGAACTGGTGAATATTGTCAACACTCTTGCAGAAGGAGTTCCTAACAGGCCACCCTACAGAGGCAGAGGCAGGGGTAGAGGCTTTGTTGGAGCAGGAAGAGGACAACCATACCACCAGGAATATGGAGAAGACATGTCGAATCGATGAATCTATGGCAGAGGGCATCTACATGGAAAGAGACAAAGATATAAAGGTAGAAATTCCTGATTTCCATGGTAGTTTAAACCCTGAAGATTTGTTAGACTGGATTAGAACTGTTGAGAGAGTCTTTGAATTTAAGGGATATACTGACAGGAAAGCTTTCAAAGTTTCTATCCTTAAATTCAAAGGTTATGCCTCACTTTGGTATGAAACCCTGAAAAGCCAGAGAATGAGAGAAGGCAAGGAACCCATTAAATCTTGGCTAAAACTTAAAAAGAAATTGAAGGATAAGTTCATAGCTAAAGATTACACACAGGATATGTTTATCAAGTTAACCCAATTTGAAACAAGACCAATAATCTGTTGAGTCTTATCTTAGGAGCTTTGAACAACTTACCCTACAATGTGAGATCACTGAAAAGCCTGAACAGAAAATTGCTAGGTTTGTTGAGGGCTTAGATCCTAAGATTGCTATAAGAGTTAGAATGCAACAAGTCTGGTCCTTTGATGAGGCAGTCAACCTGGCATTGAGAATTGAAAAGATGGGAAAAGCCAAGGTCACTGCTTCCAAACCCCTTACCAGATCCACTTTCAAACCTTTTTCTGGGGTTAGGATTGGAGAAACTCCAAAACTTGCAACCCAACCAACACCAGACAAGGGGAAGAGTCATGTGAATCCTAGAACCAACACACACTGTGATCTGATGGGAAAATTAAATGCTTCCAGTGCCAAGGGTATGGCCATTTTAGGAAGGACTGTCCTTCTAAGAGAACCTTGACAACAATGGAAGTAGAACAGTGGGAGAGGGAAGGTTTGGTTCAGTATGAGGAGGATGAGACCCGATAATGGAGGAGGTGGAGGCGAAGGAGAACCAGAACAAGATGCGAGTTGTGGCCCCCCGATACAGGTCACGGCTTAGTCTTGTGGAGGGTCATGCATTCCCAACACTCACCTCTAGAAGGCGATCAAAGATCCCGATATTCAGAACCAGATGCACGATCCGGGGGAGGGTTTGTAACCTAATCATAGATGGGGAAGTTGTACAAATGTGGCATCAAATGCCATGGTTAGTAAACTCAACCCGACAACTCAAGAACACCCAAACCCTTACAAGTTGAGATGGTTGAACAAGGGAGCAGAAGTAAGGGTGGACAAACAATGCTTGGTTCCATTTTCTATTGGGAAAGTGTATAAAGATGAAGTCTTGTGTGATATTGTCCCAATGGATGCCCGCCACCTACTCTGGGAAGGCCATGGGAGTATGACGGGAATACCACTCACCATGGGAAGGATAACATCTATAGTTTCAGGCATGAAGGCAAGAAGGTCACTCTGACCCCATTACCACCCAACCAGAGAAACTATGGAGGTCCAAGTATGCCAGAGGAGGGCAATGGTGTGCTATTTCTTTCTGAAGCAGCCATGATCAAAGAAATGAAGCAAGAACAACTTGTCTGGGTGTTACTATCCAAAGAAGTAAGCAAGGAAGGGAGCCCTGAGATGCCTGCTGAAGTTAGGCCATTAATTCAGAGGTATAAGGAAGTATTTCCAAGAGAGCTGCCTAGTGGGTTGCCACCATTGAGGGGCATTGAGCACCACATTGACCTTGTTCCAGGCTCAGTGCTTCCCAACAGGCCAGCTTATAGAAGTGATCCACTGCTACCACCAAGGGCGCAAAGCCAAATTTAGGAACTTATGAGCAAAGGATTTGTCGGGGAATCACTCGGTCCTTGTGCAGTCCCCTGCTCTACTTGTTCCAAAGAAAGATGGGACATGGAGGATGTGTATTGACAGCAGGGCCATTAACAACATCCTTTGTCAAGTACGGAGTTCCCAATACCAAGGTTGGATGACATGCTAGATGAGCTCAGTGGTGCCATGATATTCTCTAAGATTGATCTCAGGCAAGGGTACCATCAAGTCAGAATAAGGGAAGGAGATGAGTGGAAGGCGCCTTCAAAACTAAACATGGACTATATGAGTGGCTTGTGATGCCATTTGGTCTTTCTAATGCACCAAGCACCTTTATGAGACTGATGACTGAGGTGCTAAGGCCATGTTTAGGCAAATTTGCAGTGGTCTACTTTGATGATATCTTGGTTTTACAAAGAAGCAAAGAGAGCACCTGAAACATCTTGAAGCTGTATTCGGGATCCTCGGGGAACAAAAGCTATTTGGCAAACTGGAAAAATGCACTTTTATGGTTGAAGAAGTGGCATTCCTAGGGTACATTGTCTCTGGGAGGGGAATTACAGTTGATCAGGACAAAGTTGCAGCCATTCAATCATGGCCTACTCCTAAAACAATCACTGAGGTGAGGGGGTTCCATGGATTGGCCTCCTTTTATAGGAGATTTATCAAGAACTTCAGTTCAGTTGTTGCTCCAATACTCGAGTGTATGAAGAAAGGAGAGTTCCACTGGGTCGAGAGTACTCAACAGTCCTTTGAAAGGATCAAGAAATTGATGTGTGAGACTCCTATTTCGAAATTGCAGGACTTTGATCAACTCTTTGAAGTAGAGTGTGATGCCAGTGGGGTAGGCATTGGTGCGGTCTGATCCAAGCTCGAAAACGTAGCTTACTTCAGTGAGAAATTGAATGGAGCTAAATTAAAGTATTCTACCTATGACAAGGAATTTTATGCAATTATCGGCGGTCATGCATTGGAGTCACTATTTGAAGCCAAAGCCATTTGTGTTACACTACGATCATGAAGCTTTAAAGTATATAAATGGTCAACACAAATTGAGTCACAGGCATGCTAAATGGGTGGAGTACTTGCAATCATTCACCTTTTCCAGCAAGTATAAAGAAGGAAAACAAAATGTAGTGGCAGATGCACTATCAAGGAGGCACTCCTTCTTGTCAACTATGGGAACCAGGGTCCTTGGTTTTGAGTTCATGAAAGAGATGTACAAGGAAGACCCTGACTTCTCTGAGGAGTGGATCACACAGTTTGAAGGGCATAGGGTCCCAGGGAACAAATACTTGCTGCAAGATGGATTTCTATTCCAAGGGAACAAGCTCTGTGTTCCAAGGGGTTCATACAGGGACCTCCTAATCAGGGAAGTCCATTCAGGAGGTTTGGGAGGGCATTTTGGTGTTCAGAAAACAATGGACATACTACAGGAACAGTTCCATTGGCCAAGAATGATGGGGGATGTCCAAAATGTGCTCGAGAAGATGTTCGGTGTGTCAAATGGCTAAGAGTTCCTTCCAAACTGGCCCATATATCCCATTACCAGTACCAAGTAAGCCATGGGAGGATGTGAGCATGGATTTTATTGTTGCATTGCCAAGGACACAGAGAGGAAAGGATTCAATCATGGTTGTTGTTGATAGGTTCAGTAAGATGGCCCATTTTATAGCTTGCAAGAAAAAAGAAGATCTTTGCCCGTGTGTTCTTTGAGCTATACCTAAAGGAAATTGTGAGGCTTCATGGAGTTCCAAAGACAATTGTTTCAGATAGAGATACAAAGTTCATGAGTTATCGGAAAACTCTATGGAAGCTGCTCAAAACAAGACTGTTGTTCAAGACTTCTCACCACCCCCAAACAGATGGCCAAACCGAGGTCACCAACAAAACCCTGGGTAGGATTCGAGATGTCTTGTAAGCAAGAGTCTAAAAGATTGGGACATCAAGTTAGCAAGAAGAGAATTTGCCTTCAACAGATCACCATCAACTGCATGGTCATAGTCCTTTTGAGGTTGTCTATGGGATTAATCCACTAATGCCTGTAGACTTGTCATCTGTACCAAGAAATGAGGTGAATCATGATGCTAAGGCCAGGGCAGAACAACTGCTGAAACTCCATGACACTGTGAAAAGGGAAATTGAGAAGACCAATGAGAAGTACATGAAACAGTCCAAGGTACATCAGAAAAGGAAAGAATTTGTTCCAGGGGATTTGGTCTGGGTTCACTTAAGAAAGGAGAGATTTCAGAAGAAGAAAGAACAAGTTAATGCCAAGAGCTGATGGCCCCTTTGAAATTATTGAGAGGATTGGTCCAAATGCCTACAAAGTGGATCTACCAGGAGAGTATGAGGTGCATGGCACTTTTAATGTAGGTGACCTAAGTCCATATTATGAGGATCTTTGAGGGGGAGGAGTCATCAGGCTTGAGGACAAGCCCTGTTCAACCAGGGGAGGTTGCAGCAGGAGCCACTGACCAGGACACCCCACAAATGCAAGCAGCCAAAACAAGACCACACCCATTTCAGAAGCAACCAAACCTGGGCTAAGTTTAGTGGCTAATAGGTACGAGTACAAGCCCAACCACCAGCTGCCACCATGGCCAGCTGGTTGGTCACTAAACTAGGCTCAGAAAAGTCCTAGGGGTCCAAGGGAAAATCACAATGCAAGTCCTAGAAAACCAAGCTGGACAGAACTGCAGCAAATGACAAACAACAAAAGCAAACTTTCCATTTCTGGCTAAACCATGAGGAAAAAGCACACAAAGAACTTTTGGCTTGTCTTCCCATATACCAGATACAACCTAGAGCCAATTTTAATGCCAAGGACTCAATCATTTCGTCCTCAAGTGCCTACATTCAACAGAAAAGCCAGCAATGCAAAGAAAGGACCACAACTTTGTCTTTGTCACTGCATTTCTCTTTTGTTTTCATTCCAGTTTACAATTAAGAGCTTTTAAACCGTTGTAATATTGTACTTGGACTCTTACCAGCATGTGAGGATGGAGTGTAATGTCCAAGGGTTTAGACAAAAACAACAATCAAACCAGCAGAAATAAAACAAGTTCTCAGGAATGCAATAAACTTGTGCTAATTAATAAAATTATGAATTGACCTTCTAAAATCATGAAACTTGGCAGTAAATTACTTTGATATAAGAACTACTTCTGAGCAAAAGACCAGGATTTTTAGAGGACTCAAGGTATTTTTAAGACTCAATTTGAACTAACTGATCGACAGACACAGGGTAATGGTGAGACAGTTCGAGACAAAGCTTGAAAGGAGGGAACTTGGATATAATTATCAACTGGAAAACCCACAGAATACTCACAGGGAATTAAGCTAATAATTTGGGGTGTTAGAGTTAAGAAATTCCACAGATTAACACAGGAAAATCTCAATCGAAACAAACAAAGACAAAGCCAAACTATCCACAGTCTCAAAGACGGGAAAGTTTATGCTCTACTAACAGTACTTAATCAATAACCACAGTCTAAGCACAGGTTATTATCAAGCCCGACTCTAATCTACAGACTAAGCACAAGATTAAGAGGTTTAAATTTGAGAGAAATCTCAGGTTTCATTCATCAATCATTTGTGTTACAACGATCGAGCTAAGGTCCTTATATAGGCCTTTTTAGGTTACAATCTTGAAAGAAAAACTACATCCAAGGGTCAGGATCTCTCCTCACATGCTGGTAAGAGTCCAAGTACAATATTACAACGGTTTAAAAGTTCTTAATTGTGAACTGGAATGAAAACAAAAGAGAAATGGTGTGAGTGACATGTTGTGGTCCTTTCTTTGCATTGCTGGCTTTTCTGTTGAATGTAGGCACTTGAGGACGAAATGATTGAGTCCTTGGCATTAAAATTGGCTCTAGGTTGTATCTGGTTTATGGGAAGACAAGCCAAAGGTTCCTTGCATGCTTTTTCCTCATGGTTTAGCCAGAAATGGAAAGATTGCTTTTTGTTGTTTGTCAAATGCTGCAGTTCTGTTCCAGTTTAGTTTTCTATGACTCGCATTGTGATTCTTCCTTGGACCCCTAGGACTTTTCTGAGCTTAGTTTAATGGCCAACCAGCTGGCCATGGTGGCAGCTGGTGGTTGGGCTTGTACTCGTACCTATTAGCCACTAAACCTAGCCCACTCTGGTTGCTTCCTGAAGTGGTTGTGGTGCTGTTTTGGCCTGCTTGCATTTGTGGAGTGTCCTGGTCAGTAGCTCCTGCTGCAACCTCCCCTGGTTGAAGAGGGCTTGTCCTCAAGCCTGGTGACTCCTCCCCCTCAGCATCCTCATAATATGGACTTAGGTCACCTACATTGAAAGTGCCATGCACCTCATACTCTCCTGGTAGATCCACCTTGTAGGCATTTGGACCAATCCTCTCAATAATTTCAAAGGGGCCATCAGCTCTTGGCATTAACTTGTTCTTTCTTCTTGATGGAAACCTCTCTTTTCTTAAGTGAACCCAGACTAAATCCCCTGGAACAAATTCTTTCTTTTTCTGAGGTACCTTGGACTGTTTCCTGTACTTCTCATTGGTCTTCTCAATCTCTCTTTTCACAGTTTCATGGAGTTTCAACAGCTGTTCTGCCCTGGCCTTAGCATCATGATTCATCTCATTTCTTGGTACAGATGATAAGTCTATAGGCATTAGGGGGTTAATTCCATAGACAACCTCAAAAGGACTATGACCGATAGTGAGTTGATGGTGATCGTTGAAGGCAAATTTCTGCTTTGCTAACTTGATGTCCCAATCTTTTAGACTCTTGCTTACAATACATCTCAGAATCCTACCCAAGGTTTTGTTGGTGACCTCAGTTTGGCCATCTGTTTGGGGGTGGTGAGATGTACTGAACAACAGTTTGGTCTTGAGTAGCTTCCATAGAGTTTTCCAAAAGTAACTCATGAACTTTGTATCCCTATCTGATACAATTGCCTTTGGAATCCCATGAAGCCTTACAATTTCCTTCAAGTATAGCTCAGCAACACTAGCAGCATCCTCTGTCTTCTTGCAAGCTATGAAATGGGCCATTTTACTGAACCTATCAACAACAACCATGACTGAATCCTTTCCTCTCTGTGTCCTTGGCAATGCAACAATAAAGTCCATGCTCACATCCTCCCATGGCTTACTTGGTACTGGTAATGGGATATATGGACCAGTTTGGAAGGAACTCTTAGCCATTTGACATACTTGAACATCTCCGAGAACATTTTGGACATCCCCATCATTTTTGGCCAATAGAATTGTTCTTGTAGTATGTCCAATGTCTTTTGAACACCAAAATGTCCTCCTAAGCCTCCTGAATGGACTTCCCTGATTAGGAGGTCCCTGTAGGAACCCCTTGGAACACAGAGCTTGTTCCCTTGGAATAGAAACCCATCTTGCAGCAAGTATTTGTTCCCTGGAACCCTATGCCCTTCAAACTGTGTGATCCACTCCTCAGAGAAGTCAGGGTCTTCCTTGTACATCTCTTTCATGAACTCAAAACCAAGGACCCTGGTTCCCATAGTTGTGAAGAAGGAGTGCCTCCTTGATAGTGCATCTGCCACTACGTTTTGTTTCCCTTCTTTATACTTGCTGGAAAAGGTGAATGATTGCAAGTACTCCACCCATTTAGCATGCCTGTGACTCAACTTGTGCTGGCCATTGATATATTTCAATGCTTCATGATCAGAGTGCAACACAAATGGCTTTGGTTTCAAATAGTGACTCCAATGCATGACTGCCCTGATAATTGCATAAAATTCTTTGTCATAGGTAGAATACTTTAACTTAGCTCCATTCAACTTCTCACTGAAGTAAGCTACAGGTTTCTGAGCTTGGATCAGGACTGCACCAATGCCTACCCCACTGGCATCACACTCTACTTCAAAGAGTTGATCAAAGTCTGGCAACTTCAAAATAGGGGTCTCACACATCAATTTCTTAATCCTCTCAAAGGACTGCTGAGCACTCTCAGTCCAATGGAACTCCCCTTTCTTCATACACTCAGTAATTGGAGCAACAACTGAACTGAAGTTCTTGATAAATCTCCTATAAAATGAGGCCAATCCATGGAACCCTCTCACCTCAGTGATTGTTTTGGGAGTTGGCCAGGATTGAATGGCTGCAACTTTGTCCTGATCAACTGTAATCCCTCTCCCAGAGACAATGTACCCAAGGAATGCCACTTCTTCAACCATAAAAGTGCATTTTTCCAGTTTACCAAATAGCTTTTGTTCCTTGAGAATCCTGAACACAACTTCAAGATGTTTCAGGTGTTCTCTTTCACTGCTGCTATAAACCAAGATATCATCAAAGTAGACCACTGCAAATTTGCCTAAACATGGCCTTAACACCTCAGTCATCAGTCTCATAAAGGTGCTTGGTGCATTGGAAAGACCAAATGGCATCACAAGCCATTCATACAGTCCATGTTTAGTTTTGAAAGCAGTCTTCCACTCATCTCCTTCTCTTATCCTGACTTGATGGTACCCTTGTCTGAGATCAATTTTAGAAAATATCATGGCACCACTAAGCTCATCTAACATGTCATCCAACCTTGGTATTGGGAACCTGTACTTGACAGTGATGTTGTTAATGGCCCCTTTGTCAAGTACACATCCTCCATGTTCCATCTTTCTTTGGAACAAGTAGAGCAGGACCGCACAAGGATCGAGAGATTCCCCGACAAATCCTTTGCTCATAAGTTCCTCAATTTGGCTTTGCAATTCTTTGGTAGCAGCTGGATCACTTCTATAAGCTGGCCTATTAGGAAGCACTGAGCCTGGAACAAGGTCTATGTGATGCTCAATGCCTCTCAATGGTGGCAACCCACTAGGCAGCTCTCTTGGAAACACCTCCTTATACCTCTGAATTAATGGCCTAACTTCAGCAGGTATTTCAGGGCTCCCTTCTTTGCTCACTTCTTTGGATAGTAACATCCAGATAGGTGCTCTGCTTCATCTCTTTGATCATGGTGCTTCAGAAAGAAATAGCACACCATTGCTCTCTTACGGCATGGGGCTTCCATAGTTTTTTCGATTGGGTGGCAATGGGGTCGGGGTGACCTTCTTGCCTTCATGCTTGAAACTATAGATGTTATCCTTCCCATGGTGGGTGGTATTCCTGTCATACTCCCATGGTCTTCCTAAGAGTAGATGGCAGGCATCCATTGGGACAATATCACACAAGACCTCATCTTTATACACCTTCCCAATAGAAAATGGAACCAAGCATTGCTTGTCCACCCTTACTTCTGCTCCCTTGTTCAACCATCTCAACTTGTAGGGGTTTGGGTGCTCTTGAGTTGTCAGGTTGAGTTTACTAACCATGGCATTTGATGCCACATTCGTACAACTTCCCCATCTATGATCGGTTACAAACCCTCCCTGGACCGTGCATCTGGTTTGAATATCGGGATCTTTGATCGCTTCCAGAGGTGAGTGTTGGGAATGCATGACCCTCCACAAGACTAAGCTGTGACCTGTATCGGGGGGGCCACAATCGCATCTTGTTCGGTTCTCCTTCGTCTCCACTTCCTCCATTATCATGGTCTCATCTTCCTCATACTGAACCAAGCCTTCTCTCTCCCACTGTTCTACTTCCATTCTTTGTCAAGGTTCTCTTAGAAGGACAGTCCTTCCTAAAATGGCCATACCCTGGCATGGAAGCATTTAATTTTCCCATCAGTCATAGATGTGTTGGTTCTAGGATTCACATGGCTCTTCCCCTTGTCTGGTGTTGGTTGGGTTGCAATTTTTGGAGTTTCTCCAATCCTAACCCCAGAAAAAGGTTTGAAAGTGGGTCTGGTAAGGGGTTTGGAAGCAGTGACTTTGGCTTTTCCCATCTTTTCAATCCTCAATGCCAGGTTGACTGCCTCATCAAAGGACCAAACTTGTTGCATTCTGACTCTTATAGCAATCTTAGGATCTAAACCCTCAACAAACCTAGCAATTTTCATTCGGGCTTTTCGGTGATCTCACATTGCGGGGTGAGTTGCTCAAAGCTCCTAAGATAAGACTCAACAGATTGTTGGTCTTGCCTCACCAAGTTAACTTAATAAACATATCCTGGGTGTAATCTTTAGCTATAAACTTATCCTTCAATTTCTTTTTAAGCTTTAGCCAAGATTTAATGGGTTCCTTGCCTCTCTCATTCTCGGCCTTTCAGGTTTTCATACCAAAGTGAGGCATAACCTTTGAATTTAAGGATAGAAACTTTGAAAGCTTTCTGTCAAGTATATCCTTTAAATTCAAAGACTCTCTCAACAGTTCTAATCCAGTCTAACAAATCTTGTGGTTTAAACTACCATGGAAATCAGGAATTTCTACCTTTATATCTTTGTCTCTTTCCATGTAGATGCCCTCTGCCATAGATTCATCAAGATTCGATATGTCTTCTCCATGTTCCTGGTGGTATGGTTGTCCTCTTCTGCTCCAAAGAAAGCCTCTATCCCCCTCTGCCCTCGTAGGGTGGCCTGTTAGGAACTCCTTCTGCAAGAGTGTTGACAATATTCACCAGTTCATTGATTCTTCCTGCTATCTGATCCACCCTGGTTTCAATACCAGTAAATCTCTCTTCACTCATGGGTTATTTTTTGTAGTTTTGTTGTAGTTAGGGTAAAAATGAACTCACTTTCCTTCCCAAGACTAACACAAGATAGAATCGTGTTAAAACCTTGCTCTGATATACCAATTTGGAGTGTAATGTCCAAGGGTTTAGACAAAAACAACAATCAAACCAGCAGAAATAAAACAAGTTCTCAGGAATGCAATAAACTTGTGCTAATTAATAAAATTATGAATTGACCTTCTAAAATCATGAAACTTGGCAGTAAATTACTTTGATATAAGAACTACTTCTGAGCAAAAGACCAGGATTTTTAGAGGACTCAAGGTATTTTTAAGACTCAAATTTGAACTCGATCGACAGACACCAGGACTGTAATTGAGACAGTTCTGAGACAAAGCTTGAAAGGAGGGAACTTGGATATAATTATCAACTGGAAAACCCACAGAATACTCACAGGGAATTAAGCTAATAATTTGGGGTGTTAGAGTTAAGAAATTCCACAGATTAACACGGGAAAATCTCAATCGAAACAAACAAAGAAAAAGCCAAACTATCCAGTCTCGGCAAAGACGGGAAAGTTTATGCTCTACTAACAGTACTTAATCAATAACCACAGTCTAAGCACAGGTTATTATCAAGCCTGACTCTAATCTACAGACTAAGCACAAGATTAAGAGGTTTAAATTTGAGAGAAATCTCAGGTTTCATTCATCAATCATTGTGTTGTTACAACGATCGAGCTAAGGTCCTTATATAGGCCTTTTTAGGTTACAATCTTGAAAGAAAAACTACATCCAAGGGTCAGGATCTCTCCTCACATGCTGGTAAGAGTCCAAGTACAATATTACAACGGTTTAAAAGTTCTTAATTGTGAACTGGAATGAAAACAAAAGAGAAATGCGGTGACAAAGTGACATGTTGTGGTCCTTTTTTGCATTGCTGGCTTTTCGTTGAATGTAGGCACTTGAGGACGAAATGAGTGAGTCCTTGGCATTAAAATTGGCTCTAGGTTGTATATCGGTTTATGGGAAGACAAGCCAAAGGTTCCTTGCATGCTTTTTTCCTCATGGTTTAGCCAGAAATGGAAAGATTGCTTTTTGTTGTTTGTCAAATGTCAGTTCTGTTCCATTTAGTTTTCTATGACTCGCATTGTGATTCTTCCTTGGACCCCTAGGACTTTTTCGAGCTTAGTTTAATGGCCAACCAGCTGGCCATGGTGGCGGTGGTGGTTGGGCTTGTACTCGTACCTATTAGCCACTAAACCTAGCCCACTCTGGTTGCTTCCTGAAGTGGTTGTGGTCTTTGTTTTGGCCTGCTTGCATTTGTGGAGTGTCCTGGTCGTAGCTCTGCTGCAGAGGAGGGATCCGACCCTTGGATGTAGTTTTCTTTCAAGTTTGTAACCTAAAAGGCCTATATAAGGACCTCAACTCGATCGTTGTAACACGGTGATTTATGAATGAAACCGAGAATTCTCTCAAATTTAAACCTCTTAATCTTGTGCTTAGTCTGTAGATTAGAGTCGGGCTTGATAATAACCTGTGCTTAGACTGTGGTTATTGATTAAGTACCTGTTAGTAGAGTATAAACTTTCTGTCTTTGAGACTGTGGTTAGTTTAGCTTTCTGTTTGTTTGTTTTAGTTGAGTCTTTCTGTGTTTATCTGTGGAATCTCTTAACTCTAACACCCCAAATTGTTAGCTTAATTCCCTGTGAGAATTCTGTGGGTTTTACAGTTGATAATTATATCCAAAGTTCCCTCCTTTCAGTCAAATCCCAGAACTATCTCATTCTTTGTCCATTTGTGTCTATCAGTCGTTCAGTGGAGTATTTATGCTACTTTGAGTCTCCTACAAATCCTAGAAATTTACTCAGAGTTAGTTCTCATATCAAAGTAATTTACTGCCAAGTTTCATGATTTTAGGAGGTCAATTCATAATTTTATTAAATAGTACAAGTTTATTGCATTCCTGAGATCTTGTCTTTTTCTGCTGGTTTGTTTGTTGTTTTTTGTCTGAACCCTTGGACATTACACTGCACTAGTCCTTGTGACTCATTGTGTCAACCATTTGTCCTTGTTTATTAGTCCTTGTGACTCGTTGTGTAAACTATTTGTCCTTGTTCATTAGTCATTGTGACTCGTTGTGTGAACCATTTATCCTTGTTCATTAGTCCTTGTAACTCGTAATGTTAACCATTTGTCCTTGTGACTCGTTGTGTGAACTATTTGTCCTTTTTCTTTAGTCCTTGTGACTCGTTGTTTAAACCATTTGTCCTTGTTTATTAGTCCTTGTGATTCGTTTTGTAAACCATTTGTCCTTGTTATTGTGACTTGTTGTGTGAACCATTTTTCCTTGTTCATTAGTCCTTGTGACTCGTTGTGTTAAGCATTTGTCCTTGTGACTCGTTGTGTAAACCATTTGTCCTTGTGACTAGTTGTGTGAACCATTTGTCCTTGTTCATTAGTCCTTGTGACTAGTTGTATAAACCATTTGTAACAAGGACTCAATGTGTAAATCATTTGTCCTTGTTCTATAGTCCTTGTGACTCCTTGAGTGAACCATTTGTTCTTGTTCATTAGTCCTTGTAACTCGTTATGTTAACCATTTGTCCTTGTGACTCGTTGTGTGAACCATTTGTCCTTGTTCATTAGTCCTTGTGACTCGTTGTGTGAACCATTTGTCCTTGTTCTCTAGTCCTTGTGACTCATAGTTTAAACCAATTGTCCTTGTGACTCGTTGTGTGAACCATTTGTCCTTGTTCATTAGTCCTTATGACTCGTTGTGTAAACTATTTGTCCTTGTTCATTAGTCCTTGTGACTCGTTGTGTGAACCTTTTATCCTTATTCATTAGTTCTTGTAACTCGTAATGTTAACCATTTGTCCTTGTGATGCGTTGTGTAAACTATTTGTCCTTCTTCATTAGTCCATGTGACTCGTTGTGTGAGGCATTTGTTCTTGTTCATTAGTCCTTGTGACTCGTTGTGTGAACCATTTGTCCTTGTTCATTAGTCCTTGTGACTCGTTGTGTAAACTATCTGTCCTTGTTCATTAGTCCTTGTGACTCGTTGTGTAAACTATATGTCCTTGGTTATTAGTCCTTGTGGAGTGAAACGTCTCACTCGATAATTTAAGCGGAAAACTAAAGTAACGAGCCTAAGTTTGCATGAAATAAACCCTTTCTTTAGGCGTGTCCTTAGAGGACGATTTGGATATGACTAGACCCGAACACAAAGCAATAGGACTAGCCTCGATAATTCAAAGCACACACGCAAATGAATTACCAACCCCAAGCACAAAGCAATGGAGCTCTTCACGCACAAAGCAAAGAAGAGATTTTTGTGAAGAAAACACTTGGTTTCTTACTCAGTTTTTAACTCAATCAAATCTGAGTTTTTACAACCAAGGGCTTTGGTTTATATAGTACCAAGCCTTCTAATCCTAACCACTTATTTTACATCCAATGGATATCATTAAACTACTAAGAAAACAAGAAAATTTGCTGAAAACTCCCCTAGGCTGCCGTGAGCATCAACCCAACAAGAACAATCCAAATGGTCTTCTCAATGTCTTACAACAAAAGGGACATAAGAGCTAACCTAGGAACACACAATTGGAGGCTTCCTTAGTCAATTTTCGGCTGGTATAAGCCCTTGAGAGCAGCCCCCAAAGCTCTTACACAATTGTAAGAATGATAGTGACACTTTGGACCTTCCTTGAAAGCGACATTTGAGCTCTTTTGAAAAATAATAAAACAGCCTCCTAGGACTGATTTGGACGGTCCAAGCAGCTGGTTTATGGCCTAGGATTGTCTTCATTTGTTTAATAAAAAAGATGGGACCGATTGGAAGCAAACTAAGCTCGATTGTTGAAAACCGATAAACTCGTTACTCGGTTTTGTCTCGTGAATTCATCTCAGCTTGGATCCTTATTTAAATAAAAGTCCCTAAGCAAAAAGTCTCAAAATTCATTATATATTTGAGACATGACAAAATTTACCATGCTTTCCTAGACGGATTTTGAGTTTGACCCCAAAACAGAAGACGAGCCAAAACCGGGTTGTAGAACATCTCAGGAACTCAGTCGCATCTTGTAAGAAGCATATCTCTTAGCTCAGGATGAATATCAGGGCACATGATAGCTCATTTGAAAGCTAAGGGAGTTAACTTTCACCTCCAAAAATAATCAACCTAATACGTTAAGTAAATCTTGAGTTATTGAACTTTTAGTGCACGTAGGTCATGGGCTGTCCAGTAATGCGCAATCTGTTTGCATCCGCCATATCTCAAGCTATAGAGTAGCTATAGTAGTGATTCAAATTCCATTGTTTAGCTAAGGTCCCAAGCTTTCCAATGACATAAGAATCAAAGGATTTGCATGAGTATAACTTCAGATATAAGACATAGAAACCAGGCCTGTTGTAAGGACACTTCAAAAAGGCGATGAAATGCATTCAATTGTGATCCAACCCTTGGAATTTTTATTTTGGCTTAAAAATGAATCACAATGCAACAACTTTTGTTGCAAACTCCCTTTCTTCAAAAGAATTTGCCCTCAAATTCTCGACATTCTTGACATTCTCATGACTTCCTCCCGGATCATACACCAAAATTAAGTATGAAATCGCACCCAATTGAACAAGACTAACTTGCAACCTTATCAACATATAAAAATGAAAGTGAGGAGCTGATTTGTGAGAATTTATACCTTCCAAGATGCTGACTTTGAAGCAAAAACCATGGCTGATGTAGGAGGTCAGATTTGGTACATTTGAGTATAGAACAACCCAAGACTCTCCTCTTGCTTTACCCTTGCTTGAATCCCAACAAGTTCCACCACTGAAAATGACCATGGACTGTACAAACTTCACGGTTTGAAGGTCAAGTAGTCCTTGATCGACAATTAAATCTCTCGGCTCCAAATCGGTTGCTTGTTCATTAATGGTCACATGGGAAAGGATATGGCTACTCTCCGCCTCACTAGTAGGATTATGTGTCGGTTTGAAGGGGGTTTTAGTTTCAAAACATGGACTCTCAAATGTAGCACTACATGAGTTATTCACCTCACAACAAATGCTAATGACCTTTGGCTCAAGGGATTTAGACTTAGGACAAGCAATGTTCAAGCATGGCACAACATCTCCTTGGTCTAAACTCTCCTCTCTCCCATCTGTTTTGGTTACCTCTAAACTAACCCCTTTAGCTAAGACCTCATGGTTTTTAGGCCTTACTAAGCTCTTCTCAACATCCAAAGCCAACTCAAGCAATTCACCATATGAATGCATCATTTTCAAGTTGATTTTCATAGCAATTTCAGATTTCAAGCCAAGAAAAAATCTGATTTTTTTGAAAGGATTAACTTCATTGAAACACACAAAGTGTAATTCCTCAAATAATTTAGCATACTCATGAACACTCAAGGAATTTTGTTTTAGGGTTTTAAGTTCATCCACAAAATCTTCCATGGAAGAACAAGGTAGAAACTTTAGTCTCATGTTCCTTTCAAGTTTAAACCAAGAACTTATCATACCCTTCCCTTCCATTCTCCTTGAAAAATTAAGAGTATTATACCAAAGCAAAGCAACACCCTTTAAACAAGACACAACCAATTTACACTTCTCTTTATCAGAAAAACACTTGTTCTTGAAATAGCATTCAACATCAAACAACCAAGAAACAAATGCTCTACTGTTTTCACCATTAAAGGAAGGAAGTAATGGTTTGTTACCTTTGCCTCTAAGGGTAGGAGAGGACTTAGGACAATCACGGAGCAAGTGGTGCTCTCCACGGCTCAAATCTGGTGGTTTTGGTTCCCTAGGAACTCCGTGACAACCGGTTGCACTCTTTGTAGGCACATCACCTTTAAGCCTTCTTATTTGGGCTTGCAACTTCACCTTGGTTGCTTGTAAGGACTTGGAAGTGGAACCAAGGTCACAAGGATCAATCTTTGAGCATGGAACATGAGGAACATACTCCATTGCTACTGATTTTCCAATGGGAAAACCGAATGACAACACTTTAATAAAAATAGATTTTTCAAACAACAAACCAAAGTTTTGATAAACTCTCTTCACTCATTGGGTTTTTTTTTTTTTGTGTTTTTGAATGTAGTTAGGAAAATGAACTCACAAGACTAACCAAAGCTCTGATAACCAAGTTGGAGTGAAACGTCTCACTCGATAATTTAAGCGGAAAACTAAAGTAACGAGCCTAAGTTTGCATGAAACAAACCCTTTCTTTAGGCGTGTCCTTAGAGGACGATTTGGATATGACTAGACCCGAACACAAAGCAATAGGACTAGCCTCGATAATTCAAAGCACACAAGCAAATGAATTACCAACCCCAACCACAAAGCAATGGAGCTCTTCAAGCACAAAGCAAAGAAGAGATTTTTGTGAAGAAAACACTTGGTTTCTTACTCAGTTTTTAACTCAATCAAATCTGAGTTTTTACAACCAAGGGCTTTGGTTTATATAGTACCAAGCCTTCTAATCCTAACCACTTATTTTACATCCAATGGATATCATTAAACTACTAAGAAAACAAGAAAATTTGCTGAAAACTCCCCTAGGCTGCCGTGAGCATCAACCCAACAAGAACAATCCAAATGGTCTTCTCAATGTCTTACAACAAAAGGGACATAAGAGCTAACCTAGGAACACACAATTGGAGGCTTCCATAGTCAATTTTCGGCTGGTATAAGCCCTTGAGAGCAGCCCCCAAAGCTCTTACACAATTGTAAGAATGATAGTGACACTTTGGACCTTCCTTGAAAGCGACATTTGAGCTCTTTTGAAAAATAATAAAACAGCCTCCTAGGACTGATTTGGACGGTCCAAGCAGCTGGTTTATGGCCTAGGATTGTCTTCATTTGTTTAATAAAAAAGATGGGACCGATTGGAAGCAAACTAAGCTCGATTGTTGAAAACCGATAAACTCGTTACTCGGTTTTGTCTCGTGAATTCATCTCAGCTTGGATCCTTATTTAAATAAAAGTCCCTAGGCAAAAAGTCTCAAAATTCATTATAGAGTTGAGACATGACAAAATTTACCATGCTTTCCTAGACGGATTTTGAGTTTGACCCCAAAACAGGAGACGAGCCAAAACCGGGTTGTAGAACATCTCAGGAACTCAGTCGCATCTTGTAAGAAGCATATCTCTTAGCTCAGGATGAATATCAGGGCACATGATAGCTCATTTGAAAGTTAAGGGAGTTAACTTTCACCTCCAAAAATAATCAACCTTATACGTTAAGTAAATCTTGAGTTATTGAACTTTTAGTGCACATAGGTCATGGGCTGTCCAGTAATGCGCAATCTGTTTGCATCCGCCATATCTCAAGCTATAGAGTAGCTATAGTAGTTATTCAAATTCCATTGTTTAGCTAAGGTCCCAAGCTTTCCAATGACATAAGAATCAAAGGATTTGCATGAGTATAACTTCAGATATAAGACATAGAAACCAGGCCTGTTGTAAGGACACTTCAAAAAGGCGATGAAATGCATTCAATTGTGATCCAACCCTTGAAATTTTTATTTTGGCTTAAAAATGAATCACAATGCAACAACTTTTGTTGCACCTTGTGACTCGTTGTGTGATCCATTTGTTCTTGTTCATTAGTCCTTGTAACTCGTTATGTTAACCATTTGTCCTTGTGACTCGTTGTGTGAACCATTTGTCCTTGTTCATTAGTCCTTTTGACTTAGTGAGTTAACTAATTTTCCTTGTTCTTTAGTCCTTGTGACTCGTTGTGTGAACCATTTGTCCTTGTTCATTAGTCCTTGTGACTCGTTGTGTAAACCATTTTTCTTTGTTCATTAGTCCATGTGACTCGTTGTGTGAACCATTTGTCCTTGTTCATTAGTCCATGTGACTCGTTGTGTGAGCCATTTGTCCTTGTTCATTAGTCCATGTGACTCGTTGTGAGCCATTTGTTCTTGTTCATTAGTCCTTGTGACTCGTTGTGTGAACCATTTGTCCTTGTTCATTAGTCCTTGTAACTCGTAATGTTAACCATTTCTCCTTGTGACTCGTTGTGTAAACCATTTGTCCTTGTTCATTAATCCATGTGACTCGTTGTGTGAGCCATTAGTTCTTGTTCATTAGTCATTGTGACTTGTTGTGTGAACCATTTGTCCTTGTTCATTAGTCCTTGTGACTCGTTCTATAAACCATTTGTAACAAGGACTCAATGTGTAAATCATTTGTCCTTGTTCTTTAGTCCTTGTGACTCGTTGAGTGAAACATTTGTCCTTGTTCATTAGTCCTTGTAACTCGTTATGATAACCATTTGTCCTTGTGACTCGTTGTGTGAACCATTTGTCCTTGTTCATTAGTCCTTGTGACTCATTATTTAAACCAATTGTCCTTGTTCATTAGTCCTTGTGACTCGTTGTGTGAACCAATTGTCCTTGTTCATTAGTCCTTGTGAATCGTTGTGTAAACCATTTGTCCTTGTTCATTAGTCCTTGTGACTCGTTGTGTGAACCATTTATCCTAGTTCATTAGTCCTTGTAACTCGTAATGTTAACCATTTGTCCTTAAGACTCGTTGTGTGAATTATTTGTCCGTTTTCTTTAGTCCTTGTGACTCACTGTTTAAACCATTTGTCCTTGTTTATTAGTCCTTGTGATTCGTTTTGTAAACCATTTGTTCTTGTTATTGTGACTTGTTGTGTGAACCATTTTTCCTTGTTCATTAGTTTTTGTGACTCGTTGTGTGAACTATTTGTCCTTCTTCATTAGTCCTTGTGACTCGTTGTGTAAACTATATGTCCTTGTTCATTAGTCCTTGTGACTCGTTGTGTGAACCATTTGTCCTTGTTCATTAGTCCTTGTGACTCGTTGTTTAAACCATTTGTAACAAGGACTCTATGTGTGAACCATTTGTCCTTGTTCATTAGTCCTTGTAACTCGTAATGTTAACCATTTGTCCTTGTGACTCGTTGTGTGAATTATATGTCCTTTTTCTTTAGTCCTTGTGACTCGTTGTTTAAACCATTTGTCCTTGTTTATTTGTCCTTGTGATTCGTTTTGTAAACCATTTGTCCTTGTTATTGTGACTTGTTGTGTAAACCATTTTTCCTTGTTCATTAGTTTTTGTGACTCGTTGTGTGAACCATTTGTCCTTCTTCATTAGTCCTTGTGACTCGTTGTGTAAACTATATGTCCTTGTTCATTAGTCCTTGTGACTCGTTGTGTGAACCATTTGTCCTTGTTCATTAGTCCTTGTAACTCATAATGTTAACCATTTGTCCTTGTGACTCGTTGTGTAAACCATTTGTCCTTGTTCATTAGTCCTAGTGACTCATTGTTTAAACCATTTGTAACAAGGACTCATTGTGTAAATCATTTGTCCTTGTTCATTGGTCCTTGTGACTCGTTGTGTGAACCATTTGTCCTTGTTCTTTAGTCCTTGTGACTCGTTGTTTAAACCATTAGTCCTTGTTTATTAGTCCTTGTGACTCGTTGTGTAAACCCTTTGTCCTTGTTATTGTGACTTATTGTGTGAACCATTTTTCTTTGCTCATTAGTCCTTGTGACTCGTTGTGTAAACCATTTGTCCTTGTTCATTAGTCCATGTGACTCGTTGTGTGAGCCATTTGTTCTTGTTCATTAGTCATTGTGACTCGTTGTGTGAACCATTTATCCTTGTTTATTAGTCCTTGTGACTCGTTGTGTTAAGCATTTGTCCTTGTGACTCGTTGTGTAAACCATTTGTCCTTGTGACTAGTTGTGTGAACCATTTGTCCTTGTTCATTAGTCCTTGTGACTCGTTGTATAAACCATTTGTAACAAGGACTAAATGTGTAAATCATTTGTCCTTGTTCTTTAGTCCTTGTGACTCGTTGAGTGAACCATTTGTCCTTGTTCATTAGTCCTTGTAACTCGTTATGTTAACCATTTGTCCTTGTGACTCGTTGTGTGAACCATTTGTCCTTGTTCATTAGTCCTTGTGACTCGTTGTGTGAACCATTTGTCCTTGTTCTCTAGTCCTTCTGACTCATTGTTTAAACCAATTGTCCTTGTTCATTAGTCCTTGTGACTCGTTGTGTGAACCATTTGTCCTTGTTCATCAGTCCTTGTGACTCGTTGTGTAAACTATTTGTCCTTGTTCATTAGTCCTTGTAACTCGTAATGTTAACCATTTGTCCTTGTGACTCGTTGTGTAAACCATTTGTCCTTATTCATTAGTCCTTGTGACTCGTTGTTTAAACCATTTGTAACAAGGACTCATTGTGTAAATCATTTGTCCTTCTTCATTGGTCCTTGTGACTCGTTGTGTGAACCATTTGTCCTTGTTCTTTAGTCCTTATGACTCGTTGTTTAAACCATTAGTCCTTGTTTATTAGTCCTTGTGACTCGTTGTGTAAACCCTTTGTCCTTGTTATTGTGACTTATTGTGTGAACCATTTTTCCATGCTCATTAGTCCTTATGACTCGTTGTGTAAACCATTTGCCCTTGTTCATTAGTCCATGTGACTCGTTGTGTGAACCATTTGTCCTTGTTCATTAGTCCTTGTAACTCGTAATGTTAACCATTTCTCCTTGTGACTCGTTGTGTAAACCATTTGTCCTTGTTCATTAATCCATGTGACTCGTTGTGTGAGCCATTTGTCCTTGTTCATTAGTCATTGTGACTCGTTGTGTGAACCATTTATCCTTGTTCATTAGTCCTTGTGACTCGTTGTGTTAAGCATTTGTCCTTGTGACTCGTTGTGTAAACCATTTGTCCTTGTGACTAGTTGTGTGAACCATTTGTTCTTGTTCATTAGTCCTTGTGACTTGTTCTATAAACCATTTGTAACAAGGACTCAATGTGTAAATCATTTGTCCTTGTTCTTTAGTCCTTGTGACTCGTTGAGTGAAACATTTGTCCTTGTTCATTAGTCCTTGTAACTCGTTATGTTAACCATTTGTCCTTGTGACTCGTTGTGTGAACCATTTGTCCTTGTTCATTAGTCCTTGTGACTCGTTGTGTGAACCATTTGTCCTTGTTCTCTAGTCCTTGTGACTCATTGTTTAAACCAATTGTCCTTGTTCATTAGTCCTTGTGACTCGTTGTGTGAACCATTTGTCCTTGTTCTTTAGTCCTTGTGACTCGTTGTTTAAACCATTAGTCCTTGTTTATTAGTCCTTGTGACTCGTTGTGTAAACCCTTTGTCCTCGTTATTGTGACTTATTGTGTGAACCATTTTTCTTTGCTCATTAGTCCTTGTGACTCGTTGTGTAAACCATTTGTCCTTGTTCATTAGTCCATGTGACTCGTTGTGTGAGCCATTTGTTCTTGTTCATTAGTCATTAGGACTCGTTGTGTGAACCATTTATCCTTGTTTATTAGTCCTTGTGACTCGTTGTGTTAAGCATTTGTCCTTGTGACTCGTTGTGTAAACCATTTGTCCTTGTGACTAGTTGTGTGAACCATTTGTCCTTGTTCATTAGTCCTTGTGACTCGTGTATAAACCATTTGTAACAAGGACTAAATGTGTAAATCATTTGTCCTTGTTCTTTAGTCCTTGTGACTCGTTGAGTGAACCATTTGTCCTTGTTCATTAGTCCTTGTAACTCGTTATGTTAACCATTTGTCCTTGTGACTCGTTAGGTGAACCATTTGTCCTTGTTCATTAGTCCTTGTGACTCGTTGTGTGAACCATTTGTCCTTGTTCTCTAGTCCTTGTGACTCATTGTTTAAACCAATTGTCCTTGTTCATTAGTCCTTGTGACTCGTTGTGTGAACCATTTGTCCTTGTTCATTAGTCCTTGTGACTCGTTGTGTAAACTATTTGTCCTTGTTCATTAGTACTTGTAACTCGTAATGTTAACCATTTGTCCTTGTGACTCGTTGTGTAAACCATTTGTCCTTGTTCATTAGTCCTTGTGACTCGTTGTTTAAACCATTTGTAACAAGGACTCATTGTGTAAATCATTTGTCCTTCCTCATTGGTCCTTGTGACTCGTTGTGTGAACCATTTGTCCTTGTTCTTTAGTCCTTGTGACTCGTTGTTTAAACCATTAGTCCTTGTTTATTAGTCCTTGTGACTCGTTGTGTAAACCCTTTGTCCTTGTTATTGTGACTTATTGTGTGAACCATTTTTCGTTGCTCATTAGTCCTTATGACTCGTTGTGTAAACCATTTGTCCTTGGTCATTAGTCCATGTGACTCGTTGTGTGAACCATTTGTCCTTGTTCATTAGTCCTTGTAACTCGTAATGTTAACCATTTCTCCTTGTGACTCGTTGTGTAAACCATTTGTCCTTGTTCATTAATCCATGTGACTCGTTGTGTGAGCCATTTGTTCTTGTTCATTAGTCATTGTGACTCGTTGTGTGAACCATTTATCCTTGTTCATTAGTCCTTGTGACTCGTTGTGTTACGCATTTGTCCTTGTGACTCGTTGTGTAAACCATTTGTCCTTGTGACTAGTTGTGTGAACCATTTGTCCTTGTTCATTAGTCCTTGTGACTCGTTCTATAAACCATTTGTAACAAGGACTCAATGTGTAAATCATTTGTCCTTGTTCTTTAGTCCTTGTGACTCGTTGAGTGGACCATTTGTCCTTGTTCATTAGTCATTGTAACTCGTTATGTTAACCATTTGTCCTTGTGACTCGTTAGGTGAACCATTTGTCCTTGTTCATTAGTCCGTGTGACTCGTTGTGTGAACCATTTGTCCTTGTTCTCTAGTCCTTGTGACTCATTGTTTAAACCAATTGTCCTTGTTCAGTACCTTGTGACTCGTTGTGTGAACCATTTGTCCTTGTTCATTAGTCCTTGTGACTCGTTGTGTAAACTATTTGTCCTTGTTCATTAGTCCTTGTAACTCGTAATGTTAACCATTTGTCCTTGTGACTCGTTGTGTAAACCATTTGTCCTTGTTCATTAGTCCTTATGACTCGTTGTTTAAACCATTTGTAACAAGGACTCATTGTGTAAATCATTTGTCCTTCCTCATTGGTCCTTGTGACTCGTTGTGTGAACCATTTGTCCTTGTTCTTTAGTCCTTGTGACTCGTTGTTTAAACCATTAGTCCTTGTTTATTAGTTCTTGTGACTCGTTGTGTAAACCCTTTGTCCTTGTTATTGTGACTTATTGTGTGAACCATTTTTCCTTGCTCATTAGTCCTTATGACTCGTTGTGTAAACCATTTGTCCTTGGTCATTAGTCCATGTGACTCGTTGTGTGAACCATTTGTCCTTGTTCATTAGTCCTTGTAACTCGTAATGTTAACCATTTCTCCTTGTGACTCGTTGTGTAAACCATTTGTCCTTGTTCATTAATCCATGTGACTCGTTGTGTGAGCCATTTGTTCTTGTTCATTAGTCATTGTGACTCGTTGTGTGAACCATTTATCCTTGTTCATTAGTCCTTGTGACTCGTTGTGTTAAGCATTTGTCCTTGTGACTCGTTGTGTAAACCATTTGTCCTTGTGACTAGTTGTGTGAACCATTTGTCCTTGTTCATTAGTCCTTGTGACTCGTTCTATAAACCATTTGTAACAAGGACTCGATGTGTAAATCATTTGTCCTTGTTCTTTAGTCCTTGTGACTCGTTGAGTGAAACATTTGTCCTTGTTCATTAGTCCTTGTAACTCGTTATGTTAACCATTTGTCCTTGTGACTTGTTGTGTGAACCATTTGTCCTTGTTCATTAGTCCTTGTGACTCGTTGTGTGAACCATTTGTCCTTGTTCTCTAGTCCTTGTTACTCATTGTGTGAACCATTTGTCCTTGTTCATTAGTCCTTGTGACTCGTTGTGTAAACTATTTGTCCTTGTTCATTAGTCATTGTGACTCGTTGTGTGAACCATTTATCCTTGTTCATTAGTCCTTGTAACTCGTAATGTTAACCATTTGTCCTTGTGACTTGTTGTGTGAACTATTTGGCCTTTTTCTTTAGTCCTTGTGACTCGTTGGTTAAACCATTTGTCCTTGTTTATTAGTCCTTGTGATTCGTTTTGTAAACCATTTGTCCTTGTTATTGTGACTTGTTGTGTGAACCATTTTTCCTTGTTCATTAGTCCTTGTGACTCGTTGTGTTAAGCATTTGTCTTTGTGACTCGTTGTGTAAACCATTTGTCCTTGTGACTAGTTGTGTGAACCATTTGTCCTTGTTCATTAGTCCTTGTGACTAGTTTTATAAACCATTTGTAACAAGGACTCAATGTGTAAATCATTTGTCCTTGTTCTATAGTCCTTGTGACTCCTTGAGTGAACCATTTGTGCTTGTTCATTAGTCCTTGTAACTCGTTATGTTAACCTGTAACACCCTGGCTTATGAAGGAGCCTTTAGCAAGACATTCCCTAATAAACCGGACTGTTACCATCTCGGTTTTCCGAGGTAGTGAATAACAAATTAAACTCCAAGGCAAAATTATATAATTACTTTAACTTAATTACAAAGAACTAACATAAATAAAAGTGAAAGTCTTCTAGATGATGATCTAGCTACTAAGTCTTCTGATCCAGTGTCTCACGCCCATTAAGCTCCCGTTCTATCTCTTAAAACCTGTCAAGTCTGCTCGCCAATATTTGGGTCATCACAGGTGTTCACGAATACACAGGGTCAACCACAAGGTTGAGTAGGGAAAACAATGAAACAACAAAGAAATATGATATGCATGCTCCTCCGTCACCTCCATCTCCATCTCAACTCATAACTCATAACCAGTCTCATAACTCATAACCCGGAACGCCCAGCCATACCGATCCCCGGTAGACTATATATATCGACCGTAGCCGATCTGCCAGCTCGCAGCTGAGGACACCAGGACAAGTCCTGCAGAACCCGCCTGGGCCTTATCACAACATCATCATCACCACACCACATCACCACAACATCCTCCATCTCCAATGCATATGAATGCTCAAAAGAAATTAATGCAACACAATATATATATATATATCATTGAACTGAGAAATCATAAAATCATGCCGGTTACCCGATGTTGTGATATCATACTCAATACGATCAATTCAGACAATCACCTTCCCGTATATGAATCATAACGTAAATCAACAACCATGAATCAAGTCAACACAATTCAACAACAACGATAATAAGTCAAGTGTATTTCCCTACCTCAGTACTGCAGTCAAATGGTCGGGTGCTCAGTAATATTCCACAATAAATTCGCCCTCTGGAAGATAAATAAATGGTAAACAATTACTTAAACTATTCCCGTTCCCAAAATAGAAAGTTACTAAAAATAGAAACTTCTTTAAATGGAAAGTTTTCTTAAATGGAAACTTTCCCGATATAGCAGCTTAGTTTTGGTCATGGCGTGGAAACACAGACACGTAAAAATAAAAATTAACAGAGAGAATAATAAAAACACTCCCCATGACTAATCTGAAACTCAAACCTACTCCATACTATTCCTTTAATATAATATACTCTCTCGACCCAATAATTAACCAAGTCTGACTCATTACTCCATCTCAGTCATTACTCTGTCTCACTCATTACTCCGTCTCATAATATAATACTCCCAAGTAACCAAGTATCGTATTCTCATCGTCGAACCTAAGCCAAAGACAAGGGGTGAGTGAACTGGCGGATAAAAACCGCTAAACAATATTTCCATCTCAATATCGATTTCAAACTCATAATAATATAACTCAATAACCATGGTCACTCCGGACCGTAAACATAACTCGGCACATAGGCCCCATAACTCAATACCAGTAACCAATTTCCATCCCAATTTCAATATCGATATTGTCAAATATTCCATTAAAGGAATTGCTCAACACTTAGAATAAAACTCTAAGCTACTCACCCACGAGTCTAAGATCAAAGAATTCGACAATTGGAACACAATACGAAAACAAACAATCCAGATCATAATCTCACCAATTCCAGATGATATAATGCTCATAGATGCAAACGCACAAACATGAATCATGCGATGTTACCAACCCCACTATATAATGACAAAGTTTCTTCTCTACGTCCGTATAAGACAATATACTTAGACACATTAAACCCATTATTCACCTCCACAATTGTTACTAGTTAGTTCATAATCACACTCCAAACACATGTAAAACTCGTCTCTATATACAATCAACCGCAGCCCTCAATTAATTTAACCCATCTCAAAAACTACAATAAAATAATATTATTATTACTATTATTATACCCATTAACAATAATCATCCTATAAGTAAAACAGATTCCACACATAAATTTCAAATAGTAATAACAATTTGCAAGTAATTCATACAACCTCGAACAATAATATTAATAATAGGATCGGTAGAATCGTGTTACCTCAAATTGACATAAAATCGATATAGGAAAAAGACCAACAAATCAGACTGGAGAAATAGAATGGCAACTCACGAAGTACGGATCAGAAAGCATAGCACAACGATACGGTATTAATGATAGATTATGAAAGATTGGAATATTATTAGTGTGATAATTTCAAGAATATTTCTTGGAAAAAATTAAAGTTGCCGAAAAGGGACAACTTGACAAGAACTTGGGCCTACTAATTGCTTATGTGAATTCAGCAATAGACAATTCAGAATCTCTTAAAGAAGTTGGTGCACCACAAAATTGTGTTAGAAATTGAGTATTAAGTTGCCGATGTAAGAGCTAAGCACGAAATTTTTAAGATTGGGGTAATAGGGTTTGGTTTAGAGAAGATGATGTAACATAGGAAACATATATAATGTATATAAACTAAAGAAGTAAGTCGGTCAAGGCAAGAGTTTTGATCTATGGTTTAGTAAGAAAAATAAGCCCACTAAGCAATTCTTTATGAGAACGAATAAATTGAATTATATTTTCAAATTAAAGAGTAAAGAATATCTATATATGATATAAAAATATTTGGGATATTACAATCTTCCCCTCTTAAAAGGACTTCGTCCCGAAGTTCGCCACCCCGTAACGATAACCAAACATCCACAAGCATAAGACAAACACAAGTAGTACGTATACATAAGCTCTAAAACGCGAAGTGTTATATTCTATCCCCCTTAAGAAACTTTGTCCCCAAAGTTGAACATACGACAGAAGTATGTGGCACTTAAAGAACCACAACATTGACCGAATAATAACAAATTAAAACAGCAGACTCTGTGCATGGTCAATTCTCAGTCAGCCAATTCTCAGTCAGCCAATCATAACATACCACTTAGCCAGATCGTAAACCATCAAGATTTTACAATCCTATCCTCCTTAAAACATGGTTACGTCCCCGTAACCCCATTATAAAATTCCACATCCAATGTTCAAGAAGATTACTGAAACAATAGGCACAAATCATCTGATAAGCTAATTACTCTATACTGGCAACTAGCATCCGACTTTTCAAGCAACAAAACACACTTGTCAATTTCATGCTACGCATTACACAAAATCAAGGTAACAAATACTTGGATGCTTTGACACCAAATTAACACATTTACATCAATGTAGACAATCAACTAACTCATAGTTCATACTTGACGAATTAAAATATTTCATATCAGTAATCATATCATAGAAGTAAGATCCATATTTTACATAAAACTCACCGAAACAAATAAGATTATACTATCATATAACAAGGTTCATACTCATATCATATGCCTACCGTTCATGCTACAGAATTCATATCAGAGTATTACATGGTTACATCACATAATTCATATTTGATTAAACTTTTATATGAAACTCACATAACTTACAATTTCAACAATCAAACATCATGCAACAACTTTCAAAATTCATAATTAAATAACCGCTTAGCTATCTTGCGAGCTATTATCGTTTTTAGGAAATATATTGAATTAACTAATCATAGGAAAGAGAATCAATTGCAAAGCTTAAGTAATTTCTTTATAACAAATTTTACAACTCAGTTGGTCGGAACAAAAACTTTACAGCAATTAGACAGAAAATTGGGCAACTTGGAAAAATCACTATTAAATAACGACTCGTTAAGATTTTACGTGGCTTATCATTTTGAAAACGTGAATGAATATTCTAAACAGTGGAGTTGGAATTATGCATAAACAATAAACACGTTTTAAATGGTTTCTTTTTCAAAACCATGGGTCGAAATAGACTGTGCAGTAACAATCTGACCACTGTCAACTAAAATATTTATTTCTCTCAAAATACAATTCATATTAGCATAAAAATAAAAGCATTGAAAAGCTAAATCAGAATGTTATCACACATAAAATTTTCACCATCATATAGAGAACACATTTTAAATGGCAGCCTGTACAAACAAGGTAACATTCTGGAATTTATTAAAAATTTTGGTTCCTTTAGATTACTTCACATTATCACACAACCATTCTTCCTCCAACACATGTTACATATCATTTGAGGCATAGAAATCACGTTGCACCATATACATGTAATTGCCATCTAGAAAACGGTAAAGATTGCGAAACCGAAAATAAAATCAACTAAATAACTCAATAATCATGTATGTATAGATAATGCATTAGTTTCTCATCGTAACAATCACAACTTATTTAAATACGAAAATATATCCTAGAAATCACTAAGGTGTCACTTATTGAATACTAACCTTATAACTAAATTAAATGTATATAATTAGACGTAAAAATTGGCATGAAATTTTCAACACACAACTATATAACATTCATGGCTTAAGGCAACACATTCCACATACCACTAGACATGGATTGCTAAGGCAATTAGTAAAATAATAACAATCATAAATCTCAAAATTCGATCACATTTGCCTAGTAAGCAAAACAGTAAACTCTTGCAAAGAATAAGACATTCAACAAGAAGTATATACACACTTAGAATAACAGCAAACAATTATCAACGGACACGACACCCGTTTCGGTCTACTAGCTTTACACATAGGACTTAACTTGATTCTTCATCCTGTAACAACATAGCCTGGTTGGCTCTACTAACCATTCCAGTCAATCATGGTCATATCCCTCCTGCATCTAACCTCTTAGGTAGCTATAGCTTATGGTGCCTCTATGATCAACTCATTAAACATATCATTATATTATATCTCTACCTAAGGGTTCGAGGATCGAAAGCCGCATGCATATCATCATATAATTCATAATTCACAACTCATGTCATCCATACACTAAAATTTCACTCAATTATTCAAATAAGTCAGCATGCCAATATCAACCATATTCTTTCATTGTTCATCTTTAACCATGTATCACATCATTACTTACCTCATTCCGCTCCAGCAAAACTGTTAGTATAATATAGGCAAGGTCTGATCCTTTATTTTGTTACTACCCACTCTCTGCATCACTCAAGGGTTACCAGGTTAGACTGAAAGGGCCAGTGGCTTGGTTTGAGGGGGCCCCTAACGCATTCCAATCCTGGGGGCTCCTAACAGTTACTAGCCTGGGTTCATTTTGATTTGACTCTTCCTATGTTCATTATTTTTGTTCATTTGTTTTTAGGCCTGAGGATCGTTCGCTCTGATACCACTTTGTAACACCTCGGCTTATGAAGGAGCCTTTAGCAAGACATTCCCTAATAAACCGGACTGTTACCATCTCGGTTTCCCGAGGTAGTGAATAACAAATTAAACTCCAAGGCAAAATTATATAATTACTTTAACTTAATTATTTCAAAACCTCTTTTACGTCAAATTACAAAGAACTAACATAAATAAAAGTGAAAGTCTTCTAGATGATGATCTAGCTACTAAGTCTTCTGATCCAGTGTCTCACGCCCACCAAGCTCCCGTTCTATCTCTTAAAACCTGTCAAGTCTGCTCGCCAATATTTGGGTCATCACAGGTGTTCACGAATACACAGGGTCAACCACGAGGTTGAGTAGGGAAAACAATGAAACAACAAAGAAATATGATATGCATGCTCCTCCGTCACCTCCATCTCCATCTCAACTCATAACTCATAACCAGTCTCATAACTCATAACCCGGAACGCCCAGCCATACCGATCCCCGGTAGACTATATATATCGACCGTAGCCGATCGCCCAGCTCTTGTTGAGGACACCAGGGCAAGTCCTGCAGAACTCGCCTGGGCCTTATCACAACATCATCATCACCACACCACATCACCACAACATCCTCCATCTCCAATGCATATGAATGCTCAAAAGAAATTAATGCAACATAATATATATATATCATTGAACTGAGAAATCATAAAATCATGCCGGTTACCCGATGTTGTGATATCATACTCAATACGATCAATTCAGACAATCACCTTCCCGTATATGAATCATAACGTAAATCAACAACCATGAATCAAGTCAACACAATTCAACAACAACGATAATAAGTCAAGTGTATTTCCCTACCTCGTTCTGCAGTCAAATGGTCGGGTGCTCAGTAATATTCCACAACAAATTCGCCCTCTGGAAGATAAATAAATGATAAACAATTACTTAAACTATTCCCGTTCCCAAAATAGAAAGTTACTAAAAATAGAAACTTCTTTAAATGGAAAGTTTTCTTAAATGGAAACTTTCCCGATATAGCAGCTTAGTTTTGGTCATGGCGTGGAAACACAGACACGTAAAAATAAAAATTAACAGAGAGAATAATAAAAACACTCCCCATGACTAATCTGAAACTCAAACCTACTCCATACTATTCCTTTAATATAATATACTCTCTCGACCCAATAATTAACCAAGTCTGACTCATTACTCCATCTCAGTCATTACTCTGTCTCACTCATTACTCCGTCTCATAATATAATACTCCCAAGTAACCAAGTATCGTATTCTCATCGTCGAACCTAAGCCAAAGACAAGGGGTGAGTGAACTGGCGGATAAAAACCGCTAAACAATATTTCCATTTCAATATCGATTTCAAACTCATAATAATATAACTCAATAACCATGGTCACTCCGGACCGTAAACATAACTCGGCACATAGGCCCCATAACTCAATACCAGTAACCAATTTCCATCCCAATTTCAATATCGATATTGTCAAATATTCCATTAAAGGAATTGCTCAACACTTAGAATAAAACTCTAAGCTACTCACCCACGAGTCTAAGATCAAAGAATTCGACAATTGGAACACAATACGAAAACAAACAATCCAGATCATAATCTCACCAATTCCAGATGATATAATGCTCATAGATGCAAACGCACAAACATGAATCATGCGATGTTACCAACCCCACTATATAATGATAAAGTTTCTTCTCTACGTCCGTATAAGACAATATACTTAGACACATTAAACCCATTATTCACCTCCACAATTGTTACTAGTTAGTTCATAATCACACTCCAAACACATGTAAAACTCGTCTCTATATACAATCAACCGCAGCCCTCAATTAATTTAACCCATCTCAAAAACTACAATAAAATAATATTATTATTACTATTATTATACCCATTAACAATAATCATCCTATAAGTAAAACAGATTCCACACATAAATTTCAAATAGTAATAACAATTTGCAAGTAATTCATACAACCTCGAACAATAATATTAATAATAGGATCGGTAGAATCGTGTTACCTCAAATTGACATAAAATCGATATAGGAAAAAGACCAACAAATCAGACTGGAGAAATAGAATGGCAACTCACGAAGTACGGATCAGAAAGCATAGCACAACGATACGGTATTAATGATAGATTATGAAAGATTGGAATATTATTAGTGTGATAATTTCAAGAATATTTCTTGGAAAAAATTAAAGTTGCCGAAAAGGGACAACTTGACAAGAACTTGGGCCTACTAATTGCTTATGTGAATTCAGCAATAGACAATTCAGAATCTCTTAAAGAAGTTGGTGCACCACAAAATTGTGTTAGAAATTGAGTATTAAGTTGCCGATGTAAGAGCTAAGCACGAAATTTTTAAGATTGGGGTAATAGGGTTTGGTTTAGAGAAGATGATGTAACATAGGAAACATATATAATGTATATAAACTAAAGAAGTAAGTCGGTCAAGGCAAGAGTTTTGATCTATGGTTTAGTAAGAAAAATAAGCCCACTAAGCAATTCTTTATGAGAACGAATAAATTGAATTATATTTTCAAATTAAAGAGTAAAGAATATCTATATATGATATAAAAATATTTGGGATATTACAATCTTCCCCTCTTAAAAGGACTTCGTCCCGAAGTTCGCCACCCCGTAACGATAACCAAACATCCACAAGCATAAGACACACACAAGTAGTACGTATACATAAGCTCTAAAACGCGAAGTGTTATATTCTATCCCCCTTAAGAAACTTTGTCCCCAAAGTTGAACATACGACAGAAGTATGTGGCACTTAAAGAACCACAACATTGACCGAATAATAACAAATTAAAACAAGAGACTGTGCATGGTCAATTCTCGTCACCCAATTCTCGAGTCACCAATCATAACATACCACTTAGCGGATCGTAAACCATCAAGATTTTACAATCCTATCCTCCTTAAAACATGGTTACGTCCCCGTAACCCCATTATAAAATTCCACATCCAATGTTCAAGAAGATTACTGAAACAATAGGCACAAATCATCTGATAAGCTAATTACTCTATACTGGCAACTAGCATCCGACTTTTCAAGCAACAAAACACACTTGTCAATTTCATGCTACGCATTACACAAAATCAAGGTAACAAATACTTGGATGCTTTGACACCAAATTAACACATTTACATCAATGTAGACAATCAACTAACTCATAGTTCATACTTGACGAATTAAAATATTTCATATCAGTAATCATATCATAGAAGTAAGATCCATATTTTACATAAAACTCACCGAAACAAATAAGATTATATTATCATATAACAAGGTTCATACTCATATCATATGCCTACCGTTCATGCTACAGAATTCATATCAGAGTATTACATGGTTACATCACATAATTCATATTTGATTAAACTTTTATATGAAACTCACATAACTTACAATTTCAACAATCAAACATCATGCAACAACTTTCAAAATTCATAATCAAACATCATGCAACAACTCAATGTGTAAATCATTTGTCCTTGTTCTTTAGTCCTTGTGACTCGTTGAGTGAAACATTTGTCCTTGTTCATTAGTCCTTGTAACTCGTTATGTTAACCATTTGTCCTTGTGACTCGTTGTCTGAACCATTTGTCCTTGTGACTCGTTGTGTGAACCATTTGTCCTTGTTCTCTAGTCCTTGTGACTCATTGTGTGAACCATTTGTCCTTGTTCATTAGTCCTTGTGACTCATTGTGTAAACTATTTGTCCTTGTTCATTAGTAATTGTGACTCGTTGTGTGAACCATTTATCCTTGTTCATTAGTCCTTGTAACTCGTAATGTTAACCATTTGTCCTTGTGACTCGTTGTGTGAACTATTTGTCCTTTTTCTTTAGTCCTTGTGACTCGTTGTTTAAACCATTTGTCCTTGTTTATTAGTCCTTGTGATTCGTTTTGAAAACCATTTGTCCTTGTTATTGTGACTTGTTGTGTGAACCATTTTTCCTTGTTCATTAGTCCTTGTGACTCGTTGTGTTAAGCAATTGTCCTTGTGACTCGTTGTGTAAACCATTTGTCCTTGTGACTATTTGTGTGAACCATTTGTCCTTGTTTATTAGTCCTTGTGACTAGTCGATAAACCATTTGTCCTTGTTCTATAGTCCTTGTGACTCCTTGAGTGAACCATTTGTCCTTGTTCATTAGTCCTTGTAACTCGTTATGTTAACCATTTGTCCTTATGACTCGTTGTGTGAACCATTTGTCCTTGTTTATTAGTCCTTGTGACTCGTTGTGTGAACCATTTGTCCTTGTTCTCTAGTCCATGTGACTCATAGTTTAAACCAATTGTCCTTGTGACTCGTTGTGTGAACCATTTGTCCTTGTTCATTAGTCCTTGTGACTCGTTGTGTAAACAATTTGTCCTTGTTCATTAGTCCTTGTGACTCGTTGTGTGAACCATTTATCCTTATTCATTAGTTCTTATAACTCGTAATGTTAACCATTTGTCCTTGTGACTCGTTGTGTAAACTATTTGTCCTTCTTCATTATTCCATGTGACTCGTTGTGTGAGCCATTTGTTCTTGTTCATTAGTCCTTGTGACTCGTTGTGTGAACCATTTGTCCTAGCTCATTAGTCCTTGTACCTCGTTGTGTATACTATCTGTCCTTGTTCATTAGTCCTTGTGACTCGTTGTGTAAACTATATGTCCTTGTTCATTAGTCCTTGTGACTCGTTGTGTGATCCATTTGTCCTTGTTCATTAGTCCTTGTAACTCGTTATGTTAACCATTTGTCCTTGTGACTCGTTGTGTGAACCATTTGTCCTTGTTCATTAGTCCTTGTGACTTAGTGCGTTAACTATTTTTCCTTGTTCTTTAGTCCTTGTGACTCGTTGTGTGAACCATTTGTCCTTTTTCATTAGTCCTTGTGACTCGTTGTGTGAACCATTTTTCCTTGTTCATTAGTCATTGTGACTCGTTGTGTGAACCATTTATACTTGTTCATTAGTCCTTGTGACTCGTTGTGTTAAGCATTTGTCCTTGTGACTCGTTGTGTAAACCATTTGTCCTTGTGACTAGTTGTGTGAACCATTTGTCCTTGTTCATTAGTCCTTGTAACTCGTTATGTTAACCATATGTCCTTGTGACTCGTTGTGTGAACCATTTGTCCTTGTTCATTAGTCCTTGAGACTTAGTGAGTTAACTATTTTTCCTTGTTCTTTAGTCCTTGTGACTCGTTGTGTGAACCATTTGTCCTTGTTCATTAGTGCTTGTGACTCGTTGTGTGAACTATTTTTCCTTGTTCATTAGTCCTTGTGACTCGTTGTGTGAACCATTTGTCCTTGTTCATTAGTCTATGTGACTCGTTGTGTGAGCCATTTGTCCTTGTTCATTAGTCCATGTGACTCGTTGTGAGCCATTTGTTCTTGTTCATTAGTCCTTGTGACTCGTTGTGTGAACCATTTGTCCTTGTTCATTAGTCCTTGTAACTCGTAATGTTAACCATTTCTCCTTGTGACTCGTTGTGTAAACCATTTGTCCTTATTCATTAATCCATGTGACTCGTTGTGTGAGCCATTTGTTCTTGTTTATTAGTCATTGTGACTCGTTGTGTGAACCATTTATACTTGTTCTTTAGTCCTTGTGACTCGTTGTGTTAAGCATTTGTCCTTGTGACTCGTTGTGTAAACCATTTGTCCTTGTGACTAGTTGTGTGAACCATTTGTCCTTGTTCTTTAGTCCTTGTGACTCGTTGAGTGAAACATTTGTCATTGTTCATTAGTCCTTGTAACTCGTTATGTTAACCATTTGTCCTTGTGACTCGTTGTGTGAACCATTTGTCCTTGTTCATTAGTCCTTGTGACTCATTATTTAAACCAATTGTCCTTGTTCATTAGTCCTTGTGACTCGTTGTGTGAACCAATTGTCCTTGTTCATTAGTCCTTGTGACTCGTTGTGTAAACCATTTATCCTTGTTCATTAGTCCTTGTGACTCGTTGTGTGAACCATTTATCCTTGTTCATTAGTCCTTGTAACTCGTAATGTTAACCATTTGTCCTTATGACTCGTTGTGTGAACCATTTGTCCTTGTTCTTTAGTCCTTGTGACTCGTTGTTTAAACCATTAGTCCTTGTTTATTAGTCCTTGTGACTCGTTGTGTAAACCCTTTGTCCTTGTTATGGTGACTTATTGTGTGAACCATTTTTCCTTGCTCATTAGTCCTTATGACTCGTTGTGTAAACCATTTGTCCTTTTTCATTAGTCCATGTGACTCGTTGTGTGAACCATTTGTCCTTTTTCATTAGTCCTTGTAACTCGTAATGTTAACCATTTCTCCTTGTGACTCGTTGTGTAAACCATTTGTCCTTGTTCATTAATCCATGTGACTCGTTGTGTGAGCCATTTGTTCTTGTTCATTAGTCATTGTGACTCGTTGTGTGAACCATTTATCCTTGTTCATTAGTCCTTGTGACTCGTTGTGTTAAGCATTTGTCCTTGTGACTCGTTGTGTAAACCATTTGTCCTTGTGACTAGTTGTGTGAACCATTTGTCCTTGTTCATTAGTCCTTGTGACTCGTTCTATAAACCATTTGTAACAAGGACTCAATGTGTAAATCATTTGTCCTTGTTCTTTAGTCCTTGTGACTCGTTGAGTGAAACATTTGTCCTTGTTCATTAGTCCTTGTAACTCGTTATGTTAAACAATTGTCCTTGTGACTCGTTGTGTGAACCATTTGTCCTTGTTCATTAGTCCTTGTGACTCATTGTGTGAACCATTTGTCCTTATTCTCTAGTCCTTGTGACTCATTGTGTGAACCATTTGTCCTTGTTCATTAGTCCTTGTGACTCATTGTGTAAACTATTTGTCCTTGTTCATTAGTCATTGTGACTCATTGTCTGAACCATTTATCCTTGTTCATTAGTTCGTAATGTTAACCATTTGTCCTTGTGACTCGTTGTGTGAACTATTTGTCCTTTTTCTTTAGTCCTTGTGACTCGTTGTTTAAACCATTTGTCCTTGTTTATTAGTCCTTGTGATTCGTTTTGAAAACCATTTGTCCTTGCTATTGTGACTTGTTGTGTGAACCATTTTTCCTTATTCATTAGTCCTTGTGACTCGTTGTGTTAAGCATTTGTCCTTGTGACTCGTTGTGTAAACCATTTGTCCTTGTGACTAGTTGTGTGAACCATTTGTCCTTGTTCATTTGTCCTTGTGACTAGTTGTATAAACCATTTGTAACAAGGACTCAATGTGTAAATCATTTGTCCTTGTTCTATAGTCCTTGTGACTCCTTGAGTGAACCATTTGTCCTTGTTCATTAGTCCTTGTAACTCGTTATGTTAACCATTTGTCCTTGTGACTCGTTGTGTGAACCATTTGTCCTTGTTTATTAGTCCTTGTGAGTCGTTGTGTGAACCATTTGTCCTTGTTCTCTAGTCCTTGTGACTCATAGTTTAAAACAATTGTCCTTGTGATTCGTTGTGTGAACCATTTGTCCTTGTTCATTAGTCCTTGTGACTCGTTGTGTAAACTATTTTTCCTTGTTCATTAGTCCTTGTGACTCGTTGTGTGAACCATTTATCATTATTCATTAGTTCTTGTAACTCGTAATGTTAACCATTTGTCCTTGTGACTCGTTGTGTAAACTATTTGTCCTTCTTCATTAGTCCATGTGACTCGTTGTGTGAGCCATTTGTTCTTGTTCATTAGTCCTTGTGACTCGTTGTGTGAACCATTTGTCCTTGTTCATTAGTCCTTGTGACTCGTTGTGTAAACTATCTGTCCTTGTTCATTAGTCCTTGTGACTCGTTGTGTAAACTATATGTCCTTGTTCATTAGTCCTTGTGACTCGTTGTGTGATCCATTTGTCCTTGTTCATTAGTCCTTGTAACTCGTTATGTTAACCATTTGTCCTTGTGACTCGTTGTGTGAACCATTTGTCCTTGTTCATTAGTCCTTGTGACTTAGTGAGTTAACTATTTTTCCTTGTTCTTTAGTCCTTGTGACTCGTTGTGTGAACCATTTGTCCTTGTTCATTAGTCCTTGTGACTCGTTGTGTGAACCATTTTTCCTTGTTCATTAGTCCTTGTGACTCGTTGTGTGAACCATTTGTCCTTGTTCATTAGTCCATGTGACTCGTTGTGTAAGCCATTTGTCCTTGTTCATTAGTCCATGTGACTCGTTGTGAGCCATTTGTTCTTCTTCCTTAGTCTTTGTGACTCGTTGTGTGAACCATTTGTCCTTGTTCATTAGTCCTTGTAACTCGTAATGTTAACCATTTCTCCTTGTGACTCGTTGTGTAAACCATTTGTCCTTGTTCATTAATCCATGTGACTCGTTGTGTGAGCCATTTGTTCTTGTTCATTAGTCATTGTGACTCGTTGTGTGAACCATTTATCCTTGTTCATTAGTCCTTGTGACTCGTTGTGTTAAGCATTTGTCCTTGTGACTCGTTGTGTAAACCATTTGTCCTTGTGACTAGTTGTGTGAACCATTTGTCCTTGTTCATTAGTCCTTGTGACTCGTTCTATAAACCATTTGTAACAAGGACTCAATGTGTAAATCATTTGTCCTTGTTCTTTAGTCCTTGTGACTCGTTGAGTGAAACATTTGTCCTTGTTCATTAGTCCTTGTAACTCGTTATGTTAAACAATTGTCCTTGTGACTCGTTGTGTGAACCATTTGTCCTTGTTCATTAGTCCTTGTGACTCATTGTGTGAACCATTTGTCCTTATTCTCTAGTCCTTGTGACTCATTGTGTGAACCATTTGTCCTTGTTCATTAGTCCTTGTGACTCATTGTGTAAACTATTTGTCCTTGTTCATTAGTCATTGTGACTCATTGTCTGAACCATTTATCCTTGTTCATTAGTTCGTAATGTTAACCATTTGTCCTTGTGACTCGTTGTGTGAACTATTTGTCCTTTTTCTTTAGTCCTTGTGACTCGTTGTTTAAACCATTTGTCCTTGTTTATTAGTCCTTGTGATTCGTTTTGAAAACCATTTGTCCTTGCTATTGTGACTTGTTGTGTGAACCATTTTTCCTTATTCATTAGTCCTTGTGACTCGTTGTGTTGAGCATTTGTCCTTGTGACTCGTTGTGTAAACCATTTGTCCTTGTGACTAGTTGTGTGAACCATTTGTCCTTGTTCATTTGTCCTTGTGACTAGTTGTATAAACCATTTGTAACAAGGACTCAATGTGTAAATCATTTGTCCTTGTTCTATAGTCCTTGTGACTCCTTGAGTGAACCATTTGTCCTTGTTCATTAGTCCTTGTAACTCGTTATGTTAACCATTTGTCCTTGTGACTCGTTGTGTGAACCATTTGTCCTTGTTTATTAGTCCTTGTGAGTCGTTGTGTGAACCATTTGTCCTTGTTCTCTAGTCCTTGTGACTCATAGTTTAAAACAATTGTCCTTGTGATTCGTTGTGTGAACCATTTGTCCTTGTTCATTAGTCCTTGTGACTCGTTGTGTAAACTATTTTTCCTTGTTCATTAGTCCTTGTGACTCGTTGTGTGAACCATTTATCATTATTCATTAGTTCTTGTAACTCGTAATGTTAACCATTTGTCCTTGTGACTCGTTGTGTAAACTATTTGTCCTTCTTCATTAGTCCATGTGACTCGTTGTGTGAGCCATTTGTTCTTGTTCATTAGTCCTTGTGACTCGTTGTGTGAACCATTTGTCCTTGTTCATTAGTCCTTGTGACTCGTTGTGTAAACTATCTGTCCTTGTTCATTAGTCCTTGTGACTCGTTGTGTAAACTATATGTCCTTGTTCATTAGTCCTTGTGACTCGTTGTGTGATCCATTTGTCCTTGTTCATTAGTCCTTGTAACTCGTTATGTTAACCATTTGTCCTTGTGACTCGTTGTGTGAACCATTTGTCCTTGTTCATTAGTCCTTGTGACTTAGTGAGTTAACTATTTTTCCTTGTTCTTTAGTCCTTGTGACTCGTTGTGTGAACCATTTGTCCTTGTTCATTAGTCCTTGTGACTCGTTGTGTGAACCATTTTTCCTTGTTCATTAGTCCTTGTGACTCGTTGTGTGAACCATTTGTCCTTGTTCATTAGTCCATGTGACTCGTTGTGTAAGCCATTTGTCCTTGTTCATTAGTCCATGTGACTCGTTGTGAGCCATTTGTTCTTCTTCCTTAGTCTTTGTGACTCGTTGTGTGAACCATTTGTCCTTGTTCATTAGTCCTTGTAACTCGTAATGTTAACCATTTCTCCTTGTGACTCGTTGTGTAAACCATTTGTCCTTGTTCATTAATCCATGTGACTCGTTGTGTGAGCCATTAGTTCTTGTTCATTAGTCATTGTGACTCGTTGTGTGAACCATTTATACTTGTTCATTAGTCCTTGTGACTCGTTGTGTGAACCATTTGTCCTTGTTCATTAGTCCTTGTGACTTAGTGAGTTAACTATTTTTCCTTGTTCTTTAGTCCTTGTGACTCGTTGTGTGAACCATTTGTCCTTGTTCATTAGTCCTTGTGACTCGTTGTTTGAACCATTTTTCCTTGTTTTGTCCTTGTTCTATAGTCCTTGTGACTCCTTGAGTGAACCATTTGTCCTTGTTCATTAGTCCTTGTAACTCGTTATGTTAACCATTTGTCCTTGTGACTCGTTGTGTGAACCATTTGTCCTTGTTTATTAGTCCTTGTGAGTCGTTGTGTGAACCATTTCTCCTTGTTCTCTAGTCCTTGTGACTCATAGTTTAAACCAATTGTCCTTGTGAGTCGTTGTGTGAACCATTTGTCCTTGTTCATTAGTCCTTGTGACTCGTTGTGTAAACTATTTGTCCTTGTTCATTAGTCCTTGTGACTCGTTGTGTGAACCATTTATCATTATTCATTAGTTCTTGTAACTCGTAATGTTAACCATTTGTCCTTGTGACTCGTTGTGTAAACTATTTGTCCTTCTTCATTAGTCCATATGACTCGTTGTGTGAGCCATTTGTTCTTGTTCATTAGTCCTTGTGACTCGTTGTGTGAACCATTTGTCCTTGTTCATTAGTCCATGTGACTTGTTGTGTGAGCCATTTGTTCTTGTTCATTAGTCCTTGTGACTCGTTGTGTGAACCATTTGTCCTTGTTCATTAGTCGTTGTGACTCGTTGTGTAAACTATCTGTCCTTGTTCATTAGTCCTTGTGACTCGTTGTGTAAACTATATGTCCTTGTTCATTAGTCCTTGTGACTCGTTGTGTGATCCATTTGTCCTTGTTTATTAGTCCTTGTAACTCGTTATGTTAACCATTTGTCCTTGTGACTCGTTGTGTGAACCATTTGTCCTTGTTCATTAGTCCTTGTGACTCGTTGTGTAAACTATCTGTCCTTGTTCATTAGTCCTTGTGACTCGTTGTGTAAACTATATGTCCTTGTTCATTAGTCCTTGTGACTCGTTGTGTGATCCATTTGTCCTTGTTCATTAGTCCTTGTAACTCGTTATGTTAACCATTTGTCCTTGTGACTCGTTGTGTGAACCATTTGTCCTTGTTCGTTAGTCCTTGTGACTTAGTGAGTTAACTATTTTTCCTTGTTCTTTAGTCCTTGTGACTCGTTGTGTGAACCATTTGTCCTTGTTCATTAGTCCTTGTGACTCGTTGTGTGAACCATTTTTCCTTGTTCATTAGTCCATGTGACTCGTTGTGTAAGCCATTTGTCCTTGTTCATTAGTCCATGTGACTCGTTGTGAGCCATTTGTTCTTCTTCATTAGTCTTTGTGACTCGTTGTGTGAACCATTTGTCCTTGTTCATTAGTCCTTGTAACTCGTAATGTTAACCATTTCTCCATGTGACTCGTTGTGTAAACCATTTGTCCTTGTTCATTAATCCATGTGACTCCTTGTGTGAGCCATTAGTTCTTGTTCATTAGTCATTGTGACTCGTTGTGTGAACCATTTATACTTGTTCATTAGTCCTTGTGACTCGTTGTGTTAAGCATTTGTCCTTGTGACTCGTTGTGTAAACCATTTGTCCTTGTGACTAGTTGTGTGAACCATTTGTCCTTGTTCATTAGTCCTTGTAACTCGTTATGTTAACCATTTGTCCTTGTGACTCGTTGTGTGAACCATTTGTCCTTGTTCATTAGTCCTTGTGACTTAGTGAGTTAACTATTTTTCCTTGTTCTTTAGTCCTTGTGACTCGTTGTGTGAACCATTTGTCCTTGTTCATTAGTCCTTGTGACTCGTTGTGTGAACCATTTTTCCTTGTTTTGTCCTTGTTCTATAGTCCTTGTGACTCCTTGAGTGAACCATTTGTCCTTGTTCATTAGTCCTTGTAACTCGTTATGTTAACCATTTGTCCTTGTGACTCGTTGTGTGAACCATTTGTCCTTGTTTATTAGTCCTTGTGAGTCGTTGTGTGAACCATTTGTCCTTGTTCTCTAGTCCTTGTGACTCATAGTTTAAACCAATTGTCCTTGTGACTCGTTGTGTGAACCATTTGTCCTTGTTCATTAGTCCTTGTGACTCGTTGTGTAAACTATTTGTCCTTGTTCATTAGTCCTTGTGACTCGTTGTGTGAACCATTTATCATTATTCATTAGTTCTTGTAACTCGTAATGTTAACCATTTGTCCTTGTGACTCGTTGTGTAAACTATTTGTCCTTCTTCATTAGTCCATGTGACTCGTTGTGTGAGCCATTTGTTCTTGTTCATTAGTCCTTGTGACTCGTTGTGTGAATCATTTGTCCTTGTTCATTAGTCCATGTGACTCGTTGTGTGAGCCATTTGTTCTTGTTCATTAGTCCTTGTGACTCGTTGTGTGAACCATTTGTCCTTGTTCATTAGTCCTTGTGACTCGTTGTGTAAACTATCTGTCTTTGTTCATTAGTCCTTGTGACTCGTTGTGTAAACTATATGTCCTTGTTCATTAGTCCTTGTGACTCGTTGTGTGATCCATTTGTCCTTGTTCATTAGTCCTTGTAACTCGTTATGTTAACCATTTGTCCTTGTGACTCGTTGTGTGAACCATTTGTCCTTGTTCATTAGTCCTTGTGACTTAGTGAGTTAACTATTTTTCCTTGTTCTTTAGTCCTTGTGACTCGTTGTGTGAACCATTTGTCCTTGTTCATTAGTCCTTGTGACTCGTTGTGTGAACCATTTTTCCTTGTTCATTAGTCCTTGTGACTCGTTGTGTGAACCATTTGTCCTTGTTCATTAGTCCATGTGACTCGTTGTGTCAGCCATTTGTCCTTGTTCATTAGTCCATGTGACTCGTTGTGAGCCATTTGTTCTTCTTCATTAGTCTTTGTGACTCGTTGTGTGAACCATTTGTCCTTGTTCATTAGTCCTTGTAACTCGTAATGTTAACCATTTCTCCTTGTGACTCGTTGTGTAAACCATTTGTCCTTGTTCATTAATCCATGTGACTCGTTGTGTGAGCCATTAGTTCTTGTTCATTAGTCATTGTGACTCGTTGTGTGAACCATTTATACTTGTTCATTAGTCCTTGTGACTCGTTGTGTTAAGTATTTGTCCTTGTGACTCGTTGTGTAAACCATTTGTCCTTGTGTCTAGTTGTGTGAACCATTTGTCCTTGTTCATTAGTCCTTGTAACTCGTTATGTTAACCATTTGTCCTTGTGACTCGTTGTGTGAACCATTTGTCCTTGTTCATTAGTCCTTGTGACTTAGTGAGTTAACTATTTTTCCTTGTTCTTTAGTCCTTGTGACTCGTTGTGTGAACCATTTGTCCTTGTTCATTAGTCCTTGTGACTCGTTGTGTGAACCATTTTTCCTTGTTTTGTCCTTGTTCTATAGTCCTTGTGACTCCTTGAGTAAACCATTTGTCCTTGTTCATTAGTCCTTGTAACTCGTTATGTTAACCATTTGTCCTTGTGACTCGTTGTGTGAACCATTTGTCCTTGTTTATTAGTCCTTGTGACTTGTTGTGTGAACCATTTGTCCTTGTTCTCTAGTCCTTGTGACTCATAGTTTAAACCAATTGTCCTTGTGACTCGTTGTGTGAACCATTTGTCCTTGTTCATTAGTCCTTGTGACTCGTTGTGTAAACTATTTGTCCTTGTTCATTAGTCCTTGTGACTCGTTGTGTGAACCATTTATCCTTATTCATTAGTTCTTGTAACTCGTAATGTTAACCATTTGTCCTTGTGACTCGTTGTGTAAACTATTTGTCCTTCTTCATTAGTCCATGTGACTCGTTGTGTGAGCCATTTGTTCTTGTTCATTAGTCCTTGTGACTCGTTGTGTGAACCATTTGTCCTTGTTCATTAGTCCTTGTGACTCGTTGTGTAAACTATCTGTCCTTGTTCATTAGTCCTTGTGACTCGTTGTGTAAACTATATGTCCTTGTTCATTAGTCCTTGTGACTCGTTGTGTGATCCATTTGTCCTTGTTCTTTAGTCCTTGTGACTCTTTGTTTAAACCATTTGTCCTTGTTTATTAGTCCTTGTGACTTATTGTGTAAACCATTTGTCCTTGTTATTGTGAGTTTTTGTGTGAACCATTTTTCCTTATTCATTAGTCCTTGTGACTCGTTGTGTAAACTATTTGTCCATGTTCATTAGTCCTTGTGACTCGTTGTGTGAACCATCTGACCTTGTTTTTTAGTCCTTGTGACTCGTTATTTAAACCATTTCTCCTTATTTATTAGTCCTTGTGACTCGTTGTGTAAACCATTTGTCCTTGTTATTGTGACTTGTTGTGTGAACCAATTTTCCTTGTTCATTATTCCTTGTGACTCGTGGTGTGAACCATTTGTCCTTGTTCATTAGTGCTTGTGACTCGTTGAGTAAACTATATGTCCTTGTTCATTAGTCCTTGTGACTCGTTGTGTGAACCATTTGTCCTTGTTCATTAGTCCTTGTAACTCGTTATGTTAACCATTTGTCCTTGTGACTCGTTGTGTGAACCATTTGTCCTTGTTCATTAGTCCTTGTGACTCGTGTTATGAACCATTTGTCCTTGTTCTTTAGTCCTTGTGACTCGTTGTTTAAACCATTTATCCTTGTTTATTGTGACTTGTTGTGTGAACCATTTTTCCTTGTTCATTAGTCCTTGTGACTCGTTATGTGAACCATTTGTCCTTATTTATTAGTCATTGTGACTTGTTGTGTAAACTATTTGTCCTTGTTCATTAGTCCATGTGACTCGTTGTGTAAATCATTTGTTCTTGTTCATTAGTCATTGTGACTCGTTGTGTGAACCATTTGTCCTTCTTCATTAGTCCTTGTGACTCGTTATGTTAACCATTTGTCCTTGTGACTCGTTGTGTAAACCATTTGTCCTTGTTCATTAGTCCATGTGACTCGTTGTGTGAACCATTTGTCCTTGTTCATTAGTCCTCGTGACTCGTTGTTTAAACCATTTGTAACAAGGACTCGTTGTGTAAATCATTTGTCCTTGTTCTTTAGTCCTTGTGACTTGTTGTGTGAACCATTTGCCCTTGTTCATTAGTCCTTGTGACTCGTTGTGTTAACCATTTCTCCTTGTTCGTTAGTCCTTGTGACTCGTTGTGTAAACTATTTGTCCTTGTTCATTAGTCCTTGTGACTCGTTGTGTGAACCATTTGTCCTTGTTCATTAGTCCTTGTAACTCGTTATGTTAACCATTTGTCCTTGTGACTAGTTATGTGAACCATTTGTCCTTGTTCATTAGTCCTTGAGACTCGTTGTGTGAACCATTTGTCCTTGTTCTTTAGACCTTGTGACTCGTTATTTAAACCATTTCTCCTTGTTTATTAGTCCTTGTGACTCGTTGTGTAAACCATTTTCCTTGTTATTGTGACTTGTTGTGTGAACCAATTTTCCTTGTTCATTATTCCTAGTGACTCGTTGATATGTAAACACCAGGGGTTCACAATAAATCAGAGTTTAACAAGTTTGCAGCAGAAATAGGACACATTCAGAAATTCTGATGAATGCAATGAACTTCCAATTTGTGGATAAAATAGCAAATAAACCTCACAAATTCTGAAACTTGGTCACAATTAAGATTGAGACTTAATGTGATACTGATAAAAGTTTCAAGATTAAATAAGGATTCAAGCTATGATAAATAGATTACTTAAGACAGTCACCAAATGAACTTGAGACAGTTTCAGAACAAGGATAAAAGAAATGTTTTTGTGATTGATTTTTTGGTTTGAATTGCAAATAAATAAAGGATATAATTGCTAATTTAATTCCCACAGCAAGCACAGGAAATTAGACTAGTAATTTGGGGGCAAATTAGATTAAATCCTCACAGCAAGCACATAGAGATCTAATTTAATTTGGGACAACAAGATCAAAATAACCCACAGTCAATGCACAGGATTACTCTGAAACTTGCCACAGGTGATTAATCAACATTCAAGCAAGCACAGAATGTTATTAAGCCTGACTTTCAACTAATGCAATGCACAAGTTAAGAAGATTTCAATTTGGAGAAAGCATTCTCTGGTTTTTTTCATTTAATCAAAGTCTGCCTAATACAATGCATAAGAGGCTCCTTATATAGGGCCATTGATCAGATCTTGGCCCTTAAACTAAAGCAATTATCTATGGCCAAGATTAATCTTAGGAAACAAACAAACTACATTGACTTATCTTACAAATAGAGTACGAAATAATGAGGGAAATGAAGGAAATGTAGATTCATATACATAAAACATACTCTTATATGTCTAAATAATTTTTCATAAAATTAAAACGGATCTTATGCATGCAAACAATATAATAAAAATAGAGGAGAAATCATGTCCTTACATAGTAGATTTCGGCTATTAGGGCACAAGAGAGATCACCTTTCTCTTCTTGTTCTTGAGCTTTTCCAATGGAAGAACAAAGATCTAAGTGTAAGATCTCTCCCTATGTATTATACCCAAGGCTCCTCTTAATATAATTAATATTACAAATACTAGTTATAAAACACTTATTTGTTTCGGTTTTTAAGAGAGAAGAAGAGAGGATTTTATCTCACTAGAAATCTCTATGTTTGATGATGGAATAGAATGAATAATAATCTACAACATTTTGTATATTATTGGGTAAAATTATAAGAAAAACAATGATGAAATTTGCTTCCCCAAAACCGTGTAAGAGGAGCTTTAGGGTGAGCCAATGCATGGAGAAATTGTTCTTCACAAGGAACAATAGGCTTGCATGGCTAGGTTTCCTTTTAATCATTGTGTTTTCCACTAATTACAAGCAACATATAATTAGTACAAACCCTTCTAATTTTCGGCCCATTCTATAATATGGATTCCATATTATTTTTGTCAATTGTCTATATGTTACATGTCACATATATTTGTTATGTATTTTTAACATATTAAAAATCAACGTATTAATAAAAATACGTCACATACAAAAATTTACTTAGTAATTTCATATTTACTTGTGCCAAAATTTTACCAATTTATAAATCACAACTGATTGTATTTATAACAATTCATTCAATTTAATTGTTACATTAAACAATTATTTCATCCGAGTAATGATACAATTCAATTACTCAGACCGTATCTTATTTAATCACATTTCAACATGATACGTAAATTTTACTTCCAAAATCGTCCGTCAATTTTCAAGTAATTTAATTAACTCGCAACATTATACGATTAATTAAATAATCAATTAAGAGTGTTGCCCTTTAGGTATGACCTAGGGGGTCAACTGATCACCACCGTCACACGACAGTAATGTCAAACTCTAGTCAGCCAATCATTACCGATATATGTTGACCAGTTGTGATAACAAAATTACTTCCCAATTGTATTCATTTTAATGAGACTTAAACATGTGATCATCATGATCAACAGTCGTGATCGCATTATTGTCGGAGGACACATATTCCAACAATCTCCCACTTGTCCTCGACAAGTGTGCGTCACCAATTCTCTTGTCCTATTACTATCTCCCACTCAATGCAAGGTGTCTTTCAGGTCGTACTTGCAAGTGATCATATCGAGAGTGGTTTCCTCGATCTGGAGAATAACTGATTGACCGGACTTATCTGTCATAGATACTTTCCGAGCGTGGCCACGCATTTCCAGTTCATTACTCCTCGAGTGGCCCTGAGATATTGTTATAACCCTGACAAGGGGTGGACAATTCCTATCGCACTCATTCCCTTCGACTAGCCATAGCCATCATAACCCAAAATATGCCCATTTGACCCCATTTACGAAGGTCGTAGTAACATAAATCAAGGTTAATCTGAAACTGTGCCATCTTAGGCGAATAGTCTTTAGTCAAAAGAATCGACTCATTTGAATACTATAGTAGCTCTCGCCACGACCAGGCTATATAAATTTGCCAGAACTCTATAAGCGGTCATTAGGCCCGACAAAATGTTCCTAACAGTCTGCCTATGTGATCGACTAGTCATCTCACATGACTGTATGGCACTTGAACTTGCCATCAATCGCCTCACACTCTAGTCACTTCGAGACGTCACCTCATATAAGTAACTATGGGCAAAAACAATGTTAATCCATGTTCACTTTAACGGGGTTCAATTGTCTCTACAACCCGTTTGGATATAACAATGTTCAAGGTGAGTTAATAATAACTCAAACGACAAGTGTCGACATCACACTCGGGTAGTCAATATCATATTACAACCTTGTGATGTTTATCATAAGTGTAAACACTTATTGATTGCAATAGAAGTTTAACATCCCATGTGTCCACGTGTTCAAACTTCTTACACTTGCATTTTCCTTCACATTCATGTTCTCACTCATAGCATGAATCTTACCAAGTACACATCAAGGTTCCCAACCTTGGTTTTCGGTTCTTTAACTTGAAAGAACTTTCTTATCGATCATCTCATAACGAACGAATTTGCGATGAATAATACAACTTGCACCGATCAAGTACTTCATCCACATACAATGCACTAGGTATATGTTTTGTAGAATCTTGTAACAATTGACAAGATTATTAGCTTAGTACTTCTCACAAGTCCTAGCTTAACTAGGAAAGATTATCTTGAATAACCTCTTATTCAACCAAGCATCTTTCCAAAACTTCTCATTTCTCTTTCTAGGCTTGAAAGATTTGGGATTCTCATAAATCCTCATATGTGCTCGGATTCTCTACAGTATGTGCAACCTCTTAACACACAATGGAACATTCCGTTAATCACCGAAATCGTTCATCGGATTGTACTCGAGAATTCATGACGTTTCTTTTATGGCTCACCAACCAAACATCATGCTCTTATGCATATGATTCATAATTGGACACGTATATGATTATTCTAATGGCGGAAACATTAGTTACTAATAATCATGAGATCAACCGTTCTTAGGTTCAATGAACTACCATGACTGCTAATGGTAATCCCAATTTTATTCATATGAATAACCTATGTATATGTTGATATGATGTGTATCTCTTAATACTAATCCAACATCCCATGATGTAATTGGATTCATCATTGTCCATTTTCATCCAGAATTGAAAACTCAAAAGCTTCTTTATGAAAGAAGGTATTAGCTCGTCATTCTTTAATGAGTAATGAGTTTTATATATTCAAGGATGATAGCTCCCACTAAATTCCATGTCTTCACATGAGAATTTCCTAACTCCCACTCAATTCAACATATTTCGAAATTGACTTCTCAATTGAAATTTAAAATTGAAATATAAATTGCATTGCCAAGTTATTAGGATAAAACCATATATGTTCCTATCATATCCTTTCAAAATGCCTATTTTGAAGTGGTCTCATCTCAACCTTACAGAAAGAGATTTTAAATCTCTAACACACTTATGTCATAATGAAGTGTGGTAATGTCATTATTCAAATACAAATAATATTTAGAATACTTCCTTCGCAAATACCCTTTTGGAAGGAGATTTAACCATTTCATAGGGAGGTTAAGTAATGACATTTGTATGGTTAATACGTTGGCTATTGAAGATATCGGAATATCAATCTTTGCAACTTTATTTTGATCATAACTAGTATGTTACTTTGATTCATTTAGGCTCTTAAGTAAAACTCATGATTGAAACTATTTGGTCAAAATTTATCATATAGAACTTAGTCAAAACTTGTTAAGACTTTACATTAGTCATTTTTATCCAAAACTTCTTTTAGTCTCCTCGTGTAGTTATTTTGAGAATTTACTCTTATGATTACTACATTTGGTCTCATTAGTTATATAGAACTAACTTGAGACCATAGATCTCATCTATTTGGTATACTATGTAAATAGATATACCTTTATTCAAATCATTTTCTCTTGTGTAGATCTACATTTACACAAGTACACAATTTTATCTTGCCTTGTGTGTTGTGTCCTCATTTTTCTCCCACTCTATCTTTAGAATAAATACACTATATATTCAAAGATAGCATATGAGACACTAATCAATGATGTTGAAGTATAAGGAGAACTATCTCATAGGCAGACTAATATTAATTGATTTCATGTGAGTTCTTGGTGATTGACATTCCTTTAAGAGAGTTCATAGACTCAAAATCGCTTCATAAATGATCATACACAAGCCTTAAGCATGTGGACATATAATGAAACCCGTCATTATAATTGTCTATTGGATCACTTTTGAGTGAATAATCTTATGTTTCAAAACGCAAGCATTTAAAGATGAAATTTTAGAACATAAAGGATAAATGATAAAAAGGTGACTTGGGTTGCAAACCAAGTCACTATCATCCAAAATACAAACCATTATCCAAAATACTTTTCCATGTCGAACACGGAAACTTAAAGTTCTAAAATTCAAAACATAACTTAAAATAAGACAATGAAAAACAAAGCTCCATAAAAGCTATCCTTAGCTTCTTCATGGTTTCTTATGCTTGCTTTTCTTTTCCTTTGTCTTTGCTTGGTGGAGGCCCTATTTACAATAAAAAGGGAGATACATTATCACAACTTTGCATCATAATACCATAGTTGAATTTAGAAACATAAAAGAAGGTTAGTCATTTACCTACTGGAGTGATCTTTCCAGCTTTGATATCACCAAGGTATTTGGAATAATTTCTTTTCCAATGTCCCATGCCATTACAATAATGGCACTTATCAAGAGGACCCTTCTTGACTTTGGAGGTGCTAGCTTCACAAGACTTAGCTTTGGTGAATGTGGGAGCTTGCTTTTTACCCTTTCTCCCATTCTTCTTGAACTTCCCCTTACTCTTTGTGCTTATATTAAGCACATCCTTGGGAGGGTTCACATTTAACCCCATGTCCCTCTCGGCTTGCACAAGTAACTTGTGCAACTCCTCAAGAGACACATCCTTGTCTTGCATGTTGAAATTCACCCGGAATTGCACATATGCCTTAACCTTAGACAAGGAGTGTAGAATCCTATCTACGATGAGTTCTTTGGGGATTTCAACCTTTTGAATCTTCAAGGTCTCGACAAGCTCCATGAGTTTGAGCACATGAGGGCTAACCTTTTGGCCCTCTTTAAAGTCGAGATCAAAGAATGCCGCGGCCGCCTCATATTGGACGATCCGCGGAGTTTGTGAAAACATGGTCACAAGTTTGGAGTAAATCTCATTAGCATTGCCCATTTTAAAGGCTCTCCTTTGGAGTTCCGCCTCCATCGCAAATATCAATACATTTTTCATTGCGGCGGACTCCTTTTGGTAAGCCTCATAGGCTTCCCTAGTGGCCGCGGTGGACCTAGTGGAGGGTTCGGGTGGAGAGGCCTCGGTAAGGTAACGAAGCTTGTCGTCACCCTCGGCGGCTAATTTGAGTTGGGCATCCCACTCGGAGAAATTTGACCCATTCTTTTCAAGTTTACATCGATCCATAAAGGATCGGAGCCAAGATGAAGTAGCGAGTGGTGTAGCATTAGGAGTTGGTGTTGCCATTTGTTATGAAAAACAAGTGGTCTACAAAACAAAATATAAGGAGTAAAACAATTGTCGTTTTAATAATACTCGTAAAAATGTATGATTTAAACAAGTTTTATGCATTTTTCTAGTGACCTCTACCCAACTAGATAAATGATTCCAAGACCCAAATTCATATTAATTTGGGCACGGTGTGGCCGATGAAACCCTCATCAATATAACTCGGTGGATTAACGTTTTAATCGATTCTACTTTTAGAACTCTTGGTCGATAATATTACATTAACATTTATCTATAGCCCAAAACACATTCAACAAGGGGACGGTGTGGCCGATAAAACCCTTATCGAAAAACTTTTGTTGAGTCCAATCCAAATTTCGAATAAATGTGTCCATGATCCAAACCCACATTAACTTGGGCACGGTGTGGCCGATGAAACCCTCATCAACATGAATTCGGTGGATAGACATTTATCACCCACTTCCCCTACGTAACAAGGTTTGTACCCCGGTGTGGCCGAGTGCACTCCCTCACGAAATAGGTTTTCATGGTTTCTACTATTTGGTAAGGCTATGTCTCAATTGATTGTTTTAGCGAGAGGTCATGTCAATTTATTATCTATCACGTTTTAAGTGAACTAAAGCGGTGAACTACGATAATTCGAATTGACATGGTCGATAAACTCGATAAAATAAAATGCATGTTTTAGTTATGGCGATTTAGCGATGCATGTGACATAAAATAAAATGCAAGCATAAAGATAAATAAATCCTAGTATGGCCTTTCCTAAAATAGAAAAACTATTAATCTATTACATATTCGGAAACCAACTCCATTGGTCCCTTGAACTTCGGTTGTGGCACGCATCTCGAGGTAACACCGTCTTTATGTATCGCCATTCTTGAAGTAATCCGTCTTTTGGAACTCCGGAATGAATAAAATTACATAATAAATTACATAGATTCCTATTATACATTTGTAACTAAAATAGCATAAATCTATTAAATTACAAAACGGTGATACGAGATCACAATAAAAAATTACAACCGAATCGATATTCCCATACATTTCGGGAAATACCAATTAAAATCTAAGGCCATACTAAGTAAAATTACATAATTCAAAATTACATAAATTAAAATTATGACAATCATAAAGAAAATGCAGCATTATAATATGTATGAACATGCTCAATTTTTATGCTAAATCGCCTTTTAAATAGCCAATATCGTATATTACTCGGTTTTTACGGATTTGCGTGATTTCAACATTTTATAATCACAAAAATGCATAAACTCGTATTTATGCATAAGTTAATTACCCTAACCTCTTAGGACTCAAAATATAGTCTCCACTAGTAATTTGACCATAATTAACTTTTATTTACAAAATTGTTCATAAAAGGACTAAAAATACAAAAATAAGCTATTAAACTTCAAATAAATCCAAAAATTTCAAATAAATTAAAAATTTGAAATTTAAATTCATGAACATTCTGGAAAAATCCATGACACTCATAATGTTCAAAATCTTAGGTTAAAAATTTCGAAAAATTTCCGGAAAAACAATGTTGCGGTTTATCGATATTTAATAAAATAATCATAAAAACATGGAAAAATTATTTTCATTAACTTTTCAATTTTAGATCTGAAAAATATAATAAAATGCAACATTAGACGTTTCTCCTAAGTCATAGATTATGTTTTATTAATTTTCAACTAATAATGTCACTATTTATGCTATTTTTCTTCAAAAATTCATAAATCATGCTAAACGACTTCTTTATAGCCAATTATTTTACACACATCTTGTAAACTTGCATGTGACAACATATTAATTTTCTATGACCAGATTCGAAATTTAACTCATATTAACCTATTTTTCTCTTAAATCCGAATTTAATGATGAAAAAATCATTTTTCGAGCATAACAAGTCCAAAAATTATGAAAATTTACAGGTTATCTCAAAATAATATATGTAACAACATATCCAAAAACCAAGTGAAAATTCGAAGTATAGCTATTTTTAGACCAAAAATGACATTTTTACTCATAAAATCACATTTAAATGCCATTATTGTAAATTATAAACAATAAAAATCCGAAAAATTAACCAAAATATCCTAAAACACTTTAGGACCAGAAATATTAACATGCATGTAATAATTTCGTGATATATCATAATAACACAAATTTTACAAGTTTTATTTTGTTATTCATATAACTCGGAAAAACTTTTAACCAATTTGCATGCAAACAACCGTGGCTCTGGTACCGATTGAAGGAAATGTAGATTCATATACATAAAACATACTCTTATATGTCTAAATAATTTGTCATAAAATTAAAACGGATCTTATGCATGCAAACAATATAATAAAAATAGAGGAGAAATCATGTCCTTACATAGTAGATTTCGGCTATTAGGGCACAAGAGAGATCACCTTTCTCTTCTTGTTCTTGAGCTTTTCCAATGGAAGAACAAAGATCTAAGTGTAAGATCTCTCCCTATGTATTATACCCAAGGCTCCTCTTAATATAATTAATATTACAAATACTAGTTATAATATTAATCAAAGGTAAAAAATTGAACCAAAACTTTTATAAAACACTTATTTGTTTCGGTTTTTAAGAGAGAAGAAGAGAGGATTTTATCTCACTAGAAATCTCTATGTTTGATGATGGAATAGAATGAATAATAATCTACAACATTTTGTATATTATTGGGTAAAATTATAAGAAAAACAATGATGAAATTTGCTTCCCCAAAACCGTGTAAGAGGAGCTTTAGGGTGAGCCAATGCATGGAGAAATTGTTCTTCACAAGGAACAATAGGCTTGCATGGCTAGGTTTCCTTTTAATCATTGTGTTTTCCACTAATTACAAGCAACATATAATTAGTACAAACCCTTCTAATTTTCGGCCCATTCTATAATATGGATTCCATATTATTTTTGTCAATTGTCTATATGTTACATGTCACATATATTTGTTATGTATTTTTAACATATTAAAAATCAACGTATTAATAAAAATACGTCACATACAAAAATTTACTTAGTAATTTCATATTTACTTGTGCCAAAATTTTACCAATTTATAAATCACAACTGATTGTATTTATAACAATTCATTCAATTTAATTGTTACATTAAACAATTATTTCATCCGAGTAATGATACAATTCAATTACTCAGACCGTATCTTATTTAATCACATTTCAACATGATACGTAAATTTTACTTCCAAAATCGTCCGTCAATTTTCAAGTAATTTAATTAACTCGCAACATTATACGATTAATTAAATAATCAATTAAGAGTGTTGCCCTTTAGGTATGACCTAGGGGGTCAACTGATCACCACCGTCACACGATTAAGTAATGTCAAACTCTAGTCAGCCAATCATTACCGATATATGTTGACCAGTTGACAGTAACAAAATTACTTCCCAATTGTATTCATTTTAATGAGACTTAAACATGTGATCATCATGATCAACAGTCGTGATCGCATTATTGTCGGAGGACACATATTCCAACAGGAAAAACAGCTGAAAAATAAACAACAATTTCAGATGATAGTGACAGCTTGCATTGCTTGGGGCAGTGTGTGTTGGCTTGGAGTTTGAGGACAAAAAAGCATTAATTGTCCATTGGCTTCTTCCTCAGTAGGCACCCAAAATATCAAGGTTTCATCTGCTTAAAGCTCCAACATCCTTTAAAGTGCTTTAGTAAAACATGCTCTTGTTTTGCCATAAAAAGAAAGTTTGCTTTTCTTCCTTTTCTGGTTTGTTGAGGCATGTGAGTTGGGTTTTGTACTCTAGAAGTTTGTCATTGTATATCCCTTGATATGAGGACAATTTTGAGATCATATGACAGCTTGGACGAACTATTTTAAGGCACCTTAGAGGATTAAATTATCCTTGCCAAGAACAGAGATGTTAAGAACAGGTCCTTTGACAGCAGAAACAAGCCCTTCTTGCAGACGACACAACTCCTTGCTTAAGATGAATTTTAAGACACATGATAGCTCATTTTGAAGCTACAGAAGTTAGCTATCATATACAAAAAGAATCACTTCAAGTTGTGGTCTATAACTCCAGATATCCAGGTTTAAGTGATATCAGGTCACTCCAGGAATGTACAGCAATCTTCATGTGCAGCTGCATGAACTTTGAAAATTCATGGCTCTCAGCTCAGTTGGAGTAAAAATACCCATGATAGCTCAAATGAAAGCTAATGAAGTTAGCTTTCACCTCAAAAAAGAATTACTCAAAAAGAACGGCTAAAACTTGAGTTATGCAGGTTTGAGTGACAACAGGTCATTTCAGAAAACAGCATTGCATTCCTGCGTGACACTCTTTGAAGCTTCATTATGAGAAATCTACACATTAACTTCTGTTGATTCCAACTCCATAGGAGAGTAGACTTCTTCAAGATTTTATCCATATAAAGAACATAAATTTTAAGCAAGTAGATCTCTAGATATGAGGAGTTGAATTCAGAACTGAAATTCTGAGACTGTTGGAGCATTTCAGGTTTCTCAAACCCATTTCTTGATCAAAATAAGGGCACCAAAGCTTGTTGTCCTTTGCCATAAACTCATGGATATTCTTGGGCATAAAAAGTGATAGACTCCTAGGCCATGTTCCTACATCACTCGTTGTGTGAACAATTTATCCTTGCTCATTAGTCCTTGTGACTCGTTGTGTAAACTATACGTCCTTGTTCATTAGTCCTTGTGACTCGTTGTGTGAACCATTTGTCCCTGTTCATCAGTTCTTGTAACTCGTGATGTTAACCATTTGTCCTTGTGATTCGTTGTGTGAACCAATTGTCCTTGTTCATTAGTCCTTGTGACTCGTTGTATGAACCATTTCTCCTTGTTCTTTAGTCCTTGTGACTCGTTGTTTAAACCATTTATCCTTGTTTTTTAGTCCTTATGACTCGTTGTGTAAACCATTGTCCTTGTTATTCTGACTTGTTGTGTGAACCATTTTTCCTTATTCATTAGTCCTTGTGACTCGTTGTGTGAACCATTTGTCCTTGTTTATTTGTCATTGTGACTCGTTGTGTAAACTTTTTGTCCTTATTCATTAGTCCATGTGACTCGTTGTGTAAGCCATTTGTTCTTGTTCATTAGTTATTGTGACTCGTTGTGTGAACCATTTGTCCTTGTTCATTAGTCCTTGTGACTCGTTATGTTAACCATTTGTCCTTATGACTCGTTGTGTAAACCATTTGTCCTTGTTCATTAGTCCATGTGACTCGTTGTGTGAACCATTTGTCCTTGTTCATTAGTCCTTGTGACTCGTTCTTTAAACCATTTGTAACAAGGACCCATTGTGTAAATCAGTTGTCCTTGTTCATTAGTCCTTGTGACTCGTTGTGTGAACCATTTGTCCTTGTTCATTAGTCCTTGTAACTCGTTATGTTAACCATTTGTTCTTGTGACTCGTTGTGTGAACCATTTGTCCTTGTTCATTAGTCCTTGAGAGTCGTTGTGTGAACCATTTGTCCTTGTTCTTTAGTCCTTCTGGCTCGTTGTTTAAACCATTTGTCCTTGTTTATTAGTCCTTGTGACTCGTTGTGTAAACTATATGTCCTTGTTCATTAGTCCTTGTTATTGAGACTTATTGTGTGAACCATTTTTCCTTGCTCGTTAGTCCTTGTGACTCGTTGTATGAACCATTTGTCCTTGTTCTTTAGTCCTTGTGACTTGTTGTTTAAACCATTTATCCTTGTTTATTAGTCCTTATGACTCGTTGTGTAAACCATTGTCCTTGTTATTGTGACTTGTTGTGTGAACCATTTTTCCTTGTTCATTAGTCCTTCTGACTCGTTGTGTGAACCATTTGTCCATGTTTATTAGTCATTGTGACTCGTTGTGTAAACTATTTGTCCTTGTTCATTAGTCCTTGTGACTCGTTGTGTGAACCATTTGTCCTTGTTCATTAGTCCTTGTGACTCGTTGTTTAAACCATTTGTAACAAGGACTCATTGTGTAAATCATTTGTCCTTCTTCATTAGTCCTTGTGACTTGTTGAGTGATCCATTTGTCCTTGTTCATTAGTCCTTGTAACTCGTTATGTTAACCATTTGTCCTTGTGACTCGTTGTGTGAACCATTTGTCCTTGTTCATTAGTCCTTGAGACTCGTTGTGTGAACCATTTGTCCTTGTTCTTTAGCCCTTGTGGCTCGTTGTTTAAACCATTTGTCCTTGTTTATTAGTCCTGGTGACTCGTTGTGTAAACCTTTTATCCTTGTTATTGTGACTTATTGTGTGAACCATTTTTCCCTTCTCATTAGTCCTTGTGACTCGTTGTGTGAACCATTTGTCCTTGTTCTTTAGTCCTTGTGACTCGTTGTTTAAACCATTTGTCCTAGTTTATTAGTCCTTATGACTCGTTGTGTAAACCATTTGTCCTTGTTATTGTGACTTGTTGTGTGAACCATTTTTCCTTGTTCATTAGTCCTTGTGACTCGTTGTGTGAACCATTTGTCATTGTTCATTAGTCTATGTGATGCAGGAGCATACTCGGAACAAGCAAATGAAATCCTTATTAGTCGAAATGTGACTCAACTAGTAAAAGGGTTTGAGCTTGGATCGAATAATGTGTTAATGCTGAAATGGGAAGGCGTTGGAGCTGCACATCACGGCTCCTAGGACGGCTAGGATACACGATTTCCTAAATCGTGTAGGAATGGTAAATTAGTTTAATTACTGTTTCCAAATAAAGTTAGGAAAGCTAGATTTTCCTAATCCTAGTTTAATTAGAATACCCTAAAATCTGACTGTATTCTAATTATTAGTATTTTAATAACTTTCCTAGTTAGTTTAGGAAAGGGGAATAACTTTCCTAGTTAGTTTAGGAAAGGGGAAGATAGCTTGGCTTGCAAGCTGAGGAATTAGGACTCGGGTCGAATTGTGACCTCGATTAGGAGTATAAGTAGGACCGTGTGTAATCAGAAACACATACATTGAATTTTAAGAAATAAGATTGTTTACAATCGTGAGCATTGATCGATTAGGTTTGCGAGCTTAATCTTTAGGTCTTCCTTGCGAGATTGATTGCGTGAATCTGCGTTTGATACCTTGCGAGGTTAGGACTAGGAATTCACCATACTATCCGGTTACTTCAATATTCACGAAACAAACTGATGCGTATAGAGGGGGGGTAAAAATTCTAATAAATTTCAGCGGGGCGATAGGTCAGCGAAGCGTGAGCGGGCGCGGAGAAGAAAACGCCAAACACTTCGGACTAATGGGAATGAGCAACGACGAAATGACAAGATAAAGTGCCCGGGCGCCCCCATTTAGAAAGAAGGGTCGAAGGGTTTGGACCTGTAGCTTTCCCCGTGCCCCCTTCGTCTGGTGGTGCTTGCATGGGGGGTGTGCTACCTGAAATCGGGCTTTCCCCGTGCCCCCTTCGTGAATATTGAAGTAACCGGATAGTATGGTGAATTCCTAGTCCTAACCTCGCAAGGTATCAAACGCAGATTCACGCAATCAATCTCGCAAGGAAGACCTAAAGATTAAGCTCGCAAACCTAATCGATCAATGCTCACGATTGTAAACAATCTTATTTCTGAAAATTCAATGTATGTGTTTCTGATTACACACGGTCCTACTTATACTCCTAATCGAGGTCACAATTCGACCCGAGTCCTAATTCCTCAGCTTGCAAGCCAAGCTATCTTCCCCTTTCCTAAACTAACTAGGAAAGTTATTCCCCTTTCCTAAACTAACTAGGAAAGTTATTAAAATACTAATAATTAGAATACAATCAGATTTTAGGGTATTCTAATTAAACTAGGATTAGGAAAATCTAGCTTTCCTAACTTTATTTGGAAACAGTAATTAAACTAATTTACTATTCCTACACGATTTAGGAAATCGTGTATCCTAGCCGTCCTAGGAGCCGTGATGTGCAGCTCCAACGCCTTTCCATTTTAGAATTAACACATTATTCGATCCAAGCTCAAACCCTTTTACTAGTTGAGTCACATTTCGACTAATAAGGATTTCATTTGCTTGTTCCGAGTATGCTCCTGCATCATTCTCTCCTTCTTTTTAAGAATTTGCCCTCAAATCCTCGTCCTCTAAATACGGTGACAGGTCGCCTACATTGAATGTTGCGCTCACCCCACCATATTCACTCGGCAATTCCAGCTTGTACGCATTAGAGCCATAACATTCGAGGATCTTGAATGGACCATCTGCTCGTGGCATCAACTTGTTCTTCCTTTTGGACGGAAATCGTTTCTTCCTTAAATGTAACCACACAAGATCACCTTCTTTGAAAACAGGCTGCTTACGATGTTTATTAGCCTTCTCCTTGTATTTAGCTTTTGCCTACTCAATTTGAGCTCGAACTTGTTCACATACTCGGAGAAATGCTGTTTGCCTCTCCTTGGCTTCAAAACTCAACACATCTTTCTTTGGAATGGGCACTAAATCGATGGGCAGGTATGGATTCACGCCATAGACAATCTCGAATGGATCTCGTCCTGTCATCATCGATGGTGTACGATTATAAGCGAATTCAGCATGCGCTAATTTGATGTCCCAATCCTTCGTGCTTTTACTAACCAATCCCCGCAATAGACTCCCCAGAGTACGGCTGGTTACCTCGGTCTGACCATCTGTTTGTGGATGGTGTGATGTACTACTGAAAAGAAGCTTAGTTCCCATCAAACGCCATAACGTTTTCCAGAAGTAACTAAGAAACTTCACATCTCGATCTGAAACAATAGTAAGAGGTATTCCATGTAATCGAACGATCTCTCTGTAATACAAATCAGCCACTTTAGTTGCATCATCAGTCTTGTGACACGGAATAAAATGCGCCATCTTCGAGAATCGATCAACTACCACCATAATTGAGTCCTTACCCCTCTGAGTTCTCGGCAAACCAAGGATAAAATCCATGCTTACCTCGTTCCACGGTTGCACAGGTACGGGCAGAGGTGTATACAAGCCTTTGTTGAACGTGCTTTTAGCCTTTTGACATACCACGCACTTCGCCACGATTTCTTGCACGTCCTTATTCATTCTCGGCCAGTAGAAGTGTTCACTTAGGATGTCACTCATCTTATTAACTCCAAAGTGTCCAGCAATAGCCCTGCCATGAGCTTCACGTACCAACAGCTCCCTAATCGACCCATTTGGAATGCATAGTCGATTACCTTTGAAAAGATAGCCATCTTGAACATTATACAAACCTGTTGGATCAATAATTTCCTTTGAGAATTCTGGATCAGATTTATACAGTTCCTTGATATGTTCGAAACCAAGAATTCTTGCATCCATCTCAATTAACAATGAATGTCTTCGTGATAAGGCATCAACCACGATATTAGAACTTCCCGTCTTGTATTTTGAAGAAAATGTGAAGGATTGTAAAAATTCAACCCATTGGCATGTCTTTGATTTAACTTTTGCTGTCCATGAATGTGTTTAAGAGCCTCGTGATCAGAGTGTAAAATAAACGGCTTCGGATGCAGATAATGACTCCAATGGTCCAATGCTCTCACGATTGCATAAAACTCCTTGTCGTAGGTTGAATAATTCAGCCTTGCACCGTTTAATTTCTCGCTGAAGTATGCAATAGGTCTCTTCTCTTGTACTAACACGGCACCAATTCCAACACCACTTGCATCACACTCGACTTCAAACAATTTATTAAAATCGGGTAGTGCTAAAACAGGTCCGGAACACAGCTTGCGCTTCACATCTTCAAACGCCTTTTGGGCGCTGCTAGTCCACACGAACTCTCCTTTCTTGGTTAGCTCTGTAATTGGAGCCATAATTGAGCTAAATCCCTGGATGAATCGTCTATAAAATGATGCTAAACCATGAAAGCTTCGCACCTCTGTAGTTGATTTCGGAACTGGCCAGGCTTGAATAGCATCGACCTTGGATGGGTCCATACTTACTCCATCTTTACCCACAATATAACCAAGAAAAACAACACTTGACACCATAAAAGTACATTTTTCTAGCTTACCATAGAGCTTCTGATCTCGCAAAACTTCAAACACAACTCGTAAATGTCGTTTGTGCGACTCTTCATCTTTGCTATAAATTAGGATGTCGTCAAGATAGACCACCACAAATTTGTTAAGGAAAGGCCTTAACACTTCATTCATCAGCCTCATAAACGAACTAGGAGCGTTGCAAAGTCCAACTGGCATTACGAGCCATTCATATAACCCCTGCTTTGTTTTAAACGCGGTCTTCCACTCATCCCCCTCTCGAATCCTCATTTGATGATAACCACTCCTCAAATCCAGTTTAGAAAAGACACTCGAACCAGAAAGTTCGTCGAGCATATCATCAAGTCTTGGCATAGGAAAGCGACATTTGATTGTAATGTTGTTTACCGCTCTACTGTCAATGCACATTCGCCAAGCCCCTTCCTTTTTTGGCACTAATAACGCAGGCACCGCACACGGACTTAAGCTCTCTTGAACATATCCCCTATCTATCAATTCTTGGACTTGTCTCTGTAACTCCTTTGCTTCCTCTGGATTACAACGATAGGCTGGCTTATTAGGCAATGCTGCCCCTGGAATTAGATCTATTTGGCTTTCAATACCACGTAAAGGAGGCAACCCATCGGGTAATTCATCCGGAAACACATCCCGAAACTCTTCTAACAGCCCCTGTACCCCACGGTTATCACTCACACCAACGAACCCCAATTCACGAACCACCAGTACATAGGTTCGTTCTCCACGAGCTAAAACCTCCTCAACCTCCTGAGATTCCATAAACATACTCCCTTTCGTCATTTTAGACTCTTTAATCTTATTAGGTGACATAGGTTTCAGATTATATTTCACATTACCCTTCATCACGCTATATACATTGGATCTCCCGTCATGTTCAACCTTTCTATCGAATTGCCAAGGTCTACCCAACAGAATGTGGCGTGCATTCATAGGAATTATATCGCACCACACCTCATCAGTATAGGGTCCTAAATTCAACGAAACTAAGGCCTGTTTTTTTTACTTGAATCCCATTCTCCCCATTCAGCCAATGTAATTTATATGGTTTAACTCGGTCCCTAGTTTGCAATTTCAGATCATCAACAAGGTCCCTTGCTACTACATTGGTACATGACCCACTATCAATAATAAGATTGCAAATTTTACGGTTTATCTTGCACCGAGTGTGGAAGATTTGTTCTTGTTGCTCGGTTTCAGCTGAACCCGTCTCCATATGTAAAATACGTAGCACTAAACATTCCTCTTCACTTAACGGATCCAAATCTTAGAATATTCCTTCACCATCAGCTCCAACATTCTCTTGAACCATTTCCTCCTCCGGCGTGACAAATACAGGAATTATATCATATAATTCTTGAGCTGTTAGGGCTCGTTTCTGAGGACACTCGTTTGTTATATGACCATAGCCTTGACACTTGAAACAACGCCTCAAAGAATGCCCTTTTGTCTCGGCAACACCCTTTCCTTTGTCTTTAGGTTCTTCTTTCGGGGTTTCTTTAGGCTTTCTAGGAGCTGGCCTAGAATACGAGCTTGTTCCCGAACTTTGTCCCTTGGAGTAAGCATAAGGTTTTCGTGCCTTATCATGTTTTTCAAATTTTAATGCCAATCTGCAAACGTCGCTAAACCCGTCATAATTCTGGATTTCTACCTTCGTTGCAATTGCGGGTGTTAGGCCCTTGATGAACCTCGCCACTCTTAGCTCTTCTTTCTCCTCAAGATCGCACACGATTGACATCTTTTCGAATTCTTTGATATAATCAGTCACGGACATGCTTCCTTGCTCTAAAGATTGGAGCTTTAAGTAGTTATCTTGTTCATAGTCCCTTGGCAGGAATCGTCTCATCAGGTGCTTCTTTAATTTGATCCAAGATTCGATCTTGTCTTTGCCTTCCTTTTTCCTCTGTTTTTTCAGATTCTCGTACCATAAAGATGCATACTTTGTAAGCTTCAAGATTGCAACTTTAAATTGCTTCTTGTCATCACACTCTTTATACTCGAAAACCCTCTCAGCTTGTCTTACCCAATCCAGAAATTTTTCCGGATCCATCTCGCCATCAAAGTCTGGAATATCGAGTTTTATACCCCGATCATCATCGTTCTTATTTCTCGACTTTCTCTTTGGCTGCTCGTCTTCTTCTTCAGATTCGGATGGATTGTCCGATTCCTTTTTCTTCTCCTTAACCTTCAACATGTTTCCTATGTTTTTTAACACATAAGCTATCTGAGCCATCTCTAACTTCAGCTCGTTATGACCATCTTCCCATGTTTTCGGACCCTCATCACCGTCTTTAACCATGATTAGCAACGTCCCAAGACAGATCTATTAAGGAATAAATCTGAACTTAGCTCTGATACCAATTTGATGTAAAACTATGTGATTAAACGAGATTGAACAGATCGTGGAACTGTTCATTTGAGTTTGCTAATTCCGTGAATGTGTATGTTGATGTAATTTGGTAAAATTGCAGCGGAAATTGAATTGTTTGGACTGTTTGTTTCGTGAATATTGAAGTAACCGGATAGTATGGTGAATTCCTAGTCCTAACCTCGCAAGGTATCAAACGCAGATTCACGCAATCAATCTCGCAAGGAAGACCTAAAGATTAAGCTCGCAAACCTAATCGATCAATGCTCACGATTGTAAACAATCTTATTTCTGAAAATTCAATGTATGTGTTTCTGATTACACACGGTCCTACTTATACTCCTAATCGAGGTCACAATTCGACCCGAGTCCTAATTCCTCAGCTTGCAAGCCAAGCTATCTTCCCCTTTCCTAAACTAACTAGGAAAGTTATTCCCCTTTCCTAAACTAACTAGGAAAGTTATTAAAATACTAATAATTAGAATACAGTCAGATTTTAGGGTATTCTAATTAAACTAGGATTAGGAAAATCTAGCTTTCCTAACTTTATTTGGAAACAGTAATTAAACTAATTTACCATTCCTACACGATTTAGGAAATCGTGTATCCTAGCAAATCCTAGGAGCCGTGATGTGCAGCTCCAACGCCTTCCCATTTCAGCATTAACACATTATTCGATCCAAGCTCAAACCCTTTTACTAGTTGAGTCACATTTCGACTAATAAGGATTTCATTTGCTTGTTCCGAGTATGCTCCTGCATCACATGGACTAATGAACAATGACAAATGGTTTACACAACGAGTCACAAGGACTAATGAACAAGGAAAAATGGTTCACACAACAAGTCACAATAACAAGGACAAATGGTTTACACAACGAGTCATAAGGACTAATAAACTAGGACAAATGGTTTAAACAACGAGTCACAAGGACTAAAGAACAAGGACAAATGGTTCACACAACGAGTCACAAGGACTAATGAGAAGGGAAAAATGGTTCACACAATAAGTCACAATAACAAGGACAAAAGGTTTACACAACGAGTCACAAGGACTAATAAACAAGGACAAATGGTTTAAACAACGAGCCACAAGGGCTAAAGAACAAGGACAAATGGTTCACACAACGAGTCTCAAGGACTAATGAACAAGGACAAATGGTTCACACAACGAGTCACAAGGACAAATGGTTAACATAACGAGTTACAAGGACTAATTGAACAAGGACAAATGGATCACTCAACAAGTCACAAGGACTAATGAAGAAGGACAAATGATTTACACAATGAGTCCTTGTTACAAATGGTTTAAACAACGAGTCACAAGGACTAATGAACAAGGACAAATGGTTCACACAACGAGTCACAAGGACTAATGAACAAGGACAAATAGTTTACACAACGAGTCACAATGACTAATAAACATGGACAAATGGTTCACACAACGAGTCAGAAGGACTAATGAACAAGGAAAAATGGTTCACACAACAAGTCACAATAACAAGGACAATGAACACACAACGAGTCATAAGGACTAATAAACAAGGATAAATGGTTTAAACAACAAGTCACAAGGACTAAAGAACAAGGACAAATGGTTCATACAACGAGTCACAAGGACTAACGAGCAAGGAAAAATGGTTCACACAATAAGTCTCAATAACAAGGACTAATGAACAAGGACATATAGCTTACACAACGAGTCACAAGGACTAATAAACAAGGACAAATGGTTTAAACAACGAGCCAGAAGGACTAAAGAACAAGGACAAATGGTTCACACAACGACTCTCAAGGACTAATGAACAAGGACAAATGGTTCACACAACGAGTCACAAGGACAAATGGTTAACATAACGAGTTACAAGGACTAATGAACAAGGACAAATGGTTCACACAACGAGTCACAAGGACTAATGAACAAGGACAACTGATTTACACAATGGGTCCTTGTTACAAATGGTTTAAAGAACGAGTCACAAGGACTAATGAAGAAGGACAAATGGTTCACACAACGAGTCACATGGACTAATGAACAAGGACAAATGGTTTACACAACGAGTCATAAGGACAAATGGTTAACATAACGAGTCACAAGGACTAATGAACAAGGACAAATGGTTCACACAACGAGTCACAATGACTAATGAACAAGAACAAATGGCTTACACAACGAGTCACATGGACTAATGAACAAGGACAAAAAGTTTACACAACGAGTCACAATAACAAATAAACAAGGACAAATGGTTCACACAACGAGTCACAAGGACTAATGAATAAGGAAAAATGGTTCACACAAGAAGTCAGAATAACAAGGATAATGGTTTACACAACGAGTCATAAGGACTAATAAACAAGGATAAATGGTTTAAACAACGAGTCACAAGGACTAAAGAACAAGGACAAATGGTTCATACAATGAGTCACAAGGACTAATGAACAAGGACAATTGGTTCACACAACGAATCACAAGGACAAATGGTTAACATCACGAGTTACAAGAACTAATGAACAGGGACAAATGGTTCACACAACGAGTCACAAGGACTAATGAACAAGGACGTATAGTTTACACAACGAGTCACAAGGACTAATGAACAAGGATAAATGGTTCACACAACGAGTCACAAGGAATAATGAACAAGGAAAATTGGTTCACACAACAAGTCACAATAACAAGGAAAATGGTTTACACAACGAGTCACAAGGACTAATAAACAAGGAGAAATGGTTTAAATAACGAGTCACAAGGTCTAAAGAACAAGGACAAATGGTTCACACAACGAGTCTCAAGGACTAATGAACAAGGACAAATGGTTCACATAACTAGTCACAAGGACAAATGGTTAACATAACGAGTTACAAGGACTAATGAACAAGGACAAATGGTTCACACAACGAGTCACAAGGACTAATGAACAAGGACAAATAGTTTACACAACGAGTCACAAGGACTAACGAACAAGGAGAAATGGTTAACACAACGAGTCACAAGGACTAATGAACAAGGGCAAATGGTTCACACAACAAGTCACAAGGACTAAAGAACAAGGACAAATGATTTACACAACGAGTCCTTGTTACAAATGGTTTAAACAACGAGTCACAAGGACTAATGAACAAGGACAAATGGTTCACACAACGAGTCACATGGACTAATGAACAAGGACAAATGGTTTACACAACGAGTCACAAGGACAAATGGTTAACATAACGAGTCACAAGGACTAATGAAGAAGGACAAATGGTTCACACAACGAGTCACAATGACTAATGAACAAGAACAAATGATTTACACAACGAGTCACATTGCCTAATGAACAAGGACAAATAGTTTACACAACAAGTCACAATGACTAATAAATAAGGACAAATGGTTCACATAACGAGTCACAAGGACTAATGAACAAGGAAAAATGGTTCACACAACAAGTCACAATAACAAGGAAAATGGTTTACACAACGAGTCATAAGGACTAATAAACAAGGATAAATGGTTTAAACAACGAGTCACAAGGACTAAAGAACAAGGACAAATGGTTCATACCACGAGTCACAAGGACTAATGAACAAGGACAAATGGTTCACACAACGAGTCACAAGGACAAATGGTTAACATAACGAGTTACAAGGACTAATGAACAAGGACAAATGGTTCACACAACGAGTCACAAGGACTAATGAACAAGGACATATAGTTTACTCAACGAGCCACAAGGACTAATGAACAAGGACAAATGGTTCACACCACGAGTCACAAGGAATAACGAACAAGGAAAATTGGTTCACACAACAAGTCACAATAACAAGGACAAATGGTTTACACAACGAGTCACAAGGACTAATAAATAAGGAGAAATGGTTTAAATAACGAGTCACAAGGACTAAAAAACAAGGTCAAATGGTTCACACAACGAGTCACAAGGACTAATGAACAGGGACAAATAGTTTACACAACGAGTCACAAGGACTAATGAATAAAGAAAAATGGTTCACACAAAAAGTCACAATAACAAGGACAAATGGTTTACACAATAAGTCACAAGGACTAATAAACAAGGACAAATGGTTTAAACAACGAGTCACAAGGACTAAAGAACAAGGACAAATGGATCACACCACGAGTCACAAGGACTAATGAACAAGGACATATAGTTTACACAACGAGTCACAAGGACTAATGAACAAGGACAGATAGTTTACACAACGAGTCACAAGTACTAATGAACAAGGACAAATCTTTCACACAACGAGTCACAAGGACTAATGAACAAGAACAAATGGCTCACACAACGAGTCACATGGACTAATGAAGAAGGACAAATAGTTTACACAACGAGTCACAAGGACAAATGGTTAACATTACGAGTTACAAGAACTAATGAATAAGGATAAATGGTTCACACAATGAGTCACAAGGACTAATGAACAAGGACAAATAGTTTACACAACGAGTCACAAGGACTAATGAACAAGGATAAATGGTTCACACAACGAGTCACAAGGACAATTGGTTTAAACTATGAGTCACAAGGACTAGAGAACAAGGACAAATGTTTCACACAACGAGTCACAAGGACTAATAAACAAGGACAAATGGTTCACACAACGAGTCACAAGGACAAATGGTTAACATAACGAGTTACAAGGACTAATGAACAAGGACCAATGGTTTACTCAAGGAGTCACAAGGACTATAGAACAAGGACAAAACAAGGAAAAATGGTTCACACAACGAGTCACAAGGACTAATGAACAAGGACAAATGGTTCACACAACGAGTCACAAGGACTAAAGAACAAGGAAAAATAGTTAACTCACTAAGTCACAAGGACTAATGAACAAGGACAAATGGTTCACACAACGAGTCACAAGGACAAATGGTTAACATAACGAGTTAGAAGGACTAATGAACAAGGACAAATGGTTCACACAACTAGTCACAAGGACAAATGGTTTACACAACGAGTCACAAGGACAAATGCTTAACACAACGAGTCACAAGGACTAATGAACAAGTATAAATGGTTCACACAACGAGTCACAATGACTAATGAACAAGAACTAATGGCTCACACAACGAGTCACATTGATTAATGAACAAGGACAAATGGTTTACACAACGAGTCACAAGGAGAAATGGTTAACATTACGAGTTACAAGGACTAATGAACAAGGACAAATGGTTCACACAACGAGTCACAAAGACTAATGAAGAAGAACAAATGGCTCACAACGAGTAACATGGACTAATGAACAAGGACAGATGGCTTACACAACGAGTCACATGGACTAATGAACAAGGACAAATGGTTCACCCAACGAGTCACAAGGACTAATGAACAAGGAAAAATGGTTCACACAACGAGTCACAAGGACTAATGAACAAGGACAAATGGTTCACACAACGAGTCACAAGGACTAAAGAACAAGGAAAAATAGTTAAGTCACAAGGACTAATGAACATGGTTCACACAACGAGTCACAAGGACTAAAGAACAAGGAAAAATAGTTAACTTACTAAGTCACAAGGACTAATGAACAAGGACAAATGGTTCACACAACGAGTCACAAGGACAAATGGTTAACATAACGAGTTACAAGGACTAATGAACAAGGACAAATGGATCACACAACGAGTCACAAGGACTAATGAACAAGGACATATAGTTTACACAACGAGTCACATGGACTAATGAACAAGGACAGATAGTTTACACAACGAGTCACAAGGACTAATGAACAAGGATAAATGGTTCACACAACGAGTCACAAGGATTAATGAACAAGAACAAATGGCTCACACAACGAGTCACAAGGACTAAAGAACAAGGAAAAATAGTTAACTCACTAAGTCACAAGGACTAATGAACAAGGACAAATGGTTCACACAACGAGTCACAAGGACAAATGGTTTACACAACGAGTCACAAGGACAAATGGTTAACATAACGAGTCACAAGGACTAATGAAGAAGGACAAATGGTTCACACAACGAGTCACAATGACTAATGAACAAGAACAAATGATTTACACAACGAGTCACATGGACTAATGAACAAGGACAAATGGTTCACACAACGAGTCACAAGGACTAATGAACAAGGGCAAATGGTTCACACAACAAGTCACAAGGACTAAAGAACAAGGACAAATGATTTACACAACGAGTCCTTGTTACAAATGGTTTAAACAACGAGTCACAAGGACTAATGAACAAGGACAAATGGTTCACACAACGAGTCACATGGACTAATGAACAAGGACAAATGGTTTACACAACGAGTCACAAGGACAAATTGTTAACATAACGAGTCACAAGGACTAATGAAGAAGGACAAATGGTTCACACAACGAGTCACAATGACTAATGAACAAGAACAAATGATTTACACAACGAGTCACATGGACTAATGAACAAGGACAAATAGTTTACACAACAAGTCACAATGACTAATAAATAAGGACAAATGGTTCACATAACGAGTCACAAGGACTAATGAACAAGGAAAAATGGTTCACACAACAAGTCACAATAACAAGGAAAATGGTTTACACAACGAGTCATAAGGACTAATAAACAAGGATAAATGGTTTAAACAACGAGTCACAAGGACTAAAGAACAAGGACAAATGGTTCATACCACGAGTCACAAGGACTAATGAACAAGGACAAATGGTTCACACAACGAGTCACAAGGACAAATGGTTAACATAACGAGTTACAAGGACTAATGAACAAGGACAAATGGTTCACACAACGAGTCACAAGGACTAATGAACAAGGACATATAGTTTACTCAACGAGTCACAAGGACTAATGAACAAGGACCAATGGTTCACACCACGAGTCACAAGGAATAACGAACAAGGAAAATTGGTTCACACAACAAGTCACAATAACAAGGACAAATGGTTTACACAACGAGTCACAAGGACTAATAAATAAGGAGAAATGGTTTAAATAACGAGTCACAAGGACTAAAAAACAAGGTCAAATGGTTCGCACAACGAGTCACAAGGACTAATGAAAAGGGACAAATAGTTTACACAACGAGTCACAAGGACTAATGAATAAAGAAAAATGGTTCACACAAAAAGTCACAATAACAAGGACAAATGGTTTACACAATAAGTCACAAGGACTAATAAACAAGGACAAATGGTTTAAACAACGAGTCACAAGGACTAAAGAACAAGGACAAATGGATCACACCACGAGTCACAAGGACTAATGAACAAGGACATATAGTTTACACAACGAGTCACAAGGACTAATGAACAAGGACAGATAGTTTACACAACGAGTCACAAGTACTAATGAACAAGGACAAATCTTTCACACAACGAGTCACAAGGACTAATGAACAAGAACAAATGGCTCACACAACGAGTCACATGGACTAATGAAGAAGGACAAATAGTTTACACAACGAGTCACAAGGACAAATGGTTAACATTACGAGTTACAAGAACTAATGAATAAGGATAAATGGTTCACACAATGAGTCACAAGGACTAATGAACAAGGACAAATAGTTTACACAACGAGTCACAAGGACTAATGAACAAGGATAAATGGTTCACACAACGAGTCACAAGGACAATTGGTTTAAACTATGAGTCACAAGGACTAGAGAACAAGGACAAATGTTTCACACAACGAGTCACAAGGACTAATAAACAAGGACAAATGGTTCACACAACGAGTCACAAGGACAAATGGTTAACATAACGAGTTACAAGGACTAATGAACAAGGACAAATGGTTTACTCAAGGAGTCACAAGGACTATAGAACAAGGACAAAACAAGGAAAAATGGTTCACACAACGAGTCACAAGGACTAATGAACAAGGACAAATGGTTCACACAACGAGTCACAAGGACTAAAGAACAAGGAAAAATAGTTAACTCACTAAGTCACAAGGACTAATGAACAAGGACAAATGGTTCACACAACGAGTCACAAGGACAAATGGTTAACATAACGAGTTAGAAGGACTAATGAACAAGGACAAATGGTTCACACAACTAGTCACAAGGACAAATGGTTTACACAACGAGTCACAAGGACAAATGCTTAACACAACGAGTCACAAGGACTAATGAACAAGTATAAATGGTTCACACAACGAGTCACAATGACTAATGAACAAGAACTAATGGCTCACACAACGAGTCACATTGATTAATGAACAAGGACAAATGGTTTACACAACGAGTCACAAGGAGAAATGGTTAACATTACGAGTTACAAGGACTAATGAACAAGGACAAATGGTTCACACAACGAGTCACAAAGACTAATGAAGAAGAACAAATGGCTCACAACGAGTAACATGGACTAATGAACAAGGACAGATGGCTTACACAACGAGTCACATGGACTAATGAACAAGGACAAATGGTTCACACAACGAGTCACAAGGACTAATGAACAAGGAAAAATGGTTCACACAACGAGTCACAAGGACTAATGAACAAGGACAAATGGTTCACACAACGAGTCACAAGGACTAAAGAACAAGGAAAAATAGTTAAGTCACAAGGACTAATGAACATGGTTCACACAACGAGTCACAAGGACTAAAGAACAAGGAAAAATAGTTAACTTACTAAGTCACAAGGACTAATGAACAAGGACAAATGGTTCACACAACGAGTCACAAGGACAAATGGTTAACATAACGAGTTACAAGGACTAATGAACAAGGACAAATGGATCACACAACGAGTCACAAGGACTAATGAACAAGGACATATAGTTTACACAACGAGTCACAAGGACTAATGAACAAGGACAGATAGTTTACACAACGAGTCACAAGGACTAATGAACAAGGATAAATGGTTCACACAACGAGTCACAAGGATTAATGAACAAGAACAAATGGCTCACACAACGAGTCACAAGGACTAAAGAACAAGGAAAAATAGTTAACTCACTAAGTCACAAGGACTAATGAACAAGGACAAATGGTTCACACAACGAGTCACAAGGACAAATGGTTTACACAACGAGTCACAAGGACAAATGGTTAACATAACGAGTCACAAGGACTAATGAAGAAGGACAAATGGTTCACACAACGAGTCACAATGACTAATGAACAAGAACAAATGATTTACACAACGAGTCACATGGACTAATGAACAAGGACAAATAGTTTACACAACAAGTCACAATGACTAATAAATAAGGACAAATGGTTCACATAACGAGTCACAAGGACTAATGAACAAGGAAAAATGGTTCACACAACAAGTCACAATAACAAGGAAAATGGTTTACACAACGAGTCATAAGGACTAATAAACAAGGATAAATGGTTTAAACAACGAGTCACAAGGACTAAAGAACAAGGACAAATGGTTCATACCACGAGTCACAAGGACTAATGAACAAGGACAAATGGTTCACACAACGAGTCACAAGGACAAATGGTTAACATAACGAGTTACAAGGACTAATGAACAAGGACAAATGGTTCTCACAACGAGTCACAAGGACTAATGAACAAGGACATATAGTTTACTCAACGAGTCACAAGGACTAATGAACAAGGACAAATGGTTCACACCACGAGTCACACGGAATAATGAACAAGGAAAATTGGTTCACACAACAAGTCAAAATAACAAGGACAAATGGTTTACACAACGAGTCACAAGGACTAATAAATAAGGAGAAATGGTTTAAATAACGAGTCACAAGGACTAAAAAACAAGGTCAAATGGTTCACACAACGAGTCACAAGGACTAATGAACATGGACAAATAGTTTACACAACGAGTCACAAGGACTAATGAATAAAGAAAAATGGTTCACATAAAAAGTCACAATAACAAGGACAAATGGTTTACACAATAAGTCACAAGGACTAATAAACAAGGACAAATGGTTTAAACAACGAGTCACAAGGATTAAAGAACAAGGACAAATGGATCACACCACGAGTCACAAGGACTAATGAACAAGGACATATAGTTTACACAACGAGTCACAAGGACTAATGAACAAGGACAGATAGTTTACACAACGAGTCACAAGGACTAATGAACAAGGACAAATCTTTCACACAACGAGTCACAAGGACTAATGAACAAGAACAAATGGCTCACACAACGAGTCACATGGACTAATGAAGAAGGACAAATAGTTTACACAACGAGTCACAAGGACAAATGGTTAACATTACGAGTTACAAGAACTAATGAATAAGGATAAATGGTTCACACAACGAGTCACAAGGACTAATGAACAAGGACAAATAGTTTACACAACGAGTCACAAGGACTAATGAACAAGGATAAATGGTTAACACAACGAGTCACAAGGACAATTGGTTTAAACTATGAGTCACAAGGACTAGAGAACAAGGACAAATGTTTCACACAACGAGTCACAAGGACTAATAAACAAGGACAAATGGTTCACACAACGAGTCACAAGTACAAATGGTTAACATAACGAGTTACAAGGACTAATGAACAAGGACAAATGGTTTACTCAAGGAGTCACAAGGACTATAGAACAAGGACAAAACAAGGAAAAATGGTTCACACAACGAGTCACAAGGACTAATGAACAAGGACAAATGGTTCACACAACGAGTCACAAGGACTAAAGAACAAGGAAAAATAGTTAACTCACTAAGTCACAAGGACTAATGAACAAGGACAAATGGTTCACACAACGAGTCACAAGGACAAATGGTTAACATAACGAGTTAGAAGGACTAATGAACAAGGACAAATGGTTCACACAACTAGTCACAAGGACAAATGGTTTACATAACGAGTCACAAGGACAAATGCTTAACACAACGAGGCACAAGGACTAATGAACAAGTATAAATGGTTCACACAACGAGTCACAATGACTAATGAACAAGAACTAATGGCTCACACAACGAGTCACATTGATTAATGAACAAGGACAAATGGTTTACACAACGAGTCACAAGGAGAAATGGTTAACATTACGAGTTACAAGGACTAATGAACAAGGACAAATGGTTCACACAACGAGTCACAAAGACTAATGAAGAAGAACAAATGGCTCACAACGAGTAACATGGACTAATGAACAAGGACAGATGGCTTACACAACGAGTCACATGAACTAATGAACAAGGACAAATGGTTCACACAACGAGTCACAAGGACTAATGAACAAGGAAAAATGGTTCACACAACGAGTCACAAAGACTAATGAACAAGGACAAATGGTTCACACAACGAGTCACAAGGACTAAAGAACAAGGAAAAATAGTTAACTCACTAAGTCACAAGGACTAATGAACATGGTTCACACAACGAGTCACAAGGACTAAAGAACAAGGAAAAATAGTTAACTTACTAAGTCACAAGGACTAATGAACAAGGACAAATGGTTCACACAACGAGTCACAAGGACAAATGGTTAACATAACGAGTTACAAGGCCTAATGAACAAGGACAAATGGATCACACAACGAGTCACAAGGACTAATGAACAAGGACATATAGTTTACACAACGAGTCACAAGGACTAATGAACAAGGACAGATAGTTTACACAACGAGTCACAAGGACTAATGAACAAGGATAAATGGTTCACACAACGAGTCACAAGGTGCAGTGTAATGTACAAGGGTTCAGACAAAAAACAACAAACAAACCAGCAGAAAAAGACAAGATCTCGTGAATGCAATAAACTTGTACTATTTAATAAAATTATGAATTGACCTCCTAAAATCATGAAACTTGGCAGTAAATTACTTTGATATGAGAACTAACTCTGAGTAAATTTCTAGGATTTGTAGGAGACTCAAAGTAGCATAAATACTCCACTGAAATCGACGATAGACACAAATGGACTGTGAATGAGATAGTTCGGGATTTGTGAAAGGAGGGAACTTTGGATATAATTATCAACTGTAAAACCCACAGAATTCTCACAGGGAATTAAGCTAACAATTTGGGGTGTTAGAGTTAAGAGATTCCACAGATAAACACAGGAAAGACTCAACTAAAACAAACAAAGAAAAAGCTAAACTAACCACAGTCTCAAAGACAGAAAGTTTATACTCTACTAACAGTACTTAATCAATAACCACAGTCTAAGCACAGGTTATTATCAAGCCCGACTCTAATCTACAGACTAAGCACAAGATTAAGAGGTTTAAATTTGAGAGAATTCTCAGGTTTCATTCATAAATCAGTTTGTGTTACAACGATCTGAGTTGAGGTCCTTATATAGGCCTTTTTAGGTTACAAACTTGAAAGAAAACTACATCCAAGGGTCAGGATCCCTCCTCACATGCTGGTAAGAGTCCAAGTACAATATTACAACGGTTTAAAAGCTCTTAATTGTAAATTGGAATGAAAACAAAAGAGAAATGCGGTGACAATGATGAGTTGTGGTCCTTTTTTGCATTGCTGGCTTTTCTCGTTGAATGTAGGCACTTGAGGACGAAATGATTGAGTCCTTGGCATTAAAATTGGCTCTAGGTTGTATCTGGTATATGGGAAGACAAGCCAAAAGTTCTTTGTGTGCTTTTTCCTCATGGTTTAGCCAGAAATGGAAAGTTTGCTTTTGTTGTTTGTCATTTGTCGATTCTGTCGACTTGGTTTTCTAGGACTTGCATTGTGATTTTCCCTTGGACTTTTCTGAGCCTAGTTTAGTGACCAACCAGCTGGCCATGGTGGCAGCTGGTGGTTGGGCTTGTACTCGTACCTATTAGCCACTAAACTTAGCCCCGGTTTGGTTGCTTTCCGAAATGGGTGTGGTCTTTGTTTTGGCTGCTTGCATTTGTGGGGTGTCTGGTCGGTGGCTCCCGCCGCAACCTCCCCTGGTTGAACAGGGCTTGTCCTCAAGCCTGATGACTCCTCCCCTCAAAGCATCCTCATAATATGGACTTAGGTCACCTACATTAAAAGTGCCATGCACCTCATACTCTCCTGGTAGATCCACTTTGTAGGCATTTGGACCAATCCTCTCAATAATTTCAAAGGGGCCATCAGCTCTTGGCATTAACTTGTTCTTTCTTCTTGCTGGAAATCTCTCCTTTCTTAAGTGAACCCGGACCAAATCCCCGGAACAAATTCTTTCCTTTTCTCGATGTACCTTGACTGTTTCATGTACTTCTCATTGGTCTTCTCAATTTCCCTTTTCACAGTGTCATGGAGTTTCAGCAGATTTGTTTCGCCCTGGCCTTAGCATCATGATTCACCTCATTTCTTGGTACAGATGACAAGTCTACAGGCATTAGTGGATTAATCCCATAGACAACCTCAAAAGGACTATGACCGAAAGCAGTTGATGGTGATCCGTTGAAGGCAAATTCATTCTTCGCTAACTTGATGTCCCAATCTTTTAGACTCTTGCTTACAAGACATCTCAGAATCCTACCCAGGGTTTTGTTGGTGACCTCAGTTTGGCCATCTGTTTGGGGGTGGTGAGAATCTTGAACAACGATCTTGTTTTGAGCAGCTTCCATAGAGTTTTCGAAGTAACTCATGAACTTTGTATCTCTATCTGAAACAATTGTCTTTGGAACTTCATGAAGCCTCACAATTTCCTTTAGGTATAGCTCAGCAACACTGGCAGCATCTTCTGTTTTCTTGCAAGCTATAAAATGGGCCATCTTACTGAACCTATCAACAACATGTTGGAATATGTGTCCTCCGACAATAATGCGATCACGACTGTTGATCATGATGATCACATGTTTAAGTCTCATTAAAATGAATACAATTGGGAAGTAATTTTGTTATCGTCAATGGTCAACATATATCGGTAATGATTGGTCGACTAGAGTTTGACATTCTTGTCGTGTGACGGTGGTGATCAGTTGACCCCTAGGTCATACCTAAAGGGCAACACTCTTAATTGATTATTTAATTAATCGTATAATGTTACGAGTTAATTAAATTACTTGAAAATTGACGGACGATTTTGGAAGTAAAATTTACGTATCATATTGAAATGTGATTAAATGAGATACGGTCTGAGTAATTAAATTGTATAGTTACTCGGATGAAATAAATTGTTTAATGTGACAATTAAATCGAATGAATTGTTATAAATACAATCAGTTGTGATTTATAAATTGGTAAAATATTTTGGCACAAGTAATTATGATATTACTAAGTCGATTTTTGTATGTGACGTATTTTATCAATACGTTGATTTTTAATATGTTAAAAATTACATAACAAATATATGTGACATATGACATGTTACATATAGACAATTGACAAAAATAATATGGATTCCATATTATGATTGTACCGAAAAATTGGGTTATTAAGTTAATAATTATGTTGATTAATTTATTAAGTAAACATAATCATTACCTAAATTCCTAGCCATGCAACCCTAATATTCTTGTGAAGACAAAAGTGTTCATGCATTGGCTACCCAATAAACCCCCCCTATACCCGGTTTTTGATGAAGAAAACCATCATTGGTTTTTCATCTAATTTTACCTAATATTACACTAAAATGTGTTAGTGTATTCATTCTATTCAACTCATCCAAAATATAAGTTTTCTAGAGAAATAAAATCCTCTCTTTATCTCTCATCAAAACCGAAAATACTTAAGTGTTTATAAATATTTTTGGTTCAATTTTCTACTATAATTAATATTATACTAGTTTTGTAATATTAATTAAATTAAGAGGAGCCTTGGGTATAATACATAGGGAGAGATCTTACTCTTAGATCTTTGTTCTTCCATTGGAATAAGCTCAAGAACAAAAGAGAAAGGTGATCTCTTTTGTGCCCTAATAGCCGAAATTTACCATGTAAGGACATGATTTCTCCTCTATTCATTTTATTGTTTGCATGCATAAGTTCCGTTATTAATTTTATGACAAATTTTTGACATATAAGAGTATGTTATAATGTATATGAATCTACATTTCCTTCAATCGGTATCAAGAGCCACGGTTGTTTGCATGCAAATTGGTTAAAAGTTTTTCCGAGTAAATAAAACTTGTAAAATTTGTGTTATTATGATATATCACGAAATAATTACATGCATGTTAATATTTCTGGTCCTAAAGTGTTGTAGGATTTTTTGGTTAATTTTTCGGATTTTTATTGTTCATATTTAATAATAATGACATTTAAATGTGATTTTATGAGTAAAAATGTCATTTTTGGTCGAAAATTAGCTATACTTTGAATTTTAAGTTGGTTTTTAGATATGTTGTTACATATATTATTTTGAGATAACCTGTAAATTTTCATAATTTTTGCACTTGTTATGCTCGAAATATGATTTTTTCATTATTAAATTCGGATTTAAGAGAAAAATAGGTTAATATGAGTTAAATTTCGAATCTGGTCATAGAAAATTTATATGTTGTCACATGCAATTTTACAAGATGTGTGTAAAATAATTGGCTATAAAGAAGTCTTTTAGCATGATTTATGAATTTTTGAAGAAAAATGGCATAAATAGTGACATTATTAGTTGAAAATTAATAAAACATATTCTATGACTTAGGAAAAACGTTTAATGTTGCATTTTATTATATTTTTCAGATCTAAAATTGAAAAGTTAATGAAAATAATTTTTCCATGTTTTTATGATTATTTTATTAAATATCGATAAACCGCAACATTGTTTTTCCGGAAAAATTTCGAAATTTTTAACCTAAGATTTTGAACATTATGAGTGTCATGGAATTTTTCCAGAATGTTCATGAATTTAAATTTCAAATTTTGAATTTATTTGAAATTTTTGGATTTATTTGAAGTTTAATAGCTTATTTTTGTAATTTTTGTCCATTTATGAACAATTTTGTAAATAAAAGTTAATTATGGTCAAATTACTAGTGGAGACTATATTTTGAGTCCTAAGAGGTTAGGGTAATTAACTTATGCATAAATATGAGTTTATGTATTTTTGTGATTATAAAATGTTGAAATCACGCAAATCCGTAAAAACCGAGTAATATACGATATTGGCTAATTAAAAGGCGATTTAGCATAAAAATTGAGCATGTTCATACATATTATAATGCTGCATTTTTCTTTATGATTGTCATAATTTTAATTTATGTAATTTTGAATTATGTAATTTTACTTAGTATGGCCTTAGATTTTAATTGGTATTTCCGAAATGTATGGGAATATCGATTCGGTTGTAATTTTTATTGTGATCTCGTATCACCGTTTTGTAATTTAATAGATTTATTTTATTTTAGTTACAAATGTATAATAGGAAATTATGTAATTTATTATGAAATTTTATTCATTCCGGAGTTTCCAAAAGACGGATTTCTTCAAGAATGGCGATACATAAAGACGGTGTTACCTCGAGACGTGTGCCACAACCGAAGTTCAAGGGACCAATGGAGTTGGTTTCCGAATATGTAATAGATTAATAGTTTTTCTATTTTAGGAAAGGCCATACTAGGATTTATTTACTTTTATGCTTGCATTTTATTTTATGTCACATGCATCGCTAAATCGCCATAACTAAACATGCATTGTCTTTTATCGAGTTTATCGACCGTGTCAATTCGAATTATCGTAGTTCACCGCTTTAGTTCACTTAAAACGTGATAGATAATAAATTGACATGACCTCTCGCTAAAACAAACAATTGAGACATAGCCTTACCAAATAGTAGAAACCATGAAAACCTATTTCGCGAGGGAGTGCACTCGGCCACACCGGGGTACAAACCTTGTTACGTAGGGGAAGTGGGTGATGAATGTTTATCCACCGAGTTCATGTTAATGAAGGGTATTTCGGCACACCGTGCCCTAAATTGATATGGGTTTGGATTATGGACACATTTATTCGAAATTTGGGTTGTACTCAACGAAAGTATTCACGACGATTTCCGGATGTGTTTCGGGCTAGAGATGAATATTAATGTAAACATCATCGACCAAGAGTTCTAAAAGTAGAATCGATTAAAAGGTTAATCCACCAAGTTATGTTAATAAGGGGTATTTCGGCACACCGTGCCCTAAGTTAATATGAATTTGGGTCTTAGAATCATTTATTCTAGTTGGGTAGAGGTCACTAGAAAAATGCATAAAACTTGTTTAAATCATTCATTTTTACGAGTTTTGTTAAAAACGACAATTGTTTTACTCCTTATACTTTGTTTTGTAGACCACTTCTTATTCATAACAAATGGCAACACCAACTCCTAATGCTACACCACTCGCTACTTCATCATGGCTCCGATCCTTCATGGATCGATGTAAACTTGAAAAGAATGGGTCAAATTTCTCCGAGTGGGATGCCCAACTCAAATTAGCCGCCGAAGGTGACGACAAGCTTCGTTACCTTACCGAGGCCTCTCCACCCGAGCCCACCACTAGGTCCACCGCGGCCACTAGGGAAGCCTATGAGGCTTACCAAAAGGAGTCCGCCGCAATGAAAAATGTCTTAATATTTGCGATGGAGGCGGAACTCCAAAGGAGAGCCTTCAAGATGGGCAATGCTAATGAGATTTACTCCAAACTTGTGACCATGTTTTCACAAACTCCGCGGATCGTCCAATATGAGGCGGCCGCGGCATTCTTTGATCTCGACTTCAAAGAGGGCCAAAAGGTTAGCCCTCATGTGCTCAAACTCATGGAGCTTGTCGAGACCTTGAAAATTCAAAAGGTTGAAATCCCCAAAGAACTCATCGTAGATAGGATTCTACACTCCTTGTCTAAAGTCAAGGCATATGTGCAATTCCGGGTGAATTTCAATATGCAAGACAAGGATGTGTCTCTTGAGGAGTTGCACAAGTTACTTGTGCAAGCCGAAAGGGACATGGGGTTAAATGTGAACCCTCCCAAGGATGTGCTTAACATAAGCACAAAGAGTAAGGGGAAGTTCAAGAAGAATGGGAGAAAGGGCAAAAAGCAAGCTCCCACATTCACCAAAGCTAAGTCTTGTGAAGCTAGCACTTCCAAAGTCAAGAAGGGTCCTCTTGATAAGTGCCATTATTGTAATGGCATGGGACATTGGAAGAGGAATTGTTCCAAATACCTTGGTGATATCAAAGCTGGAAAGATCACTCCAGTAGGTAAATGACTAACCTTCTTTTATGTTTCTAATACAACTATGGTAATGTGATGCAAAGTTGTGATAATGTATCTCCCCTTTTTATTGTAAATAGGGCCTCCACCAAGCAAAGACAAAGGAAAAGAAAAGCAAGCATAAGAAACCATGAAGAAGCTAAGGATAGCTTTTATGGAGCTTTGTTTTTCATTGTCTTATTTTAAGTTATGTTTTGAATTTTAGAACTTTAAGTTTCCGTGTTCGACATGGAAAGGTATTTTGGATAATGGTTTGTATTTTGGATGATAGTGACTTGGTTTGCAACCCAAGTCACACGTTTTATCATTTATCCTTTATGTTCTAAAATTTCATCTTTAAATGCTTGCGTTTTGAAACATAAGATTATTCACTTAAAGGTGATCCAATAGACAAATATAATGACGGGTTTCATTATATGTCCACATGCTTAAGGCTTGTGTATGATCATTTATAAAGTGATTTTGAGTCTATGAACTCTCTTAAAGGTATGTTAACCACCAAGTACACATATGAAATCAATAACAATTAGTCAACCTATGAGGTAGTCCTCCTTATACTTCAACATCATTAATTTGTGTCTCATATGCTATCTTTGAATGCTTAGTGTATTCATTCTAAAGATAGAGTGGGAGAAAAATGAGGACACAACACACAAGGCAAGATATAATTGTGTACTTGTGTACATGAAGATCTACGCAAGAGAGAATGATTTGAATGAAGGTATATCTATTTACATAGTATACCAAATAGATGAGATCTATAGTCTCAAGTTAGTTCTAAATGACTTAAGAGACCAAGTGAAGTAATCATAAGAGTTTATTCTCAAGATAACTACACGAGGAGACCAAAAGAGGTTTTGGAAGAATAATGACTAATGTAAAGTCTTAACAAGCTTTTGACTAAGGTTATGAATCATTTGACCAATAGTTTCAATCATGAGTTTTACTTAAGAGCCTAAATGAATCATAGTAACATACTAGTTATGATCAAGTTGCAAAGATTGACATTCCGATATCTTCAATAGCCAACGTTTTAACCGCAAATGTCATTGTTTAACCTCCCTATGAAATGGTTAAACCTCCTTCCGAAAGGGTATTCCGAAGGACCTATTCTAAATATTATTTGTATTTGAATAATGACATTGCTACACATCATTATGACATGAGTGTGTTAGAGATTTAAAACCTCTTTCCGTAAGGTTAAGATGAGACCAATTCAAAATAGGCATTTTGAAAGGATATGATGGGAACATATATGGTTTTATCCTAGTAACTTGGCAAGGCAATTTATATTTATATTCTTGACAAATTTTGATTGAGAAGTCAATTTCGAAATATGTTGAATTGAGTGGGAGTTAGGATATTCTCATGTGAAGACATGGAATTTAGTGGGAGCTATCATCCTTGAATGTATAAAACCCATTACTCATTAAAGAATGACGAGCTAATACCTTCTTTCATAACGAAGCTTTTGAGTTTTCAATTCTGGATGAAAATGGACAATGATGAATCCAATTACATCAGGGATGATTGGATTAGTATTAAGAGATACACATCACATCAACATAGCGTAGGTTATTCGTATGAATGAAAATGGGATTACCATTAGCAGTCATGGTAGTTTATTGAACCTATGAACGGTTGATCTCATGATTATTAGTAACTAATGATTCCGCCATTAGAATAATCATGTACATGTCCAATCATAAATCATATGCATAAGAGCATGATGATAGACTTGGTGAGCCAAAATAGAAACGTCATGGATTCTCAAGTAGAATCCGATGAGCGATTTCAGTGTTTGACGGAATGTTCTATTGTGTGTCAAGAGGTTGCACATATTGTAGAAAATCCGAACACATATGAGGATTTATGAAAATCCCAAATCTTTCAAGCCCAGAAAAGAGAAATGAGAAGTTTTGGAAAGATGCTTGGTTAAGTAAGAGGTTATTCAAAACAATCTTTCCTAATAAAGCTAGGACTTGTGAGAAGTACTAAGCTAATAATCTTGTCAATTGTTACAAGATTCTACAAAACATATACCTAGTGCATTATGTGTGGATGGAATACTTGATCGGTACAAGTTATATTATTCATCGCAAATTCGTTCGTTATGAGATGAGCGATGAGGAAGTTCTTTCAAGTTAAAGAACCAAAACCAAGGTCAAGAACCTTAAATGTGTACTTGGTAAGATTCATGCTATGAGAACATGAATGTGAAGGAAATTGCAAGTGCAAGAAGTTTGAACACATAGACACATGGGATGTTAAACTTCTATTGCAATCAACAAGTGTTTACACTTATGATAAACATCACAAGGTTGTAATATGATATTGACTACCCGAGTGTGATGTCGACATTTGTCGTTTGAGTTATTATTAACTCACATGGTACATTGTTATATCCAAACGGGTTGTGGAGACAATTGAACCCCGTTAAAGTGAACATGGATTGACATTGTTTTTGCCCATAGTTACTTATATGAGGTGACGTCTCGAAGTGACTAGAGTGTGATGCGATTGATGGCAAGTTCAAGTGCCATAGAGTCATGTGAGATGACTAGTCGATCACATAGGCAGACTGTTAGGAACATTTTGTCGGGCCTAATGACCGCTTATAGAGTTCTGGCAAATTTATATAGCCTGGTCGTGGCGAGAGCTACTATAGTATTCAAATGAGTCGATTCTTTTGACTAAAGACTATTCGCCTAAGATGGCACATTTCAGATTAACTTTGATTTGTGTTACTACGACCTTCGTAAATGGGGTCAAATGGGCATATTTTGGGTTATGATGGTGTGGCTAGTCGAAGGGAATGAGTGCGATAGGAATTGTCCACCCCTAGTCGGGGTTATAACAATATCTCGGGGCCACTCGAGGAGTAATGAATTGGAAATGCGTGGCCACGCTCGGATGGTATCCGAGTGGATAAATCCGGTCAATCGGTTATTCTCCGGATCGAGGAAACCACTCTCGATATGATCACTTGCAAGTACGACCGAAAGACACCTTGCATTGAGTGGGAGATAGTAATAGGACAAGAGAATTGGTGACGCACACTTGTCGAGGACAAGTGGGAGATTGTTGGAATATGTGTCCTCCGACAATAATGCGATCACGACTGTTGATCATGATGATCACATGTTTAAGTCTCATTAAAATGAATACAATTGGGAAGTAATTTTGTTACTGTCAACTGGTCAACATATATCGGTAATGATTGGTCGACTAGAGTTTGACATTCTTGTGTCGTGTGACGGTGGTGATCATTGACCCCTAGGTCATACCTAAAGGGCAACACTCTTAATTGATTATTTAATTAATCGTATAATGTTACGAGTTAATTAAATTACTTGAAAATTGACGGACGATTTTGGAAGTAAAATTTACGTATCATATTGAAATGTGATTAAATGAGATACGGTCGGAGTAATTAAATTGTATAATTACTCGGATGAAATAAATTGTTTAATGTGACAATTAAATCGAATGAATTGTTATAAATACAATCAGTTGTGATTTATAAATTGGTAAAATATTTTGGCACAAGTAATTATGATATTACTAAGTCGATTTTTGTATGTGACGTATTTTATCAATACGTTGATTTTTAATATGTTAAAAATTACATAACAAATATATGTGACATATGACATGTTACATATAGACAATTGACAAAAATAATATGGATTCCATATTATGATTGTACCGAAAAATTGGGTTATTAAGTTAATAATTATGTTGATTAATTTATTAAGTAAACATAATCATTACCTAAATTCCTAGCCATGCAACCCTAATATTCTTGTGAAGACAAAAGTGTTCATGCATTGGCTACCCAATAAACCCCCCCTATACCCGGTTTTTGATGAAGAAAACCATCATTGGTTTTTCATCTAATTTTACCTAATATTACACTAAAATGTGTTAGTGTATTCATTCTATTCAACTCATCCAAAATATAAGTTTTCTAGAGAAATAAAATCCTCTCTTTATCTCTCATCAAAACCGAAAATACTTAAGTGTTTATAAATATTTTTGGTTCAATTTTCTACTATAATTAATATTATACTAGTTTTGTAATATTAATTAAATTAAGAGGAGCCTTGGGTATAATACATAGGGAGAGATCTTACTCTTAGATCTTTGTTCTTCCATTGGAATAAGCTCAAGAACAAAAGAGAAAGGTGATCTCTTTTGTGCCCTAATAGCCGAAATTTACCATGTAAGGACATGATTTCTCCTCTATTCATTTTATTGTTTGCATGCATAAGTTCCGTTATTAATTTTATGACAAATTTTTGACATATAAGAGTATGTTATAATGTATATGAATCTACATTTCCTTCACAACAACCATGATTGAATCCTTTCCTCTCTGTGTCCTTGGCAATGCAACAATAAAATCCATGCTCACATCCTCCCATGGCTTACTTGGTACTGGTAATGGGATATATGGGCCAGTTTGGAAGGAACTCTTAGCCATTTGACACATCGAACATCTTCTCGAGCACATTTTGGACATCCCCCATCATTCTTGGCCAATGGAACTGTTCTCGTAGTATGTCCATTGTTTTCTCGAACACCAAAATGCCCTCCCAAACCTCCCGAATGGACTTCCCTGATTAGGAGGTCCCTGTATGAACCCCTTGGAACACAGAGCTTGTTCCCTTGGAATAGAAATCCATCTTGCAGCAAGTATTTGTTCCCTGGGACCCTATGCCCTTCAAACTGTGTGATCCACTCCTCAGAGAAGTCAGGGTCTTCCTTGTACATCTCTTTCATGAACTCAAAACCAAGTGTTGGGAAATGTGTCCTCAACAATAGTGCGATCATGTGATTTAAATATCATTATTAAATCTCATTTTAAAGAATACAATTGGGAAGTAATTTTGTTTCACAATCGGTCAACATATATCGGTAATGATTGGTCGACTAGAGTTTGACATTACTGTCGTGTGACGGTGGTGATCAGTTGACCCCCTAGGTCATACCTATAGGGCAATACTCTTAATTGATCATTTAATTAATCGTATAATGTTACGAGTTAATTAAATTACTTGAAAAATTGACGGACGATTTTGGAAGTAAAATTTACGTATCAAATTGAAATGTGATTAAATGAGATACGGTCTGAGTAATTGAATTGTATCATTACTCGGATGAAATTATTGTTTACAGAAACAATTAAATTTGAATGAATGATTATAAATACGATTTATAAATTGGTAAAATATTTTGGCACAAGTAATTATGAAATTACTAAGTCAATTTTTGTATGTGACGTATTTTTTATTAATACGTTGATTTTTAACATGTTAAAAATTACATAACAAATTTATGTCACATATGACATGTGACATATTGACATTTGACAAAAATAATATGGATCTCATATTATCATATGTGCCGAAAATGGGAGGTTGTTTAAACAAATATTGTGTTTGTTTAAGTTAGTGGTAAGCATAATGATAATTACTCTAATTTAGGCATGCATACCTAGTGCCTTTTGTGTAAGAGCACAAAGGCCATGCATAGGCCATTTCCTTCCACCCTACCCGGTTCTCCCTTGGAAAGAACAAGGGTTCTTTTTCTTATTTTTCTATTATTCACTATATGGAGTAGTGTGTGAAAAATAATCATTCATTCTTATCACAAAAAATTATTTTAGTGAGACAAAAATAATCTCTCTTCCTCTCCTCTTCTCTCAACCGGTTTTGAGAGCCTAAAACCAAACATTTTGGTTCAAATTTTTCATAAGATTAATATTATACTAGATCAAATAATATTAATTAGATTAAGGGTTAGCTTTGGGTATTATTCCTAAGGAGAGATCCTACACTTGGATCTTGTTCTTCCATTAAAGGAAAGCTCAAGAACAAAAGAAAAGGAGACTTCTTTTGTGCCCATTGAACCGAAATACCATTGTAAGAATAATGATTTCTTCTCTATTTTATTATATTGTTTGCATGCATAAAATCCACATTTAATTTTATGACAAATTAATTTCGACATATATGAGTATGTTTGTATGTATAAAGATCTACATTTCCTTCAATTGGTATCAGAGCCACGGTTGTTTGCATGCAAATCGGTTAAAAGTTTTTCCGAGTTACAAGAATAACAAATAAAACTTGTAAATTTTGTGTTATTATGATATATCACGAAATTAATCCATGCATGTTAAAATTTCTGGTCCTAAAATGTTTTAGGATATTTTGGTTAATTTTACGGATTTTTATTGTTCATATTTTACATTAATGGCATTTAAATGTGATTTTATGAGTAAAAATGTCATTTTTGGTCTAAAATTAGCTATACTTCGAATTTTAAGTTGATTTTTGGATATGTTGTCACATATATTATTTTGAGATAACCTGTAAATTTTCATAATTTTTGGACTTGTTATGCTCGAAAAATGAATTTTTCATTATTAAATTCGGATTTAGGTGAAAAATAGGTTAATATGAGTTAAATTTCGAATCTGGTTATAGAAAATTAATATGTTGTCACATGCAATTTTACAAGATGTGTGTAAAATAATTGGCTATAAAGAAGTCTTTTTGCATGATTTATGGATTTTTGAAGAAAAATAGCATAAATAGTGACATTATTAGTGGAAAATTAATAAAACATAATCTATGACTTAGGAAAAACGTATAATGTTGCATTTTATTATCTTTTTCAGATCTAAAATTGAAAATTTAGTGAAAATAATTTTTCCATGTTTTTTATGATTATTTTATTAAAATCGATAAACCGCAACATTGTTTTTCCGGAAAAATTTCGAAATTTTTAACCAAAGATTTTGAACATTATGAGTGTCATGGAAATTTTTCAGAATGTTCATGAGTTTAAATTTCAAATTTTGAATTTATTTGAAATTTTGTGATTTATTTGAAGTTTAATAGCTTATTTTTGTAATTTTAGTCCATTTATGAACAATTTTATAAGATATGGGTTAATTATGGTCAAATTATTAGTGAAGACTATATTTTGAGTCCTAAGAGGTTAGGGTAATTAACTTATGCATAAATATGAGTTTATGTATTTTTGTGATTATAAAATGTTGAAATCACGCAAATCCGTAAAAACCGAGTAATATACGATATTGGCTAATTAAAAGGCGATTTAGCATAAAATTGAGCATGTTCATACATATTATAATGCTGCATTTTTCTTTATGATTGTCATAATTTTAATTTATGTAATTTTGAATTATGTAATTTTACTTAGTATGGCCTTAGATTTAATTGGTATTTTCCGAAATGTATGGGAATATCGATTCGGTTGTAATTTTATTGTGATCTCGTATCACCGTTTTGTAATTTAATAGATTTATTTTATTTTAGTTACAAATGTATAATAGGAAATTATGTAATTTATTATGTAATTTTATTCATTCCGGAGTTCCCAAAGACGGATTTCTTCAAGAATGGCGATACATAAAGACGGTGTTACCTCGAGATGCGTGCCACAACCGAAGTTCAAGGGACCAATGGAGTTGGTTTCCGAATATGTAATAGTTAAATAGTTTTTCTATTTTAGGAAAGGCCATACTAGGATTTATTTATCTTTATGCTTGCATTTTATTTTATGTCACATGCATCGCTAAATCGCCATAACTTAAACATGCATTTTTATCTTATCGAGTTTATCGACCGTGTCAATTCAAATTATCGTAGTTCACCGCTTTAGTTCACTTAAAACGTGATAGATAATAAATTGGCATGACCTCTCGCTAAAACAATTAATTGAGACATAGCCTTACCAAATAGTAGAAACCATGAAAACCTATTTCGCGAGGGAGTGCACTCGGCTACCCCGGGGTACAAACCTTGTTACGTAGGGGAAGTGGGTGATGAATGTTAATCCACCGAATTCATGTTGATAAGGGATGTATCGGCTACCCCGTGCCCAAGTTGATGTGGGTTTGGATAATGGACACATTTATTCGAAATTTGGATTGAACTCAACAAAAGTAATTGATAAGGGTTGCATCGGCTACCCCGTGCCCTTGTTGATGTGTTTTGGGCTATAGATAAACATTAGAGTAATTTTATCGACCAAGAGTTCTAAAAGTAGAATCGATTAAAAGGTTAATCCACCGAGTTATATTAATGAAGGTTGCATCGGCTACCCCGTGCCTAAGTTGATATGAATTTGGGTCTTGGAATCATTTATCATAGTTGGGTAGAGGTCACTATGTAAATGCTATACTTGTTTTTCCAAGTATTAATAAAACGATAAATGTTAAGTTTTCCACTATTCCGTTTTATATTGTTCTATTTCTTTACCACAATTCATATACGATATCATTTCGATTTTGATAACCAATCTCCATTAAAACATTATAACTAAAGACAAATATGAATTTGCTTCTAAAACCTCAAATGAACCATTGATAAGGATCTCTTGTAAAGAGTATAGATTAAAGTTATTCATTATCAAACAGGTTTTTGATTCTTGACTAACACTTCTACTTACAATGGACTATGTTTCATATGCTTAATTGAATTAAGTACCTTGAAGCGATAAATTATTTTGGTGATTAGATTTTCAGAATTCGTAATTGACCAAAATAACGCAACCACTTCAATGAAAGTTTTAAGACTAAAACGAACAAATGAAGAGTGTTCTTTATGAATTCAATTTTGCTACTCAAAGCAAAGACTCATTGAAATGAGTGGGAGCATTCTCTTAAACCGTTAAGATGAGGACGAGGTTCAAGAAGTAAAGATTATAATGGAATTGATACAAGGTAATGTTAAAAGTAAAGTTGTTGAGAATGACGATACTAAACCTATCAATCCCGACCAATAAGGTTCCATTGTCTTAAATGTTGGACACAAGAAAGGAAACTACCCCAAATTATTGAAGAATCAACAAGTTAGTTGTGGGACATCTAATGGGACCTTCTTCTTTAAATGTTTATTTGATTAAACATAAATTTTGCTAGTACCACTTCGTCAATATTAGAAACCAGTGGAGGTTTTCATCATTGTACTTGATACATAGGATGATTAGAATATGACGACTAGCAACAATAATGTCGAGAGATAGAGTAATTGTGTACTCAATCTAGTTTTTGGATTTAAAGTTGTACTTAATTATGACTATTAAATGCATAAACTCTAAATAAGAATATATAAACTTGTTAAGATACAAAAGAGGTTTTCACTTTTGTGACCCTATACACCACGATTTGATGTATGGCTAGCCCATTATCAAGGTGATTATATTCTAAACCAAACTAGAATAATATATCATGAAGATGATGCAAGACTCAAAATTGGTAACCCAAGATTAAACCTTAAAATTTTGGAATGATGAACGCAAAGAGTTATCGAGTACTCTTGAAACCATTAGATTGCTAATGGTATATGTGTTAGGTTCATATACCTATTATTAGACTCCTCTAATAGTGAACTAATTAACTTGTTAATTATATGTTCTTTAGATCTAGTGCATGCATAACAAAATATAAGATTTATAAGAAAAACAATGTTCCTTACATTGATATGTGTTTCGAAATTATGGGCACAAGTAAGGTCACCTTCCTTCACTTGTTCTTGAGCTTATAATGATGGATGATCCTCCTAAGACTCCAAGTTTAGAAGCCACTCCAATAAATTGCACCCAAGATGAATCCCAAAAATCTCTACTAATATTAACTAGATATGTAGTAGAAATAATACCTTAATAATACTAATATTCTTATATTACTACTTCTAGTAATAGATCTTGTGTATTAGTATTTATTGAGAGCTTTTATGAATTTTGCATGTGAGAAAGCTAGAGAGATATATCAATTTTCAAGCAAAAACAACAAGTGATAAAATGAGCAACCAAATGCCCATTTTATCAAGCCAAAACCGGTGGCTTTGGGACAAAAGAGGAATCTTTTGTCTTTTGTTTTTTGCTCTTGGTTTGTGTAGGTAGTGTGTAGGATTTTATCTTTGTAAGATATGACATGCACAAGTCACTATCATACATTGTTATAACAAATGAACAAGACAAACTAGAGCATCTTTTGCTCTTGTCTTTGGCCGAAATATTGGTCTTATTATGGACCATTTTTGCCTTTTGTCATTTGTCCCACAAATGCTTATAAGTCATATGTTTAACTATCTTACATATTTTATTATTAATGTAATCATTTAACACTTAAATATTACAAATAATAATTTAATATACACTCCACTTTTTGAGTAGTATACTACCATTATATCATCATATAATGGGTCCCATAATTACTAGTTAGTTAAAATTACAACTTCTTGTAACTTTAAATAACTAATTACCTCTACCTCAAAACTTATATTAATACCTCAACTAATTTAGTAATATAACACTTAATTACTAAATTTAATCTTTATTTAATCACATTAAAATAAGACGCAAAATTGCACTCCCATAATTAAGGAATTAATTAATCAGACGCATACAATTAATTAAATAGCTATTTGGGCTTCATCCTATAGGTGTGACCTAAAGGGATCAACTGACCACCACCGTCACACGACAGTAATGTCAAACTCTAGTTAGCCAATCATTACCGATTAATGACGGTCATGATCGTATAAAGAATCATCCCTCACGTATTCTTAATTTGAGATTTAATCATGATATTTAAATCATGTGATCGCACTATTGTTGAGGACACATTTCCCAACAATCTCCCACTTGTCCTCGACAAGTGTGCGTCACCAATTCTCTTGTCCTATTACAATCTCCCACTCAATGTAAGGTGTCTTGCAGGTCGTACTTACATTTGATCATATCTTGAGTGGTTTTCTCGATCCGGAGATTAACGTCCGACCGGAATTATCTATCATAGATGCTTTCCGAGCGTGGCCACGCATTTCCAGTTAACTACTCCTCGAGTGGCCTTGAGATTTCAAACAACCCTGACAAGGGGTGGACAATTCCTATCGCCCTATTCCCTTCGTTCAGCCACAGTCCATCATAACCCAAAATATACCCAGTTTGACCTCGTTTAAGAAATCGTAGAGTATAAATCAAAGCTAATCAGAACTTGTGCCAACTTGGGCGAATAGTCTCTAGTCAAAAGAATTGACTCATAAGAATACTATAGTAGCTTTTGCCACGACCAGGCTTTATGAATTACCAGAACTCTATAAGCGGTCATCGCTCGACGATGATTGTCCCATACGATCGCCTATGTGATCGACTAGTCATCCCATATGACTCTATGGCACTTGAACTTGCCATCAATCGCATCACACTCTAGTCACTTCGAGACGTCACCTCATATAAGTAACTAGGGGCGAATACCATGTTAATCCAGTTCACTTTAATGGGGTTCAATTTGTCTCTACAACCCATTCGGATACGACAAGGTAGCGGGTGAGTTTAATAAAACTCAAACGATAAATGTGATTATCACATATGAACAGTCAATACACTATTACTACTTCATATTCTATAATCTTTAGTGTATTATAACACTAGTTAAAATGCAATACAAGCTTGGCAAGTGGATATACCTGATATCCATATATTCCAACTTAATTAATTGCTATTTCCTTCCATTAAATGTCATCTCTTGATGACATAAATTTCTCAAAGTATATGTCTAGACTTCATACTAGACCTGAGCTCTTTAAATTGAAAGAAGCTCCCATTGTTATCGCATAACTTGTGATAAAGTCATTTGTAGAGCGATTCACCCTTAATCCCTACATTGACTATTTTATCACAATTTACTTAGATTCCTTATGTAGAATTTTGCAATGCGCGAAACTAAAACACATTTCTTAGTTTCTTACTCCTTTGTCAATAAGACATCCTAAGATTTTAACAAATCCCTTATGGTTTGGAAACTAAAGTTTGTGTAACCCTTCAACACCTAACTTAGTTTATCATCCAAACATGTGAACGACTCCTTCCTTAATTCTTCTCAAGAATCTCAAGGATGTTCATTAAAGCTCTCACAAGCCATATCATGGGAATTATCTTGTTATTGACTTATCATACCTTAGGCATATGTTTCATCACAGCACGTGCGTCTGTTGGCATACATAATCGTTCTAATGGCGGAAACATTAGTAATCGATTTCATGTAATCAACAACTTAATGGGTTCAGTGAAAGACTATGATTCCATCATAGTAATTCCACTTTCATCATCATGAATAAGCCATTCAACTTGGTTGTTGTTCAACAGATGCGAAATATCTTATCCTCATAAGACTCTCAACTCTATGCCAATATTCTCTCACATAGATTCAAAATCTAGAATACTTTACATCCCTTTCCATGTCTCCCAATCACTCTTGCCAGAAGAGAGAATTGGTACATTATTCTCAATAAGTAATGTGTTATCTACATATAAGACATGGAGAAACAATTATAGCTCCCACTTAACTTCATGTATATCATGATTCTTCAATCATGTGAATGAAACAATTCACTATAATCACATGACCGAAAAGTATAATCCTTTAATGCTTGCCTAAGACCATCCTGTGATCACTTAAGATAGCTACGCATAATATGTTAGGATTCTTAGATCTCCATCCAAGGATTCGTGTTTCAAACACTTCCTTCTCTAAATTCCCATTTTAGAAAAGCGAATTTAAATCTCATTTGCCATTCTTCATTAAAATGAAATGCGGCAATTTCTAACATAATTTATCTTGATCAACATCTTCATGTAAATCTTATGCATTAATGTACTGTAGAGAACTATTTACTTTTGAGGAGACCCTCGCCTTAAAGTAAATCCACTCTTGAGTAACAATTTTCGGATTGTAATGCTTCGGCTCGTATGTAACAAGGTCATGATACTATTACTTTCACAAAGTAATATTTTTTAAACAATAAGACATGTGCGATAGACTCCCACTGAACTATGGTCTCATACTATCTTCATAGATAATAGTTCAATACCAACTCCCACTCTATTAATTCAATTACTTTCACAAAGTAACATTTCAACTATAAGAGGTGTTTGTGACGATACAATCTTCTCCCACTCTATCTCTCAGAAATACATCTATCTTCTTGAGAGATAGTTTTGTGAGACACAAACATATATATTTTAACGGAGTTTAGCTTTCAAAAGGCCATCCTAACATGGCAGCTTGATAATATACGTGTCTTATCCATGTCATCTGTTTGATAGACTCTCTATTCTAGGTATCTCTTGGTTGACCATCCAATTAGAATTACTAGTCCGTTTTGGATTGCAAATTCCCAAAATTGAGTTCATCAACTCAAACCGACTCATATTAGTTTGATCTTATGGGTAGTGACGCTAGGTCATAATCCATCTTTAATAAATCAAATTTATTACTTAGATCTTTGCCACTACGATTGGGTCGTAATGCTTAGAACTTTATTCAATTGGTTCTCTACATCATTTTAGAAATTTCTCAAATCTCTCAAATGCTTCACTTTTATTAGATTAAGTAAATATACCCTTATCTACTTGAATCATTGGTAAAAGTGACGAAGTAGTCATAAATTCCCCTTGCGGTGATGCTCATTAGAACACATACATCGGCATGTATTAGTCTCAACAAATCACTTGCTGGTGTCCCTTTACCACTAAAGGAAGTACAAATTATATTGCAAAGGAGACAAGATTCGCATATTCCATATGATTGAAAATCAAATGGTTCAATAATTCTAGTCGACACTAGCGTTGAATGCGTTTCTCATTTATGTAACCTAATTGAAAAATCAAATGTACAAATCATTTGGATAACTTGTTATGAGTCTTTTGGTGCGTATTATGTAGATATCTTTACATGAGTTGGAACTGTCTAAAACTTGTGTATCATAAAGATAAGTGACATGGCTCACATCCATGTCAATTTTCAACAAAATACAACAATTGTCTTTGAGGACAAAATATAGATCCTTTCATGTCTCACATTGAAATGATGTTTTAGACTAAGTGGGAACATAATAACAATTATGTAAATCATAACTCAAAGCTATTAGCAAAAACAAGTATATAAATTTCTCTTGAAGTGGCGGCTACCCGAGCTCCATTTCATTGTCGGAGATTCATATCACTCTTGTTCAGCTTTTCCACATTTCCAAGTCCCACTTGGAGTAACAAGCCCAACTTTGATATCTTCTAAATACTTGGGGGCAATATATGCTTCCATTGGCCCATGACATAATGATATTCATGGTAGGATTGGATACCCATCTTGGTTTTGTGGTAGTCTCACTATCAACTTCCAATTCACAATCGGATTTGGGTTTCTTTCCTTTCTTTGCTTTTCCTTTATTAATACCAATACTTCTTACTTTTGCAAGGACACTCTTGCTTGAACTCCCACTTACTTTGATATTTCTCCTTGTTTCATCAAACAAAAAAATATCTTGGAATCTGTGAGATTCCCCTCATTTGATCCTCTTACCTGAGAGGTAGGCATGAGTATGTGAGTGGGAGGTGAAGAGGTAGTAAAAAGACAAAGATTTCCATCCTCACTCAAGCCAACGCGTAATTCTCTAATCGTATCATTGTCATAATCGGAGCATTTTTCATCGTATGATAGGAGCTATGAATTAAGGTGGTGGCGGTAGGAGTATAAGATAAATTCATTGCGAATAATTAACTACAAAATAGGAAATGAAGGAATTAATTATCATCTATCATTTTAATAATAATACTCGTAAATTTAACTACAAGTATTGCATTTATATAGTGACCTCCACCCAACTACATAAATGATTCCGAGATCCAAATTCATATCAACTTAGGCACGGTGAGCCGATTCATCCCTTATTAATATAACTCGGTGGATTAACTCTTTAATCGATTCTACTTTTAGAACTCTCGGTCGATAAAAATTACTCTAATTCTCATCTTTAGCCCGGAACACATGCGACTACGGTCAACAATACTTCCGTTGAGCTCAATCCAAATTTCGATGTAATAACAGTTTATTACCCCACTTCGCCAACGTAACAAGGTTTGTATTACGGTGAAGCCGGATTAACTCCCTTGTGAAATTGGTACTTCATGGGTTTCTACTATTTGGTAAGGCTTTTTCTCAATTTATAATATGTGAGAGGTCTTGTCAATTTATTATCTATCACGTTTTAAGTGAACTAAAGCAGTGAACTACGATAATTATAATTGACACGGTCGATGATTCGATATGAAATGCATGTGTTGTTATGGCGATTTGGCAATGCATGCAACATATTAAAGAAATGCAAAGCAATAAATAAAATTCCTAGTATGGCCTTCCTAAAATAGAAAATCAAATAATCTATTACATATTCGGAAACCAACACCTTTGGTCCCTTGAGTCTTCAATTTGGCACGCCTCCCAAGACACCGTCTTTGTCGGATCACCCTTCCGAATGGCACCGTCTTGAAGATGCTCCAAAATTACAAATAATAATAAAAATACAAAGCTATTCCTATTATACATTTGTAAAATGGAAAAACTACTGAAAATAAAATAAAAGTGATTCGAGATCACATTAAATTACAACCGAATCAATATTCCCTTTCATTACGGGTAATATCGATTAAACTAAGGCCATACTAAGATTAAAATTACATAATTCAAAATTATATATATAAAAGACATTCAACAATTGAAATATGCAGCATTATAATATGTACCTATCATGCAAAATCATGTGCCAAATCGCCCCATTTAACTTATGTCGTACATATAACCCGGTTTCATGGATATGCGTGATAATAACCTTTTAAAATCACTAATTAACACTTAAATCACATCTAAGCTCAAGTTAATTATCCTAACACATTTTAGGACTCAAAAATTAGTCATCACATAATTTTTGACAATAATTCAACTTGATTTAATTTTATGCTCATTTTTGACCTTAAAATCATAATTTATATGAAATAAATCCAAATTAATACATAAAAGTTTCAAAATTTGAATTTTAAATTTTTGAACATTCTGGAATAATTCCATGACCCTCATAATGTCAAAAAACATGGTTAAAATTTTCGAATTAATTTTGAGAAAATATAGTTGCATTTTTATCGTTTTTATCTCATAAAATGTATAAAGTATACGAAAATTAAACCAATAATTTTTACAACTTTAGATCTGATTAGTGGGATATTAATGCAACTTAAAATAATTTTCTCAAGCCATGCAATACGTTTTAGCTAATTTTTGCTAAAATAGTCACTATTTATGCCATTTTTACTCAAAAATCCATAAATCATGCTAAAGAAGATATTTAAATCTAGAAATTTACATACTCTCTGTAAATATTGCATGTGACATCATATTGAAAGATCATGGCTTAATTCGAAATTTAACTAATTTTAACCATTTTACCTCTTTTAATCCATTTTTATCTCATAAAAATCATAAATCATGCAAAATTAATCAAATTAACTCGTCCTTTTACACACAACTTGTAAAATATGCATGTGAGGTCATATAAATGTTTCAAGGTCAGAAACGAAATTTAACTATTTTTAGCATTTTAATTCCCATTTTAGTCATAAAAATGTAATAAAATGACCAAAAATCCTTAAAATGAGCAATAAATTTCCATGAATCATAAAAATGACCTAAAAACATTTTAGGACCAGAATATATAACATGCATGGTGATTTCGTGGCTTATGCTCATAAATCACAAATTTTTAAGTTTTATATGTTAACCTTTTAACTCGGAAAAACAATAACCGATTATGCATGCAACATCCTTATGCTCTGATACCACTTGTTAGGTTCATATACCTATTATTAGACTCCTCTAATAGTGAACTAATTAACTTGTTAATTATATGTTCTTTAGATCTAGTGCATGCATAACAAAATATAAGATTTATAAGAAAAACAATGTTCCTTACATTGATATGTGTTTCGAAATTATGGGCACAAGTAAGGTCACCTTCCTTCACTTGTTCTTGAGCTTATAATGATGGATGATCCTCCTAAGACTCCAAGTTTAGAAGCCACTCCAATAAATTGCACCCAAGATGAATCCCAAAAATCTCTACTAATATTAACTAGATATGTAGTAGAAATAATACCTTAATAATACTAATATTCTTATATTACTACTTCTAGTAATAGATCTTGTGTATTAGTATTTATTGAGAGCTTTTATGAATTTTGCATGTGAGAAAGCTAGAGAGATATATCAATTTTCAAGCAAAAACAACAAGTGATAAAATGAGCAACCAAATGCCCATTTTATCAAGCCAAAACCGGTGGCTTTGGGACAAAAGAGGAATCTTTTGTCTTTTGTTTTTTGCTCTTGGTTTGTGTAGGTAGTGTGTAGGATTTTATCTTTGTAAGATATGACATGCACAAGTCACTATCATACATTGTTATAACAAATGAACAAGACAAACTAGAGCATCTTTTGCTCTTGTCTTTGGCCGAAATATTGGTCTTATTATGGACCATTTTTGCCTTTTGTCATTTGTCCCACAAATGCTTATAAGTCATATGTTTAACTATCTTACATATTTTATTATTAATGTAATCATTTAACACTTAAATATTACAAATAATAATTTAATATACACTCCACTTTTTGAGTAGTATACTACCATTATATCATCATATAATGGGTCCCATAATTACTAGTTAGTTAAAATTACAACTTCTTGTAACTTTAAATAACTAATTACCTCTACCTCAAAACTTATATTAATACCTCAACTAATTTAGTAATATAACACTTAATTACTAAATTTAATCTTTATTTAATCACATTAAAATAAGACGCAAAATTGCACTCCCATAATTAAGGAATTAATTAATCAGACGCATACAATTAATTAAATAGCTATTTGGGCTTCATCCTATAGGTGTGACCTAAAGGGATCAACTGACCACCACCGTCACACGACAGTAATGTCAAACTCTAGTTAGCCAATCATTACCGATTAATGACGGTCAGTCGACTGTATAAAGAATCATCCCTCACGTATTCTTAATTTGAGATTTAATCATGATATTTAAATCATGTGATCGCACTATTGTTGAGGACACATTTCCCAACAATATGCGTATCTTGTATTCAAAGCAAGATGTCTCGTGCCTTTTGGTTGAAAAGGAGATCGAGGTTGCAAATCATTGATCCAAAATAGGTTGATTATTTTCTTTTACCAACGATTTAAGTTGACCCTAATGTGTTCACTTAATAAGGTAAATAGAGAAATCTTTGAAGAAGTTCAAAGAGTTCAAGGAAACGCGATTTAGTCGTGATGGGATTATCAAAGTGAAGACTTTGATATAAGCCAAAGAAAATGTGATATAGAATCACAAGTTAATCTCTCTTAGCACGCATTATGGATTAATGTGTGGTTGGATAAGAAATCAAACGCTATTCGATATGGTTTGGACTTCAATCAAGTTACTTTGAGTTACTTGATCCTTTTGGGGATTTTATCATTTTTGTCTAGATTATTTTTCCACTAAATCGAATCATATGAGATATGAAATGGTAAGGGTACCATGGTTGTAAGTTTTCACAAGAAACAAATGCTCATTTTCCCTTTTCAATTATCACGAGTACGACGGGTTTTTGCGGCTCGTGAAGCTGTCTTTCTAAAATACAAGTTTATTTTTAGAAGATAGAGTGGGAGAAATTATTCAAGAGCCACAAAGAATGCCACAGAGAATGTTATGTCGCAAGAAACTGGTCTTTCTTGGCTACATGAGACGTTTTGTGTAAGACATTGTTTCTTCAAAAACCTAGGAGGTTAAATTCGTCACTTGCTAAAAATGATGAATTCATGCTACTTTTAAGAAAGTAAAGAGCTTATAACTTACAAAAGAAATTGTTTGATTCAAGTTAATTACTTCTAGAAAGCAATGAACGAATGACTTACATAAGAGTGTTTAAGTCACAACTCAATACAAGGCTTAAAGTCATGAGAATCCGAAATAAAAGGCTTGATTAGTGACAAAGGGTTTTGCACTAATAAAGAGATATTTCAAAGCAAGATTGGTTGCAAAGGGTTTTGCACTAATTGAAATGCTTAAGTCTATTTGGATCTTCTTAAGGATTGTGTTTCATTATGAGGTTATGAAATACGTAGCAAGTGAATCTAAAACCCGCTTCTTTAAAAGAAGGAATGTATTCAATACATGTCATGAGTTTTGTAGATTCTTGCAATCCTAAGATAATGTGGAACTTAAGAGAGGGTCTTAAGTAGGACATCAATGAGTTGGAATCAACATTTTGATCATGCAATAAAACATTTCTCGATAAGTCGAGAAGTTATGTTTATACATGGAGATTAGTGGGAGTTACGGAATTTTTAATTAGTCCGATATGTGGATGACATATTGATCATTGAGAATGATTTAAGACTTTTGGAGTATTATAATACATCTTGAATATCCGGATTTATGAAGATAAATCCACATGATATTAGCGTCGTTAAGAAGTCTTATGTTGATAAGATTCATGACTAGTTCAATTAAATTGAACATATTTGATTGATTTCATTTGCTTTCGCTGCCGAATCAATTAAAAAGAAATGATGTATAACACTTCATATGCTTTGAGTATGATGAACTGTTTTCAAAATCGAATTTAAGTAATCTTTACCAAGTAAGCTATAAAGATTACCCTTAAGTGCTTACAGAAGCATTAAGGCTATGATGCAAAGTGTTTATGATGCAATTTTGTGTAAGGGTGTTACACAAGTGACAATTGACAATTGAGATTGCGCATGGTTTCCGACAAAACCATAATCAAAACACATTAGGATGGTTAAGATACCATTGTGGCAATATTAATTAAGAAGTAGATTTTCTAGAATCGTTCTAGGCAATAAAGAACAATGAGAGATATTTATAACGGAAATTGAGTACACTTGCAATCATGGGATGTGCAAGAAGGAAGAGTCTTGCACACTGCGAAAACAAAGTGGGGGAGCTGTTCTAAGGATAGAAGGCCTATGTCTTGATTGGATCTCGACACGTACTCGGAAAGTTTTGTGATGCAAATGTATACATTACAAAGGAAAACGAGTATGTAGTGAGGTTGAGTAAGGTACAAGAAATTGATAAAACCTACTAACCAAAGCCTTCTCAAAGGCTAAACATGATGAGTCATGTCATTTCAATTGAATTGAAATGAACAACTACGTACAAGATCAAATTAGATTATAGAACATGAAATAGTAATCAGGCATTGACTATTCATATGTGATAATCGCATTTGTCGTTCGAGTTTTACTTTAAAACTCTTTTATTATACTTTGTTACATCCAAACGGGTTGTAGAGACAATTGAACCCCGTTAAAGTGAACACGGATTAGCATTGTATTTGCCCATAGTCACTTGTATGAGGTGACGTCTCGAAGTGACTAGAGTGTGAGGCGATTGATGGCAAGTTCAAGTGCCATAGAGTCATGTGAGATGACTAGTCGATCACATAGGCAGACTGTTAGGAACATTTTGTCGGGCCTAATGACCGCTTATAGAGTTCTGGCAAATTTATATAGCCTGGTCGTGGCGAGAGCTACTATAGTATTCTAATGAGTCGATTCTTTTGACTAAAGACTATTCACCTAAGATGGCACAGCTTCAGATTAACTTTGATTTGTGTTACTACGACCTTCGTAAATGGGGTCAAATGGGCATATTTTGGGTTATGATTGCTGTGGCTAGTCGAAGGGAATGAGTGCGATAGGAATTGTCCACCCCCTTGTCAGGGTTAAAACAATATCTCAGGGCCACTCGAGGAGTAATGAACTGGAAATGCGTGGCCACGCTCGGAAAGTATCTATGATAGATAAGTCCGGTCAATCAGTTATTCTCCAGATCGAGGAAACCACTCTCGATATGATCACTTGCAAGTACGACCTGAAAGACACCTTGCATTGAGTGGGAGATAGTAATAGGACAAGAGAATTGGTGACGCACACTTGTCGAGGACAAGTGGGAGATTGTTGGGAAATGTGTCCTCAACAATAGTGCGATCATGTGATTTAAATATCATTATTAAATCTCATTTAAAAGAATACAATTGGGAAGTAATTTTGTTACTGTCAACTGGTCAACATATATCGGTAATGATTGGCTGACTAGAGTTTGACATTACTGTCGTGTGACGGTGGTGATCAGTTGACCCCCTAGGTCATGCCTATAGGGCAATACTCTTAATTGATCATTTAATTAATCGTATAATGTTACGAGTTAATTAAATTACTTGAAAAATTGACGGACGATTTTGGAAGTAAAATTTACGTATCAAATTGAAATGTGATTAAATGAGATACGGTCTGAGTAATTGAATTGTATCATTACTCGGATGAAATTATTGTTTGAGGAAACAATTAAATTTGAATGAATGATTATAAATACGATTTATAAATTGGTAAAATATTTTGGCACAAGTAATTATGAAATTACTAAGTCAATTTTTGTATGTGACGTATTTTTTATTAATACGTTGATTTTTAACATGTTAAAAATTACATAACAAATTTATGTCACATATGACATGTGACATATTGACATTTGACAAAAATAATATGGATCTCATATTATCATATGTGCCGAAAATGGGAGGTTGTTTAAACAAATATTGTGTTTGTTTAAGTTAGTGGTAAGCATAATGATAATTACTCTAATTTAGGCATGCATACCTAGTGCCTTTTGTGTAAGAGCACAAAGGCCATGCATAGGCCATTTCCTTCCACCCTACCCGGTTCTCCCTTGGAAAGAACAAGGGTTCTTTTTCTTATTTTTCTATTATTCACTATATGGAGTAATGTGTGAAAAATAATCATTCATTCTTATCACAAAAAATTATTTTAGTGAGACAAAAATAATCTCTCTTCCTCTCCTCTTCTCTCAACCGGTTTTGAGAGCCTAAAACCAAACATTTTGGTTCAAATTTTTCATAAGATTAATATTATACTAGATCAAATAATATTAATTAGATTAAGGGTTAGCTTTGGGTATTATTCCTAAGGAGAGATCCTACACTTGGATCTTGTTCTTCCATTAAAGGAAAGCTCAAGAACAAAAGAAAAGGAGACTTCTTTTGTGCCCATTGAACCGAAATACCATTGTAAGAATAATGATTTCTTCTCTATTTTATTATATTGTTTGCATGCATAAAATCCACATTTAATTTTATGACAAATTAATTTCGACATATATGAGTATGTTTGTATGTATAAAGATCTACATTTCCTTCAATTGGTATCAGAGCCACGGTTGTTTGCATGCAAATCGGTTAAAAGTTTTTCCGAGTTACAAGAATAACAAATAAAACTTGTAAATTTTGTGTTATTATGATATATCACGAAATTAATCCATGCATGTTAAAATTTCTGGTCCTAAAATGTTTTAGGATATTTTGGTTAATTTTACGGATTTTTATTGTTCATATTTTACATTAATGGCATTTAAATATGATTTTATGAGTAAAAATGTCATTTTTGGTCTAAAATTAGCTATACTTCGAATTTTAAGTTAACATTACGAGTTACAAGGACTAATGAACAAGGACAAATGGTTCACACAACGAGTCACAAAGACTAATGAAGAAGAACAAATGGCTCACAACGAGTAACATGGACTAATGAACAAGGACAGATGGCTTACACAACGAGTCACATGGACTAATGAACAAGGACAAATGGTTCACACAACGAGTCACAAGGACTAATGAACAAGGAAAAATGGTTCACACAACGAGTCACAAAGACTAATGAACAAGGACAAATGGTTCACACAACGAGTCACAAGGACTAAAGAACAAGGAAAAATAGTTAACTCACTAAGTCACAAGGACTAATGAACATGGTTCACACAACGAGTCACAAGGACTAAAGAACAAGGAAAAATAGTTAACTTACTAAGTCACAAGGACTAATGAACAAGGACAAATGGTTCACACAACGAGTCACAAGGACAAATGGTTAACATAACGAGTTACAAGGCCTAATGAACAAGGACAAATGGATCACACAACGAGTCACAAGGACTAATGAACAAGGACATATAGTTTACACAACGAGTCACAAGGACTAATGAACAAGGACAGATAGTTTACACAACGAGTCACAAGGACTAATGAACAAGGATAAATGGTTCACACAACGAGTCACAAGGTGCAGTGTAATGTACAAGGGTTCAGACAAAAAACAACAAACAAACCAGCAGAAAAAGACAAGATCTCAGGAATGCAATAAACTTGTACTATTTAATAAAATTATGAATTGACCTCCTAAAATCATGAAACTTGGCAGTAAATTACTTTGATATGAGAACTAACTCTGAGTAAATTTCTAGGATTTGTAGGAGACTCAAAGTAGCATAAATACTCCACCGAATCGATCGATAGACACAAATGGACAAAGTGAATGAGATAGTTTGGGATTTGACTGAAAGGAGGGAACTTTGGATATAATTATCAACTGTAAAACCCACAGAATTCTCACAGGGAATTAAGCTAACAATTTGGGGTGTTAGAGTTAAGAGATTCCACAGATAAACACAGGAAAGACTCAACTAAAACAACAAAGCAAAGCTAAACTAACCACAGTCTCAAAGACAGAAAGTTTATACTCTACTAACAGTACTTAATCAATAACCACAGTCTAAGCACAAGGTTATTATCAAGCCCGACTCTAATCTACAGACTAAGCACAAGATTAAGAGGTTTAAATTTGAGAGAATTCTCGGGTTTCATTCATAAATCAGTTGTGTTACAACAAATCTGAGTTGAGGTCCTTATATAGGCCTTTTAGGTTACAAACTTGAAAGAAAACTACATCCAAGAGTCAGGATCCCTCCTCACATGCTGGTAAGAGTCCAAGTACAATATTACAACGGTTTAAAAGCTCTTAATTGTAAAATGGAATGAAAACAAAAGAGAAATGCAGGTGACAAAGTGATAAAGTTGTGGTCCTTTGCCGCATTGCTGGCTTTTTCTGTTGAATGTAGGCACTTGAGGACGAAATGATTGAGTCCTTGGCATTAAAATTGGCTCTAGGTTGTATCTGGTATATGGGAAGACAAGCCAAAAGTTCTTTGTGTGCTTTTTCCTCATGGTTTAGCCAGAAATGGAAAGTTTGCTTTTGTTGTTTGTCATTTGCTGCAGTTCTGTCCAGCTTGGTTTTCTAGGACTTGCATTGTGATTTTCCCTTGGACTTTTCTGAGCCTAGTTTAGTGACCAACCAGCTGGCCATGGTGGCAGCTGGTGGTTGGGCTTGTACTCGTACCTATTAGCCACTAAACTTAGCCCAGTTTGGTTGCTTCCTGAAATGGGTGTGGTGCTGTTTTGGCCTGCTTGCATTTGTGGGGTGTCCTGGTCAGTGGCTCCTGCTGCACAAGGATTAATAAACAAGAACAAATGGCTCACACAACGAGTCACATGGACTAATGAAGAAGGACAAATAGTTTACACAACGAGTCACAAGGACAAATGGTTAACATTACGAGTTACAAGAACTAATGAATAATGATAAATGGTTCACACAACGAGTCACAAGGACTAATGAACAAGGACAAATAGTTTACACAACGAGTCACAAGGAGTAATGAACAAGGACAAATGGTTCACACAACGAGTCACAAGGACAATTGGTTTAAACTATGAGTCACAAGGACTAGAGAACAAGGACAAATGGTTCACACAACGAGTCACAAGGACTAATAAACAAGGACAAATGGTTCACACAACGAGTCACAAGGACAAATGGTTAACATAACGAGTTACAAGGACTAATGAACAAGGACAAATGGTTCACTCAAGGAGTCACAAGGACTATAGAACAAGGACAAATGATTTACACATTGAGTCCTTGTTACAAATGGTTTATACAACTAGTCACAAGGACTAATGAACAAGGACAAATGGTTCACACAACTAGTCACAAGGACAAATGGTTTACACAACGAGTCACAAGGACAAATGCTTAACACAACGAGTCACAAGGACTAATGAACAAGGAAAAATGGTTCACACAACAAGTCACAATAGCAAGGACAAATGGTTTTCAAAACGAATCACACGGACTAATAAACAAGGACAAATGGTTTAAACAACGAGTCACAAGGACTAAAGAAAAAGGACAAATAGTTCACACAACGAGTCACAAGGACAAATGGTTAACATTACGAGTTACAAGGACTAATGAACAAGGATAAATGGTTCACACAACGAGTCACAATGACTAATGAACAAGGACAAATAGTTTACACAATGAGTCACAAGGACTAATGAACAAGGACAAATGGTTCACACAATGAGTCACAAGGACTAGAGAATAAGGACAAATGGTTCACACAACGAGTCACAAGGACTAATGAACAAGGACAAATGGTTCACACAACGAGTCACAAGGACAATTGTTTAACATAACGAGTTACAAGGTGCAACAAAATTTGTGGCATTGTGATTCATTTTTAAGCCAAAAGAAACAGTCCAAGGAAAGGTTCACAATTGAATGCATTTCATCGCTTTTTGAAGTGTCATTACATCAAGTCTAACTTCCAAGCTCTATAACTCAAGTTTTACTCATGCAAATACAATGATTCTTATGTCATTAGAAAGCTTGGGATCTTAGAAAAACGATGGATTTTGAATCACCTCCATATCAGGTCTATAGCTTGAGATATGGCTGATGCAAACAGACTGCGCATTTCTGGACAGCCCATGACCTACGTGCACTAAAAGTTCAATAACTCGAGATTTACTCAACGTCTTAGGTTGATTCTTTTTGGAGGTGAAAGTTAGCTCCATTAGCTTTCAAATGAGCTATCATGGGCCCTGATATTCGTCCTGAGCTAAGAGATATGCCTCTTCCAAAATGCGTCTGATTTCCTAAGATGCTCTCCAAACCCGGTTTTGAACCGTCACCAACAATCGAGGTCCAACTTCAATTCCGTCTAAGAAGTCATGCCTCCAACCGCCCTATTTCACATCTTTGGTGAGTTTAGGATGTTTTTGTGTAGGATCTTTTATCTCCAAGGGTTACCATTCAGAAATTATTTGAAGAACTAAAGCAAAGGTACAAGGGGACCCGGTTTTGAACAATGAGCTAAATGTCGCTATCAATCTTTCCTCTTTTGATCCAACAAAGCTCAAGAGACTTTTTGGGAGCTGAATAGGAGTCATACACGGTTCCACAAGCCTCCAATCAGTCCATATAATCATAAATAAGAAGTTGAGCTACAAACAAGGAAGATTGGACTATTAGTTTACTTTATCATTTCTTTGCTTTATGTCATTTTCAATTTCAGCATTGTAAGAGCCCTAGGCTGCTGTTTTTATGTCCTTTTAGCTGCTCATTTTGTGGCCCTTAGATGTAACTTGTAATTAAGGGTCAAGATTGTAAGCCTTGGTCTATATAAACCAAGTTAGACATATGAGAAAATCAGATTGGAGTTAATGAAAATTATGAGTTTTATGAGGTTTCTCAAAACCCTTGATTAGTTCTTTGCTTAGTGCTAGAACAACTCCATTACTTAGTGTTTGGGGTCGTGTATCTTGGTTTGCTTTGTGATCTGACCAAGTGCATAAGGGGATTAGTTCTTGCTTTGTGATCTTGAACAACATCCCGAGTCTTGAGATTGCTTTGTGATCTTCTCAAGTCATATCCCGAGTCTTGTTATTGTTTTGTGTCAAAACAGTCCCAAAGTTTCTGTTTTGTTGCCTTAAGTTATTGTGGGAATTGTTATTTGAATGTTTAGTTCATAAGCATTTAAGTTACAATCTTATTTCCATTGCTTTCTTTCAAAGTTATCAAGCTATTTAGGATCTTATATTCGTCCAAAACAGGCTGTTTCGTGCCTTGCTTTGGTTGAATCGTTTATTAGCTTCTAAATGTGTCCTTATATAGCTTGTTGGTCCTTAAAACAATCCATCTAAGTGTCCAAATCGAGTCCTTTGTTGAGTCTAATTCTGTCCAAGTTAGTTCTTGTTTTCGAGTCTTATATGTCCAAAAATCAAGTCCTAAGAGTTTTACTCCAAATTGGTATCAGAGCTTTGGTTGAGTGTTCATCTTTCCTAACTACATCTAAAACTACAAAAACAACCCAATGAGTGAAGAGAGGTTTTCAAAGCTTTGGTTTGTTTCTTGAAAATCAGTTTTACTTAAGTTGTTGTGATTCTGATTTTTCATGGGAAAATCAGTAGCTATTGGTGTTGTATCCTATGTTCCATGCTCAAAGATGAAGCCTTGTGATCTTGGTTCTATTTCCAAGTCATTAGAAGCAGCTATGGTGAAGTTGCAAGCTCTAACAAAAGGGTATGAAGGTGATGTGCATACAAGGAGTGCAACAAGTACCCATGGGGTTCCAAGGGAACCAAAACCTCCTGATTTGTACCAAGGAGAACACCTCCTGCCCTATGAGTGTTCTAATTCCTCTCCTACCCTTAGAAGCAAAGGTAACACACCATTACTTCCTTCCTTTAATGGTGAAAACAGTAGAGCATTTGTGTCTTGGTTGTTTGATGTTGAATGCTATTTCGAGAACAAGTGTTTTTCTGATAAAGAGAAGTGTAAACTGGTTGTGTCTTCTTTAAAGGGTGTTGCTTTGTTGTGGTATAATACTCTTACATTTTTAAGGAGGATGGAAGGGAAGGGTAGAATATGTTCTTGGTTTAAACTTGAAAGGAACATGAGATTAAAGTTTCTACCTTCTTCTACCATGGGTAATTTGTTGGCTGAACTTAAGACCCTTAAACAAAATTCCTTGAGTGTTCATGAGTATGCTAGATTATTTGAGGAATTATACTTTGTGTGTGACAATGAAGTAAGTTCTTTTCTAAAGGGAATCAGATTTTACAATGGCTTGAAATCTGAAATTGCTAGGAGGATTAAATTAGAAATGATGCATTCATATGGTGAATTGCTTGAGTTGGCTTTGTGTGCGGAGAAGAGCTTAGCAAGGCCTGAAAACCTGGCTTTAGCTAAAAAGGAATGTTTAGCGGTAACCAAAACAGTTGGGATAGAGGAGAGTTTAGACCAAGGAATTGTCATGCCATGCTTAAACATTGCTTGTCCTAAGTCTAAGTCCCTTGAGCCAAAGGTCATGAGCACTTATGCTAAAATGAATAGCTCATGTAGTGCTATCTTTGAGAACCCATGTCTTGAAACAAAAACCCCCTTCAACTCATTACATGAGCCTACTAGTGAGGAGAAGAGTAGCTATACCCTTACCCATGGAGCCATCAATGACCAAGCTACTGATTTGGGGCCTAGAGAAGTGATTGTTGACCAAGGACTACTTAGCCTTCAAACCATGGAGTTTGGACAGTCCATGATCATGTTCAATGGTGGGACTTGTTCGGATTCAAGCAAGGGTAAAGCAAGAGGAGAGTCTTGGGTTGTTCCATACTCGAGTGTACCAAATCCGACCTCCTACATCAGCCATGGTTCTTGCTTCAAAAGCTACATCTTGGGAGCATGCCAACCGAGTAAGGAGCAACCTCAAACATCCTTAGAGCCTGATTTGTCCAAGAACTTTGGTGACAAGAGAGTAACAACACCTCTCTTGCCATACACAATTCTGGTCTATGATCCGGGAGGAAGTCATGATAATCCATCTCTTGAGGTGTGTGTGGTCTTATTGTGAAGAGGTTGAAGATGACAATGTCGAGAAATTGAGGGCAAATTCTTTTGAAGAAAGGGAGTTTGCAACAAAATTTGTTGCATTGTGATTCATTTTTAAGCCAAAAGAAACAGTCCAAGGAACGGTTCATAATTGAATGCATTTCATCGCTTTTTGAAGTGTCATTACATCAAGTCTAAATTCCAAGCTCTATATCTCAAGTTTTACTCATGCAAATACAATGATTCTTATGTCATTAGAAAGCTTGGGATCTTAGAAAAACGATGGATTTTGAATCACCTCCATATCAGGTCTATAGCTTGAGATATGGCTGATGCAAACAGACTGCGCATTTCTGGACAGCCCATGACCTACGTGCACTAAAAGTTCAATAACTCGAGATTTACTCAACGTCTTAGGTTGATTCTTTTTGGAGGTGAAAGTTAGCTCCCTTAGCTTTCAAATGAGCTATCATGGGCCCTGATATTCGTCCTGAGCTAAGAGATATGCCTCTTCCAAAATGCGTCTGATTTCCTAAGATGCTCTCCAAACCCGGTTTTGAACCGTCACCAACAATCGAGGTCCAACTTCAATTCCGTCTAAGAAGTCATGCCTCCAACCGCCCTATTTCACATCTTTGGTGAGTTTAGGATGTTTTTGTGTAGGATCTTTTATCTCCAAGGGTTACCATTCAGAAATTATTTGAAGAACTAAAGCAAAGGTACAAGGGGACCCGGTTTTGAACAATGAGCTAAATGTCGCTATCAATCTTTCCTCTTTTGATCCAACAAAGCTCAAGAGACTTTTTGGGAGCTGAATAGGAGTCATACACGGTTCCACAAGCCTCCAATTAGTCCATATAATCATAAATAAGAAGTTGAGCTACAAACAAGTAAGATTGGACTATTAGTTTACTTTATCATTTCTTTGCTTTATGTCATTTTCAATTTCAGCATTGTAAGAGCCCTAGGCTGCTGTTTTTATGTCCTTTTAGCTACTCATTTTGTGGCCCTTAGATGTAACTTGTAATCAAGGGTCAAGATTGTAAGCCTTGGTCTATATGAACCAAGTTAGACATATGAGAAAATCAGATTGGAGTTAATGAAAATTATGAGTTTTATGAGGTTTCTCAAAACCCTTGATTAGTTCTTTGCTTAGTGCTAGAACAACTCCATTACTTAGTGTTTGGGGTCGTGTATCTTGGTTTGCTTTGTGATCTGACCAAGTGCATAAGGGGATTAGTTCTTGCTTTGTGATCTTGAACAACATCCCGAGTCTTGAGATTGCTTTGTGATCTTGTCAAGTCATATCCCGAGTCTTGTTATTGTTTTGTGTCAAAACAGTCCCAAAGTTTCTGTTTTGTTGCCTTAAGTTATTGTGGGAATTGTTATTTGAATGTTTAGTTCATAAGCATTTAAGTTACAATCTTATTTCCATTGCTTTCTTTCAAAGTTATCAAGCTATTTAGGATCTTATATTCGTCCAAAACAGGCTGTTTCGTGCCTTGCTTTGGTTGAATCGTTTATTAGCTTCTAAATGTGTCCTTATATAGCTTGTTGGTCCTTAAAACAATCCATCTAAGTGTCCAAATCGAGTCCTTTGTTGAGTCTAATTATGTCCAAGTTAGTTCTTGTTTTCGAGTCTTATATGTCCAAAAATCAAGTCCTAAGAGTTTTACTCCACAAGGACTAATGAACAAGGACAAATGTTTCACTCAACGAGTCACAAGGACTAAAGAACAAGGACAAATGATTTACACATTGAGTCCTTGTTACAAATGGTTTATAGAACGAGTCACAAGGACTAATGAACAAGGACAAATGGTTCACACAACTAGTCACAAGGACAAATGGTTTACACAACGAGTCACAAGGACAAATGCTTAACACAACGAGTCACAAGGACTAATGAACAAGGATAAATGGTTCACACAACGAGTCACAATGACTAATGAACAAGAACAAATGGCTCACACAACGAGTCACATGGATTAATGAACAAGGACAAATGGTTTACACAACGAGTCACAAGGAGAAATGGTTAACATTACGAGTTACAAGGACTAATGAACAAGGACAAATGGTTCACACAACGAGTCACAATAACAAAGACAAAGGGTTTACACAACGAGTCACAAGGACTAATAAACAAGGACTAATGGTTTAAACAACGAGTCACAAGGACTAAAGAGCAAGGACAAATGGTTCACACAACGAGTCACAAGGACAAATGGTTAACATTACGAGTTACAAGGACTAATGAACAAGGATAAATGGTTCACACAACGAGTCACAAGGACTAATGAACAAGGACAAATGGTTTACACAACGAGTCACAAGGACTAATGAACAAGGACAATTGGTTCACACAACGAGTCACAAGGACTAATGAACAAGGACAATTGGTTTAAATAATGAGTCACAAGGACTAATGAACAAGGACAAATGGTTCACACAACGAGTCACAAGGACAAATGGTTAACATAACGAGTTACAAGGACTAATGAACAAGGACAAATGTTTCACTCAACGAGTCACAAGGACTAAAGAACAAGGACAAATGGTTCACACAACTAGTCACAAGGACAAATGGTTTACACAACGAGTCACAAGGACAAATGCTTAACACAACGAGTCACAAGGACTAATGAACAAGTATAAATGGTTCACACAACGAGTCACAATGACTAATGAACAAGAACAAATGGCTCACACAACGAGTCACATGGATTAATGAACAAGGACAAATGGTTCACACAACGAGTCACAAGGACATATGGTTAACATAACGAATTACAAGGACTAATGAACAAGGACAAATGGTTCACACAACTAGTCACAAGGACAAATGGTTTACACAACGAGTCACAAGGACAAATGCTTAACACAACGAGTCACAAGGACTAATGAACAAGTATAAATGGTTCACACAACGAGTCACAATGACTAATGAACAAGAACTAATGGCTCACACAACGAGTCACATGGATTAATGAACAAGGACAAATGGTTTACACAACGAGTCACAAGGAGAAATGGTTAACATTACGAGTTACAAGGACTAATGAACAAGGACAAATGGTTCACACAACGAGTCACAAGGTGTAGAATAATAAGGGGGGTCTATCAATTTTTTGAGCTTGGAAAAAACAGTCCGTGAAAGTGTTCAAATTCCCGTTTTCAATTCTTATCATTTCTCGAAGGATGGACACATTTTTGTATGCAACAACAATTACCAACAACATTTTGCAATAACTGGCCAGAAATTAATCCTTGGCAGCCGGTCCATTCAAGAAGCAAAGAAGAGCTCAAAAATGCAAGATTCCAAAGGACAAATGACCTCATATGGTCCCCCTTATTACAAGCAAAATGCCAAGCAATTGAAGGACCATTGGACAGCTTTTGAAAGCTGCCAAGACCCTCCAAATCTGCTTTTGCCACCGTGCTCTATGCTGCCACAAGAGCTGCCATTTTGTCCTCCTTTTTGCATTATTTTCAACTTTGTATTTTGTCCATTTCCTCTTTAAATTGTAACCCTTAGATGTAGCTTTTAGATTATGTTGAAATGAAAAACTGAGAGTTTTCTCGAAATTGAATCTCTTTAACTTGTGCATCTTGCTTAGTTAAGAGTCAGGCTTAGTGATACCTTGTGCTTGCTTAGGTATTGATTAAGGACCTGGTGGCAAGGCTTGAACAAAATCTGTGCTTGCTTGATTTGTCCGAGTCTTGTTGTTAAGCTTAAACTGAAATAATCTGTGCTTGCTTGATTATTTCAGCCTAAGTTTAGAATAATAAGGGGGGTCTATCAATTTTTTGAGCTTGGAAAAAACAGTCCGTGAAAGTGTTCAAATTCCCGTTTTCAATTCTTATCATTTCTCGAAGGATGGACACATTTTTGTATGCAACAACAATTACCAACAACATTTTGCAATAAGCGGCCGTAAATTAATCCTTGGCAGCCGGTCCATTCAAGAAGCAAAGAAGAGCTCAAAAATGCAAGATTCCAAAGGACAAATGACCTCATATGGTCCCCCTTATTACAAGCAAAATGCCAAGCAATTGAAGGACCATTGGACAGCTTTTGAAAGCTGCCAAGACCCTCCAAATCTGCTGCCGGCCGTGCTCTATCTTTGCCACAAGAGCTGCCATTTTGTCCTCCTTTTTGCATTATTTTCAACTTTGTATTTTGTCCATTTCCTCTTTAAATTGTAACCCTTAGATGTAGCTTTTAGATTGATGGTTGAGATGTAGTTTGAGACTCTATATAAAGAGCTCCAACCCTTGTAACAAATGAGATTGGATGAATCAAAAAAACAAAGTTTGTTGTGTCAAAACACAATGTTTAGAGTTTGCCTAAGGGCTACTCTTGTTAGTGAGGATAGTTTAATTTTGTGCTTGCTTAAATTAAACTAAACTTGCTGTCCGGAATTAAGAGCTAATCTTGTGCTTGCTTAGCTTAGTTCTTAATTCTTATCTTGCTTGATTTAGGGAGTTAAACTTGTGCTTGCTTAGTTTAACTTTCTAAATCGAGTGCTTGAGTTGGGGAGTTAAACTTGTGCTTGCTTAGTTTAACTTTTCAAATCAAGGAGCTTGTGTAATTTCTCTACCATGTGCTTGCTTTGGGGATTAATTTCACATTCATATCTTTCTTTTTATGTTCAACAAAACAAGGAAATAAGAGTCCCAATTTGAACAGCCCAAAACCGAGACAAACCTCAATGTAAACGGCCTGTTTTGAGTCGTTTTTGGTGTTGTTTCTCGACTTGAGTTGTTATTTAACTAGTTTGCAACGGTCCCTTGCAACGTTGCAATCGTGTTGTTTTTTTTGAACCTTGTTTTTACCTTGTTTTTTTCGCTGTTTTTAAAGGATTTGACAAAGGGAGAAACTGTTTTTTTTTAAGTATGCCAAATTCGTGCATACCCTATGGTGGCTCCATTGCAATTCGTAAGGACCCTAGGGGTTTACACCGCAAATTCTGTATCGAGCTTAGGCTCTTGCATTTTCTTAAATCAAGACGGTCTTGGAAAAAACGAGAGATCGTGGGTGTGCAACGGAGCTTCCTTTCAAACCTGTGCTTGCTTGGTTTGTAGGTACTACCTTATGCCTGTTAAGGGTGCTTGTGCTTGCTTAGTGCCTTGGATAAGGATAGTTAGCAAGAGAGTTCTAAATCTGTGCTTGCTTGATTAGAATCGATCTTGTTATTGTCTTCTTCATCACCCATACTTTTATTTTTCTGAAATTGTTTTGTTCCTTTTTTCCTTTCTTTTGAACAACAAAATTTGAGGACAAATTTCTTTTAACAAGGGGAGTGTTGTAGAATAATAAGGGGGGTCTATCAATTTTTTGAGCTTGGAAAAAACAGTCCGTGAAAGTGTTCAAATTCCCGTTTTCAATTCTTATCATTTCTCGAAGGATGGACACATTTTTGTATGCAACAACAATTACCAACAACATTTTGCAATAACTGGCCAGAAATTAATCCTTGGCAGCCGGTCCATTCAAGAAGCAAAGAAGAGCTCAAAAATGCAAGATTCCAAAGGACAAATGACCTCATATGGTCCCCCTTATTACAAGCAAAATGCCAAGCAATTGAAGGACCATTGGACAGCTTTTGAAAGCTGCCAAGACCCTCCAAATGCTGCTGCCAGCCGTGCTCTATGCTGCCACAAGAGCTGCCATTTTGTCCTCCTTTTTGCATTATTTTCAACTTTGTATTTTGTCCATTTCCTCTTTAAATTGTAACCCTTAGATGTAGCTTTTAGATTGATGGTTGAGATGTAGTTTGAGACTCTATATAAAGAGCTCCAACCCTTGTAACAAATGAGATTGGATGAATCAAAAAAACAAAGTTTGTTGTGTCAAAACACAATGTTTAGAGTTTGCCTAAGGGCTACTCTTGTTAGTGAGGATAGTTTAATTTTGTGCTTGCTTAAATTAAACTAAACTTGCTGTCCGGAATTAAGAGCTAATCTTGTGCTTGCTTAGCTTAGTTCTTAATTCTTATCTTGCTTGATTTAGGGAGTTAAACTTGTGCTTGCTTAGTTTAACTTTCTAAATCGAGTGCTTGAGTTGGGGAGTTAAACTTGTGCTTGCTTAGTTTAACTTTTCAAATCAAGGAGCTTGTGTAATTTCTCTACCATGTGCTTGCTTTGGGGATTAATTTCACATTCATATCTTTCTTTTTATGTTCAACAAAACAAGGAAATAAGAGTCCCAATTTGAACAGCCCAAAACCGAGACAAACCTCAATGTAAACGGCCTGTTTTGAGTCGTTTTTGGTGTTGTTTCTCGACTTGAGTTGTTATTTAACTAGTTTGCAACGGTCCCTTGCAACGTTGCAATCGTGTTGTTTTTTTTGAACCTTGTTTTTACCTTGTTTTTTTCGCTGTTTTTAAAGGATTTGACAAAGGGAGAAACTGTTTTTTTTAAGTATGCCAAATTCGTGCATACCCTATGGTGGCTCCATTGCAATTCGTAAGGACCCTAGGGGTTTACACTGCACAAGGACTAAAGAACAAGGAAAAATAGTTAACTCACTAAGTCACAAGGACTAATGAACAAGGACAAATGGTTCACACAACGAGTCATAAGGACATATGGTTAACATAACGAATTACAAGGACTAATGAACAAGGACAAATGGTTCACACAACTAGTCACAAGGACAAATGGTTTACACAACGAGTCACAAGGACAAATGCTTAACACAACGAGTCACAAGGACTAATGAACAAGTATAAATGGTTCACACAACGAGTCACAATGACTAATGAACAAGAACTAATGGCTCACACAACGAGTCACATGGATTAATGAACAAGGACAAATGGTTTACACAACGAGTCACAAGGAGAAATGGTTAACATTACGAGTTACAAGGACTAATGAACAAGGACAAATGGTTCACACAACGAGTCACAAAGACTAATGAAGAAGAATAAATGGCTCACAACGAGTCACATGGACTAATGAACAAGGACAAATGGCTCACACAACGAGTCACATGGACTAATGAACAAGGACAAATGGTTCACACAACGAGTCACAAGGACTAAAGAACAAGGAAAAATGGTTCACACAACGAGTCACAAGGACTAATGAACAAGGACAAATGGTTCACACAACGAGTCACAAGGACTAAAGAACAAGGAAAAATAGTTAACTCACTAAGTCACAAGGACTAATGAACAAGGACAAATGGTTCACACAACGAGTCACAAGGACAAATGGTTAACATAACGAGTTACAAGGACTAATGAACAAGGACAAATGGATCACACAACGTGTCACAAGGACTAATGAACAAGGACATATAGTTTACACAACGAGTCACAAGGACTAATGAACAAGGACAGATAGTTTACACAACGAGTCACAAGGACTAATGAACAAGGACAAATGGTTCACACAACGAGTCACAAGGACTAATGAACAAGAACAAATGGCACACACAACGTGTCACATGGACTAATGAAGAAGGACAAATAGTTTACACAACGAGTCACAAGGACAAATGGTTAACATTACGAGTTACAAGAACTAATGAATAAGGATAAATGGTTCACACAACGAGTCACAAGGACTAATGAGCAAGGACAAATAGTTTACACAATGAGTCACAAGGACTAATGAACAAGGAAAAATGGTTCACACAACGAGTCACAAGGACAATTGGTTTAAACTATGAGTCCTAAGGACTAGAGAACAAGGACAAATGGTTCACACAACGAATCACAAGGACTAATAAACCAGGACAAATGGTTCACACAACGAGTCATAAGGACAAATGGTTAACATAACGAGTTACAAGGACTAATGAACAAGGACAAATGGTTAACTCAAGGAGTCACAAGGACTATAGAACAAGGACAAATGATTTACACATTGAGTCCTTGTTACAAATGGTTTATACAACTAGTCACAAGGACTAATGAACAAGGACAAATGGTTCACACAACTAGTCACAAGGACAAATGGTTTACACAACGAGTCACAAGAACAAATGCTTAACACAACGAGTCACAAGGACTAATGAACAAGGAAAAATGGTTCACACAACAAGTCACAATAACAAGGACAAATGGTTTTCAAAACGAATCACAAGGACTAATAAACAAGGACAAATGGTTTAAACAACGAGTCACAAGGACTAAAGAAAAAGGACAAATAGTTCACACAACGAGTCACAAGGACAAATGGTTAACATTACGAGTTACAAGGACTAATGAACAAGGACAAATGGTTCACACAACGAGTCACAATAACAAAGACAAAGGGTTTACACAACGAGTCACAAGGACTAATAAACAAGGACTAATGGTTTAAACAACGAGTCACAAGGACTAAAGAGCAAGGACAAATGGTTCACACAACGAGTCACAAGGACAATTGGTTAACATTACGAGTTACAAGGACTAATGAACAAGGATAAATGGTTCACACAACGAGTCACAAGGACTAATGAACAAGGACAAATGGTTTACACAACGAGTCACAAGGACTAATGAACAAGGACAATTGGTTCACACAATGAGTCACAAGGACTAATGAACAAGGACAATTGGTTTAAATAATGAGTCACAAGGACTAATGAACAAGGACAAATGGTTCACACAACGAGTCACAAGGACAAATGGTTAACATAACGAGTTACAAGGACTAATGAACAAGGACAAATGTTTCACTCAACGAGTCACAAGGACTAAAGAACAAGGACAAATGGTTCACACAACTAGTCACAAGGACAAATGGTTTACACAACGAGTCACAAGGACAAATGCTTAACACAACGAGTCACAAGGACTAATGAACAAGTATAAATGGTTCACACAACGAGTCACAATGACTAATGAACAAGAACAAATGGCTCACACAACGAGTCACATGGATTAATGAACAAGGACAAATGGTTCACACAACGAGTCACAAGGACATATGGTTAACATAACGAATTACAAGGACTAATGAACAAGGACAAATGGTTCACACAACTAGTCACAAGGACAAATGGTTTACACAACGAGTCACAAGGACAAATGCTTAACACAACGAGTCACAAGGACTAATGAACAAGTATAAATGGTTCACACAACGAGTCACAATGACTAATGAACAAGAACTAATGGCTCACACAACGAGTCACATGGATTAATGAACAAGGACAAATGGTTTACACAACGAGTCACAAGGAGAAATGGTTAACATTACGAGTTACAAGGACTAATGAACAAGGACAAATGGTTCACACAACGAGTCACAAGGACTAAAGAACAAGGAAAAATAGTTAACTCACTAAGTCACAAGGACTAATGAACAAGGACAAATGGTTCACACAACGAGTCATAAGGACATATGGTTAACATAACGAATTACAAGGACTAATGAACAAGGACAAATGGTTCACACAACTAGTCACAAGGACAAATGGTTTACACAACGAGTCACAAGGACAAATGCTTAACACAACGAGTCACAAGGACTAATGAACAAGTATAAATGGTTCACACAACGAGTCACAATGACTAATGAACAAGAACTAATGGCTCACACAACGAGTCACATGGATTAATGAACAAGGACAAATGGTTTACACAACGAGTCACAAGGAGAAATGGTTAACATTACGAGTTACAAGGACTAATGAACAAGGACAAATGGTTCACACAACGAGTCACAAAGACTAATGAAGAAGAATAAATGGCTCACAACGAGTCACATGGACTAATGAACAAGGACAAATGGCTCACACAACGAGTCACATGGACTAATGAACAAGGACAAATGGTTCACACAACGAGTCACAAGGACTAAAGAACAAGGAAAAATGGTTCACACAACGAGTCACAAGGACTAATGAACAAGGACAAATGGTTCACACAACGAGTCACAAGGACTAAAGAACAAGGAAAAATAGTTAACTCACTAAGTCACAAGGACTAATGAACAAGGACAAATGGTTCACACAACGAGTCACAAGGACAAATGGTTAACATAACGAGTTACAAGGACTAATGAACAAGGACAAATGGATCACACAACGTGTCACAAGGACTAATGAACAAGGACATATAGTTTACACAACGAGTCACAAGGACTAATGAACAAGGACAGATAGTTTACACAACGAGTCACAAGGACTAATGAACAAGGACAAATGGTTCACACAACGAGTCACAAGGACTAATGAACAAGAACAAATGGCACACACAACGTGTCACATGGACTAATGAAGAAGGACAAATAGTTTACACAACGAGTCACAAGGACAAATGGTTAACATTACGAGTTACAAGAACTAATGAATAAGGATAAATGGTTCACACAACGAGTCACAAGGACTAATGAGCAAGGACAAATAGTTTACACAATGAGTCACAAGGACTAATGAACAAGGAAAAATGGTTCACACAACGAGTCACAAGGACAATTGGTTTAAACAATGAGTCACAAGGACTAGAGAACAAGGACAAATGGTTCACACAACGAGTCACAAGGACTAATGAACAAGGACAAATGGTTCACCTAACGAGTCACAAGGACAAATGGTTAACATAACGAGTTAAAATGACTAATGAACAAGGACAAATGGTTCACTCAACGAGTCACAAGGACTAAAGAACAAGGACAAATGATTTACACTTTAAGTACTTGTTACAAATGGTTTATAGAACGAGTCACAAGGACTAATGAACAAGGACAAATGGTTAACATAACGAGTTACAAGGACTAATGAACAAGGTCAAATGGATCACACAACGTGTCACAAGGACTAATGAACAAGGACATATAGTTTACACAACGAGTCACAAGGACTAATGAACAAGGACAGATAGTTTACACAACGAGTCACAAGGACTAATGAACAAGGACAAATGGTTCACACAACGAGTCACAAGGACTAATGAACAAGAACAAATGGCTCACACAACGAGTGACATGGACTAATGAAGAAGGCCAAATAGTTTACACAACGAGTCACAAGGACAAATGGTTAACATTACGAGTTACAAGAACTAATGAATAAGGATAAATGGTTCACACAACGAGTCACAAGGACTAATGAACAAGGACAAATAATTTACACAACGAGTCACAAGGACTAATGAACAAGGACAAATGGTTCACACAACGAGTCACAAGGACAATTGGTTTAAACTATGAGTCCTAAGGACTAGAGAACAAGGACAAATGGTTCACACAACGAGTCACAAGGACTAATAAACAAGGACAAATGGTTCACACAACGAGTCATAAGGCAAATGGTTAACATAACGAGTTACAAGGACTAATGAACAAGGACAAATGGTTCACTCAAGGAGTCACAAGGACTATAGAACAAGGACAAATGATTTACACATTGAGTCCTTGTTACAAATGGTTTATACTAGTCACAAGGACTAATGAACAAGGACAAATGGTTCACACAACTAGTCACAAGGACAAATGGTTTACACAACGAGTCACAAAGACAAATGCTTAACACAACGAGTCACAAGGACTAATGAACAAGGAAAAATGGTTCACACAACAAGTCACAATAACAAGGACAAATGGTTTACAAAACGAATCACAAGGACTAATAAACAAGGACAAATGGTTTAAACAACGAGTCACAAGGACTAAAGAAAAAGGCCAAATAGTTCACACAACGAGTCACAAGGACAAATGGTTAACATTACGAGTTACAAGGACTAATGAACAAGGATAAATGGTTCACACAACGAGTCACAATGACTAATGAACAAGGACAAATAGTTTACACAACGAGTCACAAGGACTAATGAACAAGGACAAATGGTTCACACAATGAGTAACAAGGACTAGAGAACAAGGACAAATGGTTCACACAACGAGTCACAAGGACTAATGAACAAGGACAAATGGTTCACACAACGAGTCACAAGGACAAATGGTTAACATAACGAGTTACAAGGACTAATGAACAAGGACAAATGTTTCACTCAACGAGTCACAAGGACTAAAGAACAAGGACAAATGATTTACACATTGAGTCCTTGTTACAAATGGTTTATAGAACGAGTCACAAGGACTAATGAACAAGGACAAATGGTTCACACAACTAGTCACAAGGACAAATGGTTTACACAACGAGTCACAAGGACAAATGCTTAACACAACGAGTCACAAGGACTAATGAACAAGGATAAATGGTTCACACAACGAGTCAAAATGACTAATGAACAAGAACAAATGGCTCACACAACGAGTCACATGGATTAATGAACAAGGACAAATGGTTTACACAACGAGTCACAAGGAGAAATGGTTAACATTACGAGTTACAAGGACTAATGAACAAGGACAAATGGTTCACACAACGAGTCACATGGACTAATGAACAAGGACAAATGGTTTACACAACGAGTCATAAGGACTAATGAGCAAGGAAAAATGGTTCACACAATAAGTCACAATAACAAGGACAAAGGGTTTACACAACGAGTCACAAGGACTAATAAACAAGGACTAATGGTTTAAACAACGAGTCACAAGGACTAAAGAACAAGGACAAATGGTTCACACAACGAGTCACAAGGACAAATGGTTAACATAACGAGTTACAAGGACTAATGAACAAGGACAAATGGTTCACTCAAGGAGTCACAAGGACTATAGAACAAGGACAAATGATTTACACATTGAGTCCTTGTTACAAATGGTTTATACAACTAGTCACAAGGACTAATGAACAAGGACAAATGGTTCACACAACTAGTCACAAGGACAAATGGTTTACACAACGAGTCACAAAGACAAATGCTTAACACAACGAGTCACAAGGACTAATGAACAAGGAAAAATGGTTCACACAACAAGTCACAATAACAAGGACAAATGGTTTACAAAACGAATCACAAGGACTAATAAACAAGGACAAATGGTTTAAACAACGAGTCACAAGGACTAATGAAAAAGGCCAAATAGTTCACACAACGAGTCACAAGGACAAATGGTTAACATTACGAGTTACAAGGACTAATGAACAAGGATAAATGGTTCACACAACGAGTCACAATGACTAATGAACAAGGACAAATAGTTTACACAACGAGTCACAAGGACTAATGAACAAGGACAAATGGTTCACACAATGAGTAACAAGGACTAGAGAACAAGGACAAATGGTTCACACAACGAGTCACAAGGACTAATGAACAAGGACAAATGGTTCACACAACAAGTCACAAGGACAAATGGTTAACATAACGAGTTACAAGGACTAATGAACAAGGACAAATGTTTCACTTAACGAGTCACAAGGACTAAAGAACAAGGACAAATGAATTACACATTGAGTCCTTGTTACAAATGGTTTATAGAACGAGTAACAAGGACTAATGAACAAGGACAAATGGTTCACACAACTAGTCACAAGGACAAATGGGTTACACAACGAGTCACAAGGACAAATGCGTAACACAACGAGTCACAAGGACTAATGAACAAGGATAAATGGTTCACACAACGAGTCACAATGACTAATGAACAAGAACAAATGGCTCACACAACGAGTCACATGGATTAATGAACAAGGACAAATGGTTTACACAACGAGTCACAAGGAGAAATGGTTAACATTACGAGTTACAAGGACTAATGAACAAGGACAAATGGTTCACACAACGAGTCACATGGACTAATGACCAAGGACAAATGGTTTACACAACGAGTCATAAGGACTAATGAGCAAGGAAAAATGGTTCACACAATAAGTCACAATAACAAGGATAAAGGGTTTACACAACGAGTCACAAGGACTAATAAACAAGGACTAATGGTTTAAACAACGAGTCACAAGGACTAAAGAACAAGGACAAATGGTTCACACAACGAGTCACAAGGACCAATGAGGAAGGACAAATGATTTACACAATGAGTCCTTGTTACAAATGGTTTAAACAACGAGTCACAAGGACTAATGAACAAGGACAAATGGTTTACACAACGAGTCACAAGGACAAATGGTTAACATTACGAGTTACAAGGACTAATGAACAAGGACAAATAGTTTACACAACGAGTCACAAGGACTAATGAACAAGGACAAATGGTTCACACAACGAGTCACAAGGACTAATGAACAAGGACAAATGGTTCACCTAACGAGTCACAAGGACAAATGGTTAACATAACGAGTTAAAATGACTAATGAACAAGGACAAATGGTTCACTCAACGAGTCACAAGGACTAAAGAACAAGGACAAATGATTTACACTTTGAGTACTTGTTACAAATGGTTTATAGAACGAGTCACAAGGACTAATGAACAAGGACAAATGGTTAACATAACGAGTTACAAGGACTAATGAACAAGGACAAATGGATCACACAACGTGTCACAAGGACTAATGAACAAGGACATATAGTTTACACAACGAGTCACAAGGACTAATGAACAAGGACAGATAGTTTACACAACGAGTCACAAGGACTAATGAACAAGGACAAATGGTTCACACAACGAGTCACAAGGACTAATGAACAAGAACAAATGGCTCACACCGTAGTCACATGGACTAATGAAGAAGGACAAATAGTTTACACAACGAGTCACAAGGACAAATGGTTAACATTACGAGTTACAAGAACTAATGAATAAGGATAAATGGTTTACACAACGAGTCACAAGGACTAATGAACAAGGACAAATAGTTTACACAACGAGTCACAAGGACTAATGAACAAGGACAAATGGTTCACACAACGAGTCACAAGGACAATTGGTTTAAACTATGAGTCCTAAGGACTAGAGAACAAGGACAAATGGTTCACACAACGAGTCACAAGGACTAATAAACAAGGACAAATGGTTCACACAACGAGTCATAAGGCAAATGGTTAACATAACGAGTTACAAGGACTAATGAACAAGGACAAATGGTTCACTCAACGAGTCACAAGGACTATAGAACAAGGACAAATGATTTACACATTGAGTCCTTGTTACAAATGGTTTATACAACTAGTCACAAGGACTAATGAACAAGGACAAATGGTTCACACAACTAGTCACAAGGACAAATGGTTTACACAACGAGTCACAAGGACAAATGCTTAACACAACGAGTCACAAGGACTAATGAACAAGGAAAAATGGTTCACACAACAAGTCACAATAACAAGGACAAATGGTTTTCAAAACGAATCTCAAGGACTAATAAACAAGGACAAATGGTTTAAACAACGAGTCACAAGGACTAAAGAAAAAGGACAAATAGTTCACACAACGAGTCACAAGGACAAATGGTTAACATTACGAGTTACAAGGACTAATGAACAAGGATAAATGGTTCACACAACGAGTCACAATGACTAATGAACAAGGACAAATAGTTTACACAATGAGTCACAAGGACTAATGAACAAGGACAAATGGTTCACACAATGAGTCACAAGGACTAGAGAACAAGGACAAATGGTTCACACAACGAGTCACAAGGACTAATGAACAAGGACAAATGGTTCACACAACGAGTCACAAGGACAAATGGTTAACATAACGAGTTACAAGGACTAATGAACAAGGACAAATGTTTCACTCAACGAGTCACAAGGACTAAAGAACAAGGACAAATGATTTACACATTGAGTCCTTGTTACAAATGGTTTATAGAACGAGTCACAAGGACTAATGAACAAGGACAAATGGTTCACACAACTAGTCACAAGGACAAATGGTTTACACAACGAGTCACAAGGACAAATGCTTAACACAACGAGTCACAAGGACTAATGAACAAGGAAAAATGGTTCACACAACAAGTCACAATAACAAGGACAAATGGTTTACAAAACGAATCACAAGGACTAATAAACAAGGACAAATGGTTTAAACAACGAGTCACAAGGACTAAAGAAAAAGGCCAAATAGTTCACACAACGAGTAACAAGGACAAATGGTTAACATTACGAGTTACAAGGACTAATGAACAAGGATAAATGGTTCACACAACGAGTCACAATGACTAATGAACAAGGACAAATAGTTTACACAACGAGTCACAAGGACTAATGAACAAGGACAAATGGTTCACACAATGAGTAACAAGGACTAGAGAACAAGGAAAAATGGTTCACACAACGAGTCACAAGGACTAATGAACAAGGACAAATGGTTCACACAACAAGTCACAAGGACAAATGGTTAACATAACGAGTTACAAGGACTAATGAACAAGGACAAATGTTTCACTTAACGAGTCACAAGGACTAAAGAACAATGACAAATGAATTACACATTGAGTCCTTGTTACAAATGGTTTATAGAACGAGTAACAAGGACTAATGAACAAGGACAAATGGTTCACACAACTAGTCACAAGGACAAATGGGTTACACAACGAGTCACAAGGACAAATGCGTAACACAACGAGTCACAAGGACTAATGAACAAGGATAAATGGTTCACACAACGAGTCACAATGACTAATGAACAAGAACAAATGGCTCACAACGAGTCACATGGATTAATGAACAAGGACAAATGGTTTACACAACGAGTCACAAGGAGAAATGGTTAACATTACGAGTTACAAGGACTAATGAACAAGGACAAATGGTTCACACAACGAGTCACATGGACTAATGACCAAGGACAAATGGTTTACACAACGAGTCATAAGGACTAATGAGCAAGGAAAAATGGTTCACACAATAAGTCACAATAACAAGGATAAAGGGTTTACACAACGAGTCACAAGGACTAATAAACAAGGACTAATGGTTTAAACAACGAGTCACAAGGACTAAAGAACAAGGACAAATGGTTCACACAACGAGTCACAAGGACCAATGAGGAAGGACAAATGATTTACACAATGAGTCCTTGTTACAAATGGTTTAAACAACGAGTCACAAGGACTAATGAACAAGGACAAATGGTTTACACAACGAGTCACAAGGACAAATGGTTAACATTACGAGTTACAAGGACTAATGAACAAGGACAAATAGTTTACACAACGAGTCACAAGGACTAATGAACAAGGACAAATGGTTCACACAACGAGTCACAAGGACTAATGAACAAGGACAATTGGTTTAAACAATGAGTCACAAGGACTAGAGAACAAGGACAAATGGTTCACACAACGAGTCACAAGGACTAATTAACAAGGACAAATGGTTCACCTAACGAGTCACAAGGACAAATGGTTAACATAACGAGTTAAAATGACTAATGAACAAGGACAAATGGTTCACTCAACGAGTCACAAGGACTAAAGAACAAGGACAAATGATTTACACTTTGAGTACTTGTTACAAATGGTTTATAGAACGAGTCACAAGGACTAATGAACAAGGACAAATGGTTCACACAACTAGTCACAAGGACAAATGGTTTACACAACGAGTCACAAGGACAAATGCTTAACACAACGAGTCACAAGGACTAATGAACAAGGATAAATGGTTCACACAACGAGTCACAATGACTAATGAACAAGAACAAATGGCTCACACAACGAGTCACATGGATTAATGAACAAGGACAAATGGTTTACACAACGAGTCACAAAGAGAAATGGTTAACATTACGAGTTACAAGGACTAATGAACAAGGACAAATGGTTCACACAAAGAGTCACATGGACTAATGACCAAGGACAAATGGGTTACACAACGAGTCATAAGGACTAATGAGCAAGGAAAAATGGTTCACACAATAAGTCACAATAACAAGGATAAAGGGTTTACACAACGAGTCACAAGGACTAATAAACAAGGACTAATGGTTTAAACAACGAGTCACAAGGACTAATAAACAAGGACAAATGGTTCACACAACGAGTCACAAGGACCAATGAGGAAGGACAAATGATTTACACAATGAGTCCTTGTTACAAATGGTTTAAACAACGAGTCACAAGGACTAATGAACAAGGACAAATGGTTTACACAACGAGTCACAAGGACAAATGGTTAACATTACGAGTTACAAGGACTAATGAACAAGGACAAATAGTTTACACAACGAGTCACAAGGACTAATGAACAAGGACAAATGGTTCACACAACGAGTCACAAGGACTAATGAACAAGGACAATTGGTTTAAACAATGAGTCACAAGGACTAGAGAACAAGGACAAATGATTCACACAACGAGTCACAAGGACTAATGAACAAGGACAAATGGTTCACCTAACGAGTCAGAAGGACAAATGGTTAAAATAACGAGTTACAATGACTAATGAACAAGGACAAATGGTTCACTCAACGAGTCACAAGGACTAAAGAACAAGGACAAATGATTTACACATTGAGTCCTTGTTACAAATGGTTTATAGAACGAGTCACAAGGACTAATGAACAAGCACAAATGGTTCACACAACTAGTCACAAGGACAAATGGTTTACACAACGAGTCACAAGGAAGAATGCTTAACACAACGAGTCACAAGGACTAATGAACAAGGATAAATGGTTCACACAACGAGTCACAATGACTAATGAACAAGAACAAATGGCTCACACAACGATTCACATGGATTAATGAACAAGGACAAATGGTTTACACAACGAGTCACAAGGACCAATGAGGAAGGACAAATGATTTAAACAATGAGTCCTTGTTACAAATGGTTTAAACAATGAGTCACAAGGACTAATGAACAAGGACAAATGGTTTACACAACGAGTCACAAGGACAAATGGTTAACATTACGAGTTACAAGGACTAAGGAACAAGGACAATTGGTTCACACAACGAGTCACAAGGACGAATGAACAAGGACAAATGGTTCACACAACGAGTCACAAGGACTAATGAACAAGGACAATTGGTTTAAATAATGAGTCACAAGGACTAGAGAACAAGGACAAATGGTTCACACAACGAGTTACAAGGACTAATGAACAAGGACAAATGGTTCACTCAACAAGTCACAAGGACTAAAGAACAAGGACAAATGATTTACACATTTAGTCCTTGTTACAAATGGTTTATACAACGAGTCACAAGGACTAATGAACAAGGACAAATGGTTCACACAACTAGTCACAAGGACAAATGGTTTACACAACGAGTCACAAGGACAAATGCTTAACACAACGAGTCACAAGGACTAATAAACAAGGATAAATGGTTCACACAACGAGTCCTAATGATTAATGAACAAGAACAAATGGCTCACACAACGAGTCACATGGACTAATGAACAAGGACAAATGGTTTACACAACGAGTCACAAGGACTAATGAGCAAAGAAAAATGGTTCACACAATAAGTAACAATAACAAGGACAAAGGGTTTACACAACGAGTCACAAGGACTAATAAACAAGGACTAATGGTTTAAACAACGAGTCACAAGGACTAAAGAACAAGGACAAATGGTTCACACAACGAGTCACAAGGACTAATTAACAAGGACAATTGGTTTAAACAATGAGTCACAAGGACTAGAGAACAAGGACAAATGGTTAACATAACGAGTTACAAGGACTAATGAACAAGGACAAATGTTTCACTCAACAAGTCACAAGGACTAAAGAACAAGGACAAATGATTTACACATTGAGTCCTTGTTACAAATGGTTTATAGAACGAGTCACAAGGACTAATGAACAAGGACAAATGGTTCACACAACTAGTCACAAGGACAAATGGTTTACACAACGAGTCACAAGGACAAATGCTTAACACAACGAGTCACAAGGACTAATGAACAAGGATAAATGGTTCACACAACGAGTCACAATGACTAATGAACAAGAACAAATGGCTCACACAACGAGTCACATGGATTAATGAACAAGGACAAATGGTTTACACAACGAGTCACAAGGAGAAATGGTTAACATTACGAGTTACAAGGACTAATGAACAAGGACAAATGGTTCACACAAAGAGTCACATGGACTAATGACCAAGGACAAATGGGTTACACAACGAGTCATAAGGACTAATAAGCAAGGAAAAATGGTTCACACAATAAGTCACAATAACAAGGACAAAGGGTTTACACAACGAGTCACAAGGACTAATAAACAAGGACTAATGGTTTAAACAACGAGTCACAAGGACTAAAGAACAAGGACAAATGGTTCACACAACGAGTCACAAGGACCAATGAGGAAGGAAAAATGATTTACACAATGATTCCTTGTTACAAATGGTTTAAACAACGAGTCACAAGGACTAATGAACAAGGACAAATGGTTTACACAACGAGTCACAAGAACAAATGGTTAACATTACGAGTTACAAGGACTAATGAACAAGGACAAATAGTTTACACAACGAGTCACAAGGACTAATGAACAAGGACAAATGGTTCACACAACGAGTCACAAGGACTAATGAACAAGGACAATTGGTTTAAACAATGAGTCACAAGGACTAGAGAACAAGGACAAATGATTCACACAACGAGTCACAAGGACTAATGAACTAGGACAAATGGTTCACCTAACGAGTCAGAAGGACAAATGGTTAAAATAACGAGTTACAATGACTAATGAACAAGGACAAATGGTTCACTCAACGAGTCACAAGGACTAAAGAACAAGGACAAATGATTTACACATTGAGTCCTTGTTACAAATGGTTTATAGAACGAGTCACAAGGACTAATGAACAAGGACAAATGGTTCACACAACTAGTCACAAGGACAAATGGTTTACACAACGAGTCACAAGGAAGAATGCTTAACACAACGAGTCACAAGGACTAATGAACAAGGATAATGGTTCACACAACGAGTCACAATGACTAATGAACAAGAACAAATGGCTCACACAACGAGTCACATGGATTAATGAACAAGGACAAATGGTTTACACAACGAGCCACAAGGAGAAATGGTTAACATTACGAGTTACAAGGACTAATGAACAAGGACAAATGGTTCACACAACGAGTCACATGGACTAATGACCAAGGACAAATGGTTTACACAACGAGTCATAAGGACTAATGAGCAAGGAAAAATGGTTCACACAATAAGTCACAATAACAAGGACAAAGGGTTTACACAACGAGTCACAAGGACTAATAAACAAGGACTAATGGTTTAAACAACGAGTCACAAGGACTAAAGAATAAGGACAAATGGTTCACACAACGAGTCACAAGGACCAATGAGGAAGGACAAATGATTTACACAATGAGTCCTTGTTACAAATGGTTTAAACAATGAGTCACAAGGACTAATGAATAAGGACAAATGGTTTACACAACGAGTCACAAGGACAAATGGTTAACATTACGAGTTACAAGGACTAATGAACAAGGACAAATAGTTTACACAACGAGTCACAAGGACGAATGAACAAGGACAAATGGTTCACACAACGAGTCACAAGGACTAATGAACAAGGACAATTGGTTTAAACAATGAGTCACAAGGACTAGAGAACAAGGACAAATGGTTCACACAACGAGTCACAAGGACTAATGAACAAGGACAAATGGTTCACCTACTGAGTCACAAGGACAAATGGTTAACATAACGAGTTACAAGGACTAATGAACAAGGACAAATGGTTCACTCAACGAGTCACAAGGACTAAAGAACAAGGACAAATGATTTACACATTTAGTCCTTGTTACAAATGGTTTATACAACGAGTCACAAGGACTAATGAACAAGGACAAATGGTTCACACAACTAGTCACAAGGACAAATGGTTTACACAACGAGTCACAAGGACAAATGCTTAACACAACGAGTCACAAGGACTAATAAACAAGGATAAATGGTTTACACAAGGAGTCCTAATGACTAATGAACAAGAACAAATGGCTCACACAACGAGTCACATGGACTAATGAACAAGGACAAATGGTTTACACAATGAGTCACAAGGACTAATGAGCAAGGAAAAATGGTTCACACAATAAGTAACAATAACAAGGACAAAGGGTTTACACAACGAGTCACAAGGACTAATAAACAAGGACTAATGGTTTAAACAACGAGTCACAAGGACTAAAGAACAAGGACAAATGGTTCACACAACGAGTCACAAGGACTAATTAACAAGGACAATTGGTTTAAACAATGAGTCACAAGGACTAGAGAACAAGGACAAATGGTTAACATAACGAGTTACAAGGACTAATGAACAAGGACAAATGTTTCACTCAACAAGTCACAAGGACTAATGAACAAGGACAATTGGTTTAAACAATGAGTCACAAGGACTAGAGAACAAGGACAAATGATTCACACAACGAGTCACAAGGACTAATGAACTAGGACAAATGGTTCACCTAACGAGTCAGAAGGACAAATGGTTAAAATAACGAGTTACAATGACTAATGAACAAGGACAAATGGTTCACTCAACGAGTCACAAGGACTAAAGAACAAGGACAAATGATTTACACATTGAGTCCTTGTTACAAATGGTTTATAGAACGAGTCACAAGGACTAATGAACAAGGACAAATGGTTCACACAACTAGTCACAAGGACAAATGGTTTACACAACGAGTCACAAGGACAAATGCTTAACACAAAGAGTCACAAGGACTAATGAACAAGGATAAATGGTTCACACAACGAGTCACAATGACTAATGAACAAGAACAAATGGCTCACACAACGAGTCACATGGATTAATGAACAAGGACAAATGGTTTACACAACGAGTCACAAGGAGAAATGGTTAACATTACGAGTTACAAGGACTAATGAACAAGGACAAATGGTTCACACAACGAGTCACATGGACTAATGACCAAGGACAAATGGTTTACACAACGAGTCATAAGGACTAATGAGCAAGGAAAAATGTTTCACACAATAAGTCACAATAACAAGGACAAAGGGTTTACACAACGAGTCACAAGGACTAATAAACAAGGACTAATGGTTTAAACAACGAGTCACAAGGACTAAAGAACAAGGACAAATGGTTCACACAACGTGTCACAAGGACCAATGAGGAAGGACAAATGATTTACACAATGAGTCCTTGTTACAAATGGTTTAAACAACGAGTCACAAGGACTAATGAACAAGGACAAATGGTTTACACAACGAGTCACAAGGACAAATGGTTAACATTACGAGTTACAAGGACTAATGAACAAGGACAAATAGTTTACACAACGAGTCACAAGGACTAATGAACAAGGACAAATGGTTCACACAACGAGTCACAAGGACTAATGAACAAGGACAATTGGTTTAAACAATGAGTCACAAGGACTAGAGAACAAGGACAAATGGTTCACACAACGAGTCACAAGGACTAATGAACAAGGACAAATGGTTCACCTAACGAGTCACAAGGACAAATGGTTAAAATAACGAGTTACAATGACTAATGAACAAGGACAAATGGTTCACTCAACGAGTCACAAGGACTAAAGAACAAGGACAAATGATTTACACATTGAGTCCTTGTTACAAATGGTTTATAGAACGAGTCACAAGGACTAATGAACAAGGACAAATGGTTCACACAACTAGTCACAAGGACAAATGGTTTACACAACGAGTCACAAGGACAAATGCTTAACACAACGAGTCACAAGGACTAATGAACAAGGATAAATGGTTCACACAACGAGTCACAATGACTAATGAACAAGAACAAATGGCTCACACAACGAGTCACATGGATTAATGAACAAGGACAAATGGTTTACACAACGAGTCACAAGGAGAAATGGTTAACATTACGAGTTACAAGGACTAATGAACAAGGACAAATGGTTCACACAACGAGTCACATGGACTAATGACCAAGGACAAATGGTTTACACAACGAGTCATAAGGACTAATGAGCAAGGAAAAATGGTCCACACAATAAGTCACAATAACAAGGACAAAGGATTTACACAACGAGTCACAAGGACTAATAAACAAGGACTAATTGTTTAAACAACGAGTCACAAGGACTAAAGAACAAGGACAAATGGTTCACACAATGAGTCACAAGGACCAATGAGGAAGGACAAATGATTTACACAATGAGTCCTTGTTACAAATGGTTTAAACAATGAGTCACAAGGACTAATGAACAAGGACAAATGGTTTACACAACGAGTCACAAGGACAAATGGTTAACATTACGAGTTACAAGGACTAATGAACAAGGACAAATAGTTTACACAACGAGTCACAAGGACGAATGAACAAGGACAAATGGTTCACACAACGAGTCACAAGGACTAATGAACAAGGACAATTGGTTTAAACAATGAGTCACAAGGACTAGAGAACAAGGACAAATGGTTCACACAACGAGTCACAAGGACAAATGGTTAACATAACGAGTTACAAGGACTAATGAACAAGGACAAATGGTTCACTCAACGAGTCACAAGGACTAAAGAACAAGGACAAATGATTTACACATTTAGTCCTTGTTACAAATGGTTTATACAACGAGTCACAAGGACTAATGAACAAGGACAAATGGTTCACACAACTAGTCACAAGGACAAATGGTTTACACAACGAGTCACAAGGACAAATGCTTAACACAACGAGTCACAAGGACTAATAAACAAGGATAAATGGTTCACACAACGAGTCCTAATGACTAATGAACAAGAACAAATGGCTCACACAACGAGTCACATGGACTAATGAACAAGGACAAATGGTTTACACAACGAGTCACAAGGACTAATGAGCAAAGAAATATGGTTCACACAATAAGTCACAATAACAAGGACAAAGGGTTTACACAACGAGTGACAAGGACTAATAAACAAGGACTAATGGTTTAAACAACGAGTCACAAGGACTAAAGAACAAGGACAAATGGTTCACACAACGAGTCACAAGGACTAATTAACAAGGACAATTGGTTTAAACAATGAGTCACAAGGACTAGAGATCAAGGACAAATGGTTAACATAACGAGTTACAAGGACTAATGAACAAGGACAAATGTTTCACTCAACAAGTCACAAGGACTAAAGAACAAGGACAAATGATTTACACATTGAGTCCTTGTTACAAATGGTTTATAGAACGAGTCACAAGGACTAATGAACAAGGACAAATGGTTCACACAACTAGTCACAAGGACAAATGGTTTACACAACGAGTCACAAGGACAAATGCTTAACACAACGAGTCACAAGGACTAATGAACAAGGATAAATGGTTCACACAACGAGTCACAATGACTAATGAACAAGAACAAATGGCTCACACGACGAGTCACATGGATTAATGAACAAGGACAAATGGTTTACACAACGAGTCACAAGGAGAAATGGTTAACATTACGAGTTACAAGGACTAATGAACAAGGACAAATGGTTCACACAACGAGTCACAATGACTAATGAACAAGGACAAATAGTTTATACAACGAGTCACAAGGACTAATGAACAAGGACAAATGGTTCACATAACGAGTCACAGGGACTAATTAACAAGGACAATTGGTTTAAACAATGAGTCACAAGGACTAGAGAACAAGGACAAATGGTTAACATAACGAGTTACAAGGACTAATGAACAAGGACAAATGTTTCACTCAACAAGTCACAAGGACTAAAGAACAAGGACAAATGATTTACACATTGAGTCCTTGTTACAAATGGTTTATAGAACGAGTCACAAGGACTAATGAACAAGGACAAATGGTTCACACAACTAGTCACAAGGACAAATGGTTTACACAACGAGTCACAAGGACAAATGCTTAACACAACGAGTCACAAGGACTAATGAACAAGGATAAATGGTTCACACAACGAGTCACAATGACTAATGAACAAGAACAAATGGCTCACACAACGAGTCACATGGATTAATGAACAAGGACAAATGGTTTACACAACGAGTCACAAGGAGAAATGGTTAACATTACGAGTTACAAGGACTAATGAACAAGGACAAATGGTTCACACAACGAGTCACATGGACTAATGACCAAGGACAAATGGTTTACACAACGAGTCATAAGGACTAATGAGCAAGGAAAAATGTTTCACACAATAAGTCACAATAACAAGGACAAAGGGTTTACACAACGAGTCACAAGGACTAATAAACAAGGACTAATGGTTTAAACAACGAGTCACAAGGACTAAAGAACAAGGACAAATGGTTCACACAACGTGTCACAAGGACCAATGAGGAAGGACAAATGATTTACACAATGAGTCCTTGTTACAAATGGTTTAAACAACGAGTCACAAGGACTAATGAACAAGGACAAATGGTTTACACAACGAGTCACAAGGACAAATGGTTAACATTACGAGTTACAAGGACTAATGAACAAGGACAAATAGTTTACACAACGAGTCACAAGGACTAATGAACAAGGACAAATGGTTCACACAACGAGTCACAAGGACTAATGAACAAGGACAATTGGTTTAAACAATGAGTCACAAGGACTAGAGAACAAGGACAAATGGTTCACACAACGAGTCACAAGGACTAATGAACAAGGACAAATGGTTCACCTAACGAGTCACAAGGACAAATGGTTAAAATAACGAGTTACAATGACTAATGAACAAGGACAAATGGTTCACTCAACGAGTCACAAGGACTAAAGAACAAGGACAAATGATTTACACATTGAGTCCTTGTTACAAATGGTTTATAGAACGAGTCACAAGGACTAATGAACAAGGACAAATGGTTAAAACAACTAGTCACAAGGACAAATGGTTTACACAACGAGTCACAAGGACAAATGCTTAACACAACGAGTCAGAAGGACTAATGAACAAGGATAAATGGTTCACACAACGAGTCACAATGACTAATGAACAAGAACAAATGGCTCACACAACGAGTCACATGGATTAATGAACAAGGACAAATGGTTTACACAACGAGTCACAAGGAGAAATGGTTAACATTACGAGTTACAAGGACTAATGAACAAGGACAAATGGTTCACACAACGAGTCACATGGACTAATGACCAAGGACAAATGGTTTACACAACGAGTCATAAGGACTAATGAGCAAGGAAAAATGGTCCACACAATAAGTCACAATAACAAGGACAAAGGGTTTACACAACGAGTCACAAGGACTAATAAACAAGGACTAATTGTTTAAACAACGAGTCACAAGGACTAAAGAACAAGGACAAATGGTTCACACAATGAGTCACAAGGACCAATGAGGAAGGACAAATGATTTACACAATGAGTCCTTGTTACAAATGGTTTAAACAATGAGTCACAAGGACTAATGAACAAGGACAAATGGTTTACACAACGAGTCACAAGGACAAATGGTTAACATTACGAGTTACAAGGACTAATGAACAAGGACAAATAGTTTACACAACGAGTCACAAGGACGAATGAACAAGGACAAATGGTTCACACAACGAGTCACAAGGACTAATGAACAAGGACAATTGGTTTAAACAATGAGTCCCAAGGACTAGAGAACAAGGACAAATGGTTCACACAACGAGTCACAAGGACAAATGGTTAACATAACGAGTTACAAGGACTAATGAACAAGGACAAATGGTTCACTCAACGAGTCACAAGGACTAAAGAACAAGGACAAATGATTTACACATTTAGTCCTTGTTACAAATGGTTTATACAACGAGTCACAAGGACTAATGAACAAGGACAAATGGTTCACACAACTAGTCACAAGGACAAATGGTTTACACAACGAGTCACAAGGACAAATGCTTAACACAACGAGTCACAAGGACTAATAAACAAGGATAAATGGTTCACACAACGAGTCCTAATGACTAATGAACAAGAACAAATGGCTCACACAACGAGTCACATGGACTAATGAACAAGGACAAATGGTTTACACAACGAGTCACAAGGACTAATGAGCAAAGAAATATGGTTCACACAATAAGTCACAATAACAAGGACAAAGGGTTTACACAACGAGTGACAAGGACTAATAAACAAGGACTAATGGTTTAAACAACGAGTCACAAGGACTAAAGAACAAGGACAAATGGTTCACACAACGAGTCACAAGGACTAATTAACAAGGACAATTGGTTTAAACAATGAGTCACAAGGACTAGAGATCAAGGACAAATGGTTAACATAACGAGTTACAAGGACTAATAAACAAGGACAAATGTTTCACTCAACAAGTCACAAGGACTAAAGAACAAGGACAAATGATTTACACATTGAGTCCTTGTTACAAATGGTTTATAGAACGAGTCACAAGGACTAATGAACAAGGACAAATGGTTCACACAACTAGTCACAAGGACAAATGGTTTACACAACGAGTCACAAGGACAAATGCTTAACACAACGAGTCACAAGGACTAATGAACAAGGATAAATGGTTCACACAACGAGTCACAATGACTAATGAACAAGAACAAGTGGCTCACACGACGAGTCACATGGATTAATGAACAAGGACAAATGGTTTACACAACGAGTCACAAGGAGAAATGGTTAACATTACGAGTTACAAGGACTAATGAACAAGGACAAATGGTTCACACAACGAGTCACAATGACTAATGAACAAGGACAAATAGTTTATACAACGAGTCACAAGGACTAATGAACAAGGACAAATGGTTCACATAACGAGTCACAGGGACTAATTAACAAGGACAATTGGTTTAAACAATGAGTCACAAGGACTAGAGAACAAGGACAAATGGTTAACATAACGAGTTACAAGGACTAATGAACAAGGACAAATGTTTCACTCAACAAGTCACAAGGACTAAAGAACAAGGACAAATGATTTACACATTGAGTCCTTGTTACAAATGGTTTATAGAACGAGTCACAAGGACTAATGAACAAGGACAAATGGTTCACACAACTAGTCACAAGGACAAATGGTTTACACAACGAGTCACAAGGACAAATGCTTAACACAACGAGTCACAAGGACTAATGAACAAGGATAAATGGTTCACACAACGAGTCACAATGACTAATGAACAAGAACAAATGGCTCACACAACGAGTCACATGGATTAATGAACAAGGACAAATGGTTTACACAAGGAGTCACAAGGAGAAATGGTTAACATTACGAGTTACAAGGACTAATGAACAAGGACAAATGGTTCACACAACGAGTCACATGGACTAATGACCAAGGACAAATGGTTTACACAACGAGTCATAAGGACTAATGAGCAAGGAAAAATGTTTCACACAATAAGTCACAATAACAAGGACAAAGGGTTTACACAACGAGTCACAAGGACTAATGAACAAGGACAAATGATTTACACAACTAGTCACAAGGACAAATGGTTTACACAACGAGTCACAAGGAAGAATGCTTAACACAACGAGTCACAAGGACTAATGAACAAGGATAAATGGTTCACACAACGAGTCACAATGACTAATGAACAAGAACAAATGGCTCACACAACGATTCACATGGATTAATGAACAAGGACAAATGGTTTACACAACGAGTCACAAGGACCAATGAGGAAGGACAAATGATTTAAACAATGAGTCCTTGTTACAAATGGTTTAAACAATGAGTCACAAGGACTAATGAACAAGGACAAATGGTTTACACAACGAGTCACAAGGACAAATGGTTAACATTACGAGTTACAAGGACTAAGGAACAAGGACAAATAGTTTACACAACGAGTCACAAGGACGAATGAACAAGGACAAATGGTTCACACAACGAGTCACAAGGACTAATGAACAAGGACAATTGGTTTAAATAATGAGTCACAAGGACTAGAGAACAAGGACAAATGGTTCACACAACGAGTTACAAGGACTAATGAACAAGGACAAATGGTTCACTCAACGAGTCACAAGGACTAAAGAACAAGGACAAATGATTTACACATTTAGTCCTTGTTACAAATGGTTTATACAACGAGTCACAAGGACTAATGAACAAGGACATATGGTTCACACAACTAGTCACAAGGACAAATGGTTTACACAACGAGTCACAAGGACAAATGCTTAACACAACGAGTCACAAGGACTAATAAACAAGGATAAATGGTTCACACAACGAGTCCTAATGATTAATGAACAAGAACAAATGGCTCACACAACGAGTCACATGGACTAATGAACAAGGACAAATGGTTTACACAACGAGTCACAAGGACTAATGAGCAAAGAAAAATGGTTCACACAATAAGTAACAATAACAAGGACAAAGGGTTTACACAACGAGTCACAAGGACTAATAAACAAGGACTAATGGTTTAAACAACGAGTCACAAGGACTAAAGAACAAGGACAAATGGTTCACACAACGAGTCACAAGGACTAATTAACAAGGACAATTGGTTTAAACAATGAGTCACAAGGACTAGAGAACAAGGACAAATGGTTAACATAACGAGTTACAAGGACTAATGAACAAGGACAAATGTTTCACTCAACAAGTCACAAGGACTAAAGAACAAGGACAAATGATTTACACATTGAGTCCTTGTTACAAATGGTTTATAGAACGAGTCACAAGGACTAATGAACAAGGACAAATTGTTCACACAACTAGTCACAAGGACAAATGGTTTACACAACGAGTCACAAGGACAAATGCTTAACACAACGAGTCACAAGGACTAATGAACAAGGATAAATGGTTCACACAACGAGTCACAATGACTAATGAACAAGAACAAATGGCTCACACAACGAGTCACATGGATTAATGAACAAGGACAAATGGTTTACACAAGGAGTCACAAGGAGAAATGGTTAACATTACGAGTTACAAGGACTAATGAACAAGGACAAATGGTTCACACAAAGAGTCACATGGACTAATGACCAAGGACAAATGGGTTACACAACGAGTCATAAGGACTAATAAGCAAGGAAAAATGGTTCACACAATAAGTCACAATAACAAGGACAAAAGGTTTACACAACGAGTAACAAGGACTAATAAACAAGGACTAATGGTTTAAACAACGAGTCACAAGGACTAAAGAACAAGGACAAATGGTTCACACAACGAGTCACAAGGACCAATGAGGAAGGAAAAATGATTTACACAATGAGTCCTTGTTACAAATGGTTTAAACAACGAGTCACAAGGACTAATGAACAAGGACAAATGGTTTACACAACGAGTCACAAGGACAAATGGTTAACATTACGAGTTACAAGGACTAATGAACAAGGACAAATAGTTTACACAACGAGTCACAAGGACTAATGAACAAGGACAAATGGTTCACACAACGAGTCACAAGGACTAATGAACAAGGACAATTGGTTTAAACAATGAGTCACAAGGACTAGAGAACAAGGACAAATGATTCACACAACGAGTCACAAGGACTAATGAACTAGGACAAATGGTTCACCTAACGAGTCAGAAGGACAAATGGTTAAAATAACGAGTTACAATGACTAATGAACAAGGACAAATGGTTCACTCAACGAGTCACAAGGACTAAAGAACAAGGACAAATGATTTACACATTGAGTCCTTGTTACAAATGGTTTATAGAACGAGTCACAAGGACTAATGAACAAGGACAAATGGTTCACACAACTAGTCACAAGGACAAATGGTTTACACAACGAGTCACAAGGAAGAATGCTTAACACAACGAGTCACAAGGACTAATGAACAAGGATAATGGTTCACACAACGAGTCACAATGACTAATGAACAAGAACAAATGGCTCACACAACGAGTCACATGGATTAATGAACAAGGACAAATGGTTTACACAACGAGTCACAAGGAGAAATGGTTAACATTACGAGTTACAAGGACTAATGAACAAGGACAAATGGTTCACACAACGAGTCACATGGACTAATGACCAAGGACAAATGGTTTACACAACGAGTCATAAGGACTAATGAGCAAGGAAAAATGGTTCACACAATAAGTCACAATAACAAGGACAAAGGGTTTACACAACGAGTCACAAGGACTAATAAACAAGGACTAATGGTTTAAACAACGAGTCACAAGGACTAAAGAACAAGGACAAATGGTTCACACAACGAGTCACAAGGACCAATGAGGAAGGACAAATGATTTACACAATGAGTCCTTGTTACAAATGGTTTAAACAATGAGTCACAAGGACTAATGAATAAGGACAAATGGTTTACACAACGAGTCACAAGGACAAATGGTTAACATTACGAGTTACAAGGACTAATGAACAAGGACAAATAGTTTACACAACGAGTCACAAGGACGAATGAACAAGGACAAATGGTTCACACAACGAGTCACAAGGACTAATGAACAAGGACAATTGGTTTAAACAATGAGTCACAAGGACTAGAGAACAAGGACAAATGGTTCACACAACGAGTCACAAGGACTAATGAACAAGGACAAATGGTTCACCTACTGAGTCACAAGGACAAATGGTTAACATAACGAGTTACAAGGACTAATGAACAAGGACAAATGGTTCACTCAACGAGTCACAAGGACTAAAGAACAAGGACAAATGATTTACACATTTAGTCCTTGTTACAAATGGTTTATACAACGAGTCACAAGGACTAATTAACAAGGACAAATGGTTCACACAACTAGTCACAAGGACAAATGGTTTACACAACGAGTCAGAAGGACAAATGCTTAACACAACGAGTCACAAGGACTAATAAACAAGGATAAATGGTTTACACAAGGAGTCCTAATGACTAATGAACAAGAACAAATGGCTCACACAACGAGTCACATGGACTAATGAACAAGGACAAATGGTTTACACAACGAGTCACAAGGACTAATGAGCAAGGAAAAATGGTTCACACAATAAGTAACAATAACAAGGACAAAGGGTTTACACAACGAGTCACAAGGACTAATAAACAAGGACTAATGGTTTAAACAACGAGTCACAAGGACTAAAGAACAAGGACAAATGGTTCACACAACGAGTCACAAGGACTAATTAACAAGGACAATTGGTTTAAACAATGAGTCACAAGGACTAGAGAACAAGGACAAATGGTTAACATAACGAGTTACAAGGACTAATGAACAAGGACAAATGTTTCACTCAACAAGTCACAAGGACTAAAGAACAAGGACAAATGATTTACACATTGAGTCCTTGTTACAAATGGTTTATAGAACGAGTCACAAGGACTAATGAACAAGGACAAATGGTTCACACAACTAGTCACAAGGACAAATGGTTTACACAACGAGTCACAAGGACAAATGCTTAACACAAAGAGTCACAAGGACTAATGAACAAGGATAAATGGTTCACACAACGAGTCACAATGACTAATGAACAAGAACAAATGGCTCACACAACGAGTCACATGGATTAATGAACAAGGACAAATGGTTTACACAACGAGTCACAAGGAGAAATGGTTAACATTACGAGTTACAAGGACTAATGAACAAGGACAAATGGTTCACACAACGAGTCACATGGACTAATGACCAAGGACAAATGGTTTACACAACGAGTCATAAGGACTAATGAGCAAGGAAAAATGTTTCACACAATAAGTCACAATAACAAGGACAAAGGGTTTACACAACGAGTCACAAGGACTAATAAACAAGGACTAATGGTTTAAACAACGAGTCACAAGGACTAAAGAACAAGGACAAATGGTTCACACAACGTGTCACAAGGACCAATGAGGAAGGACAAATGATTTACACAATGAGTCCTTGTTACAAATGGTTTAAACAACGAGTCACAAGGACTAATGAACAAGGACAAATGGTTTACACAACGAGTCACAAGGACAAATGGTTAACATTACGAGTTACAAGGACTAATGAACAAGGACAAATAGTTTACACAACGAGTCACAAGGACTAATGAACAAGGACAAATGGTTCACCTAACGAGTCACAAGGACAAATGGTTAAAATAACGAGTTACAATGACTAATGAACAAGGACAAATGGTTCACTCAACGAGTCACAAGGACTAAAGAACAAGGACAAATGATTTACACATTGAGTCCTTGTTACAAATGGTTTATAGAACGAGTCACAAGGACTAATGAACAAGGACAAATGGTTCACACAACTAGTCACAAGGACAAATGGTTTACACAACGAGTCACAAGGACAAATGCTTAACACAACGAGTCACAAGGACTAATGAACAAGGATAAATGGTTCACACAACGAGTCACAATGACTAATGAACAAGAACAAATGGCTCACACAACGAGTCACATGGATTAATGAACAAGGACAAATGGTTTACACAACGAGTCACAAGGAGAAATGGTTAACATTACGAGTTACAAGGACTAATGAACAAGGACAAATGGTTCACACAACGAGTCACATGGACTAATGACCAAGGACAAATGGTTTACACAACGAGTCATAAGGACTAATGAGCAAGGAAAAATGGTCCACACAATAAGTCACAATAACAAGGACAAAGGGTTTACACAACGAGTCACAAGGACTAATAAACAAGGACTAATTGTTTAAACAACGAGTCACAAGGACTAAAGAACAAGGACAAATGGTTCACACAATGAGTCACAAGGACCAATGAGGAAGGACAAATGATTTACACAATGAGTCCTTGTTACAAATGGTTTAAACAATGAGTCACAAGGACTAATGAACAAGGACAAATGGTTTACACAACGAGTCACAAGGACAAATGGTTAACATTACGAGTTACAAGGACTAATGAACAAGGACAAATAGTTTACACAACGAGTCACAAGGACGAATGAACAAGGACAAATGGTTCACACAAAGAGTCACAAGGACTAATGAACAAGGACAATTGGTTTAAACAATGAGTCACAAGGACTAGAGAACAAGGACAAATGGTTCACACAACGAGTCACAAGGACAAATGGTTAACATAACGAGTTACAAGGACTAATGAACAAGGACAAATGGTTCACTCAACGAGTCACAAGGACTAAAGAACAAGGACAAATGATTTACACATTTAGTCCTTGTTACAAATGGTTTATACAACGAGTCACAAGGACTAATGAACAAGGACAAATGGTTCACACAACTAGTCACAAGGACAAATGGTTTACACAACGAGTCACAAGGACAAATGCTTAACACAACGAGTCACAAGGACTAATAAACAAGGATAAATGGTTCACACAACGAGTCCTAATGACTAATGAACAAGAACAAATGGCTCACACAACGAGTCACATGGACTAATGAACAAGGACAAATGGTTTACACAACGAGTCACAAGGACTAATGAGCAAAGAAATATGGTTCACACAATAAGTCACAATAACAAGGACAAAGGGTTTACACAACGAGTGACAAGGACTAATAAACAAGGACTAATGGTTTAAACAACGAGTCACAAGGACTAAAGAACAAGGACAAATGGTTCACACAACGAGTCACAAGGACTAATTAACAAGGACAATTGGTTTAAACAATGAGTCACAAGGACTAGAGATCAAGGACAAATGGTTAACATAACGAGTTACAAGGACTAATGAACAAGGACAAATGTTTCACTCAACAAGTCACAAGGACTAAAGAACAAGGACAAATGATTTACACATTGAGTCCTTGTTACAAATGGTTTATAGAACGAGTCACAAGGACTAATGAACAAGGACAAATGGTTCACACAACTAGTCACAAGGACAAATGGTTTACACAACGAGTCACAAGGACAAATGCTTAACACAACGAGTCACAAGGACTAATGAACAAGGATAAATGGTTCACACAACGAGTCACAATGACTAATGAACAAGAACAAATGGCTCACACGACGAGTCACATGGATTAATGAACAAGGACAAATGGTTTACACAACGAGTCACAAGGAGAAATGGTTAACATTACGAGTTACAAGGACTAATGAACAAGGACAAATGGTTCACACAACGAGTCACAATGACTAATGAACAAGGACAAATAGTTTACACAACGAGTCACAAGGACTAATGAACAAGGACAAATGGTTCACATAACGAGTCGGGGACTAATTAACAAGGACAATTGGTTTAAACAATGAGTCACAAGGACTAGAGAACAAGGACAAATGGTTAACATAACGAGTTACAAGGACTAATGAACAAGGACAAATGTTTCACTCAACAAGTCACAAGGACTAAAGAACAAGGACAAATGATTTACACATTGAGTCCTTGTTACAAATGGTTTATAGAACGAGTCACAAGGACTAATGAACAAGGACAAATGGTTCACACAACTAGTCACAAGGACAAATGGTTTACACAACGAGTCACAAGGACAAATGCTTAACACAACGAGTCACAAGGACTAATGAACAAGGATAAATGGTTCACACAACGAGTCACAATGACTAATGAACAAGCACAAATGGCTCACACAACGAGTCACATGGATTAATGAACAAGGACAAATGGTTTACACAAGGAGTCACAAGGAGAAATGGTTAACATTACGAGTTACAAGGACTAATGAACAAGGACAAATGGTTCACACAACGAGTCACATGGACTAATGACCAAGGACAAATGGTTTACACAACGAGTCATAAGGACTAATGAGCAAGGAAAAATGTTTCACACAATAAGTCACAATAACAAGGACAAAGGGTTTACACAACGAGTCACAAGGACTAATAAACAAGAACTAATGGTTTAAACAACGAGTCACAAGGACTAAAGAACAAGGACAAATGGTTCACACAACGTGTCACAAGGAACAATGAGGAAGGACAAATGATTTACACAATGAGTCCTTGTTACAAATGGTTTAAACAACGAGTCACAAGGACTAATGAACAAGGACAAATGGTTTACACAACGAGTCACAAGGACAAATGGTTAACATTACGAGTTACAAGGACTAATGAACAAGGACAAATAGTTTACACAACGAGTCACAAGGACTAATGAACAAGGACAAATGGTTCACACAACGAGTCACAAGGACTAATGAACAAGGACAATTGGTTTAAACAATGAGTCACAAGGACTAGAGAACAAGGACAAATGGTTCACACAACGAGTCACAAGGACTAATGAACAAGGACAAATGGTTCACCTAACGAGTCACAAGGACAAATGGTTAAAATAACGAGTTACAATGACTAATGAACAAGGACAAATGGTTCACTCAACGAGTCACAAGGACTAAAGAACAAGGACAAATGATTTACACATTGAGTCCTTGTTACAAATGGTTTATAGAACGAGTCACAAGGACTAATGAACAAGGACAAATGGTTCACACAACTAGTCACAAGGACAAATGGTTTACACAACGAGTCACAAGGACCAATGCTTAACACAACGAGTCACAAGGACTAATGAACAAGGATAAATGGTTCACACAACGAGTCACAATGACTAATGAACAAGAACAAATGGCTCACACAACGAGTCACATGGATTAATGAACAAGGACAAATGGTTTACACAACGAGTCACAAGGAGAAATGGTTAACATTACGAGTTACAAGGACTAATGAACAAGGACAAATGGTTCACACAACGAGTCACATGGACTAATGACCAAGGACAAATGGTTTACACAACGAGTCATAAGGACTAATGAGCAAGGAAAAATGGTCCACACAATAAGTCACAATAACAAGGACAAAGGGTTTACACAACGAGTCACAAGGACTAATAAACAAGGACTAATGGTTTAAACAACGAGTCACAAGGACTAAAGAACAAGGACAAATGGTTCACACAATTAGTCACAAGGACCAATGAGGAAGGACAAATGATTTACACAATGAGTCCTTGTTACAAATGGTTTAAACAATGAGTCACAAGGACTAATGAACAAGGACAAATGGTTTACACAACGAGTCACAAGGACAAATGGTTAACATTACGAGTTACAAGGACTAATGAACAAGGACAAATAGTTTACACAACGAGTCACAAGGACGAATGAACAAGGACAAATGGTTCACACAACGAGTCACAAGGACTAATGAACAAGGACAATTGGTTTAAACAATGAGTCACAAGGACTAGAGAACAAGGACAAATGGTTCACACAACGAGTCACAAGGACAAATGGTTAACATAACGAGTTACAAGGACTAATGAACAAGGACAAATGGTTCACTCAACGAGTCACAAGGACTAAAGAACAAGGACAAATGATTTACACATTTAGTCCTTGTTACAAATGGTTTATACAACGAGTCACAAGGACTAATGAACAAGGACAAATGGTTCACACAACTAGTCACAAGGACAAATGGTTTACACAACGAATCACAAGGACAAATGCTTAACACAACGAGTCACAAGGACTAATAAACAAGGATAAATGGTTCACACAACGAGTCCTAATGACTAATGAACAAGAACAAATGGCTCACACAACGAGTCACATGGACTAATGAACAAAGACAAATGGTTTACACAACGAGTCACAAGGACTAATGAGCAAAGAAATATGGTTCACACAATAAGTCACAATAACAAGGACAAAGGGTTTACACAACGAGTGACAAGGACTAATAAACAAGGACTAATGGTTTAAACAACGAGTCACAAGGACTAAAGAACAAGGACAAATGGTTCACACAACGAGTCACAAGGACTAATTAACAAGGACAATTGGTTTAAACAATGAGTCACAAGGACTAGAGAACAAGGACAAATGGTTAACATAACGAGTTACAAGGACTAATGAACAAGGACAAATGTTTCACTCAACAAGTCACAAGGACTAAAGAACAAGGACAAATGATTTACACATTGAGTCCTTGTTACAAATGGTTTATAGAACGAGTCACAAGGACTAATGAACAAGGACAAATGGTTCACACAACTAGTCACAAGGACAAATGGTTTACACAACGAGTCACAAGGACAAATGCTTAACACAACGAGTCACAAGGACTAATGAACAAGGATAAATGGTTCACACAACGAGTCACAATGACTAATGAACAAGAACAAATGGCTCACACGACGAGTCACATGGATTAATGAACAAGGACAAATGGTTTACACAACGAGTCACAAGGAGAAATGGTTAACATTACGAGTTACAAGGACTAATGAACAAGGACAAATGGTTCACACAACGAGTCACAATGACTAATGAACAAGGACAAATAGTTTACACAACGAGTCACAAGGACTAATGAACAAGGACAAATGGTTCACACAATGAGTCACAAGGACTAGAGAACAAGGACAAATGGTTCACACAACGAGTCACAAGGACTAATGAAGAAGGACAAATGGTTCACACAACGAGTCACAAGGACAAATGGTTAACATAACGAGTTACATGGACTAATGAACAAGGACAAATGGTTTACACAACGAGTCATAAGGAATAATGAGCAAGGAAAAATGGTTCACACAATAAGTCACAATAACAAGGACAAAGGGTTTACACAACGAGTCACAAGGACTAATAAACAAGGACTAATGGTTTAAACAACGAGTCACAAGGACTAAAGAACAAGGACAAATGGTTCACACAACGTGTCACAAGGACCAATGAGGAAGGACAAATGATTTACACAATGAGTCCTTGTTACAAATGGTTTAAACAACGAGTCAATAGGACTAATGAACAAGGACAAATGGTTTACACAACGAGTCACAAGGACAAATGGTTAACATTACGAGTTACAAGAACTAATGAACAAGGACAAATAGTTTAATGGTTAACATTACGAGTTACAAGAACTAATGAACAAGGACAAATAGTTTACACAACGAGTCACAAGGACTAATGAACAAGGACAAATGGTTCACACAACGAGTCACAAGGACAAATGGTTAACATAACGAGTTACAAGGACTAATGAACAAGGACAAATGGTTCACTCAAGGAGTCACAAGGACTATAGAACAAGGACAAAACAAGGAAAAATGGTTCACACAACGAGTCACAAGGACTAATGAACAAGGACAAATGGTTCACACAACGAGTCACAAGGACTAAAGAACAAGGAAAAATAGTTAACTCACTAAGTCACAAGGACTAATGAACAAGGACAAATGGTTCACACAACGAGTCACAAGGACAAATGGTTAACATAACGAGTTACAAGGACTAATGTGAAAGAAATGTAGATCTATATACTCAACATACACATATATGTTTTTAAATTAATTTGTCATAAAATTAATAAAGGTCTTATGCATGCAAACTAATAAACAATATAAGGAAGAAAAATAATTTTCTCACCATAAAAATCGGATTTATGGGCACAAGTGAGTTCACCTACTCACTTGTTCTTGAGCTCTCCAAATGGAAGAACAAGGACTCAAAGGTAGAATCCCTCCCAAAAGCATATACCCAAGGAATACATCTTAATAAACCAATACTATTTAGATCTAGTAATAATATTAGTTTTACCATAAAAATGACACAAAATAAATTGTATTTTGGCTCTTGAAAATTTCGGTCAAGAGGTGATGTTTTTGTGAGATTTTATTTCTCTAGAATTATCATAAATTGTAGAGAGTTTTTGGAGGATTTTCTTACACTAGAAAAGGATGGGAAGAATGAATAATAATGTTAAAGAGAAGAGCTCTCCTCTCTTTCTTATGGGAGGCCGAAAAAGAGAGCATTGGGTAGTATGCCCAATGCCTTTTGTTTTTGCTCTTCTCAAAAGCTTAGGCTTGCAAGGCTAGTACTTAGATATCATGATTGTGTTTTCCACTCAAGATAAAAACACAATACATATCTTACACTACCTCCTCATTTTCGGTTTTTAAGCATAAAATGGAGAATCCATTTTATTTTGTAATTTGTCAAATTTGTCACATGTAACATGTTACATGACATGTCACAATGTAATGTATTTTTAACATATTAAAAATCAACATACTCATAAAATATGTCATTTACAAAATCGACTAGTAATTCGTAATTACTTGTACCAAAAATGTTTCCAAATTATAAACTACAACATTCTGTATTTATAATAATTTATTCATTCCGTTTCAATTGTTTCTTTAAACAATAATTTCATCTAAGTAATAAAATAATTCGATTACTTAGACCGTGTCTCATTTAATCATATTTACAATAAGATACGTAAATTATACTCACAAAATCATCCGTCAATTTTAAGCAATTTAATTAACTCGTATCGGTATACGATTAATTAAATAATCAATTAAGAGTATTTCCCTATAGGTATGACCTAAGGGGATCAACTGATCACCACCGTCGCACGACAGTAATGTCAAACTCTAGTCAGCCAACCATTACCGATATGTGTGGACCAGTTGACTGTAAAATATTACATCCCATATGTATTCTTAAAATGAGATTTAATAATGATATTTAAATCATGTGATCGCACTATTGTTGAGGACACATTTCCCAACATAATGAACAAGGACAAATGTTTCACTCAACGAGTCACAAGGACTAAAGAACAAGGACAAATGATTTACACATTGAGTCCTTGTTACAAATGGTTTATAGAACGAGTCACAAGGACTAATGAACAAGGACAAATGGTTCACACAACTAGTCACAAGGACAAATGGTTTACACAACGAGTCACAAGGACAAATGCTTAACACAACGAATCACAAGGACTAATGAACAAGAATAAATGGTTCACACAACGAGTCACAATGACTAATGAACAAGAACAAATGGCTCACACAACGAGTCACATGGATTAATGAACAAGGACAAATGGTTCACACAACGAGTCACATGGACTAATGACCAAGGACAAATGGTTTACACAACGTGTCATAAGGACTAATGAGCAAGGAAAAATGGTTCACACAATAAGTCACAATAACAAGGACAAAGGGTTTACACAACGAGTCACAAGGACTAATAAACAAGGACTAATGGTTTAAACAACGAGTCACAAGGACTAAAGAACAAGGACAAATGGTTCACACAACGAGTCACAAGGACCAATGAGGAAGGACAAATGATTTACACAATGAGTCCTTGTTACAAATGGTTTAAACAACGAGTCACAAGGACTAATGAACAAGGACAAATGGTTTACACAACGAGTCACAAGGACAAATGGTTAACATTACGAGTTACAAGGACTAATGAACAAGGACAAATAGTTTACACAACGAGTCACAAGGACTAATGAACAAGGACAAATGGTTCACACAACGAGTCACAAGGACTAATGAACAAGGACAATTGGTTTAAACAATGAGTCACAAGGACTAGAGAACAAGGACAAATGGTTCACACAACGAGTCACAAGGACTAATGAACAAGGACAATGGTTCACCTAACGAGTCACAAGGACAAATGGTTAACATAACGAGTTACAAGGACTAATGAACAAGGACAAATGGTTCACTCAACGAGTCACAAGGACTAAAGAACAAGGACAAATGATTTACACATTTAGTCCTTGTTAAAAATGGTTTATAGAACGAGTCACAAGGACTAATGAACAAGGACAAATGGTTCACACAACTAGTCATAAGGACAAATGGTTTACACAACGAGTCACAAGGACAAATGCTTAACACAACGAGTCACAAGGACTAATGAACAAGGATAAATGGTTCACACAACGAGTCACAATGACTAATGAACAAGAACAAATGGCTCACACGACGAGTCACATGGATTAATGAACAAGGACAAATGGTTTACACAACGAGTCACAAGGAGAAATGGTTAACATTACGAGTTACAAGGACTAATGAACAAGGACAAATGGTTCACACAACGAGTCACAATGACTAATGAACAAGGACAAATAGTTTACACAACGAGTCACAAGGACTAATGAACAAGGACAAATGGTTCACACAATGAGTCACAAGGACTAGAGAACAAGGACAAATGGTTCACACAACGAGTCACAAGGACTAATGAAGAAGGACAAATGGTTCACACAACGAGTCACAAGGACAAATGGTTAACATAACGAGTTACATGGACTAATGAACAAGGACAAATGGTTTACACAACGAGTCATAAGGACTAATGAGCAAGGAAAAATGGTTCACACAATAAGTCACAATAACAAGGACAAAGGGTTTACACAACGAGTCACAAGGACTAATAAACAAGGACTAATGGTTTAAACAACGAGTCACAAGGACTAAAGAACAAGGACAAATGGTTCACACAACGTGTCACAAGGACCAATGAGGAAGGACAAATGATTTACACAATGAGTCCTTGTTACAAATGGTTTAAACAACGAGTCACAAGGACTAATGAACAAGGACAAATGGTTTACACAACGAGTCACAAGGACAAATGGTTAACATTACGAGTTACAAGAACTAATGAACAAGGACAAATAGTTTAATGGTTAACATTACGAGTTACAAGAACTAATGAACAAGGACAAATAGTTTACACAACGAGTCACAAGGACTAATGAACAAGGACAAATGGTTCACACAACGAGTCACAAGGACTAATGAACAAGGGCAATTGGTTTAAACAATGAGTCACAAGGACTAGAGAACAAGGACAAATGGTTCACACAACGAGTCACAAGGACTAATGAACAAGGATAAATGGTTCACCTAACGAGTCACAAGGACAAATGGTTAAAATAACGAGTTACAATGACTAATGAACAAGGACAAATGGTTCACTCAACGAGTCACAAGGACTAAAGAACAAGGACAAATGATTTACACATTGAGTCCTTGTTATAAATGGTTTATAGAACGAGTCACAAGGACTAATGAACAAGGACAAATGGTTCACACAACTAGTCACAAGGACAAATGGTTTACACAACGAGTCACAAGGACAAATGCTTAACACAACGAGTCACAAAGACTAATGAACAAGGATAAATGGTTCACACAACGAGTCACAATGACTAATGAACAAGAACAAATGGCTCACACAACGAGTCACATGGATTAATGAACAAGGACAAATGGTTTACACAACGAGTCACAATGAGAAATGGTTAACATTACGAGTTACAAGGACTAATGAACAAGGACAAATGGTTCACACAACGAGTCACATGGACTAATGACCAAGGACAAATGGTTTACACAACGAGTCATAAGGACTAATGAGCAAGGAAAAATGGTCCACACAATAAGTCACAATAATAAGGACAAAGGGTTTACACAACGAGTCACAAGGACTAATAAACAAGGACTAATGGTTTAAACAACGAGTCACAAGGACTAAAGAACAAGGACAAATGGTTCACACAACGAGTCACAAGGACCAATGAGGAAGGACAAATGATTTACACAATGAGTCCTTGTTACAAATGGTTTAAACAACGAGTCACAAGGACTAATGAACAAGGACAAATGGTTTACACAACAAGTCACAAGGACAAATGGTTAACATTACGAGTTACAAGGACTAATGAACAAGGACAAATAGTTTACACAACGAGTCACAAGGACGAATGAACAAGGACAAATGGTTCACACAACGAGTCACAAGGACTAATGAACAAGGACAATTGGTTTAAACAATGAGTCACAAGGACTAGAGAACAAGGACAAATGGTTCACACAACGAGTCACAAGGACTAATGAACAAGGATAAATGGTTCACCTAACGAGTCACAAGGACAATTGGTTTAAACAATGAGTCACAAGAACTAGAGAACAAGGGACAAATGGTTCACACAACGAGTCACAAGGACTAATGAACAAGGACAAATGGTTCACACAACGAGTCACAAGGACAAATGGTTAACATAACGAGTTACAAGGACTAATGTGAAAGAAATGTAGATCTATATACTCAACATACACATATATGTTTTTAAATTAATTTGTCATAAAATTAATAAATGTCTTATGCATGCAAACTAATAAACAATATAAGGAAGAAAAATAATTTTCTCACCATAAAAATCGGATTTATGGGCACAAGTGAGTTCACCTACTCACTTGTTCTTGAGCTCTCCAAATGGAAGAACAAGGACTCAAAGGTAGAATCCCTCCCAAAAGCATATACCCAAGGAATACATCTTAATAAACCAATACTATTTAGATCTAGTAATAATATTAGTTTTACCATAAAAATGACACAAAATAAATTGTATTTTGGCTCTTGAAAATTTCGGTCAAGAGGTGATGTTTTTGTGAGATTTTATTTCTCTAGAATTATCATAAATTGTAGAGAGTTTTTGGAGGATTTTCTTACACTAGAAAAGGATGGGAAGAATGAATAATAATGTTAAAGAGAAGAGCTCTCCTCTCTTTCTTGTGGGAGGCCGAAAAAGAGAGCATTGGGTAGTATGCCCAATGCCTTTTGTTTTTGCTCTTCTCAAAAGCTTAGGCTTGCAAGGCTAGTACTTAGATATCATGATTGTGTTTTCCACTCAAGATAAAAACACAATACATATCTTACACTACCTCCTCATTTTCGGTTTTTAAGCATAAAATGGAGAATCCATTTTATTTTGTAATTTGTCAAATTTGTCACATGTAACATGTTACATGACATGTCACAATGTAATGTATTTTTAACATATTAAAAATCAACATACTCATAAAATATGTCATTTACAAAATCGACTAGTAATTCGTAATTACTTGTACCAAAAATGTTTCCAAATTATAAACTACAACATTCTGTATTTATAATAATTTATTCATTCCGTTTCAATTGTTTCTTTAAACAATAATTTCATCTAAGTAATAAAATAATTCGATTACTTAGACCGTGTCTCATTTAATCATATTTACAATAAGATACGTAAATTATACTCACAAAATCATCCGTCAATTTTAAGCAATTTAATTAACTCGTATCGGTATACGATTAATTAAATAATCAATTAAGAGTATTTCCCTATAGGTATGACCTAAGGGGATCAATAGATCACCACCGTCGCACGACAATAATGTCAAACTCTAGTCACCAATCATTACCGATATGTGTGGACCAGTTGACTGTAAAATATTACATCCCATATGTATTCTTAAAATGAGATTTAATAATGATATTTAAATCATGTGATCGCACTATTGTTGAGGACACATTTCCCAACAATCTCCCACTTGTCCTCGACAAGTGTGCGTCACCAATTCTCTTGTCCTATTACTATCTCCCACTCAATGCAAGGTGTCTTTCAGGTCGTACTTGCAAGTGATCATATCGAGAGTGGTTTCCTCGATCTGGAGAATAACTGTTTGACCGGATTTATCCACTCTGGATACCTTCCGAGCGTGGCCACGCATTTCCAGTTCATTACTCCTCGAGTGGCCCTGAGATATTGTTTTAACCCTGACAAGGGGATGGACAATTCCTATCGCACTCATTCCCTTCGACTAACCACAGCCATCATAACCCAAAATATGCCCATTTGACCCCATTTACGAAGGTCGTAGTAACACAAATCAAAGTTAATCAAACTGTGCCATCTTAGGTGAATAGTCTTTAGTCAAAAAAATCGACTCATTAGAATACTATAGCAGCTCTCGCCACGACCAGGCTATATAAATTTGCCAGAACTCTATAAGCGGTCATAAGGCCCGACAAGGTGTTCCTAACATCTGCCTATGTGATCGACTAGTCATCTCACATGACTGTATGGCACTTGAACTTGCCATCAATCGCATCACACTCTAGTCACTTCGAGACGTCACCTCATACAAGTGACTATGGGCGAATACTATGCTAATCCGTGTTCACTTTAACGGGGTTCCATTGTCTCTACAACCCGTTTGGATGTAACAAAGTATAATAAAAGAGTTTTAAAATAAAACTCGAACGACAAATGCGATTATCACACATGAATAGTCAATGCCTGATTACTATTTCATGTTCTATAATCTAATTTGATCTTGTACATAGTTGTTCATTTCAATTCAATTGAAATGACATGACTCATCATGTTTAGCCTTTGAGAAGGCTTTGGTTAGTAGGTTTTATCAATTTCTTGTACCTTACTCAACCTCACTACATACTCGTTTTCCTTTGTAATGTATACATTTGCATTACAAAACTTTCTGAGTACGTGTCGAAATCCAATCAAGACATAAGCCCTCTAGCCTAAGAATAGCTCCCACTGTTTTCACAGTGTGCGGGACTCATCTTTCTTGCATATCTCATGATCGCAAGTGTACTCAATTTCCGTTATAAATATCTCTCATTGTTCTTTATTGCCTAGAACGATTCTAGAAAATCTACTTCTTAATTAACATTGCCACAATGGTATCTTAACCATCCTAGTGTGTTTTGATTATGGTTTTGTCGGAAACCATGCGCAATCTCTATTGTCAATTGTCACTTGTGTAACACCCTTACACAATATTGCATCATAAACACTTTGCTTTACTTCCTTAATGCTTCTGCAAGCACTTAAGGGTAATCTTTATAGCTTACTTGGTAAAGATTACTTAAATTCGATTTTTTTTGAAAACAATTCATCATACTCAAAGCATATGAAGTGTTATACATCATTTCTTTTTAATTGATTCGGCAGCGGAAGCAAATGAAATCAATCAAATATGTTCAATTTAATTGAACTAGTCATGAATCTTATCAACATAAGACTTCTTACTGACGCTAATATCATGTGGATTTATCTTCATAAATCCGGATATTCAAGATGTATTATAATACTCCAAAAGTCTTAAATCATTCGCAATGATCAATATGTCATTGATGTGACCATAATTGGCGCATATTTAGCCCCCGAATTACCATTGTTTCCATGCTTTTTAGTGCCTATTTGGGTCATTTCTTATCTTTAGTTCTTTGTTTTGCATATTCTTTGAGATTTTGATCCCTTGGTAGGAAAGGAGTAAGAATCTTGCATTTTCATGGCAAAATAAGGCTAAATTGATCATATTCAATGACCAAGCATCAAGGAGAGACAAGACTAGAAGGCCTTTGTACATAGCATAGTAGAAGAGCATTGTTGAGAAAAGGATCCTTGAGTCCCCAAGGAAATCCCCAAGGAATTCATGAAGAAAAGGGAAGAAAAAGAAGAAGGAAAGTTGCTGAACTACAATCCGAACGGATTGTAGAGAATCCGTCCGTCCTCGCCAACCCGAGCGTCCCGCAAAGGAATCCGCTCGGATTCCCCCTCGCCGATCCGAGCGTCTTGCCCAAGGATCCGCTCGGATTCTCACCAGATCCGGCCGTCCCGACTCCCATCCGCACGGATCACAAAGACAAAGACGTTTTCATTCCTCAAGCATCGATAAGAGAAGCCCTTCTCTCGGATAATCCCGGAGGCTCCTTGCTCAACTTAAAAGTGTAATTACTAGTTTAGCCCTTAGTTAACCCTAATGCATCCTCCCTAATTTTCACTATAAATACCCCATTAGTCTAATTAGAGGAGCATGTTCTTCTTATCAATAATTAGTGTAGCTAATATCAATCAAATCTCTCTTCAATATTGTAATCAAATATTACTCAAGTTTTAATCCAAGTTTTAGTTCTTTAATCTCTCTCTTGTTCTTACTTTATTTTGGGTAATTGAAGATTATTTGGGTTATTATTGGGAGATTGACAACCTCTCAATCTAAGATTCAAGTACTTCTATTATTCTTGCTTTATTATTGGAATCATTAGTAGGTATAATCTCTTAATCCCTTTTTAATTATTGCTAATTACTTTCATTTATTCATCATGTTTCATTATGTTAGTATGATTGACAACCTTTCTAGCATGATCAATATGATAATGAGTGAGTAGTCTCTTAGCTAGGGTTTAATGGGTGATTAGGGGAAACCAACATGGGGAATGATTCATGCTTAAATTAATATGCTTTCATATCTTATTTGCTTGCTTGTTTTGATCTTAATACATGCACATGTTATATTTGATGAAATGCTAAGCCTATGAATCCTTGCATTTACTATCATCTTCTATCCTTTCAACTTGACTTGTAAGACATAACCCAACTCGAGTCTTGTTAGACCATGCATGTGTTAAGTAGGGAAGATTAAGTCGACTTGTAGGTGTTGTACAATCCAAGAGATTCGGCTCCGGGACCCAAACTTTCCTAGGATTGTAAGATATAACCCAACTCAATCCATCACAACAATAATTGCTTGCTTATAATTTGAGAACATGTTTGTATGATCATATCCCATGATTTCCCTATGAACCCATGACACCCTAGTGCTTTTAATCAATTGTTTACACCCTTATTTCATTTATCTTGTTAGTTTATTTTCATTGCTATTTTAGTTTAGTAACCTTCTACATCAACCAAATTTGTGACACCCCTAGACACCACTAGTTACAATAGAATCTTCATTTCAATACCCGTCCCTTGGGATCCGACCTTTACTTGCCTCTTTACTAATTGTAGAGTTGTTTGTGAAGTATAAATTGTGTTTTGTATCGACCATTGACCAACGACCACATATGCTTAATTGTGAACACGAAATGGCTCCGATCAGTCATCCACATATCGGACTAATTAAAATTTCCGTAACTCCCACCAAACTCCATGTATAAACACAACTTCTCGACTTATCGAGAAATGTTTTATCACATGATCAAAATGTTGATTCTAACTCATTGATGTCCTACTTAAGACCCTCTCTCAAGTTTCACATTATCTTAGGGTTGCAAGAATCTATAAAACTTATGACATGTATTGAATACATTGCTTCTATTGAAGAAGTGGGTTTTAGATTCACTTGCTGTGTATTTCATAACCTTATAATGAAACACAATCCCTAAGAAGATCCAAATAGACTTAAGCATTTCAATTAGTGCAAAACCCTTTGCAACTAATCTTGCTATGAAATATCTCGTTATTAGTGCAAAACCCTTTGTCACTAATCAAGCCTTTTATTTCGGATTTTCATGGCTCTAAGCCTTGTATTGAGTTGTGACTTAAACACTCTTATGTAAGTCCTTTGTCGATTACTTTCCAGAAGTAATCAACTTGAATCAAACAATTTCTTTTGTAAGTTATAAGCTCTTTACTTTCTTAAAAGTAGCATGAATTCATCATTTTTAACAAGTGACGAATTTAACCTCCTAGGTTTTGAAGAAACAACGTCTTACACAAAACGTCTCATGTAGCCAAGAAAGACCAGTTTCTTGCGACATAACATTTTTGTGGCATTCTTTGTGGCTCTTGAATAATTTCTCCCACTCTGTCTTCTAAAAATAAACTTGTATTTTAGAAAGACAGCTTCACGAGCCACAAACCCGGTGTACTCGTGATAATTGAAAAGGAAAAAATGAGCATTTGTTTCTTGTGAAAACTTACAAACATGGTACCCTTACCATTTCATATCTCATATGATTCGATTTAGTGGAAAAATAATTTAGACAAAAATTATAAAATCCCCAAAAGGATCAAGTAACTCAAAGTAACTTGATTGAAGTCCAAACCATATCGAATAGCGTTTGATTTCTTATCCAATCACACATTATTTCATAATGTGTGCTAAGAGAGATTAACTTGTGATACTATATCACATTTCCTTTGGCTTATATCAAAGTCTTCACTTTGATAATCCCATCACGACTAAATCGTGATTCCTTGAACTCTTTGAAATTCTTCAAAGATTTCTCCTTTTACCTTATTAAGTGAACATATTAGCGTCAACTTATATCGTTGGTAAAAGAAAATGATCAACCTATTTTGGATCGATGATATACAACCTCGATCTCCTTTTCAACCAAAAGGCACGAGACATCTTGCTTTGAATACAAGATACGCATATACCATTAATCTAATGGTTTCAAGAGTACTCGATAACTCTTTACGTTCATCTTTCCAAAATTTAAGGTTTAATCTTGGGTTACCAATTTGAGTCTTACATCATCTACATGATATATAATCTTGGGTTACCAATTTGAGTCTTACATCATCTACATGATATATATTATACTAGTTTGGTTTAGAATATAATCACCTTGATAATGGGCTAGCCATACATCAAATCGTGGTGTATAGGGTCACAAAAGTGAAAACCTCTTTTGTCTCTTAACAAGTTTATATTCTTATTTAGAGTTTATGCACTTAATAGTCACAATTAAGTACCACTTTAAATCCAAAAACTAGATTGAGTACACAATTACTCTATCTCTTGACTTCATTGTTGCTAGTCGTCATATTCTAATCATCCTATGTGTCAAACATAATGATGAAAAACACCACCGGTTTCTAATATTGACGAAGTAATACTAGCAAAATTATGTTTAATCAAATAAACATTTAACGAAGAAGGTCCCATTAGATGTCCCACAACTAACTTGTTGATTCTTCAATAATTTGGGGTAGTTTCCTTTCTTGTGTCCAACATTTAGGACAATGGAAACTTTATCGGTCGGGATTGATAGGTTTAGTATCGTCATTCTCAACAACTTTACCTTTAACATTACCTTGTATCAATTCCATTATAATCCTTACTTCTTGAACCTCGTCCTCATCTTAACGGTTTAAGAGAATGCTCCCACTTAATTCAATGAGTCTTTGCTTTGAGAAGCAAAATTGAATTCATGAAGATTCACTCTTCATTTGTTCGTTTTAGTCTTAAAACTTTCATTGTAGTGGTTGCGTTATTTTGGTCAATTACGAATTCTGAAAATCTAATCACCAAAACAATTTATCGCTTCAAGGTACTTAATTCATTTAAGTATATGAAAGACAATCCATTGTAAGTAGATGTGTTAGTCTAGAATCAAAAACCTGTTTGATAATGAATAACATTAATCTATACTCTTTACAAGAGATCCTTAGCAATGGTTCATTTGAGGGTTTTAGAAGCAAATTCATATTTGTCTTTAGTTACGATGTTTTAATGGAGATTTGAATCAAAAACGAAATGATATCGTATATGAATTGTGGTAAAGAAATAGAACAATATAACAACGGAATAGTGGAAAAACTTAACATTTATCGTTTTATTAATACTTGTAAAAACAAGTATAGCATTTACATAGTGACCTCTACCCAACTATGATAAATGATTCCAAGACCCAAATTCTTATCGACTTAGGCACGGTGGGGCCGATACATCCTTTATCAATATAACTCGGTGGATTAACGTTTAATCGATTCTACTTTTAGAACTCTTGGTCGATAATATTACATTAACAATTATCTATAGCCCAAAACACATCGACAAGGGCACGGTGGGGCCGATACATCCCTTATCAAATACTTTTGTTGAGTTCAATCCAAATTTCGAATAAATGTGTCCATGATCCAAACCCACGTTAACTTGGGCACGGTGTGGCCGATACATCCCTTATCAATATGAATTCGGTGGATTAACATTCATCACCCACTTCCCCTACGTAACAAGGTTTGTACCCCGGTGGGGCCGAGCGCACTCCCTCGCGAAATAGGTTTTCATGGTTTCTACTATTTGGTAAGGCTATGTCTCAATTAATTGTTTTAGCGAGAGGTCATGTCAATTTATTATCTATCACGTTTTAAGTGAACTAAAGCGGTGAACTACGATAATTTTAATTGACACGGTCGATGAACTCGATAAAATAGGATGCATGTTTTAGTTATGGCGATTTAGCGATGCATGCGACATAAAATAAAATGCAAGCATAAAAAATAAATAAATAAATCCTAGTATGGCCTTTCCTAAAATAGAAAAACTATTTAACTATTACATATTCGGAAACCAACTCCATTGGTCCCTTGAACTTCGGTTGTGGCACGCATCTCGAGGTAACGCCGTCTTTATGTATCGCCATTCTTGAAGAAATCCGTCTTTGGGAACTCCGGAATGAATAAAATTACATAATAAATTACATAATTTCCTATTATACATTTGTAACTAAAATAAAATAAATCTATTAAATTACAAAACGGTGATACGAGATCACAATAAAATTACAACCGAATCGGTATTCCCATACATTTCGGGAAATACCAATTAAAATCTAAGGCCATACTAAGTAAAATTACATAATTCAAAATTACATAAATTAAAATTATGACAATCATAAATAAAATGCAGCATTATAATATGTATGAACATGCTCAATTTTATGCTAAATCGCCTTTTAAATAGCCAATATCGTATATTACTCGGTTTTTACGGATTTGCGTGATTTCAACATTTTATAATCACAAAAATACATAAACTCATATTTATGCATAAGTTAATTACCCTAACCTCTTAGGACTCAAAATATAGTCTTCACTAATAATTTGACCATAATTAACCCATATTTTATAAAATTGTTCATAAATGGACTAAAAATTACAAAAATAAGCTATTAAACTTCAAATAAATCACAAAATTTCAAATAAATTCAAAATTTGAAATTTAAACTCATGAACATTCTGGAAAATTTCCATGACACTCATAATGTTCAAAATCTTAGGTTAAAAATTTCGAAATATTTTTTTTTCCGGAAAAACAATGTTGCGGTTTATCGATTTTAATAAAATAATCATAAAAACATGGAAAAATTATTTTCATTAACTTTTCAATTTTAGATCTGAAAAATATAATAAAATGCAACATTAGACGTTTTTCCTAAGTCATAGATTATGTTTTATTAATTTTCCACTAATAATGTCACTATTTATGCTATTTTTCTTCAAAAATCCATAAATCATGCAAAAAGACTTCTTTATAGCCAATTATTTTACACACATCTTGTAAAATTGCATGTGACAACATATAAATTTTCTATGACCATATTCGAAATTTAACTCATATTAACCTATTTTTCACCTAAATCAGAATTTAATAATGAAAAATTCATTTTTCGAGCATAACAAGTCCAAAAATTATGAAAATTTACAGGTTAACTCAAAATAATATATGTGACAACATATCCAAAAACCAAGTGAAAATTCGAAGTATAGCTAATTTTAGACCAAAAATGACATTTTTACTCATAAAATCACATTTAAATGCCATTATTGTAAATTATGAACAATAAAAATCCGAAAAATTAACCAAAATATCCTAAAACATTTTAGGACCAGAAATATTAACATGCAAGGATTGATTTCGTGATATCTCATAATAACACAAATTTTACAAGTTTTATTTGTTATTCTTATAACTCGGAAAAACTTTTAACCGATTTGCATGCAAACAACCGTGGCTCTGATACCAATTGAAAGAAATGTAGATCTATATACTCAACATACACATATATGTTTTTAAATTAATTTGTCATAAAATTAATAAAGGTCTTATGCATGCAAACTAATAAACAATATAAGTAAGAAAAATAATTTTCTCACCATAAAAATCGGATTTATGGGCACAAGTGAGTTCACCTACTCACTTGTTCTTGAGCTCTCCAAATGGAAGAACAAGGACTCAAAGGTAGAATCCCTCCCAAAAGCATATACCCAAGGAATACATCTTAATAAACCAATACTATTTAGATCTAGTAATAATATTAGTTTTACCATAAAAATGACACAAAATAAATTGTATTTTGGCTCTTGAAAATTTCGGTCAAGAGGTGATGTTTTTGTGAGATTTTATTTCTCTAGAATTATCATAAATTGTAGAGAGTTTTTGGAGGATTTTCTTACACTAGAAAAGGATGGGAAGAATGAATAATAATGTTAAAGAGAAGAGCTCTCCTCTCTTTCTTGTGGGAGGCCGAAAAAGAGAGCATTGGGTAGTATGCCCAATGCCTTTTGTTTTTGCTCTTCTCAAAAGCTTAGGCTTGCAAGGCTAGTACTTAGATATCATGATTGTGTTTTCCACTCAAGATAAAAACACAATACATATCTTACACTACCTCCTCATTTTCGGTTTTTTTAAGCATAAAATGGAGAATCCATTTTATTTTGTAATTTGTCAAATTTGTCATATGTAACATGTTACATGACATGTCACAATGTAATGTATTTTTAACATATTAAAAATCAACATACTCATAAAATATGTCATTTACAAAATCGACTAGTAATTCGTAATTACTTGTACCAAAAATGTTTCCAAATTATAAACTACAACATTCTGTATTTATAATAATTTATTCATTCCGTTTCAATTGTTTCTTTAAACAATAATTTCATCTAAGTAATAAAATAATTCGATTACTTAGACCGTGTCTCATTTAATCATATTTACAATAAGATACGTAAATTATACTCACAAAATCATCCGTCAATTTTAAGCAATTTAATTAACTCGTATCGGTATACGATTAATTAAATAATCAATTAAGAGTATTTCCCTATAGGTATGACCTAAGGGGATCAATAGATCACCACCGTCGCACGACAATAATGTCAAACTCTAGTCACCAATCATTACCGATATGTGTGGACCAGTTGACTGTAAAATATTACATCCCATATGTATTCTTAAAATGAGATTTAATAATGATATTTAAATCATGTGATCGCACTATTGTTGAGGACTCATTTCCCAACATAATGAACAAGGACAAATGTTTCACTCAACGAGTCACAAGGACTAAAGAACAAGGACAAATGATTTACACATTGAGTCCTTGTTACAAATGGTTTATAGAACGAGTCACAAGGACTAATGAACAAGGACAAATGGTTCACACAACTAGTCACAAGGACAAATGGTTTACACAACGAGTCACAAGGACAAATGCTTAACACAACGAATCACAAGGACTAATGAACAAGGATAAATGGTTCACACAACGAGTCACAATGACTAATGAACAAGAACAAATGGCTCACACAACGAGTCACATGGATTAATGAACAAGGACAAATGGTTCACACAACGAGTCACATGGACTAATGACCAAGGACAAATGGTTTACACAACGTGTCATAAGGACTAATAAGCAAGGAAAAATGGTTCACACAATAAGTCACAATAACAAGGACAAAGGGTTTACACAACGAGTCACAAGGACTAATAAACAAGGACTAATGGTTTAAACAACGAGTCACAAGGACTAAAGAACAAGGACAAATGGTTCACACAACGAGTCACAAGGACCAATGAGGAAGGACAAATGATTTACACAATGAGTCCTTGTTACAAATGGTTTAAACAACGAGTCACAAGGACTAATGAACAAGGACAAATGGTTTACACAACGAGTCACAAGGACAAATGGTTAACATTACGAGTTACAAGGACTAATGAACAAGGACAAATAGTTTACACAACGAGTCACAAGGACTAATGAACAAGGACAAATGGTTCACACAACGAGTCACAAGGACTAATGAACAAGGACAATTGGTTTAAACAATGAGTCACAAGGACTAGAGAACAAGGACAAATGGTTCACACAACGAGTCACAAGGACTAATGAACAAGGACAATGGTTCACCTAACGAGTCACAAGGACAAATGGTTAACATAACGAGTTACAAGGACTAATGAACAAGGACAAATGGTTCACTCAACGAGTCACAAGGACTAAAGAACAAGGACAAATGATTTACACATTTAGTCCTTGTTACAAATGGTTTATACAACGAGTCACAAGGACTAATGAACAAGGACAAATGGTTCACACAACTAGTCACAAGGACAAATGGTTTACACAACGAGTCACAAGGACAAATGCTTAACACAACGAGTCACAAGGACTAATAAACAAGGATAAATGGTTCACACAACGAGTCCTAATGACTAATGAACAAGAACAAATGGCTCACACAACGAGTCACATGGACTAATGAACAAGGACAAATGGTTTACACAACGAGTCACAAGGACTAATGAGCAAAGAAAAATGGTTCACACAATAAGGCACAATAACAAGGACAAAGGGTTTACACAACGAGTCACAAGGACTAATAAACAAGGACTAATGGTTTAAACAACGAGTCACAAGGACTAAAGAACAAGGACAAATGGTTCACACAACGAGTCACAAGGACTAATGAACAAGGACAATTGGTTTAAACAATGAGTCACAAGGACTAGAGAAGAAGGACAAATGGTTCACACAACGAGTCACAAGGACTAATGAACAAGGACAAATGGTTCACACAACGAGTCACAAGGACAAATGGTTAACATAACGAGTTACAAGGACTAATGAACAAGGACAAATGTTTCACTCAACGAGTCACAAGGACTAAAGAACAAGGACAAATGATTTACACATTGAGTCCTTGTTACAAATGGTTTATAGAACGAGTCACAAGGACTAATGAACAAGGACAAATGGTTCACACAACTAGTCACAAGGACAAATGGTTTACACAACGAGTCACAAGGACAAATGCTTAACACAACGAGTCACAAGGACTAATAAACAAGGATAAATGGTTCACACAACGAGTCCTAATGACTAATGAACAAGAACAAATGGCTCACACAACGAGTCACATGGACTAATGAACAAGGACAAATGGTTTACACAACGAGTCACAAGGACTAATGAGCAAAGAAAAATGGTTCACACAATAAGTCACAATAACAAGGACAAAGGGTTTACACAACGAGTCACAAGGACTAATAAACAAGGACTAATGGTTTAAACAACGAGTCACAAGGACTAAAGAACAAGGACAAATGGTTCACACAACGAGTCACAAGGACTAATGAATAAGGACAATTGGTTTAAACAATGAGTCACAAAGACTAGAGAACAAGGACAAATGGTTCACACAACGAGTCACAAGGACTAATGAACAAGGACAAATGGTTCACACAACGAGTCACAAGGACAAATGGTTAACATAACGAGTTACAAGGACTAATGAACAAGGACAAATGTTTCACTCAACGAGTCACAAGGACTAAAGAACAAGGACAAATGATTTACACATTGAGTCCTTGTTACAAATGGTTTATAGAACGAGTCACAAGGACTAATGAACAAGGACAAATGGTTCACACAACGAGTCACAAGGACTAATGAACAAGGACAATTGGTTTAAACAATGAGTCACAAAGACTAGAGAACAAGGACAAATGGTTCACACAACGAGTCACAAGGACTAATGAACAAGGACAAATGGTTCACACAACGAGTCACAAGGACAAATGGTTAACATAACGAGTTACAAGGACTAATGAACAAGGACAAATGTTTCACTCAACGAGTCACAAGGACTAAAGAACAAGGACAAATGATTTACACATTGAGTCCTTGTTACAAATGGTTTATAGAACGAGTCACAAGGACTAATGAACAAGGACAAATGTTTCACACAACTAGTCACAAGGACAAACGGTTTACACAACGAGTCACAAGGACAAATGCTTAACACAACGAGTCACAAGGACTAATGAACAAGGATAAATGGTTCACACAACGAGTCACAATGACTAATGAACAAAAACAAATGGCTCACACAACGAGTCACATGGATTAATGAACAAGGACAAATGGTTTACGCAACGAGTCACAAGGAGAAATGGTTAACATTACGAGTTACAAGGACTAATGAACAAGGACAAATGGTTCACACAACGAGTCACATGGACTAATGAACAAGGGCAAATGGTTTACACAACGAGTCATAAGGACTAATGAGCAAGGAAAAATGGTTCACACAATAAGTCACAATAACAAGGACAAAGGGTTTACACAACGAGTCACAAGGACTAATAAACAAGGACTAATGGTTTAAACAACGAGTCACATGGACTAAAGAACAAGGACAAATGGTTCACACAGCGAGTCACAAGGACCAATGAAGAAGGACAAATGATTTACACAATGAGTCCTTGTTACAAATGGTTTAAACAACGAGTCACAAGGACTAATGAACAAGGACAAATGGTTTACACAACGAGTCACAAGGACAAATGGTTAACATTACGAGTTACAAGGACTAATGAACAAGGACAAATAGTTTACACAACGAGTCACAAGGACTGATGAACAAGGACAAATGGTTCACACAACGAGTCACAAGGACTAATGAACAAGGACAATTGGTTTAAACAATGAGTCACAAGGACTAGAGAACAAGGACAAATGGTTCACACAACGAGTCACAAGGACTAATGAACAAGGACAAATGGTTCACACAACGAGTCACAAGGACAAATGGTTAACATAACGAGTTACAAGGACTAATGAACAAGGACAAATGGTTCACTCAACGAGTCACAAGGACTAAAGAACAAGGACAAATGATTTACACATTTAGTCCTTGTTACAAATGGTTTATACAACGAGTCACAAGGACTAATGAACAAGGACAAATGGTTCACACAACTAGTCACAAGGACAAATGGTTTACACAACGAGTCACAAGGACAAATGCTTAACACAACAAGTCACAAGGACTAATAAACAAGGATAAATGGTTCACACAACGAGTCACAATGACTAATGAACAAGAACAAATGGCGCACACAACGAGTCACATGGACTAATGAACAAGGACAAATGGTTTACACAACGAGTCACAAGGACTAATGAGCAAAGAAAAATGGTTCACACAATAAGTCACAATAACAAGGACAAAGGGTTTACACAACGAGTCATAAGGACTAATAAACAAGGACTAATGGTTTAAACAACGAGTCACAAGGACTAAAGAACAAGGACAAATGGTTCACACAACGAGTCACAAGGACCAATGAACAAGGACAAATGATTTACACAATGAGTCCTTGTTACAAATGGTTTAAACAACGAGTCACAAGGACTAATGAACAAGGACAAATGGTTCACACAACTAGTCACAAGGACAAACGGTTTACACAACGAGTCACAAGGACAAATGCTTAACACAACGAGTCACAAGGACTAATGAACAAGGATAAATGGTTCACACAACGAGTCACAATGACTAATGAACAAAAACAAATGGCTCACACAACGAGTCACATGGATTAATGAACAAGGACAAATGGTTTACACAACGAGTCACAAGGAGAAATGGCTAACATTACGAGTTACAAGGACTAATGAACAAGGACAAATGGTTCACACAACGAGTCACATGGACTAATGAACAAGGGCAAATGGTTTACACAACGAGTCATAAGGACTAATGAGCAAGGAAAAATGGTTCACACAATAAGTCACAATAACAAGGACAAAGGGTTTACACAACGAGTCACAAGGACTAATAAACAAGGACTAATGGTTTAAACAACGAGTCACATGGACTAAAGAATAAGGACAAATGGTTCACACAACGAGTCACAAGGACCAATGAAGAAGGAAAAATGATTTACACAATGAGTCCTTGTTACAAATGGTTTAAACAACGAGTCACAAGGACTAATGAACAAGGACAAATGGTTTACACAACGAGTCACAAGGACAAATGGTTAACATTACGAGTTACAAGGACTAATGAACAAGGACAAATAGTTTACACAACGAGTCACAAGGACTGATGAACAAGGACAAATGGTTCACACAACGAGTCACAAGGACTAATGAACAAGGACAATTGGTTTAAACAATGAGTCACAAGGACTAGAGAACAAGGACAAATGGTTCACACAACGAGTCACAAGGACTAATGAACAAGGACAAATGGTTCACACAACGAGTCACAAGGACAAATGGTTAACATAACGAGTTACAAGGACTAATGAACAAGGACTAATGAACAAGGACAAATGGTTCACTCAACGAGTCACAAGGACTAAAGAACAAGGACAAATGATTTACACATTTAGTCCTTGTTACAAATGGTTTATACAACGAGTCACAAGGACTAATGAACAAGGACAAATGGTTCACACAACTAGTCACAAGGACAAATGGTTTACACAACAAGTCACAAGGACAAATGCTTAACACAACAAGTCACAAGGACTAATAAACAAAGATAAATGGTTCACACAACGAGTCACAATGACTAATGAACAAGAACAAATGGCGCACACAACGAGTCACATGGACTAATGAACAAGGACAAATGGTTTACACAACGAGTCACAAGGACTAATGAGCAAAGAAAAATGGTTCACACAATAAGTCACAATAACAAGGACAAAGGGTTTACACAACGAGTCATAAGGACTAATAAACAAGGACTAATGGTTTAAACAACGAGTCACAAGGACTAAAGAACAAGGACAAATGGTTCACACAACGAGTCACAAGGACTAAAGAACAAGGACAAATGATTTACACATTTAGTCCTTGTTACAAATGGTTTATACAACGAGTCACAAGGACTAATGAACAAGGATAATTGGTTTAAACAATGAGTCACAAGGACTAGAGAACAAGGACAAATGGTTCACACAACGAGTCACAAGGACTAATGAACAAGGACAAATGGTTCACACAACGAGTCACAAGGACAAATGGTTAACATAACGAGTTACAAGGACTAATGAACAAGGACAAATGGTTCACTCAACGAGTCACAAGGACTAAAGAACAAGGACAAATGATTTACACATTTAGTCCTTCTTACAAATGGTTTATAAAACGAGTCACAAGGACTAATGAACAAGGACAAATGGTTCACACAACTAGTCACAAGGACAAATGGTTTACACAACGAGTCACAAGGACAAATGCTTAACACAACAAGTCACAAGGACTAATAAACAAGGATAAATGGTTCACACAACGAGTCACAATGACTAATGAACAAGAACAAATGGCGCACACAACGAGTCACATGGACTAATGAACAAGGACAAATGGTTTACACAACGAGTCACAAGGACTAATGAGCAAAGAAAAATGGTTCACACAATAAGTCACAATAACAAGGACAAAGAGTTTACACAACGAGTCATAAGGACTAATAAACAAGGACTAATGGTTTAAACAACGAGTCACAAGGACTAAAGAACAAGGATAAATGGTTCACACAACGAGTCACAAGGACCAATGAACAAGGACAAATGATTTACACAATGAGTCCTTGTTACAAATGGTTTAAACAACGAGTCACAAGGACTAATGAACAAGGACAAATGGTTCACACAACTAGTCACAAGGACAAACGGTTTACACAACGAGTCACAAGGACAAATGCTTAACACAACGAGTCACAAGGACTAATGTGCAGCAGGAGCCACTGACCAGGATACTCCACAAATGCAAGCAGGCCAAAACAGCACCACAACCACTTCAGGAAGCAACCAGAGTGGGCTAGGTTTAGTGGCTAATAGGTACGAGTACAAGCCCAACCACCAGCTGCCACCATGGCCAGCTGGTTGGCCATTAAACTAAGCTCAGAAAAGTCCTAGGGGTCCAAGGAAGAATCACAATGCAAGTCATAGAAAACTAAGCTGGAACAGAACTGCAGTATTTGACAAACAACAAAAGCAATCTTTCCATTTCTGGCTAAACCATGAGGAAAAAGCATGCAAGGAACTTTTGGCTTGTCTTCCCATATACCAGATACAACCTAGAGCCAATTTTAATGCCAAGGACTCAATCATTTCGTCCTCAAGTGCCTACATTCAACAGAAAAGCCAAAGCAATGCAAAGCAAAGGACCACAACATGTCACTTTGTCACTGCATTTCTCTTTTGTTTTCATTCCAGTTTACAATTAAGAGCTTTTAAACCGTTGTAATATTGTACTTGGACTCTTATCAGCATGTGAGGAGAGATCCTGACCCTTGGATGTAGTTTTTCTTTCAAGATTGTAACCTAAAAAGGCCTATATAAGGACCTTAGCTCGATCGTTGTAACACAGGTGATTTATGAATGAAACCCGAGATTTCTCTCAAATTTAAACCTCTTAATCTTGTGCTTAGTCTGTAGATTAGAGTCAGGCTTGATAATAAACTGTGCTTAGACTGTGGTTATTGATTAAGTACTGTTAGTAGAGTATAAACCTTCCGTGCTTAGACTGTGGATAGTTTAGCTTTCTTTGTTTGTTTGATTGAGTCTTTCCTGTGTTAATCTGTGGAATTTCTTAACTCTAACACCCCAAATTATTAGCTTGATTCCCTGTGATTATTCTGTGGGTTTTTTCAGTTGATAATTATATCCAAGTTCCCTCCTTTCAAGCATTATCTCAGAACTGCCCCAATTACAGTCCTTTGTGTCTGTCAGTCAGTTCAGTTGAGTCTTAAAAATACTTTGAGTCCTCTAAAAATCTTGGTCTTCTGCTCAGAAGTAGTTCTTATATCAAAGTAATTTACTGCCAAGTTTCATGATTTTAGGAGGCCAACTCATAATTTATTTAATTAGCACAAGTTTATTGCATTCCTGAGAATTTCTTTTATTTCTGCTGGTTTGATTGTTGTTTTGTCTAAACCCTTGGACATTACACTGCAAATTGGTATATCAGAGCAAGGTTTTAACACGATTCTATCTTGTGTTAGTCTTGGGAAGGAAAGTGAGTTCATTTTTACCCTAACTACAACAAAACTACAAAAATAACCCATGAGTGAAGAGAGATTTACTGGTATTGAAACCAGGGTGGATCAGATAGCAGGAAGAATCAATGAACTGGTGAATATTGTCAACACTCTTGCAGAAGGAGTTCCTAACAGGCCACCCTACAGAGGCAGAGGCAGGGGTAGAGGCTTTGCTGGAGCAGGAAGAGGACAACCATACCACCAGGAACATGGAGAAGACATGTCAGATACTGATGAATCTATGGCAGAGGGCATCTACATGGAAAGAGACAAAGATATAAAGGTAGAAATTCCTGATTTCCATGGTAGTTTAAACCCTGAAGATTTGTTAGACTGGATTAGAACTGTTGAGAGAGTCTTTGAATTTAAGGGATATACTGACAGGAAAGCTTTCAAAGTTTCTATCCTTAAATTTAAAGGTTATGCTTCACTTTGGTATGAAACCCTGAAAAGCCAGAGAATGAGAGAAGGCAAGGAACCCATTAAATCTTGGCTAAAACTTAAGAAGAAATTGAAGGATAAGTTTATAGCTAAAGATTACACACAGGATATGTTTATCAAGTTAACTCAATGGTGAAACAAGACCAACATCTGTTGAGTCTTATCTTAGGAGCTTTGAACAACTTACCCTGCAATGTGAGATCACTGAGAAGCCTGAACAGAAAATTGCTAGGTTTGTTGAGGGCTTAGATCCTAAGATTGCTATGAGAGTTAGAATGCAACAAGTTTGGTCCTTTGATGAGGCAGTCAACCTGGCATTGAGGATTGAAAAGATGGGAAAAGCCAAGGTCACTGCTTCCAAACCCCTTACCAAACCCACTTTCAAACCTTTTTCTGGGGTTAGGATTGGAGAAGTCCCAAAAGCGCAACCCAACCAACACCAGACAAGGGGAAGAGTCATGTGAACCCTAGAATCAACACAATCAGAATCGATGGGAGAGTTAAATGCTTCCAGTGCTGTGGGTATGGCCATTTTAGGAAGGACTGTCCTTCTAAGAGAACCTTGACAACAATGGAAGTAGAACAGTGGGAGAGGGAAGGGTTGGTTCAGTATGAAGAAGATGAGACCCTGATAATGGAGGAAGTAGAGACTGAAGGAGAACCAGAACAAGATGCAGTTGTGGCCCCCCTGATACAGGTCACAGCTTAGTCTTGTGGAGGGTCATGCATTCCCAACACTCACTCGGAAGCGATCAAAGATCCCGATATTCAGAACCAGATGCACAGTCCAGGGAGGGTTTGTAACCTAATCATAGATGGGGAAGTTGTACAAATGTGGCATCAAATGCCATGGTTAGTAAACTCAACCCGACAACTCAAGAACACCCAAACCCTTACAAGTTGAGATGGTTGAACAAAGGAGCAGAAGTAAGGGTGGACAAGCAATGCTTGGTTCCATTTTCTATTGGGAAGGTGTATAAAGATGAAGTCTTGTGTGATATTGTTCCAATGGATGCCTGCCACCTACTCTTAGGAAGACCATGGGAATATGACAGGAATACCACTCACCATGGGAAGGATAACATCTATAGTTTCAAGCATGAAGGCAGAAGGTCACTCGACCCCATTGCCACCCAACAGAAAAACTATGGAAGTCCCAACATACCAGAAGAGAGCAATGGTGTGCTGTTTCTTTCTGAGGCAGCCATGATCAAAGAAATAAAGCAGGAACAACCTATCTGGATGTTACTATCCAAAGAAGTGAGCAAAGAAGGGAGCCCTGAGATGCCTGCTGAAGTTAGGCCATTAATTCAGAGGTATAAGGAGGTGTTTCCAAGAGAGTTGCCTAGTGGGTTGCCACCATTGAGGGGCATTGAGCACCACATTGACCTTGTTCCAGGCTCAGTGCTTCCCAACAGGCCAGCTTATAGAAGTGATCCAGCTGCTACCAAAGAGTTGCAAAACCAGATTGAGGAGCTTATGAGTAAAGGATTTGTCAGGGAATCTCTCAGTCCTTGTGCAGTCCCTGCTCTACTTGTTCCCAAGAAAGATGGAACATGGAGGATGTGTACTGACAGCAGGGCCATTAACAACATCACTGTCAAGTACAGGTTCCCAATACCAAGGTTGGATGACATCTTTGGATGAGCTCAGTGGTGCCATGATATTTTCTAAAATTGATCTCAGGCAAGGGTACCATCAAGTCAGGATAAGGGAAGGAGATGAGTGGAAGACTGCCTTCAAAACTAAACATGGACTGTATGAGTGGCTTGTAATGCCATTTGGTCTTTCTAATGCACCAAGCACCTTTATGAGACTGATGACTGAGGTGTTAAGGCCATGTTTAGGCAAATTTGCAGTGGTCTACTTTGATGATATCTTGGTTTATAGCAAAGAAAGTGAAAGAGAACACCTGAAACATCTTGAAGCTGTATTCAGGATCCTCAAGGAACAAAAGTTATTTGGTAAACTGGAAAAATGCACTTTTATGGTTGAAGAAGTGGCATTCCTAGGGTACATTGTCTCTGGGAGAGGGATTACAGTTGATCGGGACAAAGTTCTTCGCCATTCAATCCTGGCCAACTCCTAAGACAATCACCGAGGTGAGAGGGTTCCATGGATTGGCCTCATTTTATAGGAGATTTATCAAGAACTTCAGCTCAGTTGTTGCCCCAATTACCGAGTGCATGAAGAAAGGAGAGTTCCACTGGACTGAGAATGCTCAACAGTCCTTTGAGAAGATTAAGAAGTTGATGTGTGAAACTCCTATTTTGAAGTTGCCAGACTTTGATCAACTCTTTGAAGTAGAGTGTGATGCCAGTGGGGTAGGCATTGGTGCAGTCCTAATCCAAGCTCAGAAACCTGTAGCTTATTTCAGTGAAAAATTGAATGGAGCTAAGTTGAAGTATTCTACCTATGACAAAGAATTTTATGCAATTATCAGGGCAGTCATGCATTGGAGTCACTATTTGAAGCCAAAGCCATTTGTGTTACACTCTGATCATGAAGCTTTGAAATATATCAATGGTCAACACAAATTGAGCCACAGACATGCTAAATGGGTGGAGTACTTGCAATCATTCACCTTTTCCAGCAAGTATAAAGAAGGAAAACAAAATGTAGTGGCAGATGCACTATCAAGGAGGCACTCCTTACTGTCAACTATGGGAACCAGGGTCCTTGGTTTTGAGTTCATGAAAGAGATGTACAAGGAAGACCCTGACTTCTCTGAGGAGTGGATCACACAGTTTGAAGGGCATAGGGTTCCAGGGAACAAGTACTTGCTGCAAGATGGGTTTCTATTCCAAGGGAACAAGCTCTGTGTTCCAAGAGGTTCCTACAGGGACCTCCTAATCAGGGAAGTCCATTCAGGAGGCTTAGGAGGACATTTTGGTGTTCAAAAGACACTGGACATACTACAAGAACAATTCTATTGGCCAAAAATGATGGGGGATGTCCAAAATGTTCTCAGGAGATGTTCAGTATGTCAAATGGCTAAGAGTTCCTTCCAAACTGGTCCATATATCCCATTACCAGTACCAAGTAAGCCATGGGAGGATGTGAGCATGGATTTTATTGTTGCATTGCCAAGGACACAGAGAGGAAAGGATTCAATCATGGTTGTTGTTGATGAGTTGAGTAAAATGGCCCATTTCATAGCTTGCAAGAAGACAGAGGATGCTGCTAGTGTTGCTGAGCTATACCTGAAAGAAATTGTGAGGCTTCATGGGATTCCAAAGACAATTGTATCAGATAGGGATACAAAGTTCATGAGTTACTTTTGGAAAACTCTATGGAAGCTACTCAAGACCAAACTGTTGTTCAGTACATCTCACCACCCCCAAACAGATGGCCAAACCGAGGTCACCAACAAAACCTTGGGTAGGATTCTCGAGATGTATTGTAAGCAAGAGTCTAAAAGATTGGGACATCAAGTTAGCAGCAGCAGAATTTGCCTTCAACAGATCACCATCAATGCACATCGGTCATAGTCCTTTTGAGGTTGTCTATGGAATTAACCCCCTAATGCCTATAGACTTGTCATCTGTACCAAGAAATGAGATGAATCATGATGCTAAGGCCAGGGCAGAACAGCTGTTGAAACTCCATGAAACCGTGAGAAGAGAGATTGAGAAGGCCAATGAGAAGTACAGGAAACAGTCCAAGGTACCTCAGAAAAAGAAAGAATTTGTTCCAGGAGATTTAGTCTGGGTTCATTTAAGGAAAGAGAGGTTTCCATCAAGAAGAAAGAACAAGTTAATGCCAAGAGCTGATGGCCCCTTTGAAATTATTGAGAGGATTGGTCCAAATGCCTACAAGGTGGATCTACCAGGAGAGTATGAGGTGCATGGCACTTTCAATGTAGGTGACCTAAGTCCATATTATGAGGATCTTTGAGGGGGAGGAGCCACCAGGCTTGAGGACAAGCCCTGTTCAACCAGGGAGGTTGCAGCAGAGCCACCGACCAGGATACTCCACAAATGCAAGCAGGCCAAAACAAAGACCACAACCACTTCAGGAAGCAACCAGAGTGGGCTAGGTTTAGTGGCTAATAGGTACGAGTACAAGCCCAACCACCAGCTGCCACCATGGCCAGCTGGTTGGCCATTAAACTAAGCTCAGAAAAGTCCTAGGGGTCCAAGGAAGAATCACAATGCAAGTCATAGAAAACTAAGTCTGGAACAGAATCTGCAGATTTGACAAACAACAAAAGCAATCTTTCCATTTTCGGCTAAACCATGAGGAAAAAGCATGCAAGGAACTTTTGGCTTGTCTTCCCATATACCAGATACAACCTAGAGCCAATTTTAATGCCAAGGACTCAATCATTTCGTCCTCAAGTGCCTACATTCAACAGAAAAGCCAGCAATGCAAAGAAAGGACCACAACATGTCATCACACTGCATTTCTCTTTTGTTTTCATTCCATTTACAATTAAGAGCTTTTAAACCGTTGTAATATTGTACTTGGACTCTTATCAGCATGTGAGGAGAGATCCTGACCCTTGGATGTAGTTTTTCTTTCAAGATTGTAACCTAAAAAGGCCTATATAAGGACCTTAGCTCAGACTGTTGTAACACAGCTGATTTATGAATGAAACCTGAGATTTCTCTCAAATTTAAACCTCTTAATCTTGTGCCTAGTCTGTAGATTAGAGTCAGGCTTGATAATAACCTGTGCTTAGACTGTGGTTATTGATTAAGTACCTGTTAGTAGAGTATAAACCTTCCCGTGCTTAGACGTGGATAGTTTAGCTTTCTTTGTTTGTTTTGATTGAGTCTTTCTGTGTTAATCTGTGGAATTTCTTAACTCTAACACCCCAAATTATTAGCTTGATTCCCTGTGATTATTCTGTGGGTTTTTTCAGTTGATAATTATATCCAAGTTCCCTCCTTTCAAGCATTATCTCGAATCGCCCCCAATTACGTCCTTGTGTCTGTCAGTCGGTTCAGTTGAGTCTTAAAAATACTTTGAGTCCTCTAAAAATCTTGGTCTTCTGCTCAGAAGTAGTTCTTATATCAAAGTAATTTACTGCCAAGTTTCATGATTTTAGGAGGCCAACTCATAATTTATTTAATTAGCACAAGTTTATTGCATTCCTGAGAATTTCTTTTATTTCTGCTGGTTTGATTGTTGTTTTGTCTAAACCCTTGGACATTACACTGCATAATGAACAAGGATAAATGGTTCACACAACGAGTCACAATGACTAATGAACAAAAACAAATGGCTCACACAACGAGTCACATGGATTAATGAACAAGGACAAATGGTTTACACAACGAGTCACAAGGAGAAATGGTTAACATTACGAGTTACAAGGACTAATGAACAAGGACAAATGGTTCACACAACGAGTCACATGGACTAATGAACAAGGGCAAATGGTTTACACAACGAGTCATAAGGACTAATGAGCAAGGAAAAATGGTTCACACAATAAGTCACAATAACAAGGACAAAGGGTTTACACAACGAGTCACAAGGACTAATAAACAAGGACTAATGGTTTAAACAACGAGTCACATGGACTAAAGAACAAGGACAAATGGTTCACACAACGAGTCACAAGGACCAATGAAGAAGGAAAAATGATTTACACAATGAGTCCTTGTTACAAATGGTTTAAACAACGAGTCACAAGGACTAATGAACAAGGACAAATGGTTTACACAACGAGTCACAAGGACAAATGGTTAACATTACGAGTTACAAGGACTAATGAACAAGGACAAATAGTTTACACAACGAGTCACAAGGACTGATGAACAAGGACAAATGGTTCACACAACGAGTCACAAGGACTAATGAACAAGGACAATTGGTTTAAACAATGAGTCACAAGGACTAGAGAACAAGGACAAATGGTTCACACAACGAGTCACAAGGACTAATGAACAAGGACAAATGGTTCACACAACGAGTCACAAGGACAAATGGTTAACATAACGAGTTACAAGGACTAATGAACAAGGACAAATGGTTCACTCAACGAGTCACAAGGACTAAAGAACAAGGACAAATGATTTACACATTTAGTCCTTGTTACAAATGGTTTATACAACGAGTCACAAGGACTAATGAACAAGGACAAATGGTTCACACAACTAGTCACAAGGACAAATGGTTTACACAACAAGTCACAAGGACTAATGAACAAGAACAAATGGCGCACACAACGAGTCACATGGACTAATGAACAAGGACAAATGGTTTACACAACGAGTCACAAGGACTAATGAGCAAAGAAAAATGGTTCACACAATAAGTCACAATAACAAGGACAAAGGGTTTACACAACGAGTCATAAGGACTAATAAACAAGGACTAATGGTTTAAACAACGAGTCACAAGGACTAAAGAACAAGGACAAATGGTTCACACAACGAGTCACAAGGACCAATGAACAAGGACAAATGATTTACACAATGAGTCCTTGTTACAAATGGTTTAAACAACGAGTCACTAGGACTAATGAACAAGGACAAATGGTTTACACAACGAGTCACAAGGACGAATGGTTAACATTATGAGTTACAAGGACTAATGAACAAGGACAAATGGTTCACACAACGAGTCACAAGGACTAATGAACAAGGACATATAGTTTACACAACGAGTCACAAGGACTAATGAAGAAGGACAAATGGTTCACACAACGAGTCACAAAAACTAATGAACAAGGAAAAATTGTTTACACAACAAGTCACAATAACAAGGACATATGGTTTACAAAATGAATCACAAGGACAAATAAACAAGGACAAATGGTTTAAACAACGAGTCACAAGGACTAAAGAAAAAGGACAAATAATTCACACAACGAGTCACAAGGACAAATGGTTAACATTACGAGTTACAAGGACTAATGAACAAGGACAAATGGTTCACACATAGTGTCCTTGTTACAAATGGTTTAAACAACGAGTCACAAGGACTAATGAACAAGGACAAATGGTTCACACAACGAGTCACAAGGACTAATGAACAAGGACATATAGTTTACACAACGAGTCACAAGGACTAATGAAGAAGGACAAATAGTTCACAGAACGAGTCACAAAAACTAATGAACAAGGAAAAATGGTTCACACAACAAGTCACAATAACAAGGACAAATGGTTTACAAAACGAATCACAAGGACTAATAAACAAGGACAAATGGTTTAAACAATGAGTCACAAGGACTAAAGAAAACGGACAAATAATTCACACAACGAGTCACAAGGACAAATGGTTAACATTACGAGTTACAAGGACTAATGAACAAGGATAAATGGTTCACACAACGAGTAACAAGGACTAATGAACAAAGACAAATGGTTTACACAATGATTCACAAGGACTAATGAAGAAGGACAATTGGTTCACACAACGAGTCACAAGGACTAATGAACAAGGACAATTGGTTTAAATAATGAGTCACAAGGACTAATGAACAAGGACAAATGGTTCACACAACGAGTCACAAGGACAAATGGTTTACATAACGAGTTACAAGGACTAATGAACAAGGACAAATGTTTCACTCAACGAGTTACAAGGACTAAAGAACAAGGACAAATGATTTACACATTGAGTCCTTGTTACAAATGGTTTATAGAACGAGTCACAATGACTAATGAACAAGGACAAATGGTTCACACAACGAGTCACAATGACTAATGAACAAGAACTAATGGCTCACACAACGAGTCACATGGATTAATGAACAAGGACAAATGGTTTACACAACGAGTCACAAGGAGAAATGGTTAACATTACGAGTTACAAGGACTAATGAACAAGGACAAATGGTTCACACAACGAGTCACAAGGACTAATGAACAAGAACAAATGGCTCACAACGAGTCACAAGGACTAATGAACAAGGACAAATGGTTCACACAACTAGTCACAAGGACAAACGGTTTACACAACGAGTCACAAGGACAAATGCTTAACACAACGAGTCACAAGGACTAATGAACAAGGATAAATGGTTCACACAACGAGTCACAATGACTAATGAACAAAAACAAATGGCTCACACAACGAGTCACATGGATTAATGAACAAGGACAAATGGTTTACACAACGAGTCACAAGGAGAAATGGTTAACATTACGAGTTACAAGGACTAATGAACAAGGACAAATGGTTCACACAACGAGTCACATGGACTAATGAACAAGGGCAAATGGTTTACACAACGAGTCATAAGGACTAATGAGCAAGGAAAAATGGTTCACACAATAAGTCACAATAACAAGGACAAAGGGTTTACACAACGAGTCACAAGGACTAATAAACAAGGACTAATGGTTTAAACAACGAGTCACATGGACTAAAGAACAAGGACAAATGGTTCACACAACGAGTCACAAGGACCAATGAAGAAGGAAAAATGATTTACACAATGAGTCCTTGTTACAAATGGTTTAAACAACGAGTCACAAGGACTAATGAACAAGGACAAATGGTTTACACAACGAGTCACAAGGACAAATGGTTAACATTACGAGTTACAAGGACTAATGAACAAGGACAAATAGTTTACACAACGAGTCACAAGGACTGATGAACAAGGACAAATGGTTCACACAACGAGTCACAAGGACTAATGAACAAGGACAATTGGTTTAAACAATGAGTCACAAGGACTAGAGAACAAGGACAAATGGTTCACACAACGAGTCACAAGGACTAATGAACAAGGACAAATGGTTCACACAACGAGTCACAAGGACAAATGGTTAACATAACGAGTTACAAGGACTAATGAACAAGGACAAATGGTTCACTCAACGAGTCACAAGGACTAAAGAACAAGGACAAATGATTTACACATTTAGTCCTTGTTACAAATGGTTTATACAACGAGTCACAAGGAATAATGAACAAGGACAAATGGTTCACACAACTAGTCACAAGGACAAATGGTTTACACAACAAGTCACAAGGACAAATGCTTAACACAACAAGTCACAAGGACTAATAAACAAGGATAAATGGTTCACACAACGAGTCACAATGACTAATGAACAAGAACAAATGGCGCACACAACGAGTCACATGGACTAATGAACAAGGACAAATGGTTTACACAACGAGTCACAAGGACTAATGAGCAAAGAAAAATGGTTCACACAATAAGTCTCAATAACAAGGACAAAGGGTTTACACAACGAGTCATAAGGACTAATAAACAAGGACTAATGGTTTAAACAACGAGTCACAAGGACTAAAGAACAAGGACAAATGGTTCACACAACGAGTCACAAGGACCAATGAACAAGGACAAATGATTTACACAATGAGTCCTTGTTACAAATGGTTTAAACAACGAGTCACTAGGACTAATGAACAAGGACAAATGGTTTACACAACGAGTCACAAGGACGAATGGTTAACATTATGAGTTACAAGGACTAATGAACAAGGACAAATGGTTCACACAACGAGTCACAAGGACTAATGAACAAGGACATATAGTTTACACAACGAGTCACAAGGACTAATGAAGAAGGACAAATGGTTCACACAACGAGTCACAAAAACTAATGAACAAGGAAAAATTGTTTACACAACAAGTCACAATAACAAGGACATATGGTTTACAAAATGAATCACAAGGACAAATAAACAAGGACAAATGGTTTAAACAACGAGTCACAAGGACTAAAGAAAAAGGACAAATAATTCACACAACGAGTCACAAGGACAAATGGTTAACATTACGAGTTACAAGGACTAATGAACAAGGACAAATGGTTCACACATAGAGTCCTTGTTACAAATGGTTTAAACAACGAGTCACAAGGACTAATGAACAAGGACAAATGGTTCACACAACGAGTCACAAGGACTAATGAACAAGGACATATAGTTTACACAACGAGTCACAAGGACTAATGAAGAAGGACAAATAGTTCACAGAACGAGTCACAAAAACTAATGAACAATGAAAAATGGTTCACACAACAAGTCACAATAACAAGGACAAATGGTTTACAAAACGAATCACAAGGACTAATAAACAAGGACAAATGGTTTAAACAATGAGTCACAAGGACTAAAGAAAACGGACAAATAATTCACACAACGAGTCACAAGGACAAATGGTTAACATTACGAGTTACAAGGACTAATGAACAAGGATAAATGGTTCACACAACGAGTCACAAGGACTAATGAACAAAGACAAATGGTTTACACAATGATTCACAAGGACTAATGAAGAAGGACAATTGGTTCACACAACGAGTCACAAGGACTAATGAACAAGGACAATTGGTTTAAATAATGAGTCACAAGGACTAATGAACAAGGACAAATGGTTCACACAACGAGTCACAAGGACAAATGGTTTACATAACGAGTTACAAGGACTAATGAACAAGGACAAATGTTTCACTCAACGAGTTACAAGGACTAAAGAACAAGGACAAATGATTTACACATTGAGTCCTTGTTACAAATGGTTTATAGAACGAGTCACAATGACTAATGAACAAGGACAAATGGTTCACACAACGAGTCACAATGACTAATGAACAAGAACTAATGGCTCACACAACGAGTCACATGGATTAATGAACAAGGACAAATGGTTTACACAACGAGTCACAAGGAGAAATGGTTAACATTACGAGTTACAAGGACTAATGAACAAGGACAAATGGTTCACACAACGAGTCACAAGGACTAATGAACAAGAACAAATGGCTCACAACGAGTCACATGGACTAATGAACAAGGACAAATGGCTCACACAACGAGTCACATGGACTAATGAACAAGGACAAATGGTTCACACAACGAGTCATAAGGACTAATGAACAAGGAAAAATGGTTCACACAACGAGTCACAAGGACTAATGAACAAGGACAAATGGTTCACACAACGAGTCACAAGGACTAAAGAACAAGGAAAATTAGTTAACTCACTAAGTCACAAGGACTAATGAACAAGGACAAATGGTTCACACAACGAGTCACAAGGACAAATGGTTAACATAACGAGTTACAAGGACTAATGAACAAGAACAAATGGATCACACAACGAGTCACAAGGACTAATGAACAAGGACATATAGTTTACACAACGAGTCACAAGGACTAATGAACAAGGACAGATAGTTTACACAACGAGTCACAAGGACTAATGAACAAGGACAAATGGTTCACACAACGAGTCACAAGGACTAATGAACAAGAACAAATGGCTCACACAACGAGTCACATGGACTAATGAAGAAGGACAAATAGTTTACACAACGCGTCACAAGGACAAATGGTTAACATTACGTGTTACAAGAAATAATGAATAAGGATAAATGGTTCACACAACGAGTCTAATGGACTAATGAACAAGGACAAATAGTTTACACAACGAGTCACAAGGACTAATGAACAAGGACAAATGGTTCACACAACGAGTCACAAGGACAATTGGTTTAAAGTATGAGTCACAAGGACTAGAGAACAAGGACAAATGGTTCACACAACGAGTCACAAGGACTAATAAACAAGGACAAATGGTTCACACAACGAGTCACAAGGACAAATGGTTAACATAACGAGTTACAAGGACTATTGAACAAGGACAAATGTTTCACTCAACGAGTCACAAGGACTAAAGAACAAGGACAAATGATTTACACATTGAGTCCTTGTTACAAATGGTTTATAGAACGAGTCACAAGGACTAATGAACAAGGACAAATGTTTCACACAACTAGTCACAAGGACAAACGGTTTACACAACGAGTCACAAGGACAAATGCTTAACACAACGAGTCACAAGGACTAATGAACAAGGATAAATGGTTCACACAACGAGTCACAATGACTAATGAACAAAAACAAATGGCTCACACAACGAGTCACATGGATTAATGAACAAGGACAAATGGTTTACGCAACGAGTCACAAGGAGAAATGGTTAACATTACGAGTTACAAGGACTAATGAACAAGGACAAATGGTTCACACAACGAGTCACATGGACTAATGAACAAGGGCAAATGGTTTACACAACGAGTCATAAGGACTAATGAGCAAGGAAAAATGGTTCACACAATAAGTCACAATAACAAGGACAAAGGGTTTACACAACGAGTCACAAGGACTAATAAACAAGGACTAATGGTTTAAACAACGAGTCACATGGACTAAAGAACAAGGACAAATGGTTCACACAGCGAGTCACAAGGACCAATGAAGAAGGACAAATGATTTACACAATGAGTCCTTGTTACAATTGGTTTAAACAACAAGTCACAAGGACTAATGAACAAGGACAAATGGTTTACACAATGAGTCACAAGGACAAATGGTTAACATTACGAGTTACAAGGACTAATGAACAAGGACAAATAGTTTACACAACGAGTCACAAGGACTGATGAACAAGGACAAATGGTTCACACAACGAGTCACAAGGACTAATGAACAAGGACAATTGGTTTAAACAATGAGTCACAAGGACTAGAGAACAAGGACAAATGGTTCACACAACGAGTCACAAGGACTAATGAACAAGGACAAATGGTTCACACAACGAGTCACAAGGACAAATGGTTCACTCAACGAGTCACAAGGACTAAAGAACAAGGACAAATGATTTACACATTTAGTCCTTGTTACAAATGGTTTATACAACGAGTCACAAGGACTAATGAACAAGGACAAATGGTTCACACAACTAGTCACAAGGACAAATGGTTTACACAACGAGTCACAAGGACAAATGCTTAACACAACAAGTCACAAGGACTAATAAACAAGGATAAATGGTTCACACAACGAGTCACAATGACTAATGAACAAGAACAAATGGCGCACACAACGAGTCACATGGACTAATGAACAAGGACAAATGGTTTACACAACGAGTCACAAGGACTAATGAGCAAAGAAAAATGGTTCACACAATAAGTCACAATAACAAGGACAAAGGGTTTACACAACGAGTCATAAGGACTAATAAACAAGGACTAATGGTTTAAACAACGAGTCACAAGGACTAAAGAACAAGGACAAATGGTTCACACAACGAGTCACAAGGACCAATGAACAAGGACAAATGATTTACACAATGAGTCCTTGTTACAAATGGTTTAAACAACGAGTCACAAGGACTAATGAACAAGGACAAATGGTTCACACAACTAGTCACAAGGACAAACGGTTTACACAACGAGTCACAAGGACAAATGCTTAACACAACGAGTCACAAGGACTAATGAACAAGGATAAATGGTTCACACAACGAGTCACAATGACTAATGAACAAAAACAAATGGCTCACACAACGAGTCACATGGATTAATGAACAAGGACAAATGGTTTACACAACGAGTCACAAGGAGAAATGGTTAACATTACGAGTTACAAGGACTAATGAACAAGGACAAATGGTTCACACAACGAGTCACATGGACTAATGAACAAGGGCAAATGGTTTACACAACGAGTCATAAGGACTAATGAGCAAGGAAAAATGGTTCACACAATAAGTCACAATAACAAGGACAAAGGGTTTACACAACGAGTCACAAGGACTAATAAACAAGGACTAATGGTTTAAACAACGAGTCACATGGACTAAAGAACAAGGACAAATGGTTCACACAACGAGTCACAAGGACCAATGAAGAAGGAAAAATGATTTACACAATGAGTCCTTGTTACAAATGGTTTAAACAACGAGTCACAAGGACTAATGAACAAGGACAAATGGTTTACACAACGAGTCACAAGGACAAATGGTTAACATTACGAGTTACAAGGACTAATGAACAAGGACAAATAGTTTACACAACGAGTCACAAGGACTGATGAACAAGGACAAATGGTTCACACAACGAGTAACAAGGACTAATGAACAAGGACAATTGGTTTAAACAATGAGTCACAAGCACTAGAGAACAAGGACAAATGGTTCACACAACGAGTCACAAGGACTAATGAACAAGGACAAATGGTTCACACAACGAGTCTGATGTAAAACCGTATGAAAAAACGAGATTGAACAGATCGTTGAACTGTTCGTTCGAGTTTGCTATTCCTGAGATTGTATATGTCGTGATACTTGGTAAATTTGCAGCGGAAATTGTGTTGTTTGACCGATTATTTCGTGATTATGAATGTAAACTGGATAGTATGGTGAATTCCTAGTCCTAACCTCGCAAGGTGTCAAACGCAGATTCACGCAATCGACCTCGCAAGGAAGATCTAAAGATTAAGCTCGCAAACCTAATCAGAATAATGCTCACAAATGTAAGCAATTTTTATTGCTGGAAATTCGATGATCTTTCTCTGATCATACACGGCCTAATATACTCCTAAACGAGGTCACAAGTCGACCTAAACCCTAGCTTGGAAATTAAGCTATCTTTCCTTTTCCTAAACTAACTAGGAAAATTATTCCCCTTTCCTAAACTAACTAGGAAAGTAATTAAAATACTAAAAACTAGAATACAATCAGATTTAGGGTATTCTAATTTGACTAGGATTAGGAAAATCTAGCTTTCCTAACTTTATTAGAAATAGTAATTAACTAACTTATTATTCCTACACGATTTAGGAAACCGTGTATCCTAATTATCCTAGGAGCCGTGATACGCAGCCCAGAGCCGTGTTATGCGGCTCCCATGCCTTCCCATTTTAGCATCAACACATTTCTCGATCCAAGCTCAAATCCTTTTACTAGTTGAGTTACATTTCGACTAATAAGAAGTTCATTTGCTTGTTCCGAACATGCTCCCCGCATCATTCTCTCCTTCTTTTTGAGAATTTGCCCTCAAATCCTCGTCTTCCAGATACGGTGATAGGTCGCCTACATTGAATGTCGCGCTCACCCCACCATATTCACTCGGCAACTCCAGCTTGTATGCGTTAGAACCATAACATTCGAGGATCTTGAATGGACCATCTGCTCGCGGCATCAACTTATTCTTCCTTTTGGATGGAAATCGTTCCTTCCTCAAATGTAACCACACAAGATCACCCTCCTTGAAAACAGTCGCTTTCGATGTTTATTAGCCTTCTCTTTGTATTTAGCATTTGCCTTCTCAATTTGAGCTCGAACTTGCTCACATACTCGGAGAAATGCAGCTTGTCTTTCTTTGGCTTCAAAACTCAACACATCTTTCTTTGGAATGGGTACTAAATCGATTGGCAGGTATGGATTCACGCCATAGACAATCTCGAATGGAGCTAAATCCTGTCGTCATTGATGGTGTACGATTATAAGCGAATTCAGCATGCGCCAATTTGATATCCCAATCCTTTGTGCTTTTACTAACCAATCCTCGCAATAGACTTCCTAGAGTACGGTTGGTTACCCGGTCCGACCATCCTGTTTGTGGATGGTGTGATGTACCGAAAAGAAGCTTAGTCCCCATCAAACGCCATAACGTTTTCCAGAAGTAGCTAAGAAACTTCACATCTCGATCTGAAACAATAGTAAGAGGTATTCCATGTAATCGAACGATCTCTCTATAGTACAAATCAGCCACTTTAGTTGCATCATCAGTCTTGTGACACGGAATAAAATGCGCCATCTTCGAGAATCGATCAACTACCACCATAATCGAGTCCTTACCCCTTTGAGTTCTCGGCAAACCAAGGATAAAATCCATGCTTACCTCATTCCATGGCTGTACAGGCACGGGGCAGAGGTGTATACAAGCCCTTGGTGAACGTGCTCTTAGCCTTTTGACATACCACACATTTCGCCACGATCTCTTGCACGTCCTTATTCATTCTCGGCCAAAGAGAAATGTTCACTTAGGATGTCACTCGTCTTATTAACTCCAAAGTGTCCAAAGAATAGCCCCGCCATGAGCTTCTCGTACCAACAACTCCCTAATCGACCCATTCGGAATGCATAGCCGATTACCCTTGAAGAGATAGCCATCCCGAACAAAGATACAAACCCGTCGGATCAATGATTTCTTTTGAAAATTCTGGATCGACTTGTACAGTTCCTTGATATGTTCGAAACCAAGAATCCTTGCATCCAACTCAATCAACAATGAATGCCTTCGTGATAATGCATCAGCCACGATATTAGAACTTCCCGTCTTATATTTTGAAGAAAACGTGAATGATTGCAAGAATTCTACCCATTTGGCATGTCTTTGATTTAACTTTTGCTGTCCATGGATGTGTTTAAGAGCCTCGTGATCAGAATGTAGAATAAACGGCTTCGGACGCAGATAATGACTCCAATGATCCAATGCTCTCACGATTGCATAAAACTCCTTGTCATAGGTTGAATAGTTCAACCTTGCCCCGTTTAATTTTCTTTGAAATATGCAATAGGCCTCTTTTCTTGTATTAACACGGCACCAATCCCAACACCACTTGCATCACACTCGACTTCAAACAATTTATTAAAATCAGGTAGTGCTAAAACAGGTCCGGAGCATAGCTTGCGTTTCACTTCTTCAAACGCCTTTTGGGCGCTGTTAGTCCACACGAACTCTCCCTTCTTGGTTAGCTCTGTAATTGGAGCCACAATCGAGCTAAAACCCTGGATGAACCGTCTATAAAATGATGCTAAACCATGAAAGCTTCGCACCTCTGTAGTTGATTTCGGAACTGGCCAGGCTTGAATAGCATCGACCTTGGATGGGTCCATACTTACTCCGTCTTTTCCCACAATATAACCAAGAAAGACAACACTTGAGACCATAAAAGTACATTTTTCCAACTTACCATAAAGCTTCTGATCTCGCAACACTTCAAACACAGCTCGCAAATGTCGTTTGTGCGACTCTTCATCTTTGCTATAAATCAGGATGTCGTCAAGATAGACCACCACAAATTTGTTAAGGAACGGCCTCAACACTTCATTCATCAACCTCATAAACGAACTAGGAGCATTGCACAATCCAAACGGCATCACAAGCCATTCATATAATCCTTGCTTCGTTTTAAACGCGGTCTTCCACTCATCCCCTTCTCGAATCCTCATTTGATGGTAGCCACTCCTCAAATCCAGTTTAGAAAAGACACACGAACCAGAAAGTTCGTCAAGCATATCATCAAGTCTTGGCATAGGAAAGCGATATTTGATTGTAATGTTATTCACCGCTCTACTATCAATGCACATTCTCCAAGTCCCTTCCTTCTTTGGCACTAGTAACGCAGGCACCGCACAAGGACTTAAACTCTCTTGAACATATCCTCTATCTATCAATTCTTGGACTTGTCTCTGTAACTCCTTTGCTTCCTCTGGATTACAACGATAGGCCGGCTTATTAGGCAATGCCGCCCCTGGAATCAGATCTATTTGGTGTTCAATACCACGTGAAGGAGGTAACCCATCCGGTAATTCATCCGGAAACACATCCCGGAACTCTTCTAATAGCTCCTGTACCCCACGGTCATTACACACACCAACGGACCCTAATTCACGAACCATCAGCACATAAGTTCGTTCTCCACGAGCTAAAGCTTCCTCAACCTCCCGAGCCTCCATAAACATACTCCCCTTCTTTGTTTTAGACTCTTTAATCTTGTTAGGTGACATAGGTTTCAGATTATATCTCACATTACCCTTCATCACGCTATACACATTGGCTCTCCCGTCATGTTCAACCTTTCTATCGAATTGCCAAGGCCTACCCAACAGAATGTGGCATGCATTCATAGGAATTATATCGCACCACACCTCATCAGTATAGGGTCCTAAACTCAACGAAACTAAGGCTTGTTTCTTAACTTGAATCCCATTCTCCCCATTCAGCCAATGCAATTTATATGGTTTAACTCGGTCTTTAGTTTGCAATTTTAGTTCATCAACAAGGTCCCTTGCTACTACATTAGCACACGATCCACTATCAATAATAAGATTGCAAATTTTACGGTTTACCTTGCACCGAGTATGGAAGATTTGCTCCCGTTGTTCATTCTCAGCTGAACCCGTTTCCATATGCAAATTACGCAGCACTAAGCACTCCTCGTCACTCAACGGATCCAAATCATAGACTATTCCTTCACCATCAGTTTCAACATTCCCTTGGACTGTTTCTTCCTCTGGCGTGACAAATACGGGGATCAAATCACATAATTCTTGAGCTGTTAGGGCTCGTTTCTGAGGACATTCGTTTGCTATATGTCCATAGCCTTGACACTTGAAACAACGCCTCAAAGAATTCCCTTTTGGCTAAGCAACAACCTTTCCTTTGTCCTTGGGTTCTTCTTTCGGGGTTTCTTTAGCCTTGCTAGGAGCTGGCCTGGAATACGAACTTGTTCCCGAACTTTGTCCCTTGGAATAAGTATAAGGTTTTCGTGCCTTATCATGCTTTTCGAATTTTAACGCCAATCTGCAGACATCGCTAAATCCATCGAAATTCTGAATTTCTACCTTCGTTGCAATTGCGGGTGTTAGGCCCTTGATGAATCTCGCCACTCTTAGCTCTTCTTTCTCCTCAAGATCGCACACGATTGACATCTTTTCGAATTCTTTGATGTAATCAGTCACGGACATGCTTCCTTGCTCTAAAGATTGGAGCTTTAAGTAGTTATCTTGCTCATAATCCCTTGGGCAGAATCGCCTCATCAAGTGCTTCTTTAGTTTGATCCAAGATTCGATCTTGTCTTTGCCTTCCTTTCTTCTTTGTTTTTTCAGATTTTCGTACCATAAAGATGCATACTTTGTAAGTTTCAAGATTGCAACTTTAAATTGCTTCTTGTCATCGTATTCTTTATACTCGAAAACCCTTTCAGCTTGTCTTATCCAATCCAGAAATTTTTCCGGATCCATCTCGCCATCAAAGTCAGGAATATCGAGTTTTAAACCCCGATCATCATCGTTCTTATTTTTTGACTTCCTCTTTGGCTGCTCGTCCTCTTCTTCAGATTCGGATGGAGTGTCCGATTCTTTTTTCTTCTCTTTAACCTTCAACATGCTTGCTATATTTTTCAACACATAAGCCATCTGAGCCATCTCCAATTTCAGCTCGTTATGACCATCTTCCCATGTTTTCGGACCTTCTTCACCGTCTTTAACCATGATTAGCAACGTCCCAAGACAGATCTATTAAGGAATAAATCTGAACTTAGCTCTGGTAACCAATTTGATGTAAAACCGTATGAAAAACGAGATTGAACAGATCGTTGAACTGTTCGTTCGAGTTTGCTATTCCCCGAGATTGTATATGTCGTGATACTTGGTAAATTTGCAGCGGAAATTGTGTTGTTTGGACTGATTATTTCGTGATTATGAATGTAACTGGATAGTATGGTGAATTCCTAGTCCTAACCTCGCAAGGTGTCAAACGCAGATTCACGCAATCGACCTCGCAAGGAAGATCTAAAGATTAAGCTCGCAAACCTAATCAGAATAATGCTCACAAATGTAAGCAATTTTTATTGCTGGAAATTCGATGATCTTTCTCTGATCATACACGGCCTAATATACTCCTAAACGAGGTCACAAGTCGACCTAAACCCTAGCTTGGAAATTAAGCTATCTTTCCTTTTCCTAAACTAACTAGGAAAATTATTCCCCTTTCCTAAACTAACTAGGAAAGTAATTAAAATACTAAAAACTAGAATACAATCAGATTTAGGGTATTCTAATTTGACTAGGATTAGGAAAATCTAGCTTTCCTAACTTTATTAGAAATAGTAATTAACTAACTTATTATTCCTACACGATTTAGGAAACCGTGTATCCTAATTATCCTAGGAGCCGTGATACGCAGCCCAGAGCCGTGTTATGCGGCTCCCATGCCTTCCCATTTTAGCATCAACACATTTCTCGATCCAAGCTCAAATCCTTTTACTAGTTGAGTTACATTTCGACTAATAAGAAGTTCATTTGCTTGTTCCGAACATGCTCCTGCATCAGAGTCACAAGGACAAATGGTTAACATAACGAGTTACAAGGACTAATGAACAAGGACAAATGGTTCACTCAACGAGTCACAAGGACTAAAGAACAAGGACAAATGATTTACACATTTAGTCCTTGTTACAAATGGTTTATACAACGAGTCACAAGGACTAATGAACAAGGACAAATGGTTCACACAACTAGTCACAAGGACAAATGGTTTACACAACGAGTCACAAGGACCAATGAAGAAGGAAAAATGATTTACACAATGAGTCCTTGTTACAAATGGTTTAAACAACGAGTCACAAGGACTAATGAACAAGGACAAATGGTTTACACAACGAGTCACAAGGACAAATGGTTAACATTACGAGTTACAAGGACTAATGAACAAGGACAAATAGTTTACACAACGAGTCACAAGGACTGATGAACAAGGACAAATGGTTCACACAACGAGTCACAAGGACTAATGAACAAGGACAATTGGTTTAAACAATGAGTCACAAGGACTAGAGAACAAGGACAAATGGTTCACACAACGAGTCACAAGGACTAATGAACAAGGACAAATGGTTCACACAACGAGTCACAAAAACTAATGAACAAGGAAAAATTGTTTCCACAACAAGTCACAATAACAAGGACATATGGTTTACAAAATGAATCACAAGGACAAATAAACAAGGACAAATGGTTTAAACAACGAGTCACAAGGACTAAAGAAAAAGGACAAATAATTCACACAACGAGTCACAAGGACAAATGGTTAACATTACGAGTTACAAGGACTAATGAACAAGGACAAATGGTTCACACATAGAGTCCTTGTTACAAATGGTTTAAACAACGAGTCACAAGGACTAATGAACAAGGACAAATGGTTCACACAACGAGTCACAAGGACTAATGAACAAGGACATATAGTTTACACAACGAGTCACAAGGACTAATGAAGAAGGACAAATAGTTCGTAACGAGTCACAAAAACTAATGAACAAGGAAAAATGGTTCACACAACAAGTCACAATAACAAGGACAAATGGTTTACAAAACGAATCACAAGGACTAATAAACAAGGACAAATGGTTTAAACAATGAGTCACAAGGACTAAAGAAAACGGACAAATAATTCACACAACGAGTCACAAGGACAAATGGTTAACATTACGAGTTACAAGGACTAATGAACAAGGATAAATGGTTCACACAACGAGTCACAAGGACTAATGAACAAAGACAAATGGTTTACACAACGATTCACAAGGACTAATGAAGAAGGACAATTGGTTCACACAACGAGTCACAAGGACTAATGAACAAGGACAATTGGTTTAAATAATGAGTCACAAGGACTAATGAACAAGGACAAATGGTTCACACAACGAGTCACAAGGACAAATGGTTTACATAACGAGTTACAAGGACTAATGAACAAGGACAAATGTTTCACTCAACGAGTTACAAGGACTAAAGAACAAGGACAAATGATTTACACATTGAGTCCTTGTTACAAATGGTTTATAGAACGAGTCACAATGACTAATGAACAAGGACAAATGGTTCACACAACGAGTCACAATGACTAATGAACAAGAACTAATGGCTCACACAACGAGTCACATGGATTAATGAACAAGGACAAATGGTTTACACAACGAGTCACAAGGAGAAATGGTTAACATTACGAGTTACAAGGACTAATGAACAAGGACAAATGGTTCACACAACGAGTCACAAGGACTAATGAACAAGAACAAATGGCTCACAACGAGTCACATGGACTAATGAACAAGGACAAATGGCTCACACAACGAGTCACATGGACTAATGAACAAGGACAAATGGTTCACACAACGAGTCATAAGGACTAATGAACAAGGAAAAATGGTTCACACAACGAGTCACAAGGACTAATGAACAAGGACAAATGGTTCACACAACGAGTCACAAGGACTAAAGAACAAGGAAAATTAGTTAACTCACTAAGTCACAAGGACTAATGAACAAGGACAAATGGTTCACACAACGAGTCACAAGGACAAATGGTTAACATAACGAGTTACAAGGACTAATGAACTAGAACAAATGGATCACACAACGAGTCACAAGGACTAATGAACAAGGACATATAGTTTACACAACGAGTCACAAGGACTAATGAACAAGGACAGATAGTTTACACAACGAGTCACAAGGACTAATGAACAAGGACAAATGGTTCACACAACGAGTCACAAGGACTAATGAACAAGAACAAATGGCTCACACAACGAGTCACATGGACTAATGAAGAAGGACAAATAGTTTACACAACGCGTCACAAGGACAAATGGTTAACATTACGTGTTACAAGAAATAATGAATAAGGATAAATGGTTCACACAACGAGTCTAATGGACTAATGAACAAGGACAAATAGTTTACACAACGAGTCACAAGGACTAATGAACAAGGACAAATGGTTCACACAACGAGTCACAAGGACAATTGGTTTAAACTATGAGTCACAAGGACTAGAGAACAAGGACAAATGGTTCACACAACGAGTCACAAGGACTAATAAACAAGGACAAATGGTTCACACAACGAGTCACAAGGACAAATGGTTAACATAACGAGTTACAAGGACTAATGAACAAGGACAAATGGTTCACTCAAGGAGTCACAAGGACTATAGAACAAGGACAAATGATTTACACATTGAGTCCTTTTTACAAATGGTTTATACAACTAGTCACAAGGACTAATGAACAAGGACAAATGGTTCACACAACTAGTCACAAGGACAAATGGTTTACACAACGAGTCACAAGGACAAATGCTTAACACAACGAGTCACAAGGACTAATGAACAAGGATAAATGGTTCACACAACGAGTCACAATGACTAATGAACAAAAACAAATGGCTCACACAACGAGTCACATGGATTAATGAACAAGGACAAATGGTTTACACAACGAGTCACAAGGAGAAATGGTTAACATTACGAGTTACAAGGACTAATGAACAAGGACAAATGGTTCACACAACGAGTCACATGGACTAATGAACAAGGGCAAATGGTTTACACAACGAGTCATAAGGACTAATGAGCAAGGAAAAATGGTTCACACAATAAGTCACAATAACAAGGACAAAGGGTTTACACAACGAGTCACAAGGACTAATAAACAAGGACTAATGGTTTAAACAACGAGTCACATGGACTAAAGAACAAGGACAAATGGTTCACACAACGAGTCACAAGGACCAATGAAGAAGGAAAAATGATTTACACAATGAGTCCTTGTTACAAATGGTTTAAACAACGAGTCACAAGGACTAATGAACAAGGACAAATGGTTTACACAACGAGTCACAAGGACAAATGGTTAACATTACGAGTTACAAGGACTAATGAACAAGGACAAATAGTTCACACAACGAGTCACAAGGACTGATGAACAAGGACAAATGGTTCACACAACGAGTAACAAGGACTAATGAACAAGGACAATTGGTTTAAACAATGAGTCACAAGGACTAGAGAACAAGGACAAATGGTTCACACAACGAGTCACAAGGACTAATGAACAAGGACAAATGGTTCACACAACGAGTCACAAGGACAAATGGTTAACATAACGAGTTACAAGGACTAATGAACAAGGACAAATGGTTCACTCAACGAGTCACAAGGACTAAAGAACAAGGACAAATGATTTACACATTTAGTCCTTGTTACAAATGGTTTATACAACGAGTCACAAGGACTAATGAACAAGGACAAATGGTTCACACAACTAGTCACAAGGACAAATGGTTTACACAACGAGTCACAAGGACCAATGAAGAAGGAAAAATGATTTACACAATGAGTCCTTGTTACAAATGGTTTAAACAACGAGTCACAAGGACTAATGAACAAGGACAAATGGTTTACACAACGAGTCACAAGGACAAATGGTTAACATTACGAGTTACAAGGACTAATGAACAAGGACAAATAGTTTACACAACGAGTCACAAGGACTGATGAACAAGGACAAATGGTTCACACAACGAGTCACAAGGACTAATGAACAAGGACAATTGGTTTAAACAATGAGTCACAAGGACTAGAGAACAAGGACAAATGGTTCACACAACGAGTCACAAGGACTAATGAACAAGGACAAATGGTTCACACAACGAGTCACAAAAACTAATGAACAAGGAAAAATTGTTTCCACAACAAGTCACAATAACAAGGACATATGGTTTACAAAATGAATCACAAGGACAAATAAACAAGGACAAATGGTTTAAACAACGAGTCACAAGGACTAAAGAAAAAGGACAAATAATTCACACAACGAGTCACAAGGACAAATGGTTAACATTACGAGTTACAAGGACTAATGAACAAGGACAAATGGTTCACACATAGAGTCCTTGTTACAAATGGTTTAAACAACGAGTCACAAGGACTAATGAACAAGGACAAATGGTTCACACAACGAGTCACAAGGACTAATGAACAAGGACATATAGTTTACACAACGAGTCACAAGGACTAATGAAGAAGGACAAATAGTTCACAGAACGAGTCACAAAAACTAATGAACAAGGAAAAATGGTTCACACAACAAGTCACAATAACAAGGACAAATGGTTTACAAAACGAATCACAAGGACTAATAAACAAGGACAAATGGTTTAAACAATGAGTCACAAGGACTAAAGAAAACGGACAAATAATTCACACAACGAGTCACAAGGACAAATGGTTAACATTACGAGTTACAAGGACTAATGAACAAGGATAAATGGTTCACACAACGAGTCACAAGGACTAATGAACAAAGACAAATGGTTTACACAACGATTCACAAGGACTAATGAAGAAGGACAATTGGTTCACACAACGAGTCACAAGGACTAATGAACAAGGACAATTGGTTTAAATAATGAGTCACAAGGACTAATGAACAAGGACAAATGGTTCACACAACGAGTCACAAGGACAAATGGTTTACATAACGAGTTACAAGGACTAATGAACAAGGACAAATGTTTCACTCAACGAGTTACAAGGACTAAAGAACAAGGACAAATGATTTACACATTGAGTCCTTGTTACAAATGGTTTATAGAACGAGTCACAATGACTAATGAACAAGGACAAATGGTTCACACAACGAGTCACAATGACTAATGAACAAGAACTAATGGCTCACACAACGAGTCACATGGATTAATGAACAAGGACAAATGGTTTACACAACGAGTCACAAGGAGAAATGGTTAACATTACGAGTTACAAGGACTAATGAACAAGGACAAATGGTTCACACAACGAGTCACAAGGACTAATGAACAAGAACAAATGGCTCACAACGAGTCACATGGACTAATGAACAAGGACAAATGGCTCACACAACGAGTCACATGGACTAATGAACAAGGACAAATGGTTCACACAACGAGTCATAAGGACTAATGAACAAGGAAAAATGGTTCACACAACGAGTCACAAGGACTAATGAACAAGGACAAATGGTTCACACAACGAGTCACAAGGACTAAAGAACAAGGAAAATTAGTTAACTCACTAAGTCACAAGGACTAATGAACAAGGACAAATGGTTCACACAACGAGTCACAAGGACAAATGGTTAACATAACGAGTTACAAGGACTAATGAACTAGAACAAATGGATCACACAACGAGTCACAAGGACTAATGAACAAGGACATATAGTTTACACAACGAGTCACAAGGACTAATGAACAAGGACAGATAGTTTACACAACGAGTCACAAGGACTAATGAACAAGGACAAATGGTTCACACAACGAGTCACAAGGACTAATGAACAAGAACAAATGGCTCACACAACGAGTCACATGGACTAATGAAGAAGGACAAATAGTTTACACAACGCGTCACAAGGACAAATGGTTAACATTACGTGTTACAAGAAATAATGAATAAGGATAAATGGTTCACACAACGAGTCTAATGGACTAATGAACAAGGACAAATAGTTTACACAACGAGTCACAAGGACTAATGAACAAGGACAAATGGTTCACACAACGAGTCACAAGGACAATTGGTTTAAACTATGAGTCACAAGGACTAGAGAACAAGGACAAATGGTTCACACAACGAGTCACAAGGACTAGTAAACAAGGACAAATGGTTCACACAACGAGTCACAAGGACAAATGGTTAACATAACGAGTTACAAGGACTAATGAACAAGGACAAATGGTTCACTCAAGGAGTCACAAGGACTATAGAACAAGGACAAATGATTTACACATTGAGTCCTTTTTACAAATGGTTTATACAACTAGTCACAAGGACTAATGAACAAGGACAAATGGTTCACACAACTAGTCACAAGGACAAATGGTTTACACAACGAGTCACAAGGACAAATGCTTAACACAACGAGTCACAAGGACTAATGAACAAGGAAAAATGGTTCACACAACAAGTCACAATAACAAGGACAAATAGTTTACAAAACGAATCACAAGGACTAATAAACAAGGGCAAATGGTTTAAACAACGAGTCACAAGTACTAAAGAAAAAGGACAAATAGTTCACACAACGAGTCACAAGGACAAATGGTTAACATTACGAGTTACAAGGACTAATGAAAAGGATAAATGGTTCACACAACGAGTCACAATGACTAATGAACAAGGACAAATAGTTTACACAACGACTCACAAGGACTAATGAACAAGGACAAATGGTTCACACAATGAGTCACAAGGACTAGAGAACGAGGACAAATGGTTCACACAACGAGTCACAAGGACTAATGAACAAGGACAAATGGTTCACACAACGAGTCACAAGGACAAATGGTTAACATAACGAGTTACATGGACTAATGAACAAGGACAAATGGTGCACTCAACGAGTCACAAGGACTAAAGAACAAGGACAAATGATTTACACATTTAGTCCTTCTTACAAATGGTTTATACAACGAGTCACAAGGACTAATGAACAAGGACAAATGGTTTACACAACGAGTCACAAGGACAAATGCTTAACACAACGAGTCACAAGGACTAATAAACAAGGATAAATGGTTCACACAACGAGTCCTAATGACTAATGAACAAGAACAAATGGCTCACACAACGAGTCACATGGACTAATGAACAAGGACAAATGGTTTACACAACGAGTCACAAGGACTAATGAGCAATGAAAAATGGTTCACACAATAAGTCACAATAACAAGGACAAAGGGTTTACACAACGAGTCACAAGGACTAATAAACAAGGACTAATGGATTAAACAACGAGTCACAAGGACTAAAGAACAAGGACAAATGGTTCACACAACGAGTCACAAGGACTAATGAACAAGGACAATTGGTTTAAACAATGAGTCACAAGGACTAGAGAACAAGAACAAATGGTTCACACAACGAGTCACAAGGACTAATGAACAAGGACAAATGGTTCACACAACAAGTCACAAGGACAAATGGTTAACATAACGAGTTACAAGGACTAATGAACAAGGACAAATGTTTCACTTAACGAGTCACAAGGACTAAAGAACAAGGACAAATGATTTACACATTGAGTCCTTGTTACAAATGGTTTATAGAACGAGTCACAAGGACTAATGAACAAGGACAAATGGTTCACACAACTAGTCACAAGGACAAATGGTTTACACAACGAGTCACAAGGACAAATGCTTAACACAACGAGTCACAAGGACTAATAAACAAGGATAAATGGTTCACACAACGAGTCCTAATGACTTATGAACAAGAACAAATGGCTCACACAACGAGTCACATGGACTAATGAACAAGGACAAATGGTTTACACAACGAGTCACAAGGACTAATGAGGAAAGAAAAATGGTTCACACAATAAGTCACAATAACAAGGACAAAGGGTTTATACAACGAGTCACAAGGACTAATAAACAAGGACTAATGGTTTAAACAACGAGTCACAAGGACTAAAGAACAAGGACAAATGGTTCACACAACGAGTCACAAGGACTAATGAACAAGGACAATTGGTTTAAACAATGAGTCACAAGGACTAGAGAACAAGGACAAATGGTTCACACAACGAGTCACAAGGACTAATGAACAAGGACAAATGGTTCACACAACGAGTCACAAGGACAAATGGTTAACATAACGAGTTACAAGGACTAATGAACAAGGACAAATGTTTCACTCAACGAGTCACAAGTGAAAGGAAAAGTAGATTCATATACATGTTAACATACTCAAATATGTCAAAACTAATTTGTCATAAAATTAAAACGGATCTTATGCATGCAAACAATAATATAAATAGAGGAGAAATCATGTCCTTACATAGTAGATTTCGGCTATTAGGGCACAAGAGAGATCACCTTTCTCTTCTTGTTGTTGAGCTTTTCCAATGGAAGAACAAAGATCTAAGTGTAAGATCTCTCCCTATGTATTATACCCAAGGCTCCTCTTAATATAATTAATATTACAAATACTAGTTATAAAATTAATCAAAGGTAGAAAATTGAACCAAAACTTTTATAAAACACTTATTTGTTTCGGTTTTTAAGAGAGAAGAAGAGAGGATTTTTATCTCACTAGAAATCTCTATATTTGATGATGGAATAGAATGAATAATAATCTACAACATTTTGTATATTATTGGGTAAAATTATAAGAAAAACAATGATGAATTTTTCTTCCCAAAACCGTGTAAGAGGAGAGCAATAGGGGAGCCAATGCATGGAGAAATTGTTCTTCACAAGGAACAATAGGCTTGCATGGCTAGGTTTCCTTTTAATCATTGTGTTTTCCACTAATTACAAGCAACATATAATTAGTATAAACCCTTCTAATTTTCGGCCCATTCTATAATATGGATTCCATATTATTTTTGTCAATTGTCTATATGTTACATGTCACATGTCACATATATTTGTTATGTATTTTTAACATATTAAAAATCAACGTATTAATAAAAATACGTCACATACAAAAATTGATTTAGTAATTTCATATTTACTTGTGCCAAAAATTTTACCAATTTATAAATCACAACTGATTGTATTTATAACAATTCATTCAATTTAATTGTTACATTAAACAATTATTTCATCCGAGTAATGATACAATTCAATTACTCAGACCGTATCTCATTTAATCACATTTCAATTTGATACGTAAATTTTACTTCCAAAATCGTCCGTCAATTTTCAAGTAATTTAATTAACTCGTAACATTATACGATTAATTAAATAATCAATTAAGAGTGTTGCCCTTTAGGTATGACCTAGGGGGTCAACTGATCACCACCGTCACACGACAGTAATGTCAAACTCTAGTCAGCCAATCATTACCGATATATGTTGACCAGTTGACAGAACAATATTACTTCCCAATTGTATTCATTTTAATGAGACTTAAACATGTGATCATCATGATCAACAGTCGTGATCGCATTATTGTCAGAGGACACATATTCCAACAACAAGGACTAAAGAACAAGGACAAATGATTTACACATTGAGTCCTTGTTACAAATGGTTTATAGAACGAGTCACAAGGACTAATGAACAAGAACAAATGGTTCACACAACTAGTCACAAGGACAAATGGTTTACACAACGAGTCACAAGGACAAATGCTTAATACAACGAGTTACAAGGACTAATGAACAAGGATAAATGGTTCACACAACGAGTCACAATGACTAATGAACAAGAACAAATGGCTCACACAACGAGTCACATGGATTAATGAACAAGGACAAATGGTTTACACAACGAGTCACAAGGAGAAATGGTTAACATTACGAGTTACAAGGACTAATGAACAAGGACAAATGGTTCACACAACGAGTCATAAGGACTAATGAGCAAGGAAAAATGGTTCACACAATAAGTCACAATAACAAGGACAAAGGGTTTACACAACGAGTCACAAGGACTAATAAACAAGGACTAATGGTTTAAACAACGAGTCACAAGGACTAAAGAACAAGCACAAATGGTTCACACAACGAGTCAGAAGGACCAATGAAGAAGGACAAATGATTTACACAATGAGTCCTTGTTACAAATGGTTTAAACAACGAGTCACAAGGACTAATGAACAAGGACAAATGGTTTACACAACGAGTCACAAGGACAAATGGTTAACATTACGAGTTACAAGGACTAATGAACAAGGACAAATAGTTTACACAACGAGTCACAAGGACTGATGAACAAGGACAAATGGTTCACACAACGAGTAACAAGGACTAATGAACAAGGACAATTGGTTTAAACAATGAGTCACAAGGACTAGAGAACAAGGACAAATGGTTCACACAACGAGTCACAAGGACTAATGAACAAGGACAAATGGTTCACACAACGAGTCACAAGGACAAATGGTTAACATAACGAGTTACAAGGACTAATGAACAAGGACAAATGGTTCACTCAACGAGTCACAAGGACTAAAGAACAAGGACAAATGATTTACACATTTAGTCCTTGTTACAAATGGTTTATACAACGAGTCACAAGGACTAATGAACAAGGACAAATGGTTCACACAACTAGTCACAAGGACAAATGGTTTACACAACGAGTCACAAGGACAAATGCTTAACACAACAAGTCACAAGGACTAATAAACAAGGATAAATGGTTCACACAACGAGTCACAATGACTAATGAACAAGAACAAATGGCGCACACAACGAGTCACATGGACTAATGAACAAGGACAAATGGTTTACACAACGAGTCACAAGGACTAATGAGCAAAGAAAAATGGTTCACACAATAAGTCACAATAACAAGGACAAAGGGTTTACACAACGAGTCATAAGGACTAATAAACAAGGACTAATGGTTTAAACAACGAGTCACAAGGACTAAAGAACAAGGACAAATGGTTCACACAACGAGTCACAAGGACCAATGAACAAGGACAAATGATTTACACAATGAGTCCTTGTTACAAATGGTTTAAACAACGAGTCACTAGGACTAATGAACAAGGACAAATGGTTTACACAACGAGTCACAAGGACGAATGGTTAACATTATGAGTTACAAGGACTAATGAACAAGGACATATAGTTTACACAACGAGTCACAAGGACTAATGAAGAAGGACAAATGGTTCACACAACGAGTCACAAAAACTAATGAACAAGGAAAAATGGTTTACACAACAAGTCACAATAACAAGGACAAATGGTTTACAAAACGAATCACAAGGACAAATAAACAAGGACAAATGGTTTAAACAACGAGTCACAAGGACTAAAGAAAAAGGACAAATAATTCACACAACGAGTCACAAGGACAAATGGTTAACATTACGAGTTACAAGGACTAATGAACAAGGACAAATGGTTCACACATAGAGTCCTTGTTACAAATGGTTTAAACAACGAGTCACAAGGACTAATGAACAAGGACAAATGGTTCACACAACGAGTCACAAGGACTAATGAACAAGGACATATAGTTTACACAACGAGTCACAAGGACTAATGAAGAAGGACAAATAGTTCACACAACGAGTCACAAAAACTAATGAACAAGGAAAAATGGTTCACACAACAAGTCACAATAACAAGGACAAATGGTTTACAAAACGAATCACAAGGACTAATAAACAAGGACAAATGGTTTAAACAATGAGTCACAAGGACTAAAGAAAACGGACAAATAATTCACACAACGAGTCACAAGGACAAATGGTTAACATTACGAGTTACAAGGACTAATGAACAAGGATAAATGGTTCACACAACGAGTCACAAGGACTAATGAACAAGGACAAATGGTTTACACAACTATTCACAAGGACTAATGAAGAAGGACAATTGGTTCACACAACGAGTCACAAGGACTAATGAACAAGGACAATTGGTTTAAATAATGAGTAACGAGGACTAATGAACAAGGACAAATGGTTCACACAACGAGTCACAAGGACAAATGGTTAACATAACGAGTTACAAGGACTAATGAACATGGACAAATGTTTCACTCAACGAGTCACAAGGACTAAAGAACAAGGACAAATGATTTACACATTGAGTCCTTGTTACAAATGGTTTATAGAACGAGTCACAAGGACTAATGAACAAGGACAAATGGTTCACACAACGAGTCACAATGACTAATGAACAAGAACTAATGGCTCACACAACGAGTCACATGGATTAATGAACAAGGACAAATGGTTTACACAACGAGTCACAAGGAGAAATGGTTAACATTACGAGTTACAAGGACTAATGAACAAGGACAAATGGTTCACACAACGAGTCACAAGGACTAATGAACAAGAACAAATGGCTCACAACGAGTCACATGGACTAATGAACAAGGACAAATGGCTCACACAACGAGTCACATGGACTAATGAACAAGGACAAATGGTTCACACAACGAGTCATAAGGACTAATGAACAAGGAAAAATGGTTCACACAACGAGTCACAAGGACTAATGAACAAGGACAAATGGTTCACACAACGAGTCACAAGGACTAAAGAACAAGGAAAATTAGTTAACTCACTAAGTCACAAGGACTAATGAACAAGGACAAATGGTTCACACAACGAGTCACAAGGACAAATGGTTAACATAACGAGTTACAAGGACTAATGAACAAGAACAAATGGATCACACAACGAGTCACAAGGACTAATGAACAAGGACATATAGTTTACACAACGAGTCACAAGGACTAATGAACAAGGACAGATAGTTTACACAACGAGTCACAAGGACTAATGAACAAGGACAAATGGTTCACACAAATAGTCACAAGGACTAATGAACAAGAACAAATGGCTCACACAACGAGTCACATGGACTAATGAAGAAGGACAAATAGTTTACACAACGCGTCACAAGGACAAATGGTTAAAATTACATGTTACAAGAAATAATGAATAAGGATAAATGGTTCACACAACGAGTCACAAGGACTAATGAACAAGGACAAATAGTTTACACAACGAGTCACAAGGACTAATGAACAAGGACAAATGGTTCACACAACGAGTCACAAGGACAATTGGTTTAAACTATGAGTCACAAGGACTAGAGAACAAGGACAAATGGTTCACACAACGAGTCACAAGGACTAATAATGCAGCAGGAGCCACTGACCAGGACACCCCACAAATGCAAGCAGGCCAAAACAGCACCACACCCATTTCAGGAAGCAACCAAACTGGGCTAAGTTTAGTGGCTAATAGGTACGAGTACAAGCCCAACCACCAGCTGCCACCATGGCCAGCTGGTTGGTCACTAAACTAGGCTCAGAAAAGTCCTAGGGGTCCAAGGGAAAATCACAATGCAAGTCCTAGAAAACCAAGTCGGGACAGAATCGCAAACAAATGACAAACAACAAAAGCAAACTTTCCATTTCTGGCTAAACCATGAGGAAAAAGCACACAAAGAACTTTTGGCTTGTCTTCCCATATACCAGATACAACCTAGAGCCAATTTTAATGCCAAGGACTCAATCATTTCGTCCTCAAGTGCCTACATTCAAAAGAAAAGCCAGCAATGCAAAGAAAGGACCACAACCGTCACTTTGTCACCGCATTTCTCTTTTGTTTTCATTCCATTTACAATTAAGAGCTTTTAAACCGTTGTAATATTGTACTTGGACTCTTACCAGCATGTGAGGAGGGATCCTGACCCTTGGATGTAGTTTTCTTTCAAGTTTGTAACCTAAAAAGGCCTATATAAGGACTCAACTCGATCGTTGTAACACGGTGATTTATGAATGAAACCCGAGATTTCTCTCAAATTTAAACCTCTTAATCTTGTGCTTAGTCTGTAGATTAGAGTCAGGCTTGATAATAACCTGTGCTTAGACTGTGGTTATTGATTAAGTACCTGTTAGTAGAGTATAAACTTTCTGTCTTTGAGACTGTGGTTAGTTTAGCTTTCTTTGTTTGTTTTAGTTGAGTCTTTCCTGTGTTTATCTGTGGAATCTCTTAACTCTAACACCCCAAATTGTTAGCTTAATTCCCTGTGAGAATTCTGTGGGTTTTACAGTTGATAATTATATCCAAAGTTCCCTCCTTTCAGTCAAATCCCAGAACTATCTCATTCACTGTCCATTTGTGTCTATCAGTCAGTTCAGTGGAGTATTTATGCTACTTTGAGTCTCCTACAAATCCTAGAAATTTACTCAGAGTTAGTTCTCATATCAAAGTAATTTACTGCCAAGTTTCATGATTTTAGGAGGTCAATTCATAATTTTATTAAATAGTACAAGTTTATTGCATTCCTGAGATCTTGTCTTTTTTCTGTTTGGTTTGTTTGTTGTTTTTTGTCTGAACCCTTGGACATTACACTGCAAATTGGTATATCAGAGCAAGGTTTTAACACGATTCTATCTTGTGTTAGTCTTGGGAAGGAAAGTGAGTTCATTTTTACCCTAACTACAACAAAACTACAAAAAATAACCCATGAGTGAAGAGAGATTTCCGGTATTGAGACCAGGGTGGATCGGATAGCGGGAAGAATCAATGAACTGGTGAATATTGTCAACACTCTTGCAGAAGGAGTTCCTAACAGGCCACCCTATAGAGGCAGAGGCAGGGGTAGAGGCTTTGTTGGAGCGGGGAAGAGGACAACCATACCACCAGGAATATGGAGAAGACATGTCGATCATCGATGAATCTATGGCAGAGGGCATCTACATGGAAAGAGACAAAGATATAAAGGTAGAAATTCCTGATTTCCATGGTAGTTTAAACCCTGAAGATTTGTTAGACTGGATTAGAACTGTTGAGAGAGTCTTTGAATTTAAGGGATATCTCGACAGAAAGCTTTCAAAGTTTCTTTCCTTAAATTCAAAGGTTATGCCTCACTTTGGTATGAAACCCCTGAAAAGCCGAGAATGAGAGAAGGCAAGGAACCCATTAAATCTTGGCTAAAACTTAAAAAGAAATTGAAGGATAAGTTCATAGCTAAAGATTACACACGGGATATGTTTATCAAGTTAACCGGTGAAACAAGACCAACAATCTGTTGAGTCTTATCTTAGGAGCTTTGAACAACTTACCCTGCAATGTGAGATCACTGAAAAGCCTGAACAGAAAATTGCTAGGTTTGTTGAGGGCTTAGATCCTAAGATTGCTATAAGAGTTAGAATGCAACAAGTCTGGTCCTTTGATGAGGCAGTCAACCTGGCATTGAGAATTGAAAAGATGGGAAAAGCCAAGGTCACTGCTTCCAAACCCCTTACCAGATCCACTTTCAAACCTTTTTATGGGGTTAGGATTGGAGAAATTCCAAAACTTGCAACCCAACCAACACCAGACAAGGGGAAGAGTCATGTGAATCCTAGAACCAACACACTTGTGACTGATGGGAAAATTAAATGCTTCCAGTGCCAAGGGTATGGCCATTTTAGGAAGGACTGTCCTTCTAAGAGAACCTTGACAACAATGGAAGTAGAACAGTGGGAGAGGGAAGGTTTGGTTCAGTATGAGGAGGATGAGACCCGATAATGGAGGAGGTGGAGCGAAGGAGAACAGAACAAGATGCGTTGTGGCCCCCGATACAGGTCACAGCTTAGTCTTGTGGAGGGTCATGCATTCCCAACACTCACCTCTAGAAGCTGATCAAAGATCCCTGATATTCAGAACCAGATGCACAGTCCAGGGGAGGGTTTGTAACCTAATCATAGATGGGGGAAGTTGTACAAATGTGGCATCAAATGCCATGGTTAGTAAACTCAACCCGACAACTCAAGAACACCCAAACCCTTACAAGTTGAGATGGTTGAACAAGGGAGCAGAAGTAAGGGTGGACAAACAATGCTTGGTTCCATTTTCTATTGGGAAAGTGTATAAAGATGAAGTCTTGTGTGATATTGTCCCAATGGATGCCTGCCACCTACTCCTGGGAAGGCCATGGGAGTATGACAGAAATACCACTCACCATGGGAAGGATAACATCTATAGTTTCAGGCATGAAGGCAAGAAGGTCACTCTGACCCCATTACCACCCAACCAGAGAAACTATGGAGGTCCAAGTATGCCAGAGGAGGGCAATGGTGTGCTATTTCTTTCTGAAGCAGCCATGATCAAAGAAATGAAGCAAGAACAACCTGTCTGGGTGTTACTATCCAAAGAAGTAAGCAAGGAAGGGAGCCCCGAGATGCCCTGCTGAAGTTAGGCCATTAATTCAGAGAGGTATAAGGAAGTATTTCCAAGAGAGCTGCCTAGTGGGTTGCCACCATTGAGGGGCATTGAGCACCACATTGACCTTGTTCCAGGCTCAGTGCTTCCCAACAGGCCAGCTTATAGAAGTGATCCAGTGCTACCAAGGGCTGCAAAGCCAAATTGAGGAACTTATGAGCAAAGGATTTGTCGGGGAATCACTCGGTCCTTGTGCGGTCCCTGCTCTACTTGTTCCAAAGAAAGATGGGACATGGAGGATGTGTATTGACAGCAGGGCCATTAACAACATCACTGTCAAGTACAGGTTCCCAATATCAAGGTTGGATGACATGCTAGATGAGCTCAGTGGTGCCATGATATTCTCTAAGATTGATCTCAGGCAAGGGTACCATCAAGTCAGAATAAGGGAAGGAGATGAGTGGAAGACTGCCTTCAAAACTAAACATGGACTATATGAGTGGCTTGTGATGCCATTTGGTCTTTCTAATGCACCAAGCACCTTTATGAGACTGATGACTGAGGTGCTAAGGCCATGTTTAGGCAAATTTGCAGTGGTCTACTTTGATGATATCTTGGTTTACAAGAAGAAGAAAGAGAGCACCGAAACATCTTGAAGCTGTATTCAGGATCCTCAGGGAACAAAAGCTATTTGGCAAACTGGAAAAATGCACTTTTATGGTTGAAGAAGTGGCATTCCTAGGGTACATTGTCTCTGGTAGGGGAATTACGAGTTGATCGGGACAAAGTTGCAGCCATTCAATCATGGCCTACTCCTAAAACAATCACTGAGGTGAGGGGGTTCCATGGATTGGCCTCCTTTTATAGGAGATTTATCAAGAACTTCAGTTCAGTTGTTGCTCCAATTACTGAGTGTATGAAGAAAGGAGAGTTCCTTTGGGACCGAGAGTGCTGATCCTTTGAAAGGATCAAGAAATTGATGTGTGAGACTCCTATTCGAAATTGCGGACTTTGATCAACTCTTTGAAGTAGAGTGTGATGCCAGTGGGGTAGGCATTGGTGCAGTCCTGATCCAAGCTCGAAACCCGTAGCTTACTTGGTGAGAAATTGAATGAAGCTAAATTAAAGTATTCTACCTATGACAAGGAATTTTATGCAATTATCGGGCGAGTCATGCATTGGAGTCACTATTTGAAGCCAAAGCCATTTGTGTTACACTCTGATCATGAAGCTTTAAAGTATATAAATGGTCAACACAAATTGAGTCACAGGCATGCTAAATGGGTGGAGTACTTGCAATCATTCACCTTTTCCAGCAAGTATAAAGAAGGAAAACAAAATGTAGTGGCAGATGCACTATCAAGGAGGCACTCCTTACTGTCAACTATGGGAACCAGGGTCCTTGGTTTTGAGTTCATGAAAGAGATGTACAAGGAAGACCCTGACTTCTCTAAGGAGTGGATCACACAGTTTGAAGGGCATAGGGTCCCAGGGAACAAATACTTGCTGCAAGATGGATTTCTATTCCAAGGGAACAAGCTCTGTGTTCCAAGGGGTTCATACAGGGACCTCCTAATCAGGGAAGTCCATTCAGGAGGTTTGGGAGGGCATTTTGGTGTTCAGAAAATAATGGACATACTACAGGAACAGTTCCATTGGCCAAGAATGATGGGGGATGTCCAAAATGTGCTCAGAAGATGTTCAGTGTGTCAAATGGCTAAGAGTTCCTTCCAAACTGGCCCATATATCCCATTACCAGTACCAAGTAAGCCATGGGAGGATGTGAGCATGGATTTTATTGTTGCATTGCCAAGGACACAGAGAGGAAAGGATTCAATCATGGTTGTTGTTGATAGGTTCAGTAAGATGGCCCATTTTATAGCTTGCAAGAAAACGAGAAGATCTTTGCCAAAGTGTGTTGGGAAATGTGTCCTCAACAATAGTGCGATCACATGATTTAAATATCATTATTAAATCTCATTTCAAGAATACGGAAGGGATGATACATTACATATATATAGTCAACTGGTCCACACATATCGGTAATGATTGGCTGGCTAGAGTTTGACATTCTGTCGTGCGACGGTGGTGATCGATTGATCCTTGAGGTCACACCTAAAGGACGATTCCCTTAATTGAAAAGGTTAATTAGTTGTATACCGATCTGATTAATTAATTCCTTAAAATTGAACAATTCGATTTGTGAGAAAGAGAATATTGATATCTTATTGTAATGGGATTAAATAAGATTTATTTTAGTAATAAAATGCTTTGTTGCTAAAATTATTTATTGTTTGAGAAACAATAAAGATAAGAATGAATGGTTAATTATAATTACAAGAAGTTGTGAATTATAACTATATGACCCATTTTATTTATGTGATCAAGTATCACTAGTCAATTTGTTGTATATAATTTAATTAATTCATGAAATGGTATTTATGTGATAAATATGCATTAAATTAATTAATAACATGTATCATGTAACATGTGACATATTGTGTGACAAGTGACAAATTGACAAAATAAAATGGTAGTCCATTTTACATATGGACCGAAATATTGTAGATAGTGGAGGATAGTGGGTGTATTATTTTAATGCCTAAAATTATTATAATCATACCTATTATTGCATAGCCTTACACCTACAATATTGGTAAGACAAAAAGGGAAAGCAAGATGCTCTCCTTTGGCCTTGAGTGGGCCGGCTCTACTACTCCAAAAAGAGGAGTTTTAGTTCTTTTATATGATTATTCTTACACAACCATTCAATACACATGCAAATGTTCATGTATCCTCTCTTCTCTCTCTTTTATTTTCATCAAAAAGATGAGATTATAATCTAAATTGTTCATATAAATTACTAAGATTACTAGAAGTAGTATATGAGTATTAGTAATAGATTTTAAGGTAAACTACAATACAAACATCTAGTACATGTTTATTTGTGGGATTAAGGGATTGTCTTGGGTGCTACTAATTGGAGGGCTTCTAATTTGAAGTCAAGAATGTTCATCCATTAATGGAAAGCTCAAGAACTAACAAGAAGGAGATCTTGTTAGTGCCCATTATGACCGAAATCCTTATGGTGAGAAAATGTTTTCTTATCTTATTTTATTAATGTTTGCATGCATAAAATCCACATTTAATTTTATGACAAATTAATTTTAACATATATGAGTATGTTAGTATGTATATAGATCTACATTTCCATCAATCGGTATCATGAGCCACGGTTGTTTGCATGCAAATTGGTTAAAAGTTTTTCCGAGTTATATGAATAACAAAATAAAACTTGTAAAATTTGTGTTATTATGATATATCACGAAATAATTACATGGATGTTAATATTTCTGGTCCTAAAGTGTTTTAGGAATTTTTGGTTAATTTTTCGGATTTTTATTGTTCATATTTAATAATAATGACATTTAAATGTGATTTTATGAGTAAAAATGTCATTTTTGGTCGAAAATTAGCTATACTTCGAATTTTCACTTGGTTTTTGGATATGTTGTTACATATATTATTTTGAGATAACCTGCAAATTTTCATAATTTTTGGACTTGTTATGCTCGAAAAATGAATTTTTCATTATTAAATTCGGATTTAAGAGTAAAATAGGTTAATATGAGTTAAATTTCGAATCTGGTCATAGAAAATTAATATGTTGTCACATGCAATTTTACAAGATGTGTGTAAAATAATTGGCTATAAAGAAGTCTTTTAGCATGATTTATGAATTTTTGAAGAAAAATGGCATAAATAGTGACATTATTAGTTGAAAATTAATAAAACATAATCTATGACTTAGGAAAAACGTCTAATGTTGCATTTTATTATATTTTTCAGATCTAAAATTGAAAAGTTAATGAAAATAATTTTTCCATGTTTTTATGATTATTTTATTAAATATCGATAAACCGCAACATTGTTTTTCCGGAAAAATTTAGAAATTTTTAACCTAAGATTTTGAACATTATGAGTGTCATGGATTTTTTCCAGAATGTTCATGAATTTAAATTTCAAATTTTGAATTTATTTGAAATTTTTGGATTTATTTGAAGTTTAATAGCTTATTTTTGTAATTTTTGGTCCATTTATGAACAATTTTGTAAATAAAAGTTAATTATGGTCAAATTACTAGTGAAGACTATATTTTGAGTCCTAAAAGGTTAGGGTAATTAACTTATGCATAAATATGAGTTTGTGCATTTTTGTGATTATAAAATGTTGAAATCACGCAAATCCGTAAAAAAAACCGAGTAATATACGATATTGGCTAATTAAAAGGCGATTTAGCATAAAAATTGAGCATGTTCATACATATTATAATGCTGCATTTTTCCTTTATGATTGTCATAATTTTAATTTATGTAATTTTGAATTATGTAATTTTACTTAGTATGGCCTTAGATTTAATTGGTATTTCCCGAAATGTATGGGAATATCGATTCGGTTGTAATTTTATTTGTGATCTCGTATCACCGTTTTGTAATTTAATAGATTTATTTTATTTTAGTTACAAATGTATAATAGGAAATTATGTAATTTATTATGTAATTTTATTCATTCCGGAGTTCCCAAAGATGGATTTCTTCAAGAATGGCGATACATAAAGACGGTGTTACCTCGAGATGCGTGCCACAATCGAAGTTCAAGGGACCAATGGAGTTGGTTTCCGAATATGTAATAGTTAAAGAGTTTTTCTATTTTAGGAAAGGCCATACTAGGATTTATTTATTTTTATGCTTGCATTTTATTTTATGTCACATGCATTGCTAAATCGCCATAACTAAACATGCATTGTCATTTTATCGAGTTCTTCGACCGTGTCAATTAAAATTATCGTAGTTCACCGCTTTAGTTCACTTAAAACGTGATAGATAATAAATTGACATGACCTCTCGCTAAAACAATTAATTGAGACATAGCCTTACCAAATAGTAGAAACCATGAAAACCTATTTCGCGAGGGAGTGCGCTCGGCCACACCGGGGTACAAACCTTGTTACGTAGGGGAAGTGGGTGATGAATGTTAATCCACCGAATTCATGTTGATAAGGGATGTATCGGCTACCCCGTGCCCAAATTGATGTGGGTTTGGATAATGGACACATTTATTCGAAATTTGGATTGAACTCAACAAAAGTATTTGATAAGGGATGTATCGGCTACCCCGTGCCCTTGTTGATGTGTTTTGGGCTATAGATAAATATTAGCGTAATTTTATCGACCAAGAGTTCTAAAAGTAGAATCGATTAAAAGGTTAATCCACCGAGTTATATTAATGAAGGTTGCATCGGCTACCCCGTGCCTAAGTTGATATGAATTTGGGTCTTGGAATCATTTATCATAGTTGGGTAGAGGTCACTATGTAAATGCTATACTTGTTTACAAGTATTTATAAAACGATAAATGTTAAAGTTTTCCACTATTCCGTTTTTATATTGTTCTATTTCTTTGCCACAATTCATATACGATATCATTTCGTTTTTTCAAATCTCCATTAAAACATCGTAACTAAAGACAAATATGAATTTGCTTCTAAAACCTCAAGTGAACCATTGCTAAGGATCTCTTGTAAAGAGTATAGATTAAAGTTATTCATTATCAAACAGGTTTTTGATTCTTGACTAACACATCTACTTGCAATGGATTGTTATTCATATACTTAATTGAATTAAGTATCTTGAAGCGATAAATTGTTTTGGTAATTAGATTTGTTGGAATTCGTAATTGACCAAAATAATCGCAACCACTTCGATAAAAGTTTTAAGACTAAAACGAACAAATGAAGAGTGAATCTTCATGAATTCAATTTTGCTTCTCAAAGCAAAGACTCATTGAAATGAGTGGGAGCATTCTCTTAAACCGTTAAGATGAGGACGAGGTTCAAGAAGTAAAGATTATAATGGAATTGATACAAGGTAATGTTAAAGGTAAAGTTGTTGAGAATGACGATACTAAACCTATCAATGCCGACCGATAAAGTTTCCATTGTCTTAAATGTTAGACACGAGAAAGGAAACTACCCCAAATTATTGAAGAATCAACAAGTTAGTTGTGGGACATCTAATGGGACATTCTTCTTTAAAATGTTTATTTGATTAAACATAAATTTTGCTAGTACTACTTCGTCAATATTAGAAACCAGTGGAGGTTTTCATCATTATGTTTGATACATAGGATGATTAGAATATGACGACTAGCAACAATGAAGTCGAGAGATAGAGTAATTGTGTACTCAATCTAGTTTTGGATTTAAAGTTGTACTTAATTATGACTATTAAGTGCATAAACTCTAAATAAGAATATAAACTTGTTAAGATACAAAAGAGGTTTTCACTTTTGTGACCCTATACACCACAATTTGATGTATGGCTAGCCCATTATCAAGGTGATTATATTCTAAACCAAACTAGAATGATATATCATGTAGATGATGTAAGATTCAAATTGGTAACCCAAGATTAAACCTTAAATTTTGGAATGATGAACGCAAAGAGTTATCGAGTACTCTTGAAACCATTAGATTGTTAATGGTATATGCGTATCTTGTATTCAAAGCAAGATATCTCGTGCCTTTTTGGTTGAAAAAGGAGATCGAGATTGTAAATCATTTATCCAAAATAGGTTGATCATTTTCTTTTACCAACGATTTAAGTTGACACTAGTATGTTCACTTAATAAGGTAAATAGAGAAATCTTTGAAGAATTTCAAAGAGTTCAAGGAATCACGATTTAGTCGTGATGGGATTATCAAAGTGAAGACTTTGATATAAGCCAAAGGAAATGTGATATTGTATCACAAATTAATCTCTCTTAGCACACGTTATGGAATAATGTGTGATTGGATATGAATTCAAACGCTATTCGATATGGTTTGGACTTCGATCAAGTTACTTTGAGTTACTTGATCCTTTTGGGGATTTTATCATTTTGTCTAGATTATTTTTCCACTAAATCGAATCATATGTGATATGAAATGGTAAGGGTACCATGTTTGTAAGTTTTCACAAGAAACAAATGCTCATTTTTCCCTCTTAAATTATCACAAGTACGACGGGTTTGCGGCTCGTGAAGCTGTCTTTCTAAAATACAAGTATATTTTTAGAAGACAGAGTGGGAGAAATTATTCAAGAGCCACAAAGAATGCCACAAGAGAATGTTATGTCGCAAGAAACTGGTCTTTCTTGGCTACATGAGACGTTTTGTGTAAGACATTGTTTCTTTAAAACCTAGGAGGTTAAATTCGTCACTTGTCAAAAATGATGAATTCATGCTACTTTTAAGAAAGTAAAGAGCTTATAACTTACAAAGAAATTGATTGATTCAAGTTGATTACTTCTGGAAAGTAATGAACATATGACTTACATAAGAGTGTTTAAGTCACAACTCAATACAAGGCTTAGAGCCATGAAAATCCGAAATAAAAGGCTTGATTAGTGACAAAGGGTTTTGCACTAATAAAGAGATATTTCAAAGTAAGATTGGTTGCAAAGGGTTTTGCACTAAGTTGAAATGCTTAAGTCTATTAGGATCTTCTTAGGGATTGTGTTTCATTATGAGGTTATGAAATACATAGCGAGTAAATCTAAAACCCACTTCTTCAATAGAAGGAATGTATTCAATACATATCATGAGTTTAGTAGATTCTTGCAATCCTAAGATAATGTGAAACTTAAGAGAGGGTCTTAAGTAGGACATCAATGAGTTAGAATCAACATTTTGATCATGTGATAAAACATTTCTCGATAAGTCAAGAAGTTGTGTTTATACATGGAGTTTAGTGGGAGTTACGAAATTTTTAATTAGTCCGATATGTGGATGACATATTGATCATTGAGAATGATTTAAGACTTTTGGAGTATTATAATACATCTTGAATATCCGGATTTATGAAGATAAATCCACATGATATTAGCGTCAGTAAAAAGTCTTATGTTGATAAGATTCATGACTAGTTCAATTAAATTGAACATATTTGATTGATTCCATTTGCTTCCGCTGCCGGATCAATTAAATGAGTAATGATGTATAACACTTCATATACTTTGAGTATGATGAACTGTTTTCAAAATCGAATTTAAGTAATCTTTACCAAGTAAGGTATAAAGATTACCCTTAAGTGCTTGCAGAAGCATTAAGGAAGTAAAGCAAAGTGTTTATGATGCAATATTGTGTAAGGGTGTTACACAAGTGACAATTGACAATTGAGGTTGCGCATGGTTTCCGACAAAACCATAATCAAAACACATTAGGATGGTTAAGATACCATTGTGGCTATAATAATTAAGAAGTAGATTTTCTAGAATCGTTCTAGGCAATAAAGAACAATGAGAGATATTTATAACGGAAATTGAGTACACTTGCAATCATGAGATGTGCAAGAGGATGAGTACCGCACACTGAGAAAACAGTGGGAGCTATTCTTAGGCTAAGAGGGCCTATGTCTTGATTGGATCTCGACACGTACTCAGAAAGTTTTGTAATGCAAATGTGTACATTACAAAAAGGAAAACGAGTATGTAGTAAGGTTGAGTAAGGTACAAGAAGTTGATAAAACCTACTAACCAAAGCCTTCTCAAAGGCTAAACATGATGAGTCATGTCATTTCAATTGAATTGAAATGAACAACTACGTACAAGATCAAATTAGATTATAGAATATGAAATAGTAATCAGGCATTGACTATTCATATGTGATAATCACATTTGTCGTTCGAGTTTTTATTTTAAAACTCTTTTATTATACTTTGTTACATCCAAACGGGTTGTGGAAACAATTGAACCCCGTTAAAGTGAACACGGATTAACATTGTATTCGCCCATAGTCACTTGTATGAGGTGACGTCTCGAAGTGACTAGAGTGTGATGCGATTGATGGCAAGTTCAAGTGCCATAGAGTCATGTGAGATGACTAGTCGATCACATAGGCAGACTGTTAGGAACACTTTGTCGGGCAGTGACCGCTTATAGAGTTCTGGCAAATTTATAAAGCCTGGTCGTGGCGAGAGCTACTATAGTATTCAAATGAGTCGATTCTTTTGACTAAAGACTATTCACCTAAGATGGCTCAGTTACAGATTAACTTTGATTTATGTTACTACGACCTTCGTAAATGGGGTCAAATGGGCATATTTTGGGTTATGATGGCTGTGGCTAGTCGAAGGGAATGAGTGCGATAGGAATTGTCCATCCCCTTGTCAGGGTTATAACAATATCTCAGGGCCACTCGAGGAGTAATGAACTGTAAATGCGTGGCCACGCTCGGAAGGTATCCAGAGTGGATAAATCCGGTCAATCAGTTATTCTCCAGATCGAGGAAACCACTCTCGATATGATCACTTGCAAGTACGACCTGAAAGACACCTTGCATTGAGTGGGAGATAGTAATAGGACAAGAGAATTGGTGACGCACACTTGTCGAGGACAAGTGGGAGATTGTTGGGAAATGTGTCCTCAACAATAGTGCGATCACATGATTTAAATATCATTATTAAATCTCATTTCAAGAATACGGAAGGGATGATACATTACATATATATAGTCAACTGGTCCACACATATCGGTAATGATTGGCTGGCTAGAGTTTGACATTACTGTCGTGCGACGGTGGTGATCAGTTGATCCCTTGAGGTCACACCTAAAGGACGATTCCCTTAATTGAAAAGGTTAATTAGTTGTATACCGATACAGATTAATTAATTCCTTAAAATTGAACAATTCGATTTGTGAGAAAGAGAATAGTGATATCTTATTGTAATGGGATTAAATAAGATTTATTTTAGTAATAAAATGCTTTGTTGCTAAAATTATTTATTGTTTGAGAAACAATAAAGATAAGAATGAATGGTTAATTATAATTACAAGAAGTTGTGAATTATAACTATATGACCCATTTTATTTATGTGATCAAGTATCACTAGTCAATTTGTTGTATATAATTTAATTAATTCATGAAATGGTATTTATGTGATAAATATGCATTAAATTAATTAATAACATGTATCATGTAACATGTGACATATTGTGTGACAAGTGACAAATTGACAAAATAAAATGGTAGTCCATTTTACATATGGACCGAAATATTGTAGATAGTGGAGGATAGTGGGTGTATTATTTTAATGCCTAAAATTATTATAATCATACCTATTATTGCATAGCCTTACACCTACAATATTGGTAAGACAAAAAGGGAAAGCAAGATGCTCTCCTTTGGCCTTGAGTGGGCCGGCTCTACTACTCCAAAAAGAGGAGTTTTAGTTCTTTTATATGATTATTCTTACACAACCATTCAATACACATGCAAATGTTCATGTATCCTCTCTTCTCTCTCTTTTATTTTCATCAAAAAGATGAGATTATAATCTAAATTGTTCATATAAATTACTAAGATTACTAGAAGTAGTATATGAGTATTAGTAATAGATTTTAAGGTAAACTACAATACAAACATCTAGTACATGTTTATTTGTGGGATTAAGGGATTGTCTTGGGTGCTACTAATTGGAGGGCTTCTAATTTGAAGTCAAGAATGTTCATCCATTAATGGAAAGCTCAAGAACTAACAAGAAGGAGATCTTGTTAGTGCCCATTATGACCGAAATCCTTATGGTGAGAAAATGTTTTCTTATCTTATTTTATTAATGTTTGCATGCATAAAATCCACATTTAATTTTATGACAAATTAATTTTAACATATATGAGTATGTTAGTATGTATATAGATCTACATTTCCATCACAGTGTTGCTGAGCTATACCTAAAGGAAATTGTGAGGCTTCATGGAGTTCCAAAGACAATTGTTTCAGATAGAGATACAAAGTTCATGAGTTACTTCTGGAAAACTCTATGGAAGCTGCTCAAAACAAGACTGTTGTTCAGTACTTCTCACCACCCCCAAACAGATGGCCAAACTGAGGTCACCAACAAAACCCTGGGTAGGATTCTGAGATGTCTTGTAAGCAAGAGTCTAAAAGATTGGGACATCAAGTTAGAAGCAGCAGAATTTGCCTTCAACAGATCACCATCAACTGCTACTGGTCATAGTCCTTTTGAGGTTGTCTATGGGATTAATCCACTAATGCCTGTAGACTTGTCATCTGTACCAAGAAATGAGGTGAATCATGATGCTAAGGCCAGGGGCGAACAAGCTGCTGAAACTCCATGACACTGTGAAAAGGGAAATTGAGAAGACCAATGAGAAGTACATGAAACAGTCCAAGGTACATCAGAAAAGGAAAGAATTTGTTCCAGGGGATTTGGTCTGGGTTCACTTAAGAAAGGAGAGTTTCCAGCAAGAAGAAAGAACAAGTTAATGCCAAGAGCTGATGGCCCCTTTGAAATTATTGAGAGGATTGGTCCAAATGCCTACAAAGTGGATCTACCAGGAGAGTATGAGGTGCATGGCACTTTTAATGTAGGTGACCTAAGTCCATATTATGAGGATGCTGAGGGGGAGGAGTCATCAGGCTTGAGGACAAGCCCTGTTCAACCAGGGGAGGTTGCAGCAGAGAGCCACCGACCAGGACACCCCACAAATGCAAGCAGCCAAAACAAAGACCACACCCATTTCAGGAAGCAACCAAACTGGGCTAAGTTTAGTGGCTAATAGGTACGAGTACAAGCCCAACCACCAGCTGCCACCATGGCCAGCTGGTTGGTCACTAAACTAGGCTCAGAAAAGTCCTAGGGGTCCAAGGGAAAATCACAATGCAAGTCCTAGAAAACCAAGTCTGGACAGAATCTGCAAAGCAAATGACAAACAACAAAAGCAAACTTTCCATTTTGGCTAAACCATGAGGAAAAACCACACAAAGAACTTTTGGCTTGTCTTCCCATATACCAGATACAACCTAGAGCCAATTTTAATGCCAAGGACTCAATCATTTCGTCCTCAAGTGCCTACATTCAACAGAAAAGCCAGCAATGCAAAGAAAGGACCACAACCGTCACTCACACTGCATTTCTCTTTTGTTTTCATTCCAGTTTACAATTAAGAGCTTTTAAACCGTTGTAATATTGTACTTGGACTCTTACCAGCATGTGAGGAGGGATCCTGACCCTTGGATGTAGTTTTCTTTCAAGTTTGTAACCTAAAAAGACCTATATAAGGACCTCAACTCGATCGTTGTAAACACGGTGATTTATGAATGAAACCGAGAATTCTCTCAAATTTAAACCTCTTAATCTTGTGCTTAGTCTGTAGATTAGAGTCAGGCTTGATAATAAACTGTGCTTAGACTGTGGTTATTGATTAAGTACTGTTAGTAGAGTATAAACTTTCTGTCTTTGAGACTGTGGTTAGTTTAGCTTTTGTTTGTTTTAGTTGAGTCTTTCCTGTGTTTATCTGTGGAATCTCTTAACTCTAACACCCCAAATTGTTAGCTTAATTCCCTGTGAGAATTCTGTGGGTTTTACAGTTGATAATTATATCCAAAGTTCCCTCCTTTCAGTCAAATCCCAGAACTATCTCATTCACTGTCCATTTGTGTCTATCGTCGGTTCGGTGGAGTATTTATGCTACTTTGAGTCTCCTACAAATCCTAGAAATTTACTCAGAGTTAGTTCTCATATCAAAGTAATTTCTTGCCAAGTTTCATGATTTTAGGAGGTCAATTCATAATTTTATTAAATAGTACAAGTTTATTGCATTCCTGAGATCTTGTCTTTTTCTATTTGGTTTGTTTGTTGTTTTTTGTCCGAACCCTTGGACATTACACGCAAATTGGTATATCGAGCAAGGTTTTAACACGATTCTATCTTGTGTTAGTCTTGGGAAGGAAAGTGAGTTCATTTTTACCCTAACTACAACAAAACTACAAAAAATAACCCATGAGTGAAGAGAGATTTTCGGTATTGAGACCGGGGTGGATCGAGATAGCGGGAAGAATCAATGAACTGGTGAATATTGTCAACACTCTTGCAGAAGGAGTTCCTAACATGCCACCCTACAGAGGCAGAGGCAGGGGTAGAGGCTTTGTTGGAGCAGGAAGAGGACAACCATACCACCAGGAATATGGAGAAGACATGTCGAATCGATGAATCTATGGCAGAGGGCATCTACATGGAAAGAGACAAAGATATAAAGGTAGAAATTCCTGATTTCCATGGTAGTTTAAACCCCGAAGATTTGTTAGATCGGATTAGAACTGTTGAGAGAGTCTTTGAATTTAAGGGATATATCGACAGAAAGCTTTCAAAGTTTCTATCCTTAAATTCAAAGGTTATGCCTCACTTTGGTATGAAACCCTGAAAAGCCAGAGAATGAGAGAAGGCAAGGAACCCATTAAATCTTGGCTAAAACTTAAAAAGAAATTGAAGGATAAGTTCATAGCTAAAGATTACACACAGGATATGTTTATCAAGTTAACCCAGCTGAAACAAGACCAACAATCTGTTGAGTCTTATCTTAGGAGCTTTGAACAACTTACCCTACAATGTGAGATCACTGAAAAGCCTGAACAGAAAATTGCTAGGTTTGTTGAGGGCTTAGATCCTAAGATTGCTATAAGAGTTAGAATGCAACAAGTCTGGTCCTTTGATGAGGCAGTCAACCTGGCATTGAGAATTGAAAAGATGGGAAAAGCCAAGGTCACTGCTTCCAAACCCCTTACCAGATCCACTTTCAAACCTTTTTCTGGGGTTAGGATTGGAGAAACTCCAAAACTTGCAACCCAACCAACACCAAACAAGGGGAAGAGTCATGTGAATCCTAGAACCAACACACCTGTGACTGATGGGAAAATTAAATGCTTCCAGTGCCAAGGGTATGGCCATTTTAGGAAGGACTGTCCTTCTAAGAGAACCTTGACAGCAATGGAAGTAGAACAGTGGGAGAGGGAAGGTTTGGTTCAGTATGAGGAGGATGAGACCCTGATAATGGAGGAGGTGGAGACTGAAGGAGAACCAGAACAAGATGCAGTTGTGGCCCCCCCTGATACAGGTCACAGCTTAGTCTTGTGGAGGGTCATGCATTCCCAACACTCACCTCTAGAAGCTGATCAAAGATCCCTGATATTCAGAACCAGATGCACAGTCCAGGGGAGGGTTTGTAACCTAATCATAGATGGGGGAAGTTGTACAAATGTGGCATCAAATGCCATGGTTAGTAAACTCAACCTGACAACTCAAGAGCACCCAAACCCTTACAAGTTGAGATGGTTGAACAAGGGAGCAGAAGTAAGGGTGGACAAACAATGCTTGGTTCCATTTTCTATTGGGAAAGTGTATAAAGATGAAGTCTTGTGTGATATTGTCCCAATGGATGCCTGCCACCTACTCCTGGGAAGGCCATGGGAGTATGACAGGAATACCACTCACCATGGGAAGGATAACATCTATAGTTTCAGGCATGAAGGCAAGAAGGTCACTCTGACCCCATTACCACCCAACCAGAGAAACTATGGAGGTCCAAGTATGCCAGAGGAGGGCAATGGTGTGCTATTTCTTTCTCAAGCGACCATGATCAAAGAAATGAAGCAAGAACAACCTGTCTGGGTGTTACTATCCAAAGAAGTAAGCAAGGAAGGGAGCCCTGAGATGCCTGCTGAAGTTAGGCCATTAATTCAGAGGTATAAGGAAGTATTTCCAAGAGAGCTGCCTAGTGGGTTGCCACCATTGAGGGGCATTGAGCACCACATTGACCTTGTTCCAGGCTCAGTGCTTCCCAACAGGCCAGCTTATAGAAGTGATCCAGCTGCTACCAAGGAACTGCAAAGCCAAATTGAGGAACTTATGAGCAAAGGATTTGTCAGGGAATCACTCAGTCCTTGTGCAGTCCCTGCTCTACTTGTTCCAAAGAAAGATGGGACATGGAGGATGTGTACTGACAGCAGGGCCATTAACAACATCACTGTCAAGTACAGGTTCCCAATATCAAGGTTGGATGACATGCTAGATGAGCTCAGTGGTGCCATGATATTCTCTAAGATTGATCTCAGGCAAGGGTACCATCAAGTCAGAATAAGGGAAGGAGATGAGTGGAAGACTGCCTTCAAAACTAAACATGGACTATATGAGTGGCTTGTGATGCCATTTGGTCTTTCTAATGCACCAAGCACCTTTATGAGACTGATGACTGAGGTGCTAAGGCCATGTTTAGGCAAATTTGCAGTGGTCTACTTTGATGATATCTTGGTTTACAGAAGAACAAAAGAGAGCACTGAAACATCTTGAAGTCGTATTCGGGATCCTCGGGGAACAAAAGCTATTTGGCAAACTGGAAAAATGCACTTTTATGGTTGAAGAAGTGGCATTCCTAGGGTACATTGTCTGCGGGAGGGGAATTACAGTTGATCGGGACAAAGTTGCAGCCATTCAATCATGGCCTACTCCTAAAACAATCACTGAGGTGAGGGGGTTCCATGGATTGGCCTCCTTTTATAGGAGATTTATCAAGAACTTCAGTTCAGTTGTTGCTCCAATTGCGAGTGTATGAAGAAAGGAGAGTTCCACGGACCGAGAGTGCTCAACAGATCCTCCGAAAGGATCAAGAAATTGATGTGTGAGACTCCTATTCTGAAATTGCGGACTTTGATCAACTCTTTGAAGTAGAGTGTGATGCCAGTGGGGTAGGCATTGGTGCAGTCCTGATCCAAGCTCGAAACCCGTAGCTTACTTGGTGAGAAATTGAATGGAGCTAAATTAAAGTATTCTACCTATGACAAGGAATTTTATGCAATTATCGGGCGAGTCATGCATTGGAGTCACTATTTGAAGCCAAAGCCATTTGTGTTACACTCTGATCATGAAGCTTTAAAGTATATAAATGGTCAACACAAATTGAGTCACAGGCATGCTAAATGGGTGGAGTACTTGCAATCATTCACCTTTTCCAGCAAGTATAAAGAAGGAAAACAAAATGTAGTGGCAGATGCACTATCAAGGAGGCACTCCTTACTGTCAACTATGGGAACCAGGGTCCTTGGTTTTGAGTTCATGAAAGAGATGTACAAGGAAGACCCTGACTTCTCTAAGGAGTGGATCACACAGTTTGAAGGGCATAGGGTCCCAGGGAACAAATACTTGCTGCAAGATGGATTTCTATTCCAAGGGAACAAGCTCTGTGTTCCAAGGGGTTCATACAGGGACCTCCTAATCAGGGAAGTCCATTCAGGAGGTTTGGGAGGGCATTTTGGTGTTCAGAAAACAATGGACATACTACAGGAACAGTTCCATTGGCCAAGAATGATGGGGGATGTCCAAAATGTGCTCAGAAGATGTTCAGTGTGTCAAATGGCTAAGAGTTCCTTCCAAACTGGCCCATATATCCCATTACCAGTACCAAGTAAGCCATGGGAGGATGTGAGCATGGATTTTATTGTTGCATTGCCAAGGACACAGAGAGGAAAGGATTCAATCATGGTTGTTGTTGATAGGTTCAGTAAGATGGCCCATTTTATAGCTTGCAAGAAAACAGAAGATGCTGCCAGTGTGTTGGGAAATGTGTCCTCAACAATAGTGCGATCACATGATTTAAATATCATTATTAAATCTCATTTCAAGAATACGGAAGGGATGATACATTACATATATATAGTCAACTGGTCCACACATATCGGTAATGATTGGCTGGCTAGAGTTTGACATTACTGTCGTGCGACGGTGGTGATCAGTTGATCCCTTGAGGTCACACCTAAAGGACGATTCCCTTAATTGAAAAGGTTAATTAGTTGTATACCGATACAGATTAATTAATTCCTTAAAATTGAACAATTCGATTTGTGAGAAAGAGAATAGTGATATCTTATTGTAATGGGATTAAATAAGATTTATTTTAGTAATAAAATGCTTTGTTGCTAAAATTATTTATTGTTTGAGAAACAATAAAGATAAGAATGAATGGTTAATTATAATTACAAGAAGTTGTGAATTATAACTATATGACCCATTTTATTTATGTGATCAAGTATCACTAGTCAATTTGTTGTATATAATTTAATTAATTCATGAAATGGTATTTATGTGATAAATATGCATTAAATTAATTAATAACATGTATCATGTAACATGTGACATATTGTGTGACAAGTGACAAATTGACAAAATAAAATGGTAGTCCATTTTACATATGGACCGAAATATTGTAGATAGTGGAGGATAGTGGGTGTATTATTTTAATGCCTAAAATTATTATAATCATACCTATTATTGCATAGCCTTACACCTACAATATTGGTAAGACAAAAAGGGAAAGCAAGATGCTCTCCTTTGGCCTTGAGTGGGCCGGCTCTACTACTCCAAAAAGAGGAGTTTTAGTTCTTTTATATGATTATTCTTACACAACCATTCAATACACATGCAAATGTTCATGTATCCTCTCTTCTCTCTCTTTTATTTTCATCAAAAAGATGAGATTATAATCTAAATTGTTCATATAAATTACTAAGATTACTAGAAGTAGTATATGAGTATTAGTAATAGATTTTAAGGTAAACTACAATACAAACATCTAGTACATGTTTATTTGTGGGATTAAGGGATTGTCTTGGGTGCTACTAATTGGAGGGCTTCTAATTTGAAGTCAAGAATAGTGCGATCACATGATTTAAATATCATTATTAAATCTCATTTCAAGAATACGGAAGGGATGATACATTACATATATATAGTCAACTGGTCCACACATATCGGTAATGATTGGCTGGCTAGAGTTTGACATTACTGTCGTGCGACGGTGGTGATCAGTTGATCCCTTGAGGTCACACCTAAAGGACGATTCCCTTAATTGAAAAGGTTAATTAGTTGTATACCGATACAGATTAATTAATTCCTTAAAATTGAACAATTCGATTTGTGAGAAAGAGAATAGTGATATCTTATTGTAATGGGATTAAATAAGATTTATTTTAGTAATAAAATGCTTTGTTGCTAAAATTATTTATTGTTTGAGAAACAATAAAGATAAGAATGAATGGTTAATTATAATTACAAGAAGTTGTGAATTATAACTATATGACCCATTTTATTTATGTGATCAAGTATCACTAGTCAATTTGTTGTATATAATTTAATTAATTCATGAAATGGTATTTATGTGATAAATATGCATTAAATTAATTAATAACATGTATCATGTAACATGTGACATATTGTGTGACAAGTGACAAATTGACAAAATAAAATGGTAGTCCATTTTACATATGGACCGAAATATTGTAGATAGTGGAGGATAGTGGGTGTATTATTTTAATGCCTAAAATTATTATAATCATACCTATTATTGCATAGCCTTACACCTACAATATTGGTAAGACAAAAAGGAAAGCAAGATGCTCTCCTTTGGCCTTGAGTGGGCCGGCTCTACTACTCCAAAAAGAGGAGTTTTAGTTCTTTTATATGATTATTCTTACACAACCATTCAATACACATGCAAATGTTCATGTATCCTCTCTTCTCTCTCTTTTATTTTCATCAAAAAGATGAGATTATAATCTAAATTGTTCATATAAATTACTAAGATTACTAGAAGTAGTATATGAGTATTAGTAATAGATTTTAAGGTAAACTACAATACAAACATCTAGTACATGTTTATTTGTGGGATTAAGGGATTGTCTTGGGTGCTACTAATTGGAGGGCTTCTAATTTGAAGTCAAGAATGTTCATCCATTAATGGAAAGCTCAAGAACTAACAAGAAGGAGATCTTGTTAGTGCCCATTATGACCGAAATCCTTATGGTGAGAAAATGTTTTCTTATCTTATTTTATTAATGTTTGCATGCATAAAATCCACATTTAATTTTATGACAAATTAATTTTAACATATATGAGTATGTTAGTATGTATATAGATCTACATTTCCATCAATCGGTATCATGAGCCACGGTTGTTTGCATGCAAATTGGTTAAAAGTTTTTCCGAGTTATATGAATAACAAAATAAAACTTGTAAAATTTGTGTTATTATGATATATCACGAAATAATTACATGGATGTTAATATTTCTGGTCCTAAAGTGTTTTAGGAATTTTTGGTTAATTTTTCGGATTTTTATTGTTCATATTTAATAATAATGACATTTAAATGTGATTTTATGAGTAAAAATGTCATTTTTGGTCGAAAATTAGCTATACTTCGAATTTTCACTTGGTTTTTGGATATGTTGTTACATATATTATTTTGAGATAACCTGCAAATTTTCATAATTTTTGGACTTGTTATGCTCGAAAAATGAATTTTTCATTATTAAATTCGGATTTAAGAGTAAAATAGGTTAATATGAGTTAAATTTCGAATCTGGTCATAGAAAATTAATATGTTGTCACATGCAATTTTACAAGATGTGTGTAAAATAATTGGCTATAAAGAAGTCTTTTAGCATGATTTATGAATTTTTGAAGAAAAATGGCATAAATAGTGACATTATTAGTTGAAAATTAATAAAACATAATCTATGACTTAGGAAAAACGTCTAATGTTGCATTTTATTATATTTTTCAGATCTAAAATTGAAAAGTTAATGAAAATAATTTTTCCATGTTTTTATGATTATTTTATTAAATATCGATAAACCGCAACATTGTTTTTCCGGAAAAATTTCGAAATTTTTAACCTAAGATTTTGAACATTATGAGTGTCATGGATTTTTTCCAGAATGTTCATGAATTTAAATTTCAAATTTTGAATTTATTTGAAATTTTTGGATTTATTTGAAGTTTAATAGCTTATTTTTGTAATTTTTGGTCCATTTATGAACAATTTTGTAAATAAAAGTTAATTATGGTCAAATTACTAGTGAAGACTATATTTTGAGTCCTAAAAGGTTAGGGTAATTAACTTATGCATAAATATGAGTTTGTGCATTTTTGTGATTATAAAATGTTGAAATCACGCAAATCCGTAAAAACCGAGTAATATACGATATTGGCTAATTAAAAGGCGATTTAGCATAAAAATTGAGCATGTTCATACATATTATAATGCTGCATTTTTCCTTTATGATTGTCATAATTTTAATTTATGTAATTTTGAATTATGTAATTTTACTTAGTATGGCCTTAGATTTAATTGGTATTTCCCGAAATGTATGGGAATATCGATTCGGTTGTAATTTTATTTGTGATCTCGTATCACCGTTTTGTAATTTAATAGATTTATTTTATTTTAGTTACAAATGTATAATAGGAAATTATGTAATTTATTATGTAATTTTATTCATTCCGGAGTTCCCAAAGATGGATTTCTTCAAGAATGGCGATACATAAAGACGGTGTTACCTCGAGATGCGTGCCACAATCGAAGTTCAAGGGACCAATGGAGTTGGTTTCCGAATATGTAATAGTTAAAGAGTTTTTCTATTTTAGGAAAGGCCATACTAGGATTTATTTATTTTTATGCTTGCATTTTATTTTATGTCACATGCATTGCTAAATCGCCATAACTAAACATGCATTGTCATTTTATCGAGTTCTTCGACCGTGTCAATTAAAATTATCGTAGTTCACCGCTTTAGTTCACTTAAAACGTGATAGATAATAAATTGACATGACCTCTCGCTAAAACAATTAATTGAGACATAGCCTTACCAAATAGTAGAAACCATGAAAACCTATTTCGCGAGGGAGTGCGCTCGGCCACACCGGGGTACAAACCTTGTTACGTAGGGGAAGTGGGTGATGAATGTTAATCCACCGAATTCATGTTGATAAGGGATGTATCGGCTACCCCGTGCCCAAATTGATGTGGGTTTGGATAATGGACACATTTATTCGAAATTTGGATTGAACTCAACAAAAGTATTTGATAAGGGATGTATCGGCTACCCCGTGCCCTTGTTGATGTGTTTTGGGCTATAGATAAATATTAGCGTAATTTTATCGACCAAGAGTTCTAAAAGTAGAATCGATTAAAAGGTAAATCCACCGAGTTATATTAATGAAGGTTGCATCGGCTACCCCGTGCCTAAGTTGATATGAATTTGGGTCTTGGAATCATTTATCATAGTTGGGTAGAGGTCACTATGTAAATGCTATACTTGTTTACAAGTATTTATAAAACGATAAATGTTAAAGTTTTCCACTATTCCGTTTTTATATTGTTCTATTTCTTTGCCACAATTCATATACGATATCATTTCGTTTTTTCAAATCTCCATTAAAACATCGTAACTAAAGACAAATATGAATTTGCTTCTAAAACCTCAAGTGAACCATTGCTAAGGATCTCTTGTAAAGAGTATAGATTAAAGTTATTCATTATCAAACAGGTTTTTGATTCTTGACTAACACATCTACTTGCAATGGATTGTTATTCATATACTTAATTGAATTAAGTATCTTGAAGCGATAAATTGTTTTGGTAATTAGATTTGTTGGAATTCGTAATTGACCAAAATAATCGCAACCACTTCGATAAAAGTTTTAAGACTAAAACGAACAAATGAAGAGTGAATCTTCATGAATTCAATTTTGCTTCTCAAAGCAAAGACTCATTGAAATGAGTGGGAGCATTCTCTTAAACCGTTAAGATGAGGACGAGGTTCAAGAAGTAAAGATTATAATGGAATTGATACAAGGTAATGTTAAAGGTAAAGTTGTTGAGAATGACGATACTAAACCTATCAATGCCGACCGATAAAGTTTCCATTGTCTTAAATGTTAGACACGAGAAAGGAAACTACCCCAAATTATTGAAGAATCAACAAGTTAGTTGTGGGACATCTAATGGGACATTCTTCTTTAAAATGTTTATTTGATTAAACATAAATTTTGCTAGTACTACTTCGTCAATATTAGAAACCAGTGGAGGTTTTCATCATTATGTTTGATACATAGGATGATTAGAATATGACGACTAGCAACAATGAAGTCGAGAGATAGAGTAATTGTGTACTCAATCTAGTTTTGGATTTAAAGTTGTACTTAATTATGACTATTAAGTGCATAAACTCTAAATAAGAATATAAACTTGTTAAGATACAAAAGAGGTTTTCACTTTTGTGACCCTATACACCACAATTTGATGTATGGCTAGCCCATTATCAAGGTGATTATATTCTAAACCAAACTAGAATGATATATCATGTAGATGATGTAAGATTCAAATTGGTAACCCAAGATTAAACCTTAAATTTTGGAATGATGAACGCAAAGAGTTATCGAGTACTCTTGAAACCATTAGATTGTTAATGGTATATGCGTATCTTGTATTCAAAGCAAGATATCTCGTGCCTTTTTGGTTGAAAAAGGAGATCGAGATTGTAAATCATTTATCCAAAATAGGTTGATCATTTTCTTTTACCAACGATTTAAGTTGACACTAGTATGTTCACTTAATAAGGTAAATAGAGAAATCTTTGAAGAATTTCAAAGAGTTCAAGGAATCACGATTTAGTCGTGATGGGATTATCAAAGTGAAGACTTTGATATAAGCCAAAGGAAATGTGATATTGTATCACAAATTAATCTCTCTTAGCACACGTTATGGAATAATGTGTGATTGGATATGAATTCAAACGCTATTCGATATGGTTTGGACTTCGATCAAGTTACTTTGAGTTACTTGATCCTTTTGGGGATTTTATCATTTTGTCTAGATTATTTTTCCACTAAATCGAATCATATGTGATATGAAATGGTAAGGGTACCATGTTTGTAAGTTTTCACAAGAAACAAATGCTCATTTTTCCCTCTTAAATTATCACAAGTACGACGGGTTTGCGGCTCGTGAAGCTGTCTTTCTAAAATACAAGTATATTTTTAGAAGACAGAGTGGGAGAAATTATTCAAGAGCCACAAAGAATGCCACAGAGAATGTTATGTCGCAAGAAACTGGTCTTTCTTGGCTACATGAGACGTTTTGTGTAAGACATTGTTTCTTTAAAACCTAGGAGGTTAAATTCGTCACTTGTCAAAAATGATGAATTCATGCTACTTTTAAGAAAGTAAAGAGCTTATAACTTACAAAGAAATTGATTGATTCAAGTTGATTACTTCTGGAAAGTAATGAACATATGACTTACATAAGAGTGTTTAAGTCACAACTCAATACAAGGCTTAGAGCCATGAAAATCCGAAATAAAAGGCTTGATTAGTGACAAAGGGTTTTGCACTAATAAAGAGATATTTCAAAGTAAGATTGGTTGCAAAGGGTTTTGCACTAAGTTGAAATGCTTAAGTCTATTAGGATCTTCTTAGGGATTGTGTTTCATTATGAGGTTATGAAATACATAGCGAGTAAATCTAAAACCCACTTCTTCAATAGAAGGAATGTATTCAATACATATCATGAGTTTAGTAGATTCTTGCAATCCTAAGATAATGTGAAACTTAAGAGAGGGTCTTAAGTAGGACATCAATGAGTTAGAATCAACATTTTGATCATGTGATAAAACATTTCTCGATAAGTCAAGAAGTTGTGTTTATACATGGAGTTTAGTGGGAGTTACGAAATTTTTAATTAGTCCGATATGTGGATGACATATTGATCATTGAGAATGATTTAAGACTTTTGGAGTATTATAATACATCTTGAATATCCGGATTTATGAAGATAAATCCACATGATATTAGCGTCAGTAAAAAGTCTTATGTTGATAAGATTCATGACTAGTTCAATTAAATTGAACATATTTGATTGATTCCATTTGCTTCCGCTGCCGGATCAATTAAATGAGTAATGATGTATAACACTTCATATACTTTGAGTATGATGAACTGTTTTCAAAATCGAATTTAAGTAATCTTTACCAAGTAAGGTATAAAGATTACCCTTAAGTGCTTGCAGAAGCATTAAGGAAGTAAAGCAAAGTGTTTATGATGCAATATTGTGTAAGGGTGTTACACAAGTGACAATTGACAATTGAGGTTGCGCATGGTTTCTGACAAAACCATAATCAAAACACATTAGGATGGTTAAGATACCATTGTGGCTATAATAATTAAGAAGTAGATTTTCTAGAATCGTTCTAGGCAATAAAGAACAATGAGAGATATTTATAACGGAAATTGAGTACACTTGCAATCATGAGATGTGCAAGAGGATGAGTACCGCACAATCGAGAAAACAAAGTGGGAGCTATTCTTAGGCTAAGAGGGCCTATGTCTTGATTGGATCTCGACACGTACTCAGAAAGTTTTGTAATGCAAATGTGTACATTACAAAAAGGAAAACGAGTATGTAGTAAGGTTGAGTAAGGTACAAGAAGTTGATAAAACCTACTAACCAAAGCCTTCTCAAAGGCTAAACATGATGAGTCATGTCATTTCAATTGAATTGAAATGAACAACTACGTACAAGATCAAATTAGATTATAGAATATGAAATAGTAATCAGGCATTGACTATTCATATGTGATAATCACATTTGTCGTTCGAGTTTTTATTTTAAAACTCTTTTATTATACTTTGTTACATCCAAACGGGTTGTGGAAACAATTGAACCCCGTTAAAGTGAACACGGATTAACATTGTATTCGCCCATAGTCACTTGTATGAGGTGACGTCTCGAAGTGACTAGAGTGTGATGCGATTGATGGCAAGTTCAAGTGCCATAGAGTCATGTGAGATGACTAGTCGATCACATAGGCAGATGTTAGGAACACTTTGTCGGGCAGTGACCGCTTATAGAGTTCGGCAAATTTATATAGCCTGGTCGTGGCGAGAGCTACTATAGTATTCAAATGAGTCGATTCTTTTGACTAAAGACTATTCACCTAAGATGGCTCGATTCTGATTAACTTTGATTTATGTTACTACGACCTTCGTAAATGGGGTCAAATGGGCATATTTTGGGTTATGATGGTGTGGCTAGTCGAAGGGAATGAGTGCGATAGGAATTGTCCATCCCCTTGTCAGGTTATAACAATATCTCAGGGCCACTCGAGGAGTAATGAATTGTAAATGCGTGGCCACGCTCGGAAGGTATCCAGAGTGGATAAATCCGGTCAATCGGTTATTCTCCAGATCGAGGAAACCACTCTCGATATGATCACTTGCAAGTACGACTGAAAGAGACCTTGCATTGAGTGGGAGATAGTAATAGGACAAGAGAATTGGTGACGCACACTTGTCGAGGACAAGTGGGAGATTGTTGGGAAATGTGTCCTCAACAATAGTGCGATCACATGATTTAAATATCATTATTAAATCTCATTTCAAGAATACGGAAGGGATGATACATTACATATATATAGTCAACTGGTCCACACATATCGGTAATGATTGGCTGGCTAGAGTTTGACATTACTGTCGTGCGACGGTGGTGATCAGTTGATCCCTTGAGGTCACACCTAAAGGACGATTCCCTTAATTGAAAAGGTTAATTAGTTGTATACCGATCTGATTAATTAATTCCTTAAAATTGAACAATTCGATTTGTGAGAAAGAGAATAGTGATATCTTATTGTAATGGGATTAAATAAGATTTATTTTAGTAATAAAATGCTTTGTTGCTAAAATTATTTATTGTTTGAGAAACAATAAAGATAAGAATGAATGGTTAATTATAATTACAAGAAGTTGTGAATTATAACTATATGACCCATTTTATTTATGTGATCAAGTATCACTAGTCAATTTGTTGTATATAATTTAATTAATTCATGAAATGGTATTTATGTGATAAATATGCATTAAATTAATTAATAACATGTATCATGTAACATGTGACATATTGTGTGACAAGTGACAAATTGACAAAATAAAATGGTAGTCCATTTTACATATGGACCGAAATATTGTAGATAGTGGAGGATAGTGGGTGTATTATTTTAATGCCTAAAATTATTATAATCATACCTATTATTGCATAGCCTTACACCTACAATATTGGTAAGACAAAAAGGGAAAGCAAGATGCTCTCCTTTGGCCTTGAGTGGGCCGGCTCTACTACTCCAAAAAGAGGAGTTTTAGTTCTTTTATATGATTATTCTTACACAACCATTCAATACACATGCAAATGTTCATGTATCCTCTCTTCTCTCTCTTTTATTTTCATCAAAAAGATGAGATTATAATCTAAATTGTTCATATAAATTACTAAGATTACTAGAAGTAGTATATGAGTATTAGTAATAGATTTTAAGGTAAACTACAATACAAACATCTAGTACATGTTTATTTGTGGGATTAAGGGATTGTCTTGGGTGCTACTAATTGGAGGGCTTCTAATTTGAAGTCAAGAATGTTCATCCATTAATGGAAAGCTCAAGAACTAACAAGAAGGAGATCTTGTTAGTGCCCATTATGACCGAAATCCTTATGGTGAGAAAATGTTTTCTTATCTTATTTTATTAATGTTTGCATGCATAAAATCCACATTTAATTTTATGACAAATTAATTTTAACATATATGAGTATGTTAGTATGTATATAGATCTACATTTCCATCACAGTGTTGCTGAGCTATACCTAAAGGAAATTGTGAGGCTTCATGGAGTTCCAAAGACAATTGTTTTAGATAGAGATACAAAATTCATGAGTTACTTTTGGAAAACTCTATGGAAGTGCTCAAAACAAGATGTTGTTCAAGACTTCTCACCACCCCCAAACAGATGGCCAAACCGAGGTCACCAACAAAACCCTGGGTAGGATTTCGAGATGTCTTGTAAGCAAGAGTCTAAAAGATTGGGACATCAAGTTAGAAGCAGCAGAATTTGCCTTCAACAGATCACCATCAATCGCTCTCGGTCATAGTCCTTTTGAGGTTGTCTATGGGATTAATCCACTAATGCCTGTAGACTTGTCATCTGTACCAAGAAATGAGGTGAATCATGATGCTAAGGCCAGGGCAGAACAACTGCTGAAACTCCATGACACTGTGAAAAGGGAAATTGAGAAGACCAATGAGAAGTACATGAAACAGTCCAAGGTACATCAGAAAAGGAAAGAATTTGTTCCAGGGGATTTGGTCTGGGTTCACTTAAGAAAGGAGAGTTTCCAGCAAGAAGAAAGAACAAGTTAATGCCAAGAGCTGATGGCCCCTTTGAAATTATTGAGAGGATTGGTCCAAATGCCTACAAAGTGGATCTACCAGGAGAGTATGAGGTGCATGGCACTTTTAATGTAGGTGACCTAAGTCCATATTATGAGGATGCTGAGGGGAGGAGTCATCAGGCTTGAGGACAAGCCCTGTTCAACCAGGGGAGGTTGCAGCAGAGCCACCGACCAGGACACCCCACAAATGCAAGCAGCCAAAAACAAAGACCACACCCATTTCGGGAAGCAACCAAACCTGGGCTAAGTTTAGTGGCTAATAGGTACGAGTACAAGCCCAACCACCAGCTGCCACCATGGCCAGCTGGTTGGTCACTAAACTAGGCTCAGAAAAGTCCTAGGGGTCCAAGGGAAAATCACAATGCAAGTCCTAGAAAACCAAGTGGACAGAACAGAAGCAAAGAAATGACAAACAACAAAAGCAAACTTTCCATTTCTGGCTAAACCATGAGGAAAAAGCACACAAAGAACTTTTGGCTTGTCTTCCCATATACCAGATACAACCTAGAGCCAATTTTAATGCCAAGGACTCAATCATTTCGTCCTCAAGTGCCTACATTCAAGAAAAAAGCAATGCAAAGAAAGGACCACAACCTGTCACTTTGTCACCGCATTTCTCTTTTGTTTTCATTCCATTTACAATTAAGAGCTTTTAAACCGTTGTAATATTGTACTTGGACTCTTACCAGCATGTGAGGAGGGATCCTGACCCTTGGATGTAGTTTTCTTTCAAGTTTGTAACCTAAAAAGGCCTATATAAGGACCTCAACTCAGATCGTTGTAACACAAGTGATTTATGAATGAAACCGAGAATTCTCTCAAATTTAAACCTCTTAATCTTGTGCTTAGTCTGTAGATTAGAGTCAGGCTTGATAATAACCTGTGCTTAGACTGTGGTTATTGATTAAGTACTTGTTAGTAGAGTATAAACTTTCTGTCTTTGAGACTGTGGTTAGTTTAGCTTTCTTTGTTTGTTTTAGTTGAGTCTTTCTGTGTTTATCTGTGGAATATCTTAACTCTAACACCCCAAATTGTTAGCTTAATTCCCTGTGAGAATTCTGTGGGTTTTACAGTTGATAATTATATCCAAAGTTCCCTCCTTTCAGTCAAATCCCAGAACTATCTCATTCACTGTCCATTTGTGTCTATCAGTCAGTTCAGTGGAGTATTTATGCTACTTTGAGTCTCCTACAAATCCTAGAAATTTACTCAGAGTTAGTTCTCATATCAAAGTAATTTCTTGCCAAGTTTCATGATTTTAGGAGGTCAATTCATAATTTTATTAAATAGTACAAGTTTATTGCATTCCTGAGATCTTGTCTTTTTTCTTTGGTTTGTTTGTTGTTTTTTGTCCGAACCCTTGGACATTACACTCGCAAATTGGTATATCGAGCAAGGTTTTAACACGATTCTATCTTGTGTTAGTCTTGGGAAGGAAAGTGAGTTCATTTTTACCCTAACTACAACAAAACTACAAAAAATAACCCATGAGTGAAGAGAGATTTTCGGTATTGAGACCGGGGTGGATCGGATAGCGGGAAGAATCAATGAACTGGTGAATATTGTCAACACTCTTGCAGAAGGAGTTCCTAACATGCCACCCTACAGAGGCAGAGGCGGGGGTAGAGGCTTTGTTGGAGCAGGAAGAGGACAACCATACCACCAGGAATATGGAGAAGACATGTCGAATCGATGAATCTATGGCAGAGGGCATCTACATGGAAAGAGACAAAGATATAAAGGTAGAAATTCTTGATTTCCATGGTAGTTTAAACCTCGAAGATTTGTTAGACTGGATTAGAACTGTTGAGAGAGTCTTTGAATTTAAGGGATATCTTCGACAGAAAGCTTTCAAAGTTTCTATCCTTAAATTCAAAGGTTATGCCTCACTTTGGTATGAAACCCTGAAAAGCCAGAGAATGAGAGAAGGCAAGGAACCCATTAAATCTTGGCTAAAACTTAAAAAGAAATTGAAGGATAAGTTCATAGCTAAAGATTACACACGGGATATGTTTATCAAGTTAACCGGTGAAACAAGACCAACAATCTGTTGAGTCTTATCTTAGGAGCTTTGAACAACTTACCCTGCAATGTGAGATCACTGAAAAGCCTGAACAGAAAATTGCTAGGTTTGTTGAGGGCTTAGATCCTAAGATTGCTATAAGAGTTAGAATGCAACAAGTCTGGTCCTTTGATGAGGCAGTCAACCTGGCATTGAGAATTGAAAAGATGGGAAAAGCCAAGGTCACTGCTTCCAAACCCCTTACCAGATCCACTTTCAAACCTTTTTCTGGGGTTAGGATTGGAGAAACTCCAAAACTTGCAACCCAACCAACACCAAACAAGGGGAAGAGTCATGTGAATCCTAGAACCAACACACCGTGATGATGGGAAAATTAAATGCTTCCAGTGCCAAGGGTATGGCCATTTTAGGAAGGACTGTCCTTCTAAGAGAACCTTGACAGCAATGGAAGTAGAACAGTGGGAGAGGGAAGGTTTGGTTCAGTATGAGGAGGATGAGACCCTGATAATGGAGGAGGTGGAGATTGAAGGAGAACCAGAACAAGATGCAGTTGTGGCCCCCCTGATACAGGTCACAACTTAGTCTTGTGGAGGGTCATGCATTCCCAACACTCACCTCTAGAAGCTGATCAAAGATCCCTGATATTCAGAACCAGATGCACAGTCCAGGGGAGGGTTTGTAACCTAATCATAGATGGGGGAAGTTGTACAAATGTGGCATCAAATGCCATGGTTAGTAAACTCAACCTGACAACTCAAGAGCACCCAAACCCTTACAAGTTGAGATGGTTGAACAAGGGAGCAGAAGTAAGGGTGGACAAACAATGCTTGGTTCCATTTTCTATTGGGAAAGTGTATAAAGATGAAGTCTTGTGTGATATTGTCCCAATGGATGCCTGCCACCTACTCCTGGGAAGGCCATGGGAGTATGACAGGAATACCACTCACCATGGGAAGGATAACATCTATAGTTTCAGGCATGAAGGCAAGAAGGTCACTCTGACCCCATTACCACCCAACCAGAGAAACTATGGAGGTCCAAGTATGCCAGAGGAGGGCAATGGTGTGCTATTTCTTTCTGAAGCAGCCATGATCAAAGAAATGAAGCAAGAACAACCTGTCTGGGTGTTACTATCCAAAGAAGTAAGCAAGGAAGGGAGCCCCGAGATGCCCTGCTGAAGTTAGGCCGTTAATTCAGAGAGGTATAAGGAAGTATTTCCAAGAGAGTCGCCTAGTGGGTTGCCACCATTGAGGGGCATTGAGCACCACATTGACCTTGTTCCAGGCTCAGTGCTTCCCAACAGGCCAGCTTATAGAAGTGATCCAGCTGCTACCAAGGAACTGCAAAGCCAAATTGAGGAACTTATGAGCAAAGGATTTGTCAGGGAATCACTCAGTCCTTGTGCAGTCCCTGCTCTACTTGTTCCAAAGAAAGATGGGACATGGAGGATGTGTACTGACAGCAGGGCCATTAACAACATCATTGTCAAGTACAGGTTCGCAATACCAAGGTTGGATGACATGCTAGATGAGCTCAGTGGTGCCATGATATTCTCTAAGATTGATCTCAGGCAAGGGTACCATCAAGTCAGAATAAGGGAAGGAGATGAGTGGAAGACTGCCTTCAAAACTAAACATGGACTATATGAGTGGCTTGTGATGCCATTTGGTCTTTCTAATGCACCAAGCACCTTTATGAGACTGATGACTGAGGTGCTAAGGCCATGTTTAGGCAAATTTGCAGTGGTCTACTTTGATGATATCTTGGTTTACAGAAGAAGCAAAGAGAGCACTGAAACATCTTGAAGCTGTATTCAGGATCCTCAGGGAACAAAAGCTATTTGGCAAACTGGAAAAATGCACTTTTATGGTTGAAGAAGTGGCATTCCTAGGGTACATTGTCTCTGGTAGGGGAATTACAGTTGATCAGGACAAAGTTGCAGCCATTCAATCATGGCCTACTCCTAAAACAATCACTGAGGTGAGGGGGTTCCATGGATTGGCCTCCTTTTATAGGAGATTTATCAAGAACTTCAGTTCAGTTGTTGCTCCAATTACTGAGTGTATGAAGAAAGGAGAGTTCCACTGGACTGAGAGTGCTCAACAGTCCTTTGAAAGGATCAAGAAATTGATGTGTGAGACTCCTATTCTGAAATTGCCAGACTTTGATCAACTCTTTGAAGTAGAGTGTGATGCCAGTGGGGTAGGCATTGGTGCGTCCCGATCCAAGCTCGAAACCCGTAGCTTACTTCAGTGAGAAATTGAATGAAGCTAAATTAAAGTATTCTACCTATGACAAGGAATTTTATGCAATTATCAGGGCAGTCATGCATTGGAGTCACTATTTGAAGCCAAAGCCATTTGTGTTACACTCTGATCATGAAGCTTTAAAGTATATAAATGGTCAACACAAATTGAGTCACAGGCATGCTAAATGGGTGGAGTACTTGCAATCATTCACCTTTTCCAGCAAGTATAAAGAAGGAAAACAAAATGTAGTGGCAGATGCACTATCAAGGAGGCACTCCTTACTGTCAACTATGGGAACCAGGGTCCTTGGTTTTGAGTTCATGAAAGAGATGTACAAGGAAGACCCTGACTTCTCTAAGGAGTGGATCACACAGTTTGAAGGGCATAGGGTCCCAGGGAACAAATACTTGCTGCAAGATGGATTTCTATTCCAAGGGAACAAGCTCTGTGTTCCAAGGGGTTCATACAGGGACCTCCTAATCAGGGAAGTCCATTCAGGAGGTTTGGGAGGGCATTTTGGTGTTCAGAAAACAATGGACATACTACAGGAACAGTTCCATTGGCCAAGAATGATGGGGGATGTCCAAAATGTGCTCAGAAGATGTTCAGTGTGTCAAATGGCTAAGAGTTCCTTCCAAACTGGCCCATATATCCCATTACCAGTACCAAGTAAGCCATGGGAGGATGTGAGCATGGATTTTATTGTTGCATTGCCAAGGACACAGAGAGGAAAGGATTCAATCATGGTTGTTGTTGATAGGTTCAGTAAGATGGCCCATTTTATAGCTTGCAAGAAAACAGAAGATGCTGCCAGTGTTGCTGAGCTATACCTAAAGGAAATTGTGAGGCTTCATGGAGTTCCAAAGACAATTGTTTCAGATAGAGATACAAAGTTCATGAGTTACTTCTGGAAAACTCTATGGAAGCTGCTCAAAACAAGATGTTGTTCAAGACTTCTCACCACCCCCCCAAACAGATGGCCAAACTAAGGTCACCAACAAAACCCTGGGTAGGATTCTGAGATGTCTTGTAAGCAAGAGTCTAAAAGATTGGGACATCAAGTTAGAAGCAGCAGAATTTGCCTTCAACAGATCACCATCAATCGCATCGGTCATAGTCCTTTTGAGGTTGTCTATGGGATTAATCCACTAATGCCTGTAGACTTGTCATCTGTACCAATAAATGAGGTGAATCATGATGCTAAGGCCAGGGCAGAACAACTGCTGAAACTCCATGACACTGTGAAAAGGGAAATTGAGAAGACCAATGAGAAGTACATGAAACAGTCCAAGGTACATCAGAAAAGGAAAGAATTTGTTCCAGGGGATTTGGTCTGGGTTCACTTAAGAAAGGAGAGATTTCCAGCAAGAAGAAAGAACAAGTTAATGCCAAGAGCTGATGGCCCCTTTGAAATTATTGAGAGGATTGGTCCAAATGCCTACAAAGTGGATCTACCAGGAGAGTATGAGGTGCATGGCACTTTTAATGTAGGTGACCTAAGTCCATATTATGAGGATGCTGAGGGGGAGGAGTCATCAGGCTTGAGGACAAGCCCTGTTCAACCAGGGGAGGTTGCAGCGGGAGCCACCGACCAGGACACCCCACAAATGCAAGCAGCCAAAACAAAGACCACACCCATTTCAGAAGCAACCAAACCGGGCTAAGTTTAGTGGCTAATAGGTACGAGTACAAGCCCAACCACCAGCTGCCACCATGGCCAGCTGGTTGGTCACTAAACTAGGCTCAGAAAAGTCCTAGGGGTCCAAGGGAAAATCACAATGCAAGTCCTAGAAAACCAAGTGGACAGAATGACAAAGAAATGACAAACAACAAAAGCAAACTTTCCATTTCTGGCTAAACCATGAGGAAAAAGCACACAAAGAACTTTTGGCTTGTCTTCCCATATACCAGATACAACCTAGAGCCAATTTTAATGCCAAGGACTCAATCATTTCGTCCTCAAGTGCCTACATTCAACAGAAAAGCCAGCAATGCAAAGAAAGGACCACAACTCGTCATTTGTCACACCGCATTTCTCTTTTGTTTTCATTCCAGTTTACAATTAAGAGCTTTTAAACCGTTTTAATATTGTACTTGGACTCTTACCAGCATGTGAGGAGGGATCCTGACCCTTGGATGTAGTTTTCTTTCAAGTTTGTAACCTAAAAAGGCCTATATAAGGACCTCAACTCGATCGTTGTTGTAAACGATTTGATTTATGAATGAAACCCGAGAATTCTCTCAAATTTAAACCTCTTAATCTTGTGCTTAGTCTGTAGATTAGAGTCGGGCTTGATAATAACCTGTGCTTAGACTGTGGTTATTGATTAAGTACCTGTTAGTAGAGTATAAACTTTCTGTCTTTGCCGAGATCGTGGTTAGTTTAGCTTTGCTGTTTGTTTTAGTTGAGTCTTTCCTGTGTTTATCTGTGGAATCTCTTAACTCTAACACCCCAAATTGTTAGCTTAATTCCCTGTGAGAATTCTGTGGGTTTTACAGTTGATAATTATATCCAAAGTTCCCTCCTTTCAGTCAAATCCCAGAACTATCTCATTCACTGTCCATTTGTGTCTATCAGTCAGTTCAGTGGAGTATTTATGCTACTTTGAGTCTCCTACAAATCCTAGAAATTTACTCAGAGTTAGTTCTCATATCAAAGTAATTTACTGCCAAGTTTCATGATTTTAGGAGGTCAATTCATAATTTTATTAAATAGTACAAGTTTATTGCATTCCTGAGATCTTGTCTTTTTCTGCTGGTTTGTTTGTTGTTTTTTGTCTGAACCCTTGGACATTACACTGCAAATAAACAAGGACAAATGGTTCACACAACGAGTCACAAGGACAAATGATTAACATAACGAGTTACAAGGACTAATGAACAAGGACAAATGGTTCACTCAAGGAGTCACAAGGACTATAGAACAAGGACAAATGATTTACACATTGAGTCCTTGTTACAAATGGTTTATACAACTAGTCACAAGGACTAATGAACAAGGACAAATGGTTCACACAACTAGTCACAAGGACAAATGGTTTACACAACGAGTCACAAGGACAAATGCTTAACACAACGAGTCACAAGGACTAATGAACAAGGAAAAATGGTTCACACAACAAGTCACAATAACAAGGACAAATGGTTTACAAAACGAATCACAAGGACTAATAAACAAGGACAAATGGTTTAAACAACGAGTCACAAGGACTAAAGAAAAAGGACAAATAGTTCACACAACGAGTCACAAGGACAAATGGTTAACATTACGAGTTACAAGGACTAATGAAAAGGATAAATGGTTCACACAACGAGTCACAATGACTAATGAACAAGGACAAATAGTTTACACAACGAGTCACAAGGACTAATGAACAAGGACAAATGGTTCACACAATGAGTCACAAGGACTAGAGAACAAGGACAAATGGTTCACACAACGAGTCACAAGGACTAATGAACAAGGACAAATGGTTCACACAACGAGTCACAAGGACAAATGGTTAACATAACGAGTTACAAGGACTAATGAACAAGGACAAATGTTTCACTCAACGAGTCACAAGGACTAAAGAACAAGGACAAATGATTTACACATTGAGTCCTTGTTACAAATGGTTTATAGAACGAGTCACAAGGACTAATGAACAAGGACAAATGGTTCACACAACTTGTCACAAGGACAAATGGTTTACACAACGAGTCACAAGGACAAATGCTTAACACAACGAGTCACAAGGACTAATGAACAAGGATAAATGGTTCACACAACGAGTCACAATGACTAATGAACAAGAACAAATGGCTCACACAACGAGTCACATGGATTAATGAACAAGGACAAATGGTTTACACAACGAGTCAGAAGGAGAAATGGTTAACATTACGAGTTACAAGGACTAATGAACAAGGACAAATGGTTCACACAACGAGTCACATGGACTAATGAACAAGGACAAATGGTTTACCCAACGAGTCATAAGGACTAATGAGCAAGGAAAAATGGTTCACATAATAAGTTACAATAACAAGGACAAAGGGTTTACACAACGAGTCACAAGGACTAATAAAAAAGGACTAATGGTTTAAACAACGAGTCACAAGGACTAAAGAACAAGGACAAATGGTTCACACAACGAGTCACAGGGACAAATGGTTAACATAACGAGTTACAAGGACTAATGAACAAGGACAAATGGTTCAGTCAAGGAGTCACAAGGACTATAGAACAAGGACAAATGATTTATACATTGAGTCCTTGTTACAAATGGTTTATACAACTAGTCACAAGGACTAATGAACAAGGACAAATGGTTCACACAACGAGTCACAAGGACTAATGAACAAGAAAAAATGGCTCACAACGAGTCACATGGACTAATGAACAAGGACAAATGGCTCACACAACGAGTCACATGGACTAATGAACAAGGACAAATGGTTCACACAGCGAGTCACAAGGACTAATGAACAAGGAAAAATGGTTCACACAACGAGTCACAAGGACTAATGAACAAGGACAAATGGTTCACACAACGAGTCACAAGGACTAAAGAAAAAGGAAAAATAGTTAACTCACTAAGTCACAAGGACTAATGAACAAGGACAAATGGTTCACACAACGAGTCACAAGGACAAATGGTTAACATAACGGGTTACAAGGACTAATGAACAAGGACAAATGGATCACACAACGAGTCACAAGGACTAATGAACAAGGACATATTGTTTACACAACGAGTCACAAGGACTAATGAACAAGGACAGATAGTTTACACAACGAGTCACAAGGACTAATGAACAAGGACAAATGGTTCACACAACGAGTCACAAGGACTAATGAACAAGAACAAATGGCTAACACAACGAGTCACATGGACTAATGAAGAAGGACAAATAGTTTACACAACGCGTCACAAGGACAAATGGTTAACATTACGAGTTACAAGAACTGATGAATAAGGATAAATGGTTCACACAATGAGTCATAAGGACAAATGAACAAGGACAAATAGTTTACACAACGAGTCACAAGGACAAATGGTTCACACAACGAGTCACAAGGACAATTGGTTTAAACTATGAGTCACAAGGACTAGAGAACAAGGACAAATGGTTCACACAATGAGTCACAAGGACTAATAAACAAGGACAAATGGTTCACACAACGAGTCACAAGGACAAATGGTTAACATAATGAGTTACAAGGACTATTGAACAAGGACAAATGGTTCACTCAAGGAGTCACAAGGACTATAGAACAAGGACAAATGATTTACACATTGAGTCCTTGTTACAAATGGTTTATACAACTAGTCACAAGGACTAATGAACAAGGACAAATGGTTCACACAACTAGTCACAAGGACAAATGGTTTAAACAACGAGTCACAAGGACTAAAGAAAAAGGACAAATAGTTCACACAACGAGTCACAAGGACAAATGGTTAACATTACGAGTTACAAGGACTAATGAACAAGGATAAATGGTTCACACAACGAGTCACAATGACTAATGAACAAGGACAAATAGTTTACACAACGAGTCACAAGGACTAATGAACAAGGACAAATGGTTCACACAATGAGTCACAAGGACTAGAGAACAAGGACAAATGGTACACACAACGAGTCACAAGGACTAATGAACAAGGACAAATGGTTCACACAACGAGTCACAAGGACAAATGGTTAACATAACGAGTTACAAGGACTAATGAACAAGGACAAATGGTTTAAACAACGAGTCACACGGACTAAAGAAAAAGGACAAATAGTTCACACAACGAGTCACAAGGACAAATGGTTAACATTACGAGTTACAAGGACTAATGAACAAGGATAAATGGTTCACACAACGAGTCACAATGACTAATGAACAAGGACAAATAGTTTACACAACGAGTCACAAGGACTAATGAACAAGGACAAATGGTTCACACAACGAGTCACAAGGACTAATGAACAAGAACAAATGGCTCACACAACGAGTCACATGGACTAATGAAGAAGGACAAATAGTTTACACAACGAGTCACAAGGACAAATGATTAACATTACGAGTTACAAGAACTAATGAATAAGGATAAATGGTTCACACAACGAGTCACAAGGACTAATGAACAAGGACAAATAGTTTACACAACGAGTCACAAGGACTAATGAACAAGGACAAATGGTTCACACAACGAGTCACAAGGACAATTGGTTTAAACTATGAGTCACAAGGACTAGAGAACAAGGACAAATGGTTCACACAACGAGTCACAAGGACTAATAAACAAGGACAAATGGTTCACACAACGAGTCACAAGGACAAATGGTTAACATAACGAGTTACAAGGACTAATGAACAAGGACAAATGGTTTACTCAAGGAGTCACAAGGACTATAGAACAAGGACAAATGATTTACACATTGAGTCCTTGTTATAAATGGTTTATACAACTAGTCACAAGGACTAATGAACAAGGACAAATGGTTCACACAACTAGTCACAAGGACAAATGGTTTACACAACGAGTCACAAGGACAAATGCTTAACACAACGAGTCACAAGGACTAATGAACAAGGAAAAATGGTTCACACAACAAGTCACAATAACAAGGACAAATGGTTTACAAAACGAATCACAAGGACTAATAAACAAGGGCAAATGGTTTAAACAACGAGTCACAAGGACTAAAGAAAAAGGACAAATAGTTCACACAACGAGTCACAAGGACAAATGGTTAACATTACGAGTTACAAGGACTAATGAAAAGGATAAATGGTTCACACAACGAGTCACAATGACTAATGATCAAGGACAAATAGTTTACACAACGAGTCACAAGGACTAATGAACAAGGACAAATGGTTCACACAATGAGTCACAAGGACTAGAGAACAAGGACAAATGGTTCACACAACGAGTCACAAGGACTAATGAACAAGGACAAATGGTTCACACAACGAGTCACAAGGACAAATGGTTAACATAACGAGTTACAAGGACTAATGAACAAGGACAAATGTTTCACTCAACGAGTCACAAGGACTAAAGAACAAGGACAAATGATTTACACATTGAGTCCTTGTTACAAATGGTTTATAGAACGAGTCACAAGGACTAATGAACAAGGACAAATGGTTCACACAACTTGTCACAAGGACAAATGGTTTACACAACGAGTCACAAGGACAAATGCTTAACACAACGAGTCACAAGGACTAATGAACAAGGATAAATGGTTCACACAACGAGTCACAATGACTAATGAACAAGAACAAATGGCTCACACAACGAGTCACATGGATTAATGAACTAGGACAAATGGTTTACACAACGAGTCACAAGGAGAAATGGTTAACATTACGAGTTACAAGGACTAATGAACAAGGACAAATGGTTCACACAACGAGTCACATGGACTAATGAACAAGGACAAATGGTTTACACAACGAGTCATAAGGACTAATGAGCAAGGAAAAATGGTTCACACAATAAGTTACAATAACAAGGACAAAGGGTTTACACAACGAGTCACAAGGACTAATAAAAAAGGACTAATGGTTTAAACAACGAGTCACAAGGACTAAAGAACAAGGACAAATGGTTCACACAACGAGTCACGAGGACAAATGGTTAACATAACGAGTTACAAGGACTAATGAACAAGGACAAATGGTTTGATCAAGGAGTCACAAGGACTATAGAACAAGGACAAATGATTTATACATTGAGTCCTTGTTACAAATGGTTTATACAACTAGTCACAAGGACTAATGAACAAGGACAAATGGTTCACACAACGAGTCACAAGGACTAATGAACAAGAAAAAATGGCTCACAACGAGTCACATGGACTAATGAACAAGGACAAATGGCTCACACAACGAGTCACATGGACTAATGAACAAGGACAAATGGTTCACACAGCGAGTCACAAGGACTAATGAACAAGGAAAAATGGTTCACACAACGAGTCACAAGGACTAATGAACAAGGACAAATGGTTCACACAACGAGTCACAAGGACTAAAGAAAAAGGAAAAATAGTTAACTCACTAAGTCACAAGGACTAATGAACAAGGACAAATGGTTCACACAACGAGTCACAAGGACAAATGGTTAACATAACGGGTTACAAGGACTAATGAACAAGGACAAATGGATCACACAACGAGTCACAAGGACTAATGAACAAGGACATATTGTTTACACAACGAGTCACAAGGACTAATGAACAAGGACAGATAGTTTACACAACGAGTCACAAGGACTAATGAACAAGGACAAATGGTTCACACAACGAGTCACAAGGACTAATGAACAAGAACAAATGGCTAACACAACGAGTCACATGGACTAATGAAGAAGGACAAATAGTTTACACAACGCGTCACAAGGACAAATGGTTAACATTACGAGTTACAAGAACTGATGAATAAGGATAAATGGTTCACACAATGAGTCACAAGGACAAATGAACAAGGACAAATAGTTTACACAACGAGTCACAAGGACAAATGGTTCACACAACGAGTCACAAGGACAATTGGTTTAAACTATGAGTCACAAGGACTAGAGAACAAGGACAAATGGTTCACACAATGAGTCACAAGGACTAATAAACAAGGACAAATGGTTCACACAACGAGTCACAAGGACAAATGGTTAACATAATGAGTTACAAGGACTAATGAACAAGGACAAATGGTTCACTCAAGGAGTCACAAGGACTATAGAACAAGGACAAATGATTTACACATTGAGTCCTTGTTACAAATGGTTTATACAACTAGTCACAAGGACTAATGAACAAGGACAAATGGTTCACACAACTGTTGGGAAATGTGTCCTCAACAATAGTGCGATCACATGATTTAAATATCATTATTAAATCTCATTTTAAAGAATACAATTGGGAAGTAATATTATTTTATCGTCAATGGTCAACATATATCGGTAATGATTGGCTGACTAGAGTTTGACATTACTGTCGTGTGACGGTGGTGATCAGTTGACCCCCTAGGTCATACCTAAAGGGCAATACGCTTAATTGATTATTTAATTAATCGTATAACGTTACGAATTAATTAAATTACTTGAAAAATTGACGGACGATTTTGGAAGTAAAATTTACGTATCAAATTGAAATGTGATTAAATGAGATACGGTCTGAGTAATCGAATTGTATCATTACTCGGATGAAATTATTGTTTAAAGAAACAATTGGATTTGAATGAATTATTATAAATGCGATTTATAAACGGTAAAATATTTTGGCACAAGTAATTATGAAATTACTAAGTCGTTTTTTTATGTGACGTATTTTTATTAATACGTTGATTTTTAATATGTTAAAAATTACATAACAAATTTATGTCACACATGACATGTGACATGTTGACATTTGACAAAAATAATATGGATTCCATATTAACATATGTGCCGAAATTGGGAGGATATTTGAACAAATATTGTGTTTGTTTAAATTAATGGGAAACATAATGATGATTACTAATATATAGACTTGCATACCTAATGCCTTTGTGTAAGAGCACAAAGGCCATGCATAGGCCATTTTCCCTCACCCTACCCGGTTCTCCCTTGGAAAGAACAAGAGTTCTTTTTCTTTTATTTTGATCTTTCACTATATTGTAGTGTGTTAGAGAAAATAAATCATTCATATCACATAATTATTTTTAGTGAGACAAAAATAATCTCTCTTCCTCTCCTCTTCTCTCAACCGGTTTTGAGAGCTCAATACCAAACATTTTTGGTTCAAATTTTTCATAAGATTAATATTATACTAGTATTCATAATATTAATTAGATTAAGTGTTAAAGCCTTGGGTATAAAGCTTGGGGAGAGATCTTATTCTTAGATCTTGTTCATCCATTGGAATAGCTCAAGAACAAGAAGAGAAAGGTGATCTCTCTTGTGCCCTATATAGCCGAATCATTGAATGTAAGGACATTATTCTTCTTCTAATATATTATTGTTTGCATGCATAAAATCCGTTTTAATTTTATGACAAATTAATTAGACATATATGAGTATGTTAATATGTATATGAATCTACATTTCTTTCAATCGGTATCAAGAGCCACGGTTGTTTGCATGCAAATTGGTTAAAAGTTTTTCCGAGTTATAAGAATAACAAAATAAAACTTGTAAATTTTGTGTTATTATGATATATCACGAAATCATTACATGCATGTTAATATTTCTGGTCCTAAAGTGTTTTAGGATATTTTGGTTAATTTTTCGGATTTTTATTGTTCATATTTTACAATAATGGCATTTAAATGTGATTTTATGAGTAAAAATGTCATTTTTGGTCTAAAACTTGCTATACTTCGAATTTTTCATTGATTTTTGTATATGTTGTGATACATATTATTTTGAGATAACCTGTAAATTTTCATAATTTTAGGACTTGTTATGCTCGAAAAATGGATTTTTCAATTTTAATTCGGATTTAAAGTGAAAAATAGGTTAATATGAGTTAAATTTCGAATCTGGTCATAGAAATTTTATATGTTGTCACATGCAATTTTACAAGATGTGTGTAAAATTATTGGCCATAAAGAAGTCCTTATGCATGATTTATGGATTTTTGAAGAAAAATAGCATAAATAGTGACATTATTAATGAAAATTAATAAAATATAATCTATGACTTAGGAAAAACGTTTAATGTTGCATTTTATTATATTTTTCAGATCTAAAATTGAAAAGTTAATGAAAATAATTTTTCCATGTTTTTATGATTATTTTATTAAATATCGATAAAACCGCAACATTGTTTTTCCGGAAAAATTTCGAAATTTTTAACCTAAGATTTTGAACATTATGAGTGTCATGGAATTTTTCCAGAATGTTCATGAATTTAAATTTCAAATTTTGAATTTATTTGAAGTTTTGTGATTTATTTGAAGTTTAATAGCTTATTTTTGGTTATTTTGGACTATTTATGAACAATTTTAGCAATTTAAGTTAATTATGGTCAAATAATTAGTGAAGACTAAATTTTGAGTCCTAAGAGGGTTAGGGTAATTAACTTATGCATAAATATGAGTTTATGTATTCTTGTGATTGTAAAATGTTGAAATCACGCAAATCCGTAAAAACCGAGTAATATACGATATTGGCTATTTAAAGGCGATTTAGCATAAAATTGAGCATGTTCATACATATTATAATGCTGCATTTTCTTTATGATTGTCATAATTTTAATTTATGTAATTTTGAATTATGTATTTTACTTAGTATGGCCTTAGATTTTAATTGATATTTCCCGAAATGTATGGGAATATCGATTCGGTTGTAATTTTTATTGTGATCTCGTATCACCGTTTTTTAATTTAATAGATTTATTTTATTTTAGTTACAAATGTATAATAGGAAATTATGTAATTTGTTATGTAATTTTATTCATTCCGGAGTTCCCAAAGACGGATTTCTTCAAGAATGGCGATACATAAAGACGGTGTTACCTCGAGATGCGTGCCACAACCGAAGTTCAAGGGACCAATGGAGTTGGTTTCCGAATATGTAATAGTTAAAGAGTTTTTCTATTTTAGGATAGGCCATACTAGGATTTATTTATCTTTATGCTTGCATTTTATTTTATGTCACATGCATCGCTAAATCGCCATAACTAAAACATGCATCTTCTTTCATCGAGTTTATCGACCGTGTCAATTAGAATTATCGTAGTTCACCGCTTTAGTTCACTTAAAACGTGATAGATAATAAATTGACATGACCTCTCGCTAAAACAATTAATTGAGACATAGCCTTACCAAATAGTAGAAACCATGAAAACCTATTTCGTGAGGGAGTGCACTCGGCCCTACCGGGGTACAAACCTTGTTACGTAGGGGAAGTGGGTGATAAATGTCAATCCACCGAATTCATGTTGATGAGGGTTTCATCGGCCATACCGTGCCCAAGTTGATGTGGATTTGGATCATGGACACATTTATTCGAAATTTGGATTGAGCTCAACGGAAGTATTCGCGACCGTAGTTGCATGTGTTCCGGGCTATAGATAAATATTAGAGTAATTTTATCGACCAAGAGTTCTAAAAGTAGAATCGATTAAAGCGTTAATCCACCGAGTTATATTGATAAGGGTTTCATCGGCCATACCGTGCCTAAGTCGATATGAATTTGGGTCTTGGAATCATTTATCATAGTTGGGTAGAGGTCACTATGTAAATGCTTTACTTGTTATTTACAAGTATTATTATTAAAATGATAAATGTTGAGTTTTCCACTATTCCGTTATCATATTGTTCTATTTCTTTACCACAATTCATATACGATATCATTTCGTTTTTGATTCAAATCTCCATTAAAATATCGTAACTAAAGACAAAATATGAATTTTCTTCTAAAGACCTCGAATTAACCATTGCTAAGGATCTCTTGTAAAGAGTATAGATTAAAGTTATTCATTATCAAACAGGTTTTTGATTCTTGACTAACACATCTACTTGCAATGGATTGTTATTCATATACTTAATTGAATTAAGTATCTTGAAGCGATAAATTGTTTTGGTAATTAGATTTGTTGGAATTCGTAATTGACCAAAATAACGCAACCACTTCAATGAAAGTTTTAAGACTAAAACGAACAAATGAAGAGTAATCTTCATAAGATTCAACTTTGCTTCTCAAAGCAAAGACTCATTGAAATGAGTGGGAGCATTCTCTTAAACCGTTAAGATGACGACGAGGTTCAAGAAGTAAAGATTATATTGGAATTGATACAAGGTAATGTTAAAGGTAAAGTCGTTGAGAATGACGATACTAAACCTATCAATCCCAACCGATAAAGTTTCCATTGTCTTAAATGTTGGACACGAGAAAGGAAACTACCCCAAATTATTGAAGAATCAACAAGTTAGTTGTGGGACATCTAATGGGATCTTCTTCTTTAAATGTTTATTTGATTAAACATAAATTTTGCTAATGCTACTTCGTCAATATTAGAAACCAGTGGAGGTTTTCATCATTGTTTGATACATAGGATGATTAGAATATGACGACTAGCAACAATGAAGTCGAGAGATAGAGTAATTGTGTACTCAATCTAGTTTTTGGATTTAAAGTGGTACTTAATTGTGACTATTAAGTGCATAAACTCTAAATAAGAATATAAACTTGTTAAGAGACAAAAGAGGTTTTCACTTTTGTGACCCTATACACCACGATTTGATGAATGGCTAGCCCATTATCAAGGTGATTATATTCTAAACCAAACTAGAATGACATATCATGTAGATGATGTAAGATTCAAATTGGTAACCCAAGATTAAACCTTAAATTTTGGAATGATGAACGCAAAGAGTTATCAAGTACTCTTGAAACCATTAGATTGTTAATGGTATATGCGTATCTTGTATTCAAAGCAAGATGTCTCGTGCCTTTTGGTTGAAAAAGGAGATCGAGGTTGTAAATCATTGATCCAAAATAGGTTGATCATTTTTTATCAACGATTTAAGTTGACACTAGTGTGTTCACTTAATAAGGTAAATAGAGAAATCCTTGAAGAAGTTCAAAAGTTCAAGGAATCACGATTTAGTCGTGATGGGATTATCAAAGTGAAGACTTTGATATAAGCCAAAGGAAATGTGATATAGTATCACAAGTTAATCTCTCTTATCACGCATCATGGAATAATGTGTGATTGGATAAGAATTCAAACGATATTCAATATGGTTTGAACTTCGATCAAGTTACTTTGAGTCACTTGATCCTTTTGGGGATTTTATCATTTTTGTCTAAATTATTTTTCCACTAAATCAAAACATATGAGATATGAAATGGTAAGGGTACCATGCTTGTAAGTTTTCACAAGAAACAAATGCTCATTTTTCCCTTTTATCACGAGTACGACGGGTTTGCGGCTCGTGAAGCTGTCTTTCTAAAATACAAGTTTATTTCTAGAAGACAGAGTGGGAGAATTTTTCCATTTTTCCAAGAGCCACAAAGATGTTATGTCGCAAGAAACTGGTCTTTCTTGGCTACGTGAGATGTTTTGTGTAAAACGTTGTCGCAAGAAACTGGTCTTTCTTGGCTACATGAGACGTTTTGTGTAAGACATTGTTTCCACAAAACCTAGGAGGTTAAAATTCGTCACTTGTTAAAAATGATGAATTCATGTTACTTTTAAGAAAGTAAAGAGCTTATAACTTACAAAGAAATTGTTTGATTCAAATTGATTACTTCTAGAAAGTAATGAACATATGACTTACATAAGAGTGTTTAAGTCACAACTCAATATAAGGCTTAGAGCCATGAAAATCCGAAATAAAAAGGCTTAATTAGTTGCAAAGGGTTTTGCACTAATAAAGAGAGATTTCAAAGCAAGATTGGTCGCAAAGGGTTTTGCACTAATTGAAATGCTTAAGTCTATTTGGATCTTCTTAGGGATTGTGTTTCATTATGAGGTTATGAAATACATAGCAAGTGAATCTAAAACCCACTTCTTCAATAGAAGGAATGTATTCAATACATGTCTTGAGTTTAGTAGATTCTTGCAATCCTAAGATAATGTGAAACTTAAGAGAGGGTCTTAAGTAGGACATCAATGAGTTAGGATCAACATTTTGATCATGTGATAAAACATTTCTCGATAAGTCGAGAAGTTGTGTTTATACATGAAGTTTAGTGGGAGTTACGGAAATTTTAATTAGTCCGATATGTGGATGACATATTGATCATCGAGAATGATTTAAGACTTTTGGAGTAATATAATACATCTTTAATATCTAGATTTATGCAGATAAATCCACATGATATTAAGCGTCAGTAAGAAGTCTTATGTTGATAAGATTCATGACTAGTTCAATTAAATTGAACATATTTGATTGATTCCATTTGCTTCCGCTGCCGGATCAATTAAATGAGTAATGATGTATAACACTTCATATACTTTGAGTATGATGAATTGTTTTCAAAATCGAATTTAAGTAATCTTTACCTAGTATATAAAGATTACCCTTAAGTGCTTGCAGAAGCATTAAGGAAGTAAAGCAAAGTGTTTATGATGCAATTTTGTGTAAGGGTGTTACACAAGTGACAATTGACAATTGAGATTGCGCATGGTTTCCGACAAAACCATAATCAAAACACAGTAAGATGGTTAAGATACCATTGTGGCAATGTTAATTAAGAAGTAGACTTTCTAGAATCGTTCTAGGCAATAAAGAACAATGAGAGATATTAATAACGGAAATTGAGTACACTTGCAATCATGAGATGTGCAAGAGGATGAGTCCCGCACACTGTGAAAACAGTGGGAGCTATTCTTAGGCTAAGAGGGCCTATGTCTTGATTGGATCTCGACACGTACTCAGAAAGTTTTGTAATGCAAATGTGTACATTACAAAGGAAAACGAGTATGTAGTGAGGTTGAGTAAGGTACAAGAAGTTGATAAAACCTACTAACCAAAGCCTTCTCAAAGGCTAAACATGATGAGTCATGCCATTTCAACTGAATTGAAATGAAAAACTACATACAAGATCAAATTAGATTATAGATTATGAAATAGTAATCGAGCATTGACTATTCATATGTGATAATCGCATTTGTCGTTCGAGTTTTTCTTTAAAAACTCCTTCTATACTTTTTTACATCCAAACGGGTTGTAGTGACAAGTTGAACCCCGTTAAAGTGAACACGGATTAACATTGTATTCGCCCATAGTCACTTGTATGAGGTGACGTCTCGAAGTGACTAGAGTGTGATGCGATTGATGGCAAGTTCAAGTGCCATAGAGTCATGTGAGATGACTAGTCGATCACATAGGCAGACTGTTAGGAACTTTTTGTCGGGCCTAATGACCGCTTATAGAGTTCTGGCAAATTTATATAGCCTGGTCGTGGCGAGAGCTGCTATAGTATTCAAATGAGTCGATTCTTTTGACTAAAGACTATTCTCCTAAGATGGCTCGATTTGATTAACTTTGATTTGTGTTACTACGACCTTCGTAAATGGGGTCAAATGGGCATATTTTGGGTTATGATGGCTGTGGCTAGTCGAAGGGAATGAGTGCGATAGGAATTGTCCATCCCCTTGTCAGGGTTATAACAATATCTCAGGGCCACTCGAGGAGTAATGAACTGTAAATGCGTGGCCACGCTCGGAAGGTATCCAGAGTGGATAAATCCGGTCAATCGATTATTCTCCGGATCGAGGAAACCACTCTCGATATGATCACTTGCAAGTACGACCGAAAGACACCTTGCATTGAGTGGGAGATAGTAATAGGACAAGAGAATTGGTGACGCACACTTGTCGAGGACAAGTGGGAGATTGTTGGGAAATGTGTCCTCAACAATAGTGCGATCACATGATTTAAATATCATTATTAAATCTCATTTTAAAGAATACAATTGGGAAGTAATATTGTTTCTTGTCAAACTGGTCAACATATATCGGTAATGATTGGCTGACTAGAGTTTGACATTACTGTCGTGTGACGGTGGTGATCAGTTGACCCCCTAGGTCATACCTAAAGGGCAATACGCTTAATTGATTATTTAATTAATCGTATAACGTTACGAATTAATTAAATTACTTGAAAAATTGACGGACGATTTTGGAAGTAAAATTTACGTATCAAATTGAAATGTGATTAAATGAGATACGGATCGAGTAATCGAATTGTATCATTACTCGGATGAAATTATTGTTTAAAGAAACAATTGGATTTGAATGAATTATTATAAATGCGATTTATAAACGGTAAAATATTTTGGCACAAGTAATTATGAAATTACTAAGTCGTTTTTTTTATGTGACGTATTTTTATTAATACGTTGATTTTTAATATGTTAAAAATTACATAACAAATTTATGTCACACATGACATGTGACATGTTGACATTTGACAAAAATAATATGGATTCCATATTAACATATGTGCCGAAATTGGGAGGATATTTGAACAAATATTGTGTTTGTTTAAATTAATGGGAAACATAATGATGATTACTAATATATAGACTTGCATACCTAATGCCTTTGTGTAAGAGCACAAAGGCCATGCATAGGCCATTTTCCCTCACCCTACCCGGTTCTCCCTTGGAAAGAACAAGAGTTCTTTTTCTTTTATTTTGATCTTTCACTATATTGTAGTGTGTTAGAGAAAATAAATCATTCATATCACATAATTATTTTTAGTGAGACAAAAATAATCTCTCTTCCTCTCCTCTTCTCTCAACCGGTTTTGAGAGCTCAATACCAAACATTTTTGGTTCAAATTTTTCATAAGATTAATATTATACTAGTATTCATAATATTAATTAGATTAAGTGTTAAAGCCTTGGGTATAAAGCTTGGGGAGAGATCTTATTCTTAGATCTTGTTCATCCATTGGAATAGCTCAAGAACAAGAAGAGAAAGGTGATCTCTCTTGTGCCCTATATAGCCGAATCATTGAATGTAAGGACATTATTCTTCTTCTAATATATTATTGTTTGCATGCATAAAATCCGTTTTAATTTTATGACAAATTAATTAGACATATATGAGTATGTTAATATGTATATGAATCTACATTTCTTTCAACAACTAGTCACAAGGACAAATGGTTTAAACAACGAGTCACAAGGACTAAAGAAAAAGGACAAATAGTTCACACAACGAGTCACAAGGACAAATGGTTAACATTACGAGTTACAAGGACTAAAGAACAAGGATAAATGGTTCACACAACGAGTCACAATGACTAATGAACAAGGACAAATAGTTTACACAACGAGTCACAAGGACTAATGAACAAGGACAAATGGTTCACACAATGAGTCACAAGGACTAGAGAACAAGGACAAATGGTACACACAACGAGTCACAAGGACTAATGAACAAGGACAAATGGTTCACACAACGAGTCACAAGGACAAATGGTTAACATAACGAGTTACAAGGACTAATGAACAAGGACAAATGGTTTAAACAACGAGTCACACGGACTAAAGAAAAAGGACAAATAGTTCACACAACGAGTCACAAGGACAAATGGTTAACATTACGAGTTACAAGGACTAATGAACAAGGATAAATGGTTCACACAACGAGTCACAATGACTAATGAACAAGGACAAATAGTTTACACAACGAGTCACAAGGACTAATGAACAAGGACAAATGGTTCACACAACGAGTCACAAGGACTAATGAACAAGAACAAATGGCTCACACAACGAGTCACATGGACTAATGAACAAGGACAAATGGTTCACACAACGAGTCACAAGGACAAATGGTTTAAACAACGAGTCACAAGAACTAATGAATAAGGATAAATGGTTCACACAACGAGTCACAAGGACTAATGAACAAGGACAAATAGTTTACACAACGAGTCACAAGGACTAATGAACAAGGACAAATGGTTCACACAACGAGTCACAAGGACAATTGGTTTAAACTATGAGTCACAAGGACTAGAGAACAAGGACAAATGGTTCACACAACGAGTCACAAGGACTAATAAACAAGGACAAATGGTTCACACAACGAGTCACAAGGACAAATGGTTAACATAACGAGTTACAAGGACTAATGAACAAGGACAAATGGTTTACTCAAGGAATCACAAGGACTATAGAACAAGGACAAATGATTTACACATTGAGTCCTTGTTATAAATGGTTTATACAACTAGTCACAAGGACTAATGAACAAGGACAAATGGTTCACACAACTAGTCACAAGGACAAATGGTTTACACAACGAGTCACAAGGACAAATGCTTAACACAACGAGTCACAAGGACTAATGAACAAGGAAAAATGGTTCACACAACAAGTCACAATAACAAGGACAAATGGTTTACAAAACGAATCACAAGGACTAATAAACAAGGGCAAATGGTTTAAACAACGAGTCACAAGGACTAAAGAAAAAGGACAAATAGTTCACACAACGAGTCACAAGGACAAATGGTTAACATTACGAGTTACAAGGACTAATGAAAAGGATAAATGGTTCACACAACGAGTCACAATGACTAATGATCAAGGACAAATAGTTTACACAACGAGTCACAAGGACTAATGAACAAGGACAAATGGTTCACACAATGAGTCACAAGGACTAGAGAACAAGGACAAATGGTTCACACAACGAGTCACAAGGACTAATGAACAAGGACAAATGGTTCACACAACGAGTCACAAGGACAAATGGTTAACATAACGAGTTACAAGGACTAATGAACAAGGACAAATGTTTCACTCAACGAGTCACAAGGACTAAAGAACAAGGACAAATGATTTACACATTGAGTCCTTGTTACAAATGGTTTATAGAACGAGTCACAAGGACTAATGAACAAGGACAAATGGTTCACACAACTTGTCACAAGGACAAATGGTTTACACAACGAGTCACAAGGACAAATGCTTAACACAACGAGTCATAAGGACTAATGAACAAGGATAAATGGTTCACACAACGAGTCACAATGACTAATGAACAAGAACAAATGGCTCACACAACGAGTCACATGGATTAATGAACTAGGACAAATGGTTTACACAACGAGTCACAAGGAGAAATGGTTAACATTACGAGTTACAAGGACTAATGAACAAGGACAAATGGTTCACACAACGAGTCACATGGACTAATGAACAAGGACAAATGGTTTACACAACGAGTCATAAGGACTAATGAGCAAGGAAAAATGGTTCACACAATAAGTTACAATAACAAGGACAAAGGGTTTACACAACGAGTCACAAGGACTAATAAAAAAGGACTAATGGTTTAAACAACGAGTCACAAGGACTAAAGAACAAGGACAAATGGTTCACACAACGAGTCACAGGGACAAATGGTTAACATAACGAGTTACAAGGACTAATGAACAAGGACAAATGGTTCAGTCAAGGAGTCACAAGGACTATAGAACAAGGACAAATGATTTATACATTGAGTCCTTGTTACAAATGGTTTATACAACTAGTCACAAGGACTAATGAACAAGGACAAATGGTTCACACAACGAGTCACAAGGCCTAATGAACAAGGACAAATGGTTCACACAACGAGTCACAAGGACTAAAGAAAAAGGAAAAATAGTTAACTCACTAAGTCACAAGGACTAATGAACAAGGACAAATGGTTCACACAACGAGTCACAAGGACAAATGGTTAACATAACGAGTTACAAGGACTAATGAACAAGGACAAATGGATCACACAACGAGTCACAAGGACTAATGAACAAGGACATATTGTTTACACAACGAGTCACAAGGACTAATGAACAAGGACAGATAGTTTACACAACGAGTCACAAGGACTAATGAACAAGGACAAATGGTTCACACAACGAGTCACAAGGACTAATGAACAAGAACAAATGGCTAACACAACGAGTCACATGGACTAATGAAGAAGGACAAATAGTTTACACAACGCGTCACAAGGACAAATGGTTAACATTACGAGTTACAAGAACTGATGAATAAGGATAAATGGTTCACACAATGAGTCACAAGGACAAATGAACAAGGACAAATAGTTTACACAACGAGTCACAAGGACTAATGAACAAGGACAAATGGTTCACACAACGAGTCACAAGGACAATTGGTTTAAACTATGAGTCACAAGGACTAGAGAACAAGGACAAATGGTTCACACAAAGAGTCACAAGGACTAATAAACAAGGACAAATGGTTCACACAACGAGTCACAAGGACAAATGGTTAACATAACGAGTTACAAGGACTAATGAACAAGGACAAATGGTTCACTCAAGGAGTCACAAGGACTATAGAACAAGGACAAATGATTTACACATTGAGTCCTTGTTACAAATGGTTTATACAACTAGTCACAAGGACTAATGAACAAGGACAAATGGTTCACACAACTAGTCACAAGGACAAATAGTTTAAACAACGAGTCACAAGGACTAAAGAAAAAGGACAAATAGTTCACACAACGAGTCACAAGGACAAATGGTTAACATTACGAGTTACAAGGACTAATGAACAAGGATAAATGGTTCACACAACGAGTCACAATGACTAATGAACAAGGACAAATAGTTTACACAACGAGTCACAAGGACTAATGAACAAGGACAAATGGTTCACACAATGAGTCACAAGGACTAGAGAACAAGGACAAATGGTTCACACAACGAGTCACAAGGACTAATGAACAAGGACAAATGGTTCACACAACGAGTCACAAGGACAAATGGTTAACATAACGAGTTACAAGGACTAATGAACAAGGACAAATGGTTTAAACAACGAGTCACACGGACTAAAGAAAAAGGACAAATAGTTCACACAACGAGTCACAAGGACAAATGGTTAACATTACGAGTTACAAGGACTAATGAACAAGGATAAATGGTTCACACAACGAGTCACAATGACTAATGAACAAGGACAAATAGTTTACACAACGAGTCACAAGGACTAATGAACAAGGACAAATGGTTCACACAACGAGTCACAAGGACTAATGAACAAGAACAAATGGCTCACAACGAGTCACATGGACTAATGAAGAAGGACAAATAGTTTACACAACGAGTCACAAGGACAAATGGTTAACATTACGAGTTACAAGAACTAATGAATAAGGATAAATGGTTCACACAACGAGTCACAAGGACTAATGAACAAGGACAAATAGTTTACACAACGAGTCACAAGGACTAATGAACAAGGACCAATGGTTCACACAACGAGTCACAAGGACAATTGGTTTAAACTATGAGTCACAAGGACTAGAGAACAAGGACAAATGGTTCACACAACGAGTCACAAGGACTAATAAACAAGGACAAATGGTTCACACAACGAGTCACAAGGACAAATGGTTAACATAACGAGTTACAAGGACTAATGAACAAGGACAAATGGTTCACTCAAGGAGTCACAAGGACTATAGAACAAGGACAAATGATTTACACATTGAGTCCTTGTTACAAATGGTTTATACAACTAGTCACAAGGACTAATGAACAAGGACAAATGGTTCACACAATTACTCACAAGGACAAATGGTTTACACAACGAGTCACAAGGACAAATCCTTAACACAACGAGTCACAAGGACTAATGAACAAGGAAAAATGGTTCACACAACAAGTCACAATAACAAGGACAAATGGTTTACAAAACGAATCACAAGGACTAATAAACAAGGACAAATGGTTTAAACAACAAGTCACAAGGACTAAAGAAAAAGGACAAATAGTTCACACAACGAGTCACAAGGACTAATGGTTAACATTACGAGTTACAAGGACTAATGAACAAGGATAAATGGTTCACACAACGAGTCACAATGACTAATGAACAAGGACAAATAGTTTACACAACGAGTCACAAGGACTAATGAACAAGGACAAATGGTTCACACAATGAGTCACAAGGACTAGAGAACAAGGACAAATGGTTCACACAACGAGTCACAAGGACTAATGAACAAGGACAAATGGTTCACACAACGAGTCACAAGGACAAATGGTTAACATAACGAGTTACAAGGACTAATGAACAAGGACAAATGTTTCACTCAACGAGTCACAAGGACTAAAGAACAAGGACAAATGATTTACACATTGAGTCCTTATTACAAATGGTTTATAGAACGAGTCACAAGGACTAATGAACAAGGACAAATGGTTCCCACAACTTGTCACAAGGACAAATGGTTTACACAACGAGTCACAAGGACAAATGCTTAACACAACGAGTCACAAGGACTAATGAACAAGGATAAATGGTTCACACAACGAGTCACAATGAGTAATGAACAAGAAAAAATGGCTCACACAACGAGTCACATGGATTAATGAACAAGGACAAATGGTTTACACAACGTGTCACAAGGAGAAATGGTTAACATTACAAGTTACAAGGACTAATGAACAAGGACAAATGGTTCACACAACGAGTCACATGGACTAATGAACAAGGACAAATGGTTTACACAACGAGTCATAAGGACTAATGAGCAAGGAAAAATGGTTCACACAATAAGTCACAATAACAAGGACAAAGGGTTTACACAACGAGTCACAAGGACTAATAAACAAGGACTAAAGGTTTAAACAACGAGCCACAAGGACTAAAGAACAAGGACAAATGATTCACACAACGAGTCACAAGGACAAATGGTTAACATAACGAGTTACAAGGACTAATGAACAAGGACAAATGGTTCACTCAAGGAGTAACAAGGACTATAGAACAAGGACAAATGATTTACACATTGAGTCCTTGTTACAAATGGTTTATACAACTAGTCACAAGGACTAATGAACAAGGACAAATGGTTCACACAACTAGTCACAAGGACAAATGGTTTACACAACGAGTCACAAGGACAAATGCTTAACACAACGAGTCACAAGGACTAATGAACAAGGAAAAATGGTTCACACAACAAGTCACAATAACAAGGACAAATGGTTTACAAAACGAATCACAAGGACTAAGAAACAAGGACAAATGGTTTAAACAACGAGTCACAAGGACTAAAGAAAAAGGACAAATAGTTCACACAACGAGTCACAAGGACAAATGGTTAACATTACGAGTTACAAGGACTAATGAACAAGGATAAACGGTTCACACAACGAGTCACAAGGACAATTGGTTTAAACTATGAGTCACAAGGACTAGAGAACAAGGACAAATGGTTCACACAACGAGTCACAAGGACTAATAAACAAGGACAAATGGTTCACACAACGAGTCACAAGGACAAATGGTTAACATAACGAGTTACAAGGACTAATGAACAAGGACAAATGGTTCACTCAAGGAGTCACAAGGACTATAGAACAAGGACAAATGATTTACACATTGAGTCCTTGTTACAAATGGTTTATACAACTAGTCACAAGAACTAATGAACAAGGACAAATGGTTCACACAATTAGTCACAAGGACAAATGGTTTACACAACGAGTCACAAGGACAAATGCTTAACACAACGAGTCACAAGGACTAATGAACAAGGAAAAATGGTTCACACAACAAGTCACAATAACAAGGGCAAATGGTTTACAAAACGAATCACAAGGACTAATAAACAAGGACAAATGGTTTAAACAACAAGTCACAAGGACTAAAGAAAAAGGACAAATAGTTCACACAACGAGTCACAAGGACTAATGGTTAACATTACGAGTTACAAGGACTAATGAACAAGGATAAATGGTTCACACAACGAGTCACAATGACTAATGAACAAGGACAAATAGTTTACACAACGAGTCACAAGGACTAATGAACAAGGACAAATGGTTCACACAATGAGTCACAAGGACTAGAGAACAAGGACAAATGGTTCACACAACGAGTCACAAGGACTAATGAACAAGGACAAATGGTTCACACAACGAGTCACAAGGACAAATGGTTAACATAACGAGTTACAAGGACTAATGAACAAGGACAAATGTTTTACTCAACGAGTCACAAGGACTAAAGAACAAGGACAAATGATTTACACATTGAGTCCTTGTTACAAATGGTTTATAGAACGAGTCACAAGGACTAATGAACAAGGACAAATGGTTCACACAACTTGTCACAAGGACAAATGGTTTACACAACGAGTCACAAGGACAAATGGTTCACACAACGAGTCACAAGGACTAATGAACAAGGATAAATGGTTCACACAACGAGTCACAATGAGTAATGAACAAGAAAAAATGGCTCACACAATGAGTCACATGGATTAATGAACAAGGACAAATGGTTTACACAACGAGTCACATGGACTAATGAACAAGGACAAATGGTTTACACAACGAGTCATAAGGACTAATGAGCAAGGAAAAATGGTTCACACAATAAGTCACAATAACAAGGACAAAGGGTTTACACAACGAGTCACAAGGACTAATAAACAAGGACTAAAGGTTTAAACAACGAGTCACAAGGACTAAAGAACAAGGACAAATGGTTCGCACAACGAGTCACAAGGACAAATGGTTAACATAACGAGTTACAAGGACTAATGAACAAGGACAAATGGTTCACTCAAGGAGTCACAGGGACTATAGAACAAGGACAAATGATTTACACATTGAGTCCTTGTTACAAATGGTTTATTCAACTAGTCACAAGGACTAATGAACAAGGACAAATGGTTCACACAACTAGTCACAAGGACAAATGGTTTACACAACGAGTCACAAGGACAAATGCTTAACACAACGAGTCACAAGGACTAATGAACAAGGAAAAATGGTTCACACAACAAGTCACAATAACAAGGACAAATGGTTTACAAAACGAATCACAAGGACTAAGAAACAAGGACAAATGGTTTAAACAACGAGTCACAAGGACTAAAGAAAAAGGACAAATAGTTCACACAACGAGTCACAAGGACAAATGGTTAACATTACGAGTTACAAGGACTAATGAACAAGGATAAACAGTTCACACAACGAGTCACAATGACTAATGAACAAGGACAAATAGTTTACACAACGAGTCACAAGGACTAATGAACAAGGGCAAATGGTTCACACTATGAGTCACAAGGACTAGAGAACAAGGACAAATGGTTCACACAACGAGTCACAAGGACTAATGAAGAAGGACAAATGGTTCACACAACGAGTCACAAGGACAAATGGTTAACATAACGAGTTACAAGGACTAATGAACAAGGACAAATGTTTCACTCAACGAGTCACAAGGACTAAAGAACAAGGACAAATGATTTACACATTGAGTCCTTGTTACAAATGGTTTATAGAACGAGTCACAAGGACTAATGAACAAGGACAAATGGTTCACACAACTTGTCACAAGGACAAATGGTTTACACAACGAGTCACAAGGACAAATGGTTCACACAACGAGTCACAAGGACTAATGAACAAGGATAAATGGTTCACACAACGAGTCACAATGAGTAATGAACAAGAAAAAATGGCACACACAACGAGTCACATGGATTAATGAACAAGGACAAATGGTTTACACAACGAGTCACAAGGAGAAATGGTTAACATAACGAGTTACAAGGACTAATGAACAAGGACAAATGGTTCACTCAAGGAGTCACAAGGACTATAGAACAAGGACAAATGATTTACACATTGAGTCCTTGTTACAAATGGTTTATACTGTTGGAATATGTGTCCTCCGACAATAATGCGATCACGACTGTTGATCATGATGATCACATGTTTAAGTCTCATTAAAATGAATACAATTGGGAAGTAATATTGTTACTGTCAACTGGTCAACATATATCGGTAATGATTGGCTGACTAGAGTTTGACATTTTACGTCGTGTGACGGTGGTGATCGATTGACCCCTAGGTCATACCTAAAGGGCAATACTCTTAATTGATTATTTAATTAATCGTATAATGTTACGAGTTAATTAAATTACTAGAAAATTGACGGACGATTTTGGAAGTAATATTTACGTATCATATTGAAATGTGATTTAATGAGATACGGTCTGAGTAATTAAATTGTATAATTACTCGGATGAAATAAATTGTTTAATGTAACAATTAAATTGAATGAATTGTTATAAATACAATCAGTTGTGATTTATAAATTGGTAAAATATTTTGGCACAAGTAATTATGATATTACTTAGTCGATTTTGTATGTGACGTATTTTTATTAATACGTTGATTTTTAATATGTTAAAAATTACATAACAAATATATGTTACATGTGACATGTAACATATAGACAATTGACAAAAATAATATGGATTCCATATTATCTAAAAATGCCGAAAATTGGAGGAGTGTATACTACATAATGTGTTTATGTTATAATTAGTAAACATAATGATTACTAATAAGAGTAGGCATGCAACCCTAATGTGCATTGTTAAGACAAACAAGGGCATGCATTGGGTGAGTGTTCTTCCCTCCTCTTCTCCTCCTACCCGGTTTTCCAAGTGAGCAAGGCAAGAGTTTTGTCTTATATTTTCTACATACACTACCTTGTTTTAGTTAGTGTATTATTCATTCATTCAACTCATCCAAAATATATAAGTTCTAGAGAAATAAAATCCTCTCTTTATCTCTCAACAAAACCGAAAATATTCAAAGTGTTAACAATATTTTTGGTTCAATTTTCTCATAGATTAATATTATACTAGTATTGTAATATTAATTAGATTAAGTAAAAGCCTTGGGTATTAAGCTTAGGGAGAGATCTTGCTCTTAGATCTTTGTTCTTCCATTGGAATAAGCTCAAGAACAAAAGAGAAAGGTGATCTCTTTTGTGCCCAAATATCCGAAATTAATTATGTAAGGATATGATTTCTCCTCCATTCTTTTTATTGTTTGCATGCATAAGATCCGTTTTAATTTTATGACAAATTAGTTTAGACATATAAGAGTATGTTATTATGTAAATGAATCTACATTTCTTTCAATCGGTATCATGAGCCACGGTTGTTTGCATGCAAATTGGTTAAAAGTTTTTCCGAGTTATATGAATAACAAAATAAAACTTGTAAAATTTGTGTTATTATGATATATCACGAAATAATTACATGCATGTTAATATTTCTGGTCCTAAAGTGTTTTAGGATATTTTGGTTAATTTTTCGGATTTTTATTGTTCATATTTAATAATAATGACATTTAAATGTGATTTTATGAGTAAAAATGTCATTTTTGGTCGAAAATTAGCTATACTTCGAATTTTCACTTGGTTTTTGGATATGTTGTTACATATATTATTTTGAGATAACCTGTAAATTTTCATAATTTTTGCACTTGTTATGCTCGAAAAATGATTTTTTCATTATTAAATTCGGATTTAAGAGAAAAATAGGTTAATATGAGTTAAATTTCGAATCTGGTCATAGAAAATTTATATGTTGTCACATGCAATTTTACAAGATGTGTGTAAAATAATTGGCTATAAAGAAGTCTTTTAGCATGATTTATGAATTTTTGAAGAAAAATGGCATAAATAGTGACATTATTAATGAAAATTAATAAAATATAATCTATGACTTAGGAAAAACGTCTAATGTTGCATTTTATTATATTTTTCAGATCTAAAATTGAAAAGTTAATGAAAATAATTTTTCCATGTTTTTATGATTATTTTATTAAATATCGATAAACCGCAACATTGTTTTTCCGGAAAATTTTCGAAATTTTTAACCTAAGATTTTGAACATTATGAGAGTCATGGAATTTTTCCAGAATGTTCATAAATTTAAATTTCAAATTTTGAATTTATTTGGAATTTTTGGATTTATTTGAAGTTTAATAGCTTAATTTTGTATTTTTGGCCCATTTATGAACAATTTGGTAAATAAAAGTTAATTATGGTCAAATTATTAGTGAAGACTATATTTTGAGTCCTAAGAGGTTAGGGTAATTAACTTATGCATAAATATGAGTTTATGCATTTTTGTGATTATAAAATGTTGAAATCACGCGAATCCGTAAAAACCGAGTAATATACGATATTGGCTAATTAAAAGGCGATTTAGCATAAAAATTGAGCATGTTCATACATAATATAATGCTGCATTTTCTTTATGATTGTCATAATTTTAATTTATGTAATTTTGAATTATGTAATTTTACTTAGTATGGCCTTAGATTTTAATTGGTATTTCCGAAATGTATGGGAATATCGATTCGGTTGTAATTTTTATTGTGATCTCGTATCACCGTTTTGTAATTTAATAGATTTATTTTATTTTAGTTACAAATGTATAATAGGAAATTATGTAATTTATTATGTAATTTTATTCATTAGGAGTTCCAAAAGACGGATTTCTTCAAGAATGGCGATACATAAAGACGGTGTTACCTCGAGATGCGTGCCACAACCGAAGTTCAAGGGACCAATGGAGTTGGTTTCCGAATATGTAATAGATTAATAGTTTTTCTATTTTAGGAAAGGCCATACTAGGATTTATTTATCTTTATGCTTGCATTTTATTTTATGTTACATGCATCGCTAAATCGCCATAACTAAACATGCATTGTCTTATTTTATCGAGTTTATCGACCGTGTCAATTCGAATTATCGTAGTTCACCGCTTTAGTTCACTTAAAACGTGATAGATAATAAATTGACATGACCTCTCGCTAAAACAAACAATTGAGACATAGCCTTACCAAATAGTAGAAACCATGAAAACCTATTTCGCGAGGGAGTGCACTCGGCCCTACCGGGGTACAAACCTTGTTACGTAGGGGAAGTGGGTGATGAGTGTTAATCCACCGAGTTCATGTTAATAAGGGTTTCATCGGCCATACCGTGCCCAAGTTGATGTGGATTTGGATAATGGACACATTTATTCGAAATTTGGATTGAGCTCAACGGAAGTATTCGCGACCGTAGTTGCATGTGTTCCGGGCTATAGATAATTATTAGAGTAATTTTATCGACCAAGAGTTCTAAAAGTAGAATCGATTAAAATGTTAATCCACCGAGTTATATTGATAAAGGTTTCATCGGCCATACCGTGCCTAAGTCGATATGAATTTGGGTCTTGGAATCATTTATCTAGTTGGGTAGAGGTCACTAGAAAAATGCATATAACTTGTTTAAATCATACATTTTTACGAGTATAATTAAAACGACATTTGTTTTACTCCTTATTTTTGTTTTGTAGACCACTTCTTATTCATAACAAATGGCAACACCAACTCCTAATGCTACACCACTCGCTACTTCATCATGGCTCCGATCCTTTATGGATCGATGTAAACTTGAAAAGAATGGGTCAAATTTCTCCGAGTGGGATGCCCAACTCAAATTAGCCGCCGAAGGTGACGACAAGCTTCGTTACCTTACCGAGGCCTCTCCACCCGAGCCCACCACTAGGTCCACCGCGGCCACTAGGGAAGCCTATGAGGCTTACCAAAAGGAGTCCGCCGCAATGAAAAATGTCTTAATATTTGCGATGGAGGCGGAACTCCAAAGGAGAGCCTTCAAAATGGGCAATGCTAATGAGATTTACTCCAAACTTGTGACCATGTTTTCACAAACTCCGCGGATCGTCCAATATGAGGCGGCCGCGGCATTCTTTGATCTCGACTTCAAAGAGGGCCAAAAGGTTAGCCCTCATGTGCTCAAACTCATGGAGCTTGTCGAGACCTTGAAGATTCAAAAGGTTGAAATCCCCAAAGAACTCATCGTAGATAGGATTCTACACTCCTTGTCTAAGGTTAAGGCATATGTGCAATTCCGGGTGAATTTCAATATGCAAGACAAGGATGTGTCTCTTGAGGAGTTGCACAAGTTACTTGTGCAAGCCGAGAGGGACATGGGGTTAAATGTGAACCCTCCCAAGGATGTGCTTAACATAAGCACAAAGAGTAAGGGGAAGTTCAAGAAGAATGGGAGAAAGGGTAAAAAGCAAGCTCCCACATTCACCAAAGCTAAGTCTTGTGAAGCTAGCACCTCCAAAGTCAAGAAGGGTCCTCTTGACAAATGCCATTATTGTAATGGCATGGGACATTGGAAGAGGAATTGTTCCAAATACCTTGGTGATATCAAAGCTGGAAAGATCACTCCAGAAGGTAAATGACTAACCTTCTTTTATGTTTCTAATACAACTATGGTAATGTGATGCAAAGTTGTGATAATGTATCTCCCTTTTATTGTAAATAGGGCCTCCACCAAGCAAAGACAAAGGAAAAGAAAAGCAAGCATAAGAAACCATGAAGAAGCTAAGGATAGCTTTTATGGAGCTTTGTTTTTCATTGTCTTATTTTAAGTTATGTTTTGAATTTTAGAACTTTAAGTTTCCGTGTTCGACATGGAAAGGTATTTTGGATAATGGTTTGTATTTTGGATGATAGTGACTTGGTTTGCAACCCAAGTCACACGTTTTATCATTTATCCTTTATGTTCTAAAATTTCATCTTTAAATGCTTGCGTTTTGAAACATAAGATCATTCACCAAAAGTGATCTAATAGACAATTATAATGACGGGTTTCATTATATGTCCACATGCTTAAGGCTTGTGTATGATCATTAATGAAGTGATTTTGAGTCTATGAACTCTCTTAAAGGTATGTCAACCACCAAGTACACATATGAAATCAATAACAAATAGTCAACCTATGAGGTAGTCCTCCTTATACTTCAACATCATTAATTTGTGTCTCATATGCTATCTTTGAATGTTTAGTGTATTCATTCTAAAGATAGAGTGGGAGAAAAATGAGGACACAACACACAAGGCAAGATATAATTGTGTACTTGTGTAAATGAAGATCTACGCAAGAAAGAATGATTTGACACAACACACAAGGCAAGATATAATTGTGTACTTGTGTAAATGAAGATCTACGCAAGAAAGAATGATTTGAATGAAGGTATATCTATTTACATAGTATACCAAATAGATGAGATCTATAGTCTCAAGTTAGTTCTAAATGACTTGAGAGACCAAGTGGAATAATCATAAGAGTTTATTCTCAAGATAACTTCTGAGGAGACCAAAAGAAGTTTTGGAAGAATAATGACTAATGTAAAGTCTTAACAAGCTTTTGACTAAGGTTATGAATCATTTGACCAATAGTTTCAATCATGAGTTTTACTTAAGAGCCTAGATGAATCATAGTAACATACTAGTTATGATCGAGTTGCAAAGATTGATATTCCGATATCTTCAATAGCCAACGTTTTAACCGCAAATGTCATTGTTTAACCTCCCTATGAAATGGTTAAACCTCCTTCCGAAAGGGTATTCCGAAGGACCTATTCTAAATATTATTTGTATTTGAATAATGACATTGCTACACATCATTATGACATGAGTGTGTTAGAGATTTAAAATCTCTTTCCGTAAGGTTGAGATGAGACCACTTCAAAATAGGCATTTTTGAAAGGATATGATGGGAACATATATGGTTTTATCCTAGTAACTTGGCAAAGCAATTTATATTTACATTCTTGACAAATTTCGATTAAGAAGTCATCTCGAAATATGTAGAATTGAGTGGGAGTTAGGAAATTCTCATGTGAAGACATAGAATTTAGTGGGAGCTATCATCCTTGAATGTATAAAACTCATTACTCATTTAAGAATGACGAGCTAATATCTTCTTTCATAAAGAAGCTTTTGAGTTTTCAATTCTGGATGAAAATGGACAATGATGAATCCAATTACATCATGGGATGTTGGATTTGTATTAAGAGATACACATTACATCAACATACGCGTAGGTTATTCGTATGAATGAAAATGGGATTACCATCAGCAGTCATGGTAGTTCATTGAACCTATGAACGGTTGATCTCATGATTATTAGTAACTAATGTTTCCGCCATTAGAATAATCATGTACATGTCCAATTATGAATCATATGCATAAGAGCATGATGATTGACTTGGTGAGCCATAATAGAAACGTCATGAATTCTCGAGTAGAATCCGATGAGCGATTTGATGATTGACGGATGTTCTATTGTGTGTCAAGAGTTTGCACATATTGTAGAAAATCCGAGCACATATGAGGATTTATGAGAATCCCAAATCTTTCAAGCCCAGAAAGAGAAATGAGAAGTTTTGGAAAGATACTTGGTTAAATAAGAGGTTATTCAAAACAATCTTTCCTAATAAAGCTAGCACTTGTGAGAAGTACTAAGCTAATAATCTTGTCAATTGTTACAAGATCCTACAAAACATATACCTAGTGCATTGTGTGTGGATGGAATACTTGATCAGTACAAGTTGTATTATTCATCACAAATTCGTTCATTATGAGATGATCGATAAGAAAGTTCTTTCAAGTTAAAGAACCAAAACCAAGGTCAAGAACCTTAATGTGTACTTGGTAAGATTCATGCTATGAGAACATGAATGTGAAGGAAATTGCAAGTGCAAGAAGTTTGAACACATGGACACATGGGATGTCAAACTTCCATTGCAATCAATAAGTGTTTACACTTATGATAAACATCACAAGGTTGTAATATGATATTGACTACCCAAGTGTGATGTCGACATTTGTCGTATGAGTTATAATTAACTCACTTGGTACATTGTTATATCCAAACGGGTTGTAGAGACAATTGAACCCCGTTAAAGTGAACATGGATTAACATTGTTTTGCCCATAGTTACTTATATGAGGTGACGTCTCGAAGTGACTAGAGTGTGAGGCGATTGATGGCAAGTTCAAGTGCCATACCGTCATGTGAGATGACTAGTCGATCACATAGGCAGATTGTTAGGAACATTTTGTCGGGCCTTATGACCGCTTATAGAGTTCTGCAAATTTATATAGCCTGGTCGTGGCGAGAGCTACTATAGTATTCAAAATGAGTCGATTCTTTTGACTAAAGACTATTCGCCTAAGATGGCACGATTTCAGATTAACTTTGATTTGTGTTACTACGACCTTCGTAAATGGGGTCAAATGGGCATATTTTGGGTTATGATGGCTGTGGCTAGTCGAAGGGAATGAGTGCAATAGGAATTGTCCACCCCTAGTCGGGTTAAAACAATATCTCGGGGCCACTCGAGGAGTAATGAATTGGAAATGCGTGGCCACGCTCGGAAGATATCCGAGTGGATAAATCCGGTCAATCGGTTATTCTCCGGATCGAGGAAACCGCTCTCGATATGATCACTTGCAAGTACGACTTGAAAGACACCTTGCATTGAGTGGGAGATAGTAATAGGACAAGAGAATTGGTGACGCACACTTGTCGAGGACAAGTGGGAGATTGTTGGAATATGTGTCCTCCGACAATAATGCGATCACGACTGTTGATCATGATGATCACATGTTTAAGTCTCATTAAAATGAATACAATTGGGAAGTAATATTGTTACTGTCAACTGGTCAACATATATCGGTAATGATTGGCTTACTAGAGTTTGACATTATTGTCGTGTGACGGTGGTGATCGATTGACCCCTAGGTCATACCTAAAGGGCAATACTCTTAATTGATTATTTAATTAATCGTATAATGTTACGAGTTAATTAAATTACTAGAAAATTGACGGACGATTTTGGAAGTAATATTTACGTATCATATTGAAATGTGATTTAATGAGATACGATGTCCGAGTAATTAAATTGTATAATTACTCGGATGAAATAAATTGTTTAATGTAACAATTAAATTGAATGAATTGTTATAAATACAATCAGTTGTGATTTATAAATTGGTAAAATATTTTGGCACAAGTAATTATGATATTACTTAGTCGATTTTGTATGTGACGTATTTTTATTAATACGTTGATTTTTAATATGTTAAAAATTACATAACAAATATATGTTACATGTGACATGTAACATATAGACAATTGACAAAAATAATATGGATTCCATATTATCTAAAAATGCCGAAAATTGGAGGAGTGTATACTACATAATGTGTTTATGTTATAATTAGTAAACATAATGATTACTAATAAGAGTAGGCATGCAACCCTAATGTGCATTGTTAAGACAAACAAGGGCATGCATTGGGTGAGTGTTCTTCCCTCCTCTTCTCCTCCTACCCGGTTTTCCAAGTGAGCAAGGCAAGAGTTTTGTCTTATATTTTCTACATACACTACCTTGTTTTAGTTAGTGTATTATTCATTCATTCAACTCATCCAAAATATATAAGTTCTAGAGAAATAAAATCCTCTCTTTATCTCTCAACAAAACCGAAAATATTCAAAGTGTTAACAATATTTTTGGTTCAATTTTCTCATAGATTAATATTATACTAGTATTGTAATATTAATTAGATTAAGTAAAAGCCTTGGGTATTAAGCTTAGGGAGAGATCTTGCTCTTAGATCTTTGTTCTTCCATTGGAATAAGCTCAAGAACAAAAGAGAAAGGTGATCTCTTTTGTGCCCAAATATCCGAAATTAATTATGTAAGGATATGATTTCTCCTCCATTCTTTTTATTGTTTGCATGCATAAGATCCGTTTTAATTTTATGACAAATTAGTTTAGACATATAAGAGTATGTTATTATGTAAATGAATCTACATTTCTTTCATATACAACTAGTCACAAGGACTAATGAACAAGGACAAATGGTTCACACAACTAGTCACAAGGACAAATGGTTTACACAACGAGTCACAAGGACAAATGCTTAACACAACGAGTCACAGGGACTAATGAACAAGGAAAATGGTTCACACAACAAGTCACAATAACAAGGACAAATGGTTTACAAAACGAATCACAAGGACTAAGAAACAAGGACAAATGGTTTAAACAACGAGTCACAAGGACTAAAGAAAAAGGACAAATAGTTCACACAACGAGTCACAAGGACAAATGGTTAACATTACGAGTTACAAGGACTAATGAACAACGATAAACGGTTCACACAACGAGTCACAATGACTAATGAACAAGGACAAATAGTTTACACAACGAGTCACAAGGACTAATGAACAAGGGCAAATGGTTCACACAATGAGTCACAAGGACTAGAGAACAAGGACAAATGGTTCACACAACGAGTCACAAGGACTAATGAAGAAGGACAAATGGTTCACACAACGAGTCACAAGGACAAATGGTTAACATAACGAGTTACAAGGACTAATGAACAAGGACAAATGTTTCACTCAACGAGTCACAAGGACTAAAGAACAAGGACAAATGATTTACACATTGAGTCCTTGTTACAAATGGTTTATAGAACGAGTCACAAGGACTAATGAACAAGGACAAATGGTTCACACACCTAGTCACAAGGACAAATGGTTTACACAACGAGTCATAAGGACAAATGCTTAACACAACGAGTCACAAGGACTAATGAACAAGGATAAATGGTTCACACAACAAGTCACAATAACAAGGACAAATGGTTTACAAAACGAATCACAAGGACTAATAAACAACGACAAATGGTTTAAACAACGAGTCACAAGGACTAAAGAAAAAGGACAAATAGTTCACACAACGAGTCACAAGGACAAATGGTTAACATTACGAGTTACAAGGACTAATGAACAAGGATAAATGGTTCACACAACGAGTCACAATGACTAATGAACTAGGATAAATAGTTTACACAACGAGTCACAAGGACTAATGAACAAGGACAAATGGTTCACACAACGTGTCACAAGGACTAATGAACAAGAACAAATGGCTCACACAACGAGTCACATGGATTAATGAAGAAGGACAAATAGTTTACACAACGAGTCATAAGGACAAATGGTTAACATTACGAGTTACAAGAACTAATGAATAAGGATAAATGGTTCACACAACGAGTCACAAGGACTAATGAACAAGGACAAATAGTTTACACAACGAGTCACAAGGACTAATGAACAAGGACAAATGGTTCACACAACGAGTCACAAGGACAATTGGTTTAAACTATGAGTCACAAGGACTAGAGAACAAGGACAAATGGTTCACACAACGAGTCACAAGGACTAATAAACAAGGACAAATGGTTCACACAACGAGTCACAAGGACAAATGGTTAACATAACGAGTTACAAGGACTAATGAACAAGGACAAATGGTTCACTCAAGGAGTCTCAAGGACTATAGAACAAGGACAAATGATTTACACATTAAGTCCTTGTTACAAATGGTTTATACAACTAGTCACAAGGACTAATTAACAAGGACAAATGGTTCACACAACTAGTCACAAGGACAAATGGTTTACACAACGAGTCACAAGGACAAATGCTTAACACAACGAGTCACAAGGACTAATGAACAAGGAAAAATGGTTCACACAACAAGTCACAATAACAAGGATAAATGGTTTACAAAACGAATCACAAGGACTAATAAACAAGGACAAATGGTTTAAACAACGAGTCACAAGGACTAAAGAAAAAGGACAAATAGTTCACACAACGAGTCACAAGGACAAATGGTTAACATTACGAGTTACAAGGACTAATGAACAAGGATAAATGGTTCACACAACGAGTCACAATGACTAATGAACAAGGACAAATAGTTTACACAACGAGTCACAAGGACTAATGAACAAGGACAAATGGTTCACACAATGAGTCACAAGGACTAGAGAACAAGGACAAATGGTTCACACAACGAGTCACAAGGACTAATGAACAAGGACAAATGGTTCACACAACGAGTCACAAGGACAAATGGTTAACATAACGAGTTACAAGGACTAATGAACAAGGACAAATGTTTCACTCAACGAGTCACAAGGACTAAAGAACAAGGACAAATGATTTACACATTGAGTCCTTGTTACAAATGGTTTATAGAACGAGTCACAAGGACTAATGAACAAGGACAAATGGTTCACACAACTTGTCACAAGGACAAATGGTTTACACAACGAGTCACAAGGACAAATGCTTAACACAACGAGTCACAATGACTAATGAACAAGGATAAATGGTTCACACAACGAGTCACAATGTCTAATGAACAAGAACAAATGGCTCACACAACGAGTCACATGGATTAATGAACAAGGACAAATGGTTTACAAAACGAGTCACAAGGAGAAATGGTTAACATTACGAGTTACAAGGACTACTGAACAAGGACAAATGTTTCACACAACGAGTCACATGGACTAATGAACAAGGACAAATGGTTTACACAACGAGTCATAAGGACTAATGAGCAAGGAAAAATGGTTCACACAATAAGTCACTAGGACAAATGCTTAACACAACGAGTCACAAGGACTAATGAACAAGGATAAATGGTTCACACAACGAGTCACAATGACTAATGAACAAGAACAAATGGCTCACACAACGAGTCACATGGATTAATGAACAAGGACAGATGGTTTACACAACGAGTCACAAGGAGAAATGGTTAACATTACGAGTTACAAGGACTAATAAACAAGGACAAATGGTTCACACAACGAGTCACAAGAACAAATTGTTAAATAACGAGTTACAAGGACTAATGAACAAGGACAAATGGTTCAGTCAACGAGTCACAAGGACTAAAGAATAAGGACAAATGATTTACACATTTAGTCCTTGTTACAAATGGTTTATACAACGAGTCTCAAGGACTAATGAACAAGGACAAATGGTTCACACAACTAGTCACAAGGACAAATGGTTTACACAACGAGTCACAAGGACAAATGCTTAACACAACGAGTCACAAGGATTAATAAACAAGGATAAATGGTTCACACAACGAGTCACAATGACTAATGAACAAGAACAAATGGCTCACAAAACGAGTCACTTGGACTAATGAACAAGGACAAATGGTTTACACAACGAGTCACAAGGACTAATGAGCAAGGAAAAATGGTTCACACAATAAGTCACAATACCAAGGACAAAGAGTTTACACAACGAGTCACAAGGACTAATGAACAAGGACAATTGGTTTAAACAATGAGTCACAAGGACTAGAGAACAAGGACAAATGGTTCACACAACGAGTCACAAGGACTAATGAACAAGGACAAATGGTTCACACAACGAGTCACAAGGACAAATGGTTAACATAACGAGTTACAAGGACTAATGAACAAGGACAAATGCTTCACTCAACGAGTCACAAGGACTAAAGAACAAGGACAAATGATTTACACATTGAGTCCTTGTTACAAATGGTTTATAGAACAAGTCACAAGGACTAATGAACAAGGACAAATGGTTCACACAACTAGTCACAAGGACAAATGGTTTACACAACGAGTCACAAGGACAATTGCTTAACACAACGAGTCCCAAGGACTAATGAACAAGGATAAATGGTTCACACAACGAGTCACAATAACTAATGAACAAGAACAAATGGCTCACACAACGAGTCACATGGATTAATGAATAAGGACAAATGGTTTACACAACGAGTCACAAGGAGAAATGGTTAACATTACGAGTTATAAGGACTAATGAACAAGGACAAATGGTTCACACAACGTGTCACAGGGACTAATGAACAAGAACAAATGGCTCACACAACGAGTCACATGGATTAATGAAGAACGACAAATAGTTTACACAACGAGTCATAAGGACAAATGGTTAACATTACGAGTTACAAGAACTAATGAATAAGGATAAATGGTTCACACAACGAGTCACAAGGACTAATGAACAAGGACAAATAGTTTACACAACGAGTCACAAGGACTAATGAACAAGGACAAATGGTTCACACAACGAGTCACAAGGACAATTGGTTTAAACTATGAGTCACAAGGACTAGAGAACAAGGGCAAATGGTTCACACAACGAGTCACAAGGACTAATAAACAAGGACAAATGGTTCACACAACGAGTCACAAGGACAAATGGTTAACATAACGAGTTACAAGGACTAATGAACAAGGACAAATGGTTCACTCAAGGAGTCTCAAGGACTATAGAACAAGGACAAATGATTTACACATTAAGTCCTTGTTACAAATGGTTTATACAACTAGTCACAAGGACTAATTAACAAGGACAAATGGTTCACACAACTAGTCACAAGGACAAATGGTTTACACAACGAGTCACAAGGACAAATGCTTAACACAACGAGTCACAAGGACTAATGAACAAGGAAAAATGGTTCACACAACAAGTCACAATAACAAGGACAAATGGTTTACAAAACGAATCACAAGGACTAATAAACAAGGACAAATGGTTTAAACAACGAGTCACAAGGACTAAAGAAAAAGGACAAATAGTTCACACAACGAGTCACAAGGACAAATGGTTAACATTACGAGTTACAAGGACTAATGAACAAGGATAAATGGTTCACACAACGAGTCACAATGACTAATGAACAAGGACAAATAGTTTACACAACGAGTCACAAGGACTAATGAACAAGGACAAATGGTTCACACAATGAGTCACAAGGACTAGAGAACAAGGACAAATGGTTCACACAACGAGTCACAAGGACTAATGAACAAGGACAAATGGTTCACACAACGAGTCACAAGGACAAATGGTTAACATAACGAGTTACAAGGACTAATGAACAAGGACAAATGTTTCACTCAACGAGTCACAAGGACTAAAGAACAAGGACAAATGATTTACACATTGAGTCCTTGTTACAAATGGTTTATAGAACGAGTCACAAGGACTAATGAACAAGGACAAATGGTTCACACAACTTGTCACAAGGACAAATGGTTTACACAACGAGTCACAAGGACAAATGCTTAACACAACGAGTCACAATGACTAATGAACAAGGATAAATGGTTCACACAACGAGTCACAATGTCTAATGAACAAGAACAAATGGCTCACACAACGAGTCACATGGATTAATGAACAAGGACAAATGGTTTACACAACGAGTCACAAGGAGAAATGGTTAACATTACGAGTTACAAGGACTACGTAACAAGGACAAATGTTTCACACAACGAGTCACATGGACTAATGAACAAGGACAAATGGTTTACACAACGAGTCATAAGGACTAATGAGCAAGGAAAAATGGTTCACACAATAAGTCACTAGGACAAATGCTTAACACAACGAGTCACAAGGGCTAATGAACAAGGATAAATGGTTCACACAACGAGTCACAATGACTAATGAACAAGAACAAATGGCTCACACAACGAGTCACATGGATTAATGAACAAGGACAGATGGTTTACACAACGAGTCACAAGGAGAAATGGTTAACATTACGAGTTACAAGGACTAATAAACAAGGACAAATGGTTCACACAACGAGTCACAAGGACAAATTGTTAAATAACGAGTTACAAGGACTAATGAACAAGGACAAATGGTTCACTCAACGAGTCACAAGGACTAAAGAATAAGGACAAATGATTTACACATTTAGTCCTTGTTACAAATGGTTTATACAACGAGTCTCAAGGACTAATGAACAAGGACAAATGGTTCACACAACTAGTCACAAGGACAAATGGTTTACACAACGAGTCACAAGGACAAATGCTTAACACAACGAGTCACAAGGATTAATAAACAAGGATAAATGGTTCACACAACGAGTCACAATGACTAATGAACAAGAATAAATGGCTCACAAAACGAGTCACTTGGACTAATGAACAAGGACAAATGGTTTACACAACGAGTCATAAGGACTAATGAGCAAGGAAAAATGGTTCACACAATAAGTCACAATAACAAGGACAAAGAGTTTACACAACGAGTCACAAGGACTAATGAACAAGGACAATTGGTTTAAACAATGAGTCACAAGGACTAGAGAACAAGGACAAATGGTTCACACAACGAGTCACAAGGACTAATGAACAAGGACAAATGGTTCACACAACGAGTCACAAGGACAAATGGTTAACATAACGAGTTACAAGGACTAATGAACAAGGACAAATGCTTCACTCAACGAGTCACAAGGACTAAAGAACAAGGACAAATGATTTACACATTGAGTCCTTGTTACAAATGGTTTATAGAACGAGTCACAAGGACTAATGAACAAGGACAAATGGTTCACACAACTAGTCACAAGGACAAATGGTTTACACAACGAGTCACAAGGACAAATGGTTCACACAACGAGTCACAAGGACTAATGAACAAGGACATATAGTTTACACAACGAGTCACAAGGACTTATGAACAAGAACAAATGGCTCACACAACGAGTCACATGGATTAATGAATAAGGACAAATGGTTTACACAACGAGTCACAAGGAGAAATGGTTAACATTACGAGTTATAAGGACTAATGAACAAGGACAAATGGTTCACACAACGAGTCACAAGGACTAATGAACAAGAACAAATGGCTCACAACGAGTCACATGGACTAATGAACAAGGACAAATGGCTCACACAACGAGTCACAAGGACTAATGAACAAGGACAAATGGTTCACACAACGAGTCACAAGGACTAATGAACAAGGAAAATTGGTTCACACAACGAGTCACAAGGACTAATGAACAAGGATAAATGGTTCACACAACGAGTCACAAGGACTAAAGAACAAGGAAAAATAGTTAACTCACTAAGTCACAAGGCCTAATGAACAAGGACAAATGGTTTACACAACGAGTCACAAGGACAAATGCTTAACACAACGAGTCACAAGGACTAATGAACAAGGATAAATGGTTCACAGAACGAGTCACAATGACTAATGAACAAGAACAAATGGCTCACACAACGAGTCACATGGATTAATGAACAAGGACAGATGGTTTACACAACGAGTCACAAGGAGAAATGGTTAACATTAAGAGTTACAAGGACTAATAAACAAGGACAAATGGTTCACACAACGAGTCACAAGGGCAAATGGTTAAATAACGAGTTACAAGGACTAATGAACTAGGACAAATGGTTCACTCAACGAGTCACAAGGACTAAAGAACAAGGACAAATGATTTACACATTTAGTCCTTGTTAGAAATGGTTTATACAACGAGTCTCAAGGACTAATGAACAAGGACAAATGGTTCACACAACTAGTCACAAGGACAAATGGTTTACACAACGAGTCACAAGGACAAATGCTTAACACAACGAGTCACAAGGATTAATAAACAAGGATAAATGGTTCACACAACGAGTCACAATGACTAATGAACAAGAACAAATGGCTCACAAAATGAGTCACTTGGACTAATGAACAAGGACAAATGGTTTACACAACGAGTCACAAGGACTAATGAGCAAGGAAAAATGGTTCACACAATAAGTCACAATAACAAGGACAAAGAGTTTACACAACGAGTCACAAGGACTAATGAACAAGGACAATTGGTTTAAACAATGAGTCACAAGGACTAGAGAACAAGGACAAATGGTTCACACAACGAGTCACAAGGACTAATGAACAAGGACAAATGGTTCACACAACGAGTCACAAGGACAAATGGTTAACATAACGAGTTACAAGGACTAATGAACAAGGACAAATGCTTCACTCAACGAGTCACAAGGACTAAAGAACAAGGACAAATGATTTACACATTGAGTCCTTGTTACAAATGGTTTATAGAACGAGTCACAAGGACTAATGAACAAGGACAAATGGTTCACACAACTAGTCACAAGGACAAATGGTTTACACAACGAGTCACAAGGACAATTGCTTAACACAACGAGTCCCAAGGACTAATGAACAAGGATAAATGGTTCACACAACGAGTCACAATAACTAATGAACAAGAACAAATGGCTCACACAACGAGTCACATGGATTAATGAATAAGGACAAATGGTTTACACAACGAGTCACAAGGAGAAATGGTTAACATTACGAGTTACAAGGACTAATGAACAAGGACAAATGGTTCACACAACGAGTCACAAGGACTAATGAACAAGAACAAATGGCTCACAACGAGTCACATGGACTAATGAACAAGGACAAATGGCTCACACAACGAGTCACAAGGACTAATGAACAAGGACAAATGGTTCACACAACGAGTCACAAGGACTAATGAACAAGGAAAATTGGTTCACACAACGAGTCACAAGGACTAATGAACAAGGATAAATGGTTCACACAACGAGTCACAAGGACTAAAGAACAAGGAAAAATAGTTAACTCACTAAGTCACAAGGCCTAATGAACAAGGACAAATGGTTTACACAACGAGTCACAAGGACAAATGCTTAACACAACGAGTCACAAGGACTAATGAACAAGGATAAATGGTTCACACAACGAGTCACAATGACTAATGAACAAGAACAAATGGCTCACACAACGAGTCACATGGATTAATGAACAAGGACAGATGGTTTACACAACGAGTCACAAGGAGAAATGGTTAACATTACGAGTTACAAGGACTAATAAACAAGGACAAATGGTTCACACAACGAGTCACAAGGGCAAATGGTTAAATAACGAGTTACAAGGACTAATGAACTAGGACAAATGGTTCACTCAACGAGTCACAAGGACTAAAGAACAAGGACAAATGATTTACACATTTAGTCCTTGTTAGAAATGGTTTATACAACGAGTCACAAGGACTAATGAACAAGGATAAATGGTTCACACAACTAGTCACAAGGACAAATGGTTTACACAACGAGTCACAAGGACAAATGCTTAACACAACGAGTCACAAGGACTAATAAACAAGGATAAATGGTTCACACAACGAGTCACAATGACTAATGAACAAGAACAAAGTGCTCACACAACGAGTCACATGGACTAATGAACAAGGACAAATGGTTTACACAACGAGTCACAAGGACTAATGAGCAAGGAAAAATGGTTCACACAATAAGTCACAATAACAAGGACAAAGGGTTTACACAACGAGTCACAAGGACTAATAAACAAGGACTAATGGTTTAAACAACGAGTCACAAGGACTAAAGAACAAGGACAAATGGTTCACACAACGAGTCACAAGGACCAATGAACAAGGACAAATGATTTACACAATGAGTCCTTGTTACAAATGGTTTAAACAACGAGTCACTAGGACTAATGAAGAAGGACAAATGGTTCACACAACGAGTCACAAAAACTAATGAACAAGGAAAAATGGTTCACACAAGAAGTCACAATAACAAGGACAAATGGTTTACAAAACGAATCACAAGGACTAATAAATAAGGACAAATGGTTTAAACAACGAATCACAAGGACTAATGAAAAAGGACAAATAATTCACACAACGAGTCACAAGGACAAATGGTTAACATTACGAATTACAAGGACTAATGAACAAGGATAAATGGTTCACACAACGAGTCACAAGGACTAATGAACAAGGACAAATAGTTTACACAACGAGTCACAAGGACTAATGAACAAGGATAAATGGTTCACACAACGAGTCACAAGGACTAATGAACAAGGACAATTGGTTTAAACAATGAGTCACAAGGATTACAGAACAAGGACAAATGGTTCACACAACGAGTCACAAGGACTAATGAACAAGGACAAATGGCTCACACAACGAGTCACAAGGACAAATGGTTAACATAACGAGTTACAAGGACTATTGAACAAGGACAAATGTTTCACTCAACGAGTCACAAGGACTAAAGAACAAGGACAAATGATTTACACATTGAGTCCTTGTTACAAATGGTTTATAGAACGAGTCACAAGGACTAATGAACAAGGACAAATGGTTCACACAACTAGTCACAAGGACAAATGGTTTACACAACGAGTCACAAGGACAAATGCTTAACACAACGAGTGCCAAGGACTAATGAACAAGGATAAATGGTTCACACAACGAGTCACAATGACTAATGAACAAGAACAAATGGCTCACACAACGAGTCACATGGATTAATGAATAAGGACAAATGGTTTACACAACGAGTCACAAGGAGAAATGGTTAACATTACGAGTTACAAGCACTAATGAACAAGGACAAATGGTTCACACAACGAGTCACAAGGACTAATGAACAAGAACAAATAACTCACAACGAGTCACATGGACTAATGAACAAGGACAAATGGCTCACACAACGAGCCACATGGACTAATGAACAAGGACAAATGGTTCACACAACGAGTCACAAGGATTAATGAACAAGGAAAATTGGTTCACACAACGAGTCACAAGGACTAATGAACAAGGACAAATGGTTCACACAACGAGTCACAAGGACTAAAGAACAAGGAAAAATAGTTAACTCACTAAGTCACAAGGACTAATGAACAAGGACAGATAGTTTACACAACGAGTCATAAGGACTAATGAACAAGGACAAATAGTTCACACAACGAGTCACAATGACTAATGAACAAGAACAAATGGCTCACACAACGAGTCACATGGACTAATGAACAAGGACAAATGGTTTACACAACGAGTCACAAGGACTAATGAGCAAGGAAAAATGGTTCACACAATAAGTCACAATAACAAGGACAAAGGGTTTACACAACGAGTCACAAGGACTAATAAACAAGGACTAATGGTTTAAACAATGAACTAAAACTATCAGATTTGGGAGTGATTTTGACACGAAATGCTCAAATGACAAACAAAGAAAACTCAGCTTGTTTAGGACTCAAGGTATGACTTAATTCGAACACAAAGCAATGAATTAAGCCTAGGACTCGTCCAAGCACTTAGCAAAGGACTTATCCAACCTCCTAGCACTAAGCAAGGGAGTTTTATCAAGCACAAAGCAAAGATAAAGAAGAAAGAAAGCAGGTTGCTTCTTAGAGTTTTTTCATTCAAAATAATCTGATTTTGTCTAAGGGTTGTGTTTGCTTTTATAGGACAAGCAAGACAATCCCCTCCCTTCATCTAAGATAGCATCCTAAGGCCACAAAAAGAGCTGCTAATAGCCACAAAACACGGCAGCTCATGCCTTACAAGAATTCAGAAAAGAAAAGGACATAAAGCATAAAAGATAGAAAGTAAACTAATAGTACAACAATCCCTTGTTTACTAGCTCAAGTCTTGTTTATGCACACTTGGACTCACTTGGAAGACTTTGGCAATGCTGCAAATACTCTCCTAAGGCCCTTGAGCTATGTTTGATCAAAAGAGGAATGTTGATAGCGACATAATGCACAAAAAACTAAGCATGCTCCAGCTATGGTCCTTGTTGCACACGGTTTTTTTAGCTTGGCAAACTCTTGATAGGAAAAGGTTTGTGTAACACCCTCAATTATTGCGGAAAAATAAACACGTAATTCTAGAATAAAACTGCATGGATATGTTTGTAATAGGTTCATTTGGGTAAAAACCTGTAATTTTTAAAACCTGAACCTGTTATAAAGATATCCAAATTGGAAGGTGTCAAACATACAAGGTCTAACTAGAAGTTTCACAACATAACCATCGCTAAAGTCGCGAATAGCAAATTATACAACCAAATGTAAAGAGGGAGACATATGTCCCTAAAATGTGTGTGACATAAAAAGTGTTTAAGGGTCACAATAAAATAAAGCCAGTCTAGGTTCCAGGGTTACTTTGCTCGCTAGCTCGTCCATGTACCCCATATATGCATCACCTACCTGTCATTCGCATTTTATACAAATACGAAAGCCACAGTCAGTGGGGAGTAACTCCGAGTTCTCCCCGCCACGAAATGTCATAATTAATATAACATGTAAAGATAAGAATATGAATACGAATCACACATAGCCTTAGCATATAGATGCTCGTTCGGTCAATCTGGCCCAGCTCAGAGTCTTTGCCTACTTTGGCCCAAATCATAAAATTTATCACAATATAATTCTCATGCTATTTCTAATTTCTATCATGTGAAAAACGAAAGTAACACATTATCAATCACATAAACACTTAACAAACAACAGGCACAACATTAATTACTAATGTGACATTAATTCGTCGAGTAACTCGGAATAGTTACCTTACGCTAGCAAAGAGACAAGTAAGAACTTGAAAAAGCTTCTAAAACCCAAAATTACTCTTCCTCTTCAACCACATATGAGCCACCTAAAATAATTATGTGAAAGGACGATATTAACGAATTATCTTTATATAAAATATGAGACGGAAATTAATTTAATTATATTTTAAATAAACCAAACTAGCGTCAAAACAATTTATAGACACGGCTCAAAAGTTATTATGACAACCTCAAACTCGGCCTAACCACCAACTACACATGGCCTCAAACTCGTGACTTAGCTAGGCCACGGCCAGGCCACAACTAGGCCACTGGGAGTCCGACACGACCACCACCCGACTACCCATAGCCACCCTTCACCCTACTTCATAACCTGACCCAAAAATCAGTCCAAAACAGAACCCAAAAGATGCCTAAGTTCGACCCCAACTCCAGTCCTCAAATGCAAAGTGAAAACCCACGATGACAGCTCTCGTCCCTGCCCAAAACAGAGTACCAATCGTCCCCTTAAGACTCCATTCTCGCGCCTAAAAACAGTCCTAGCTGAGCCAACTAAGTCAGCATTTAAAACGGTTTTAGAGCGGAAATCCACAAGTATAAAGCAACTCAAAAACAGACCCTAAAGACTACAAAAATCGCCCCAACACAGAGTCCAAATTAGTCCAAAACAGTCCCTACATGTCAGTATACACCGTCTCAACTATAAAACACACCAATTATCACCCAAAACAATCCATACATGTCAGCATACACCGTCTTAAATATACCACTTACTAGCTAGCATCCCAAATGATCCCTAGAGGTCAGTATACACCGTCTCAACTCTACAACTGACTAATTAACATCCAAAGGATCCCTATATATAATTATACACCGTCTTAATTATAAAACAGACTAACCAGCATTCGAAATAAACATATCTTACAAGTATTATCGAGTAATCCATAATTGTTACCTTTTTCCGATTGAACTAATCATTTATGACTAACAAATCTTCTACAAGACCGTCTATTTTAGTACATACAACCGTCTTATAATAAATAAAGCTGAAAATATAAATGGGTTTGTAAAAATATGAAGAGAATTCAGCCGAGCATTCCTCTTTTGAACCCGGTTTTGGACCTTGCACAAGATTGAGGTCTAACATGAATTCCGTCTAAGAAGTCGTGCCTTTTTCCCGCATGGGACTATTCCTTGGTGAGTTTAGGACGTTTTTGTGTAGGAACTTGTATCCCAAAGCTTTTCCTATCATAGAGTTTGCCAAGCTTTAAAAACCGTGCGCAATCAGGACCATGGCTGGAGCATGCTTAGTTTTTTGTGCATTATGTCGCTATCAACATTCCTCTTTTGATCAAACATAGCTCAAGGGCCCTTAGGAGAGTATTTGCAGCATTGCCAAAGTCTTCCAAGTGAGTCCAAGTGTGCATAAACAAGACTTGAGCTAGTAAACAAGGGATTGTTGTACTATTAGTTTACTTTCTATCTTTTATGCTTTATGTCCTTTTCTTTTCTGAATTCTTGTAAGGCATGGGCTGCCGTGTTTTGTGGCTATTAGCAGCTCTTTTTGTGGCCTTAGGATGCTATCTTAGATGAAGGGAGGGGATTGTCTTGCTTGTCCTATAAAAGCAAACACAACCCTTAGACAAAATCAGATTATTTTGAATGAAAAAACCCTAAGAAGCAACCTGCTTTCTTTCTTCTTTATCTTTGCTTTGTGCTTGATAAAACTCCCTTGCTTAGTGCTAGGAGGTTGGATAAGTCCTTTGCTAAGTGCTTGGACGAGTCCTAGGCTTAATTCATTGCTTTGTGTTCGAATTAAGTCATACCTTGAGTCCTAAACAAGCTGAGTTTTCTTTGTTTGTCATTTGGGAATTTCGTGTCTAATATCACTCCAAATCTGATAGTTTTAGTTCAAATTGGTTATCAGAGCTTTGGTTAACAACAAAAATCCTTTCTTTGTGAGTTCATTATACCCTAACCACATTAAAAACACAAAAAACAACCATGAGTGAAGAAAGGATTGCTGGAATTGAAACACAAGTTACTCAACTTTCTGAAAATGTGATTTGTTGCTAGAATCTCTCAATGTTATCATGGCTAATATTCCAACACCACCACCAAGAGGAGGACAACCACCTAGAGGCAGGGGTAGAGGCCGTGGCTTCATGGGAAGAGGACGAGCTCATGGTGGCCGTGAGGAAGAGGAGCTTTCTGATTCGGAGGAGTCCATGGCCGAGGCCTTTCATGGAGAGCCCAACAAAGACTTAAAGGTAGAGATTCCTGATTTTCATGGTAGTTTAAACTCCGAGGATTTGTTAGATTGGTTTAGGACCATTGAAAGAGTCTTTGAGTTTAAAGGTTATTCTGATAGCAAAGCTTTTAAAGTTGCAATCTTGAAACTCAAAGGCTATGCTTCCCTTTGGTATGAGAACTTAAAAAAATCAGAGAAGAAGGGATGGTAAGGAACCTATTAAGTCTTGGTTAAAACTGAAAAAGAAGCTTAATGAGAAGTTTATACCTAAAGAGTACACTCAAGACATTTTCATTAAGCTCACACAACTTAAACAAGACCAACAACCACTTGAGTCATATCTTAGGGACTTTGAACAACTTACTTTGCAATGTGAACTCAATGAGAAGCCCGAACAGAAAATTACTAGATTTGTTGAAGGTTTAGATACCAAGATTGCTCATAGGGTTAGAATGCAACAAGTATGGTCCTTTGATGAGGCCGTTAATTTGGCTTTAAGGGTTGAGAAAATGGGTAAAGGGAAGGTTACAACCACCAAACCAACCACCAAAACAGCCACCTTTAAACCCCCAACCAGTTTCAAAATTAATGAACCACCCTCTCAAAACAAAACCTCCATGCTTGACAAGGGGAAAACAGCCGAGACCTCACAAAAAAAGACCATGCCTCTCAAAAAATGTTACCAATGCCAAGGTTATGGTCACTTTGCCAAAGAATGCCCAACCAAGAGAGCCCTTAGTAGCTTTGAAGTGGTTCATTGGGGTGATGATGAGATCCTTGTGTGTGATGAGGAAAGGGAGGGAACGGACCATGAAGAGGATGATGTGGTTCTGCCGGATGCGGGTCTTAGCTTGGTTACTTGGAGAGTGATGCATACCCAACCCCAACCCTTGGAAATGGACCAAAGACAACAAATTTTCAGGTCTAGGTGCTGAAGGAAATGTAGCTTCATATACATACTAACATACTCATATATGTCGAAATTAATTTGTCATAAAATTAATTGTGGATTTTATGCATGCAAACAATATAATAAAATAGAGAAGAGATCATATCCTTACATTGAAATTTCGGTTCAAATGGGCACAAAAGAAATCTCCTTTTCTTTTGTTCTTGAGCTTTCCTTTAATGGAAGAACAAGATCCAAGTGTAGGATCTCTCCTTAGGAATAATACCCAAAGCTAACTCTTAATCTAATTAATATTATTTGAGCTAGTATAATATTAATCTTGTGAAAAATTGAACCAAAAATGTTTGGTATTAGGCTCTCAAAACCGGTTGAGAGAAGAGGAGAGGAAGAGGAATTATTTTGTCTCCCTAAAATAATTTTATGATAAGAATGAATAATAATTTTTCACCCACTACTCCATATAGTGAATGATAAAAATAATAAGTAAAAGAACCCTTGTTCTTTTCTATGTAGAACCAGGTAGGGTGAAGGGAGATGGCCAATGCATGGTCTTTGTGCTCTTACACAAAAGACACTAGGTGTGCATGCCTAAATTAGAGAAATAATGATGAATTCCACTAATCTAAATTAACACAATATGTTAATTATGCCCAATATTTCGGTCCATATTGTAATATGGATTCCATATTATTTTTGTCAAATGTCAATATGTCACATGTCATATGTAACATAAATTGTTTATGTATTTTTAACATATTAAAAATCAACGTATTAATAAAAAATACGTCATATACAAAATAGACTTAGTAATTCATAATTACTTGTACCAAAATATTTTACCCTTTATAAATCGCATTTATAATAATTCATTCAAATCCAATCGTTTCTTTAAACAATAATTTCATCCGAGTAATGATACAATTCGATTACTCAGACCGTATCTCATTTAATCACATTTCAATTTGATACGTAAATTTTACTTCCAAAATCGTCCGTCAATTTTTCAAGTAATTTAATTAACTCGTAACATTATACGATTAATTAAATGATCAATTAAGAGTGTTTCCCTATAGGTATGACCTAGGGGGTCAACTGATCACCACCGTCACACGACAGTAATGTCAAACTCTAGTCAGCCAATCATTACCGATATATGTTGACCAGTTGACAGTAAAAATACTTCCCAATTGTATTCTTTAAAATGAGATTTAATAATGATATTTAAATCATATGATCGCACTATTGTTGAGGACACATTTCCCAACAATCTCTCGACAAGTGTGCGTCACCAATTCTCTTGTCCTATTAGTATCTCCCACTCAATGCAAGGTGTCTTTCAGGTCGTACTTGCAAGTGATCATATCGAGAGTGGTTTCCTCGATCTGGAGAATAACTGATTGACCGGACTTATCTATCATAGATACTTTCCGAGCGTGGCCACGCATTTCCAGTTCATTACTCCTCGAGTGGCCCTGAGATATTGTTATAACCCTGACTAGGGGTGGACAATTCCTATCGCACTCATTCCCTTCGACTAGCCACATCCATCATAACCCAAAATATGCCCATTTGACCCCATTTACGAAGGTCGTAGTAACACAAATCAAAGTTAATCAAATCGTGCCATCTTAGGCGAATAGTCTTTAGTCAAAAGAATCGACTCATTTGAATACTATAGTAGCTCTCGCCACGACCAGGCTATATAAATTTGCCAGAACTCTATAAGCGGTCATAAGGCCCGACAAAATGTTCCTAACAGTCTGCCTATGTGATCGACTAGTCATCTCACATGACTCTATGGCACTTGAACTTGCCATCAATCGCCTCACACTCTAGTCACTTCGAGACGTCACCTCATACAAGTGACTATGGGCAAATACTATGTTAATCCGTGTTCACTTTAACGGGGTTCAATTGTCTCTACAACCCGTTTGGATGTAACAATGTATAAATTAAAGATAAAAGACAAATGTGATTATGAACATGAACAAAAACAACACTTTTATTTCATTTCAAAATCTAACAAAACCTTGGTACACGTTTAAGTCCCATGGACGTAACATGTCCATCATGTTTAGCCTGCGATAAAGGCTTGGTGAGCGGATCGGCTATGTTGTCATCCGTCCCAACCTTACAAATCGCAATTTCCTTTCTTTCAATGAAATCTCTTATTACATGATACTTTCTAAGTACATGTCTAGATCTATTACTAGACTTTGGCTCCTTAGCTTGGAAGATCGTCCCACTATTATCACAATAGAGAGTAATGGGATCATTGGCGGTAGGTACTACTTTTAGACCTTCCGTGAATTGCTCGATCCACACAGACTTCCTTGGCGCCTTCCGATCTTTGCTATGTACTCACCTCCGTTGTAGAATCCATGATTCTGACTTCCTTGAAGCTTCTCCACTTACGGCACCACCATTGAGCATGAACACGAAACCGACTTGTGATTTCAAGTCATCTCTATCTGTTTGAAAACTTGAGTCCGTGTATCCCTTAACACGCAACTCAGTGTCTCCTCCAAACACAAGGATGGAATCCTTAGTTCTTCTCAAGTACTTAAGGATGTTCTTGACTGCAATCCAGTGACTCTCACCTGGATTTCCTTGATATCTACTCGTCATGCTCAAGGCATACGAGACATCAGGACGTGTGCATATCATGGCATACATGATTGATCCAACAGCAGAAGCATAAGGGATCAACTTCATGCGTTCAACATCATGGGTCTCGGAGGGAGATTGAGTCTTGCTCAATATCGTCCCGGTTACCATAGGTACCAAACCCCTTTTGGATTTGTCCATGCTGAACCGTCGAAGAATCTTATCGACATAAGACTCTTGACTTAGTGCCAATATCCTCTTGGATCTATCTCTATAGATCCGGATACCTAATATGTGTTGTGCCTCTCCTAAATCCTTCATTTGGAAGTGGTTACCTAACCACTTCTTTAGTAAGACAACATTGGAATATCATTTCCAATGAGTAGTATGTCATCGACATACAAGATTAGGAACACAACATTGCTCCCACTGAATTTCATGTATAAACATGGTTCCTCAACACTTCGAGTGAAACCATTTTCCTTTATCACATGATCGAATCGATGATTCCAACTTCTAGATGCTTGCTTAAGACCATAAATGGATCTCTTAAGCTTCCACACTTTGTTAGGATTTTTAGAATCAACAAAACCTTCGGGTTGTATCATGTACACCTCCTCTTCTAAATGCCCATTTAGAAAAGCGGTTTTGACATCCATTTGCCATATTTCATAATCATGAAATGCGGCGATCGCTAACAAAATCCGTATGGATCTTAGCATGGCTACGGGGCAAATGTCTCATCATAATGGAGACCTTGGACTTGGGTAAATCCTTTTGCCACTAGCCTAGCTTTGTAGACATCATCATGTCCTTCTATGCCATTCTTGACTTTGAATATCCATTTGCATTGAAGGGGTCTTGCCCCTTTAGGCAAATCTACCAAGTCCCAAACTTGGTTTTCATGCATAGAATCCATTTCGGATTTCATGGCTTCAAGCCATAAGGAGGAATTTGGACTAGAGATTGCGGCCTTGTAGGTGGCGGGCTCGTCACTTTCCATAAGTAACACATCGAGTGTTCCATCTTCCTCGATAAGTCCCACATATCGATCTGGATGGCGAATTACTCGGCCCGTCCTTCTTAGTGGAGGAGGTACAACCGCGTTAGACGACGAAGGAACATCTTCTTGCGTCTCTATCTCGGTTTGTGGCTCTTGAACTTCATCAAGTTCAAAATTTCTCCCACTCTGTCTCTTAGAAATAAATTCTCTTTCTAAGAAGACAGCCTCGCAAGACACAAACACTTTATGATCTTGAGGTTTGTAGAAGTAATATCCTCGAGAGGTCGAGGGGTAACCTACAAAGATGCATTTTTCGGATCTTGGGGCAAGCTTGTTGTCGTTCTTAGTTTTGACGTAAGCATCACATCCCCAAATCTTCATATAGGATATATTGGGAATTTTTCCCGTCCACATCTCATATGGAGTCTTTTCGGTGGTCTTAGTGGGACTATTATTCAAAGATCGAATTGCGGTTTGAATCGCAAATCCCCAAAACGAGTTCGGTAACTCGGTTTGACTCATCATGGAGCGAACCATATCAAGTAGGGTTCGATTCCTCCTTTCGACAACACCATTGAGTTGTGGCGTTCCGGGTGGATTAAGTTGTGATATAATACCACAACCTTTCAAGTGTGAATCAAATTCAAGGCTAAGGTATTCACCACCACGATCGGATCGTAGTGCCTTAATCCTTTTGTTCAATTGGTTCTCTACTTCGTTTTGAAATTCCTTGAATTTCTCAAACGCTTCACTCTTGTGTTTTATTAAATAGATATACCCATATCTACTCAAGTCATCGGTGAAGGTTATAAAGTAGTCATAATTACCACGAGCGGTGATACTCATTGGTCCGCATACATCGGTGTGTATGAGTCCTAATAGTTCACTAGCTCGTGTCCCTTTACCACTAAAAGGATTACGAGTCATTTTGCCAAGTAGGCAATATTCGCATGTACCAAATGATTGATAATCAAATGGTGTAATCACATTAGTTGAAATTAATCTTTTGATGCGATTCTCGTTTATGTGACCTAATCGACAATGCCAAATGAACGCTTCACTTGGGTCACTTGATTTGAGTTTCTTTGATTGAATGTTATAAATATCATTTGTTATATTTGAGGTCTCTAAAATGTATATGCCATTAATGGAAGAAGCTTGGCCAATAACCAAATCATTCCTAGAAATAGTACAACGATTGTTCTTAATGACAAAACAAAAACCGTCCATGTCTAGCATGGCGATTGAAATAATGTTTTTAGAGAGCGTAGGTACATAAAAACAATTATGCAAATACAACTCAAATCCATTTGGCAAAGCTAAAACATAGGTTCCCTTGGATTCGGCCGCTACCCGAGCTCCATTTCCAAGGCGTAGATCCACATCTCCCTTGCTAAGCCTCTCCACATCTCTTAAACCCTGTAAATGATTACAAAGGTGAGAACCACAACCGGTATCTAGTACCCATGTCGTGGTGGAAGTATAATTTATATCAATAACATAAATTTCTTTGGGAATTGTACCTTTTGGAGTAATGAGTCCTTCCCTTATATTTCGCAAATACACGGGACAATTCCTAAGCCAATGTCCCATGCCATAGCAATAATGGCACTCATCATTAACTTGCTTGAAGTTTTTGATTTTCTTTCCTTTCTTCTTGAACCTCTTGCCCTTTGACGCAAGAACTTGATTGCTAGAGCTCCCACTAGCTTTGGCATCTTTATCTTCCAGAGACAAAGACCCTATAGATCGTATGAGGTAGTCTTCCAGAGACGGACTCACACGAGGTCTAGTAGTAGTGGGTGGTTTAGAAGAAGTGATGAAGTTAAGGTTTCCATCCGAACCTATCCCAAAATGAAGTTCTCTAGTTGTATCGAAATTGTTGTTGGAGCAAACGTCGTCAAGAACATTGTGATATGACTCAATAGTTATCGGTGCGGTAGCATTTGATGGATTCATTGTAAAGAACTACAAATATGGAGGAAAAGGAAATATTAACATTTGTCTTTTTAAATCATACTTGCAAATTTAACAAGATATGAACATTTATATAGTGACCTCTACCCAACTATAATAAATGATTCCAAGACCCAAATTCATATCGACTTAGGCACGGTGGGGCCGATACATCCTTTATCAATATAACTCGGTGGATTAACGTTTAATCGATTCTACTTTTAGAACTCTTGGTCGATAATATTACATTAACAATTATCTTTAGCCCAAAACACATCGACAAGGGCACGGTGGGGCCGATACATCCCTTATCAAATACTTTTGTTGAGTTCAATCCAAATTTCGAATAAATGTGTCCATGATCCAAACCCACATTAACTTGGGCACGGTGTGGCCGATACATCCCTTATCAACATGAATTCGGTGGATTAACATTCATCACCCACTTCCCCTACGTAACAAGGTTTGTACCCCGGTGGGGCCGAGCGCACTCCCTCGCGAAATAGGTTTTCATGGTTTCTACTATTTGGTAAGGCTATGTCTCAATTAATTGTTTTAGCGAGAGGTCATGTCAATTTATTATCTATCACGTTTTAAGTGAACTAAAGCGGTGAACTACGATAATTCGAATTGACACGGTCGATAAACTCGATAAAATGACAATGCATGTTTAGTTATAGCGATTTAGCAATGCATGTGACATAAAATAAAACGCAAGCATAAAGATAAATAAATCCTAGTATGGCCTTTCCTAAAATAGAAAAACTATTTAACTATTACATATTCGGAAACCAACTCCATTGGTCCCTTGAACTTCGGTTGTGGCACGCATCTCGAGGTAACACCGTCTTTATGTATCGCCATTGTTGAAGAAATCCGTCTTTGGGAACTCCGGAATGAATAAAATTACATAATAAATTACATAATTTCCTATTATACATTTGTAACTAAAATAAAATAAATCTATTAAATTACAAAACGGTGATACGAGATCACAATAAAATTACAACCGAATCGATATTCCCATACATTTCGGGAAATACCAATTAAAATCTAAGGCCATACTAAGTAAAATTACATAATTCAAAAATTACATAAATTAAAATTATGACAATCATAAAGAAAATGCAGCATTATAATATGTATGAACATGCTCACTTTTATGCTAAATCGCCTTTTAATTAGCCAATATCGTATATTACTCGGTTTTTACGGATTTGCGTGATTTCAACATTTTATAATCACAAAAATACATAAACTCATATTTATGCATAAGTTAATTACCCTAACCTCTTAGGACTCAAAATATAGTCTTCACTAATAATTTGACCATAATTAACACATAATTTATAAAATTGTTCATAAATGGACTAAAAATTACAAAAATAAGCTATTAAACTTCAAATAAATCACAAAATTTCAAATAAATTCAAAATTTGAAATTTAAACTCATGAACATTCTGGAAAATTTCCATGACACTCATAATGTTCAAAAACTTAGGTTAAAAATTTCGAAATTTTTCCGGAAAAACAATGTTGCGGTTTATCGATTTTAATAAAATAATCATAAAAACATGGAAAAATATTTTCATTAACTTTTTAATTTTAGATCTGAAAAATATAATAAAATGCAACATTAGACGTTTTTCCTAAGTCATAGATTATGTTTTATTAATTTTCCACTAATAATGTCACTATTTATGCTATTTTTCTTCAAAAATTCATAAATCATGCAAAAAGACTTCTTTATAGCCAATTATTTTACACACATCTTGTAAAATTGCATGTGACAAGATATTAATTTTCTATGACCAGATTCGAAATTTAACTCATATTAACCTATTTTTCACTTAAATCCGAATTTAATAATGAAAAAATCATTTTTCGAGCATATCAAGTCCAAAAATTATGAAAATTTACAGGTTATCTCAAAATAATATATGTGACAACATATCCAAAAATCAACTTAAAATTCGAAGTATAGCTAATTTTAGACCAAAAATGACATTTTTACTCATAAAATCACATTTAAATGCCATTATTGTAAATTATGAACAATAAAAATCCGAAAAATTAACCAAAATATCCTAAAACATTTTAGGACCAGAAATATTAACATGCATGGATTAATTTCGTGATATCTCATAATAACACAAATTTTACAAGTTTTATTTGTTATTCTTATAACTCGGAAAAACTTTTAACCGATTTGCATGCAAACAACCGTGGCTCTGATACCGATTGAAGGAAATGTAGATTCATATACATACTAACATACTCATATATGTCGAAATTAATTTGTCATAAAATTAAATGTGGATTTTATGCATGCAAACAATATAATAAAATAGAGAAGAGATCATATCCTTACATTGAAATTTCGGTTCAAATGGGCACAAAAGAAATCTCCTTTTCTTTTGTTCTTGAGCTTTCCTTTAATGGAAGAACAAGATCCAAGTGTAGGATCTCTCCTTAGGAATAATACCCAAAGCTAACTCTTAATCTAATTAATATTATTTGAGCTAGTATAATATTAATCTTGTGAAAAATTGAACCAAAAATGTTTGGTATTAGGCTCTCAAAACCGGTTGAGAGAAGAGGAGAGGAAGAGGAATTATTTTGTCTCCCTAAAATAATTTTATGATAAGAATGAATAATAATTTTTCACCCACTACTCCATATAGTGAATGATAAAAATAATAAGTAAAAGAACCCTTGTTCTTTTCTATGTAGAACCGGGTAGGGTGAAGGGAGATGGCCAATGCATGGTCTTTGTGCTCTTACACAAAAGACACTAGGTGTGCATGCCTAAATTAGAGAAATAATGATGAATTCCACTAATCTAAATTAACACAATATGTTAATTATGCCCAATATTTCGGTCCATATTGTAATATGGATTCCATATTATTTTTGTCAAATGTCAATATGTCACATGTCATATGTAACATAAATTGTTTATGTATTTTTAACATATTAAAAATCAACGTATTAATAAAAAATACGTCATATACAAAATCGACTTAGTAATTCATAATTACTTGTACCAAAATATTTTACCCTTTATAAATCGCATTTATAATAATTCATTCAAATCCAATCGTTTCTTTAAACAATAATTTCATCCGAGTAATGATACAATTCGATTACTCAGACCGTATCTCATTTAATCACATTTCAATTTGATACGTAAATTTTACTTCCAAAATCGTCCGTCAATTTTTCAAGTAATTTAATTAACTCGTAACATTATACGATTAATTAAATGATCAATTAAGAGTGTTGCCCTATAGGTATGACCTAGGGGTCAATCGATCACCACCGTCACACACACAGTAATGTCAAACTCTAGTCACCAATCATTACCGATATATGTTTTGAGTTGACAAAGTAAAAATACTTCCCAATTGTATTCTTTAAAATGAGATTTAATAATGATATTTAAATCATATGATCGCACTATTGTTGAGGACACATTTCCCAACAGGTGCACCATTAAAGGAAGGGTTTGTAATCTTATCATTGATGGAGGGAGTTGTACCAATGTTGCCTCTAGTACTCTCATTGACAAACTATCATTACCTACACAAGACCATCCTAGTCCTTATAAGCTAAGGTGGCTCAACAAAGGGGCTGAAGTGAGGGTTGATAAGCAATGCTTGGTTCCTTTTTCCATTGGCAAAAACTATGTAGATGAAGCTCTTTGTGATGTTCTTCCAATGGATGCTTGTCACTTGCTACTTGGGAGACCGTGGGAGTTTGATAGGGACTCGGTTCATCATGGTAAAGACAACACCTACACCTTCAAATTTGGCTCAAGAAAGGTCATCCTAGCACCTTTACCACCTGTTCTCAAGCATATTCCAACACCCTCCATGCTTGAACCATCTAAGGAAGTGTTGCTAATCAATGGGGCAGAAATGTTGCAAGAGTTATAGGAGGATAGGGATGTGTATGTGCTTATAGCCAAGGAAGTGGTGGGAGAGCAAGAGAAGGGGCTGCCTAGTGAGGTCCAACGCCTACTCAAAACCTATGGTGATGTGTTTCCAAATGAGCTCCCTAGTGGCTTGCCTCCTCTTAGAGGAATTGAACACCAAATTGATTTCATTCCGGGAGCTACTCTACCCAACAAGGCAGCCTATAGAAGTGATCCTAAAGCTAGCCAAGAATTGCAACAACAAATTGGAGAGCTTATGAGCAAGGGTTTTGTGAGGGAGAGCCTTAGCCCTTGTGCCGTTCCAGCCTTGCTTGTGCCCAAGAAAGATGGGTCATGGAGGATGTGCACCGATAGTAGAGCCATCAACAACATAACAATCAAGTATAGGTTTCCTATACCAAGGCTTGATGACATCCTAGATGAGCTAAGTGGAGCCAAACTGTTTTCAAAGATTGATTTAAGGCAAGGTTATCATCAAGTAAGAATCAAAGAAGGAGATGAGTGGAAAACCGCATTCAAGACAAAGCATGGGTTGTATGAATGGCTTGTCATGCCATTTGGTCTTTCCAATGCACCAAGCACTTTCATGAGGCTTATGAATGAAGTGCTTAGGCCTCACTTGGGCAGCTTTGTTGTTGTATACTTTGATGACATCTTGGTGTATAGTCCTAAAAAAGAAGAGCACCTCAATCATTTGCAAATATTGTTTGACACTCTTAGGGAACACAAGTTGTATGGGAAGCTTGAGAAGTGTTCTTTTATGCAAAGTGATACGATATTGATTGATGAGGAAGTTAACTTAGACCTGGAGCAGCTAAATGAAACAGTCCCGAGGACTGTTCAGATCCATCAGCTATTTGGTGCCAAGTCCGAATCAGCCAAAGGAGTCGTGTGTTTACTTGGGCTCCAAGTATAGTCTTACCTTGGACGCCAAGCAACAAAGACCGAGTATGGAGAAGCAAGGAAACGTGCATAGGCAAGCACAAAGTCGGTTGCCATATCTTTCCTTATTTAAGTTTTCCTAATTAGTAGTCTATTCGGTTTTAGGAAAGTTTCCAATTTTCTTAAAATCTGGTTTAGTTAATTATTTCCTAGTTGTTATTTCCTTTAATTATTTTCCCTAAAAGTATTAGGATTATAATAAGGCAAATTAGCCATAGCATATGTCGAGTAAGATTAGGGAAGTCGATTGTTTCCTTAAGTCCTCTAGGAGTCGGTCTAGCTTAGTATAAATAGGGAGCTATTGTATCCTTATTTCACATCCAAGAATTATCAATAAACTTGCAAAGTTTTCGTTTACATTGTGTAAGCATAGGTTCGACGAGTTTCGTTCCGAATTTCGTTATTGTTTGACGCGTTTTCGAACATTAACACGAGTTATAATCAATAGGTCTTGATTATAATTCACCATTGGTTGAGCTATAGGTCTAGCTCAAGCAAATATCCTTTTATTTTCTTGTTTCGTTTATATCAAAAAAAACACATAAAAATTACTAAGTTCTCGTTCGAATCGACAGTTCAATAAACCGTTCAAATCTTATAAATCCGACAATCGAGGACAGTCTCAAACTGCTTTGTCGAGTTTGGTTAATTCATTTGCAACTCTAACGAATCTTATTCTTTTGAGTAATTTTCGTATCATTTGGCATCGAGCAGATTTGTTGATCCAAGACGGTGATCATGGATTTTAATGATCCAAATTTTCTTCAAAATCTCCAAGAGGCTTTAAAGAACATCAACTTTACCCCAGGACAACGTATGCAACCACGGAGAGAACCGGTCAAGTACATGGATGAGTTCAAAATCAATGAACTTCCGGAGTTTGTTGGTGGCACGGATCCCGAGGAATATTTTGAATGGGAAAGACAGATGGAGAGGATGTTCGACTTCAAGGACATTGATGATGAGAAGCGTTGCAAATATGCAATCTTGAAGCTACGCAAGAATGCATCTTTATGGTATGAAAGTTTGAAGGCTGCTAGGGCACGTGAAGGGAAGGAAAAGCTAGCTTCATGGGAGTCTTTAAAACGTAAGCTACGAAAGAGGTTTGTTCCCAAAACTCATAAGATTGATTTATATCGTAAATTGGCTGAATTAATGCAAGGGAGCTTGAGTATTGCCGATTATATTGCTGAATTTGAAAGAATAACCCTTATGAGTGAGGTAGAGGAGATTGAGGAACAAAAGATGGCTCGTTTCTTTCGAGGGTTAAACCTTAATATTGCTCATGCGGTCGAGATGCACCCTTATTCTTCTTTCGATATGTTATGTGATCTTTGTATCAAGGCGGAAGGGCAAAATAAGACTAAACGTGCTTATGTGAGTAACTCATCGAAAGTTAATCCTTGGAGTAAACCTGATTTGTCTAAGAATATGGGAGCTAGTTCGAGTTCTAGTTCGAAACCCTCTGTTCAAAGAAACACCGATCGCTCAAACAGTCCCTAAGACTGTTCAGACGCCTAAGGAAAAGAGTTTGGCTACTGTTCGTTGTTTTAAGTGTCAAGGTTTTGGACACTTTCAGAATGCTTGTCCTAACAAACGAAATATCACATTGCGAGAGGCCGTGGATGTTCGTGATGAGTTATTTGAAGAAGACAACGAAGATGGGTTGTTTCTATTGAATGAAGCCGAGGAGGGAGAGGTGGATTTTGAGCCTTATGAACCACCTATGTATGATACTAATCTTGTTCTACGACGTACTTTGCAAGCTAATACAGAGCCTATTACAACGGAGCAACGAGACCAGATTTTTCATACAAAGTGTCAAGTGAAAGACAAGTGGTGTAGTGTGATTATTGACGGAGGAAGTTGCACGAATGTGGCTTCAACGGAGATGGTAGAAAAATTGGCACTCGTTACTATGGTACATCCTAAACCTTATAATTTACATTGGCTTGATGATGGTAGCAAGGTGAAGGTTACAAGGCAGGTACGTGTTGGTTTTACAATGGGTTCTTACAAGGACGAGGTGCTTTGTGACGTTATTCCTATGGATGCTTGTCATATTCTCTTAGGACGTCCTTGGCAATTTGATCGTAATGTTAATCACAATGGAAGAAGTAATGAATATTCTTTATTGGTGAATGGCAAGAAGATAGTGTTGCGTCCTATGTCCCCGGAAGCAATTCGGGCTATGCACGCAAAGAAGGGTAAGAAACCAAGTTTATCTATGTTTGCTAGTGAACGAGAGGTGGAGCAAGCTATTGATGATGGTGAAACAGTATATGCATTGGTCTCAAGTGAGAGTCCTACAAAGACCATCACAACGAGTCATGAAGATGGGATACTTAAAGAACTATTGCACGAGTTTAAGGATGTCTTCCCCGAAGATGTACCACCGGGTTTGCCTCCTATTCGTGGAATTGAGCATCAAATTGATCTCGTACCAGGTGCACCACTTCCTAACAAGGCCGCTTATCGTAGTAATCCCGAGGAGACCAAGGAGTTACAACGTCAAATTGAAGAACTCATGGAGCGTGGCTATGTTCGTGAGAGTATGAGTCCTTGTGCCGTTCCCGCATTGCTTGTACCAAAAAAGGATGGAACGTGGAGGATGTGCATCGATAGTAGAGCGGTAAATAATATCACTATCAAATATCGCTTTCCTATTCCAAGACTTGATGATATGTTAGATGAGCTTCATGGTTCGGTCATATTTTCAAAAATCGATTTGAGAAGTGGTTATCATCAGATTCGAATGCGTGAAGGTGATGAATGGAAGACCGCGTTCAAAACAAAGCATGGTTTATATGAGTGGTTGGTAATGCCATTCGGTCTCACTAATGCCCCAAGTACCTTTATGAGATTAATGAATGAAGTTTTGAAACCATTCTTGGGACATTTTGTTGTCGTCTACTTGGACGATATTCTAATTTATAGTAAGAGTATCCAGGAGCATTTTGAACACTTACGGGGGAGTGTTTGAAACACTTGAAAAACAGACTATATGGTAAGGCCGAGAAGTGTACATTCTTGGTAGATAACGTGGTGTTCTTGGGTTATGTTGTCTCGAAAGATGGAGTATCGGTTGATCAAACAAAGATAGAGGCTATTCGTTCTTGGCCAAGTCCTAAACACGAATCGAGGTTAGATCTTTTCATGGACTTGCTTCCTTCTATCGACGTTTTATTCGTGATTTTAGTACCGTTACTAGTCCCATTACGGAGTGTATGAAGAAAGGCACATTCCATTGGAGCGAGGCTGCCCAAGGGGCGTTTGAAACAATTAAAAGGAAGCTATGTGAAGCTCCCGTGTTAGCATTACCCGACTTCTCACAACCTTTCGAAGTCGAATGCGATGCTAGTGGTGTAGGAATTGGAGCTGTTCTTATTCAAAATAAGCGACCCATTGCTTATTTCTCGGAGAAGTTAGGAGGAGCTCGACTTAATTATTCAACCTATGACAAGGAATTTTATGCTATTGTTAGGGCTCTTAATCATTGGAGTCATTATCTTCGTCCTAGTCATTTTATTTTACACTCGGATCATGAATCATTAAAACATATACATGGGCAACAAAAGTTGAATCCGAGGCATGCTAAGTGGGTTGAATTCCTACAATCATTTTATTTTTCATCGAAGTATAAGGATGGTAAGAGTAACGTTGTGGCAGATGCTCTTTCACGCCGTTATTCATTATTATCTACACTTGAAGTTCGTTTGCTAGGTTTTGAGACCTTAAAAGATTACTATATTGAAGATATTGATTTTGGAAAGATTTACAAGGAATGTCAAGATGGTTCATTCAAAGAATTCGTGATTCAAGACGGATTCCTCTTCAAAGGTAATCTTCTTTGTGTACCTAAGCATTCGGTTCGTGAATTGTTGGTGCGTGAAGCACATGGAGGTGGGTTAGCTGGTCATTTTGGTGTGCAAAAGACATTGGATGTATTGAAGGAACATTTTCATTGGCCAAAGATGCAAGGAGATGTATACAACATTGTGAGCAAGTGTGTGACTTGTCATCTTATGAAAAGCAAGTTCAAGCCCGGAGAATACACCCCATTGCCGATTCCAATTAGACCATGGGAAGATGTGTCGATGGATTTCATTGTTGCTTTGCCTCGCACTCAACGAGGTAAGGATGCTATCATGGTGGTAGTTGATCGTTTCTCAAAGATGGCGCATTTTGTGGCTTGTAACAAGACGGATGATGCAAGTAATGTGGCTGATTTGTATTACAAGGAGATCGTTCGTCTACATGGAATACCAAAGACAATAGTTTCTGATCGTGATTCGAAATTTTTGAGTTACTTTTGGAACACGTTATGGAGGAAGGTTGGAACAAAGCTCTTGTTTAGTACTTCACACCATCCTCAAACAGATGGGCAAACTGAAGTTACTAATCGTATTCTTGGAACTATTTTGCGAGGATTGGTAAGCAAGACTCAAAAGGATTGGGATTTAAAATTATCACATGCCGAGTTCGCTTACAATCGTTCTCCCACGTTTGCAACAACTCACTCTCCATTTGAAGTTGTTTATGGTTTAAATCCTTACTTACCGTTAGACTTGATACCGTTACCTAAAGATGAATTGGTGCATAAGGATGCGGAGTCAAAGTTGAAGTCTATGATCAAGCTACATGAACAGGTAAGAGAACGGATCAAAACCGTTAATGAGGCTTACAAGAAGAAATCAAACAAACATAGGAAGCCGAGGCTTTTCAATCCAGGAGATTTGGTATGGTTACATTTGAGGAAAGAAAGGTTCCCTAGCAAGAGGAAGAACAAATTAATGCCAAGGGCCGAGGGACCTTACAAGGTGATTGAGAAAGTGAATGATAATGCATACAAAATCGAACTTCCAGGAGACTATGGAGTACATGCTACATTTAATGTCGGGGATCTATCTCCATACCTTGATGATGATGGGATTTCAGAATTGAGGACAATTCCTTTCAAAGGGGGAGGGGATGATACGATATTGATTGATGAGGAAGTTAACTTAGACCTGGAGCAGCTAAATGAAACAGTCCCGAGGACTGTTCAGATCCATCAGCTATTTGGTGCCAAGTCCGAATCAGCCAAAGGAGTCGTGTGTTTACTTGGGCTCCAAGTATAGTCTTACCTTGGACGCCAAGCAACAAAGACCGAGTATGGAGAAGCAAGGAAACGTGCATAGGCAAGCACAAAGTCGGTTGCCATATCTTTCCTTATTTAAGTTTTCCTAATTAGTAGTCTATTCGGTTTTAGGCAAGTTTCCAATTTTCTTAAAATCTGGTTTAGTTAATTATTTCCTAGTTGTTATTTCCTTTAATTATTTTCCCTAAAAGTATTAGGATTATAATAAGGCAAATTAGCCATAGCATATGTCGAGTAAGATTAGGGAAGTCGATTGTTTCCTTAAGTCCTCTAGGAGTCGGTCTAGCTTAGTATAAATAGGGAGCTATTGTATCCTTATTTCACATCCAAGAATTATCAATAAACTTGCAAAGTTTTCGTTTACATTGTGTAAGCATAGGTTCGACGAGTTTCGTTCCGAATTTCGTTATTGTTTGACGCGTTTTCGAACATTAACACGAGTTATAATCAATAGGTCTTGATTATAATTCACCATTGGTTGAGCTATAGGTCTAGCTCAAGCAAATATCCTTTTATTTTCTTGTTTCGTTTATATCACAAAAAACACATAAAAATTACTAAGTTCTCGTTCTGAATCAGACAGTTCAATAAACCGTTCAAATCTTATAAATCCGACAATCAGACAGTCTCTAGCACTGTCCAGTTTGGTTAATTCCGCTGCAACTCTAACGAATCTTATTCTTTTGAGTAATTTTCGTATCACAAAGTGAAGTCCAATTCTTGGGTTTCATCATTTCTGACCGTGGCATATTAGTTGATCAAGAGAAGGTTAAAGCAATCAAGTCATGGCCTATTCCTAGGAATATCACGGATGTGAGGAGCTTTCATGGGTTAGCATCATTCTATAGGAGGTTTATCAAGGATTTTAGCACTCTCATGGCTCCTATAACCGAATGTATGAAGAAGGGGGAGTTCAAATGGGGAGATAAAGCTGAAACTTCCTTCAACACCATCAAGGAAAAGCTATGTGAGTCTCCTATTCTTGCTTTACCGAATTTTGATAAGTTGTTTGAAGTTGAGTGTGATGCTAGTGGCATTGGCATTGGGGCTGTCCTTGTTCAAGAGCACAAGCCAATTGCTTACTTTAGTGAGAAATTGAGTGGTGCCAAGCTAAATTACTCAACTTATGACAAAGAGTTCTATGCCATTGTGAGAGCCTTAACTCATTGGAGTCATTACCTCAAGCCAAGGCCCTTTGTTCTTCATTCGGATCATGAGGCTCTTAAGTACATCAACGGGCAGCATAAGCTCAACCATAGACATGCCAAATGGGTTGAGTTCTTACAATCATTCAACTTTGCAAGCAAGTACATAGAAGGGAAGGATAACGTGGTTGCGGATGCTCTATCAAGAAGGTTCATTATGTTGAGTTACATGGAACAAAGAGTGCTTGGATTTGAGCACATGAAAGAGTTTTACCAAGAGGATCCAGATTTCAAGGAGGAGTGGGGGTCATTGCAAAATGGACGAGCTAAAGGGGGTCATTACTTGGTCCAAGAGGGGTTCTTGTTTCGTGGAAACCGTTTGTGTGTGCCAAGGAGTCCCTATAGAAGCTTGTTGGTAAGAGAGGCACACTCCAATGGTCTTGCCGAGCACTTTGGCATTCAAAAGACCTATGACATACTCCAAGAGCATTTCTATTGGCCTAAGATGCTTGGGGATGTCCAAGATGTTATCAAGAGGTGTGCTCCATGTCAACAATCCAAGTCCTACTTCAAAACAGGCCCCTATACTCCTTTACCCGTCCCAAACCAGCCATGGGAGGACATTAGCATGGATTTCATAGTTGCTTTGCCAAGAACTCAAAGAGGTAAGGACTCCATCATGGTTATTGTGGATAGGTTTAGCAAGATGGCTCACTTCATTGCTTGTAAGAAAACGGAGGATGCATCTAGTGTGGCTGATTTATACTTCAAAGAGGTGGTTAAGCTCCATGGAGTTCCCAAGTCTATTGTCTCGGATAGGGATTCAAAGTTCATGAGCCATTTTTGGAGGTCCTTGTGGAAGCTACTCAAGACTAGGCTCTTATTTAGCACCTCCCATCACCCCCAAACTGATGGACAAACGGAGGTGACTAACAAGACTCTAGGGAGGATCCTAAGGTGTACGGTTTCTAAGTCATTGAAGGATTGGGATCTCAAACTAGCTCAAGCCGAGTTTGCCTTCAATAGGGCTCCTTCTACAAGCACGGGCAAGTCTCCATTTGAAGTTGTTTATGGCGCCAACCCCCTCATGCCCACTGATTTGGCACCCATCCAAAGGAAAAAGATTGATTTCGATGCTAAGAAAAGAGTTGAGCAAATGCTACAAATCCATGCTCAAGTTAAGAAGCAAATTGATAAAACAAATGAAGCATACAAAGCAAGGGCCAAGGGTCCTAAGCAAGCCACAAACTTTGAAGTAGGGGATCTTGTTTGGATTAACCTAAGAAAAGAAAGATTTCCAGCCAAAAGGAAGAACAAGCTCATGCCAAGAGCGGATGGTCCATTCGAAGTCCTTGAAAAGATTGGGTCCAATGCCTACAAGATTAACTTGCACGGAGATTATGAGGTCCATGGTACATTCAATGCTGGGGATTTAAGTCCTTATTATGAAGAGATTGAAGATGATAATGGCCAGGATTTGAGGACAAATCCTTTTCAAGAAGGGGAGATTGAAGAGAATTCAGCCGAGCATTCCTCTTTTGAACCCGGTTTTGGACCTTGCACAAGATTGAGGTCTAACATGAATTCCGTCTAAGAAGTCGTGCCTTTTTCCAGCATGGGACTATTCCTTGGTGAGTTTAGGACGTTTTTGTGTAGGAACTTGTATCCCAAAGCTTTTCCTATCATAGAGTTTGCCAAGCTTTAAAAACCGTGCGCAATCAGGACCATGGCTGGAGCAAGCTTAGTTTTTTGTGCATTATGTCGCTATCAACATTCCTCTTTTGATCAAACATAGCTCAAGGGCCCTTAGGAGAGTATTTGCAGCATTGCCAAAGTCTTCCAAGTGAGTCCAAGTGTGCATAAACAAGACTTGAGCTAGTAAACAAGGGATTGTTGTACTATTAGTTTACTTTCTATCTTTTATGCTTTATGTCCTTTTCTTTTCTGAATTCTTGTAAGGCATGGGCTGCCGTGTTTTGTGGCTATTAGCAGCTCTTTTTGTGGCCTTAGGATGCTATCTTAGATGAAGGGAGGGGATTGTCTTGCTTGTCCTATAAAAGCAAACACAACCCTTAGACAAAATCAGATTATTTTGAATGAAAAAACCCTAAGAAGCAACCTGCTTTCTTTCTTCTTTATCTTTGCTTTGTGCTTGATAAAACTCCCTTGCTTAGTGCTAGGAGGTTGGATAAGTCCTTTGCTAAGTGCTTGGACGAGTCCTAGGCTTAATTCATTGCTTTGTGTTCGAATTAAGTCATACCTTGAGTCCTAAACAAGCTGAGTTTTCTTTGTTTGTCATTTGGGAATTTCGTGTCTAATATCACTCCAAATCTGATAGTTTTAGTTCAAAATACATGACGAAAATGAATTTTACTTACAACGGATTGACGAGAACGACGAAAGGAGCGCTATGGAACAAAAATCATTGATAACGGATGACAAACGGAGTGGCAGGATCAATTTAAAATCTGATAAAAATTAAAACAGAACGAAAAGAAGAAAAAGGAAGGGAGAAGAAGAATGATGCGTGAGAAATGAGGGAGCAGCTTGCCTGCCTGCTATTTATTATACGTACGTTTCTTCGTCGTTAAGAAACTTCGATAGTTATTAAAACCGTTTCGAGTTAAATTTAACCGATTTAAGTAAAAGTTTCAGTAATAAAACGGAATCAATAATAAATAAATTTAATGAGTGAAAATAAAATAAACTCAGCTAGTTAACGTAAATAATAAGAAATCGGCTTGAAACGGAATTATTAGCGATTTTTACGAAACTAACGGATATTAATAAAAATTGCTAATTTAGTGAAATAAGCTCAAAATAGCTAATTGGACGGTTTTGTTCCCAAAATCCATCTCGGGTTCACTTAAAACAACTTTCATAAGGACTCGTAAAGAAACGGAAATTATTAAATAAATAAACTCGAACTAATTTCAATAAACTCGAACTAACTTTAAATAAACTTATTAATGATTATTAAAATTAACGTATCGAATTATGATGAAATTAATTAATTAGCTAAGCATAAATATATAAATCGTTAAATGATGTAATTAAATTCAAAATAGCAATTAAAAGAATTTTATCCAACTTAATAAAATACGGGGTGTTACACTTTGGGATACAAGTTCCTACACAAAAACGTCCTAAACTCACCAAGGAATAGTCCCATGCTGGAAAAAGGCATGACTTCTTAGACGGAATTCATGTTAGACCTCAATCTTGTACAAGGTCCAAAACCGGGTTCAAAAGAGGAATGCTCGGCTGAATTCTCTTCAATCTCCCCTTCTTGAAAAGGATTTGTCCTCAAATCCTGGCCATTATCATCTTCAATCTCTTCATAATAAGGACTTAAATCCCCAACATTGAATGTGCCATGGACCTCATAATCTCCGGGCAAGTTAATCTTGTAGGCATTGGACCCAATCTTTTCAAGGACTTCGAATGGACCATCCGCTCTTGGCATGAGCTTGTTCTTCCTTTTGGCTGGAAATATTTCTTTTCTTAGGTTAATCCAAACAAGATCCCCTACTTCAAAGTTTGTGGCTTGCTTAGGACCCTTGGCCCTTGCTTTGTATGCTTCATTTGTTTTCTCAATTTGCTTCTTAACTTGAGCATGGATTTGTAGCATTTGCTCAACTCTTTTCTTAGCATCGAAATCAATCATTTTCCTTTGGATGGGTGCCAAATCAGTGGGCATGAGGGGATTGGCGCCATAAACAACTTCAAATGGAGACTTGCCCGTGCTTGTAGAAGGAGCCCTATTGAAGGCAAACTCGGCTTGAGCTAGTTTGAGATCCCAATCCTTCAATGACTTAGAAACCGTGCACCTTAGGATCCTCCCTAGAGTCTTGTTAGTCACCTCCGTTTGTCCATCAGTTTGGGGGTGATGGGAGGTGCTAAATAAGAGCCTAGTCTTGAGAAGCTTCCACAAGGACCTCCAAAAATGGCTCATGAACTTTGAATCCCTATCCGAGACAATAGACTTGGGAACTCCATGGAGCTTAACCACCTCTTTGAAGTATAAATCAGCCACACTAGATGCATCCTCCGTTTTCTTACAAGCAATGAAGTGAGCCATCTTGCTAAACCTATCCACAATAACCATGATGGAGTCCTTGCCTCTTTGAGTTAGCTCGTCCATTTTGCAATGACCCCCACTCCTCCTTGAAATCTGGATCCTCTTGGTAAAACTCTTTCATGTGCTCAAATCCAAGCACTCTTTGTTCCATGTAACTCAACATAATGAACCTTCTTGATAGAGCATCCGCAACCACGTTATCCTTCCCTTCTATGTACTTGCTTGCAAAGTTGAATGATTGTAAGAACTCAACCCATTTGGCATGTCTATGGTTGAGCTTATGCTGCCCATTGATGTACTTAAGAGCCTCATGATCCGAATGAAGAACAAAGGGTCTTAGCTTGAGGTAATGGCTCCAATGAGTTAAGGCTCTTACAATGGCATAGAACTCTTTGTCATAAGTTGAGTAATTTAGCTTGGCACCACTCAATTTCTCGCTAAAGTAAGCAATTGGCTTGTGCTCTTGAACAAGGACAGCCCCAATGCCAATGCCACTAGCATCACACTCAACTTCAAACAACTTATCAAAATTCGGTAAAGCAAGAATAGGAGACTCACATAGCTTTTCCTTGATGGTGTTGAAGGAAGTTTCAGCTTTATCTCCCCATTTGAACTCCCCCTTCTTCATACATTCAATTATAGGAGCCATGAGAGTGCTAAAATCCTTGATAAACCTCCTATAGAATGATGCTAACCCATGAAAGCTCCTCACATCCGTGATATTCCTAGGAATAGGCCATGACTTGATTGCTTTAACCTTCTCTTGATCAACTAAGATGCCACGGTCAGTGGAGTGTAATGTCCAAGGGTTTAGACAAAAACAACAATCAAACCAGCAGAAATAAAACAAGTTCTCAGGAATGCAATAAACTTGTGCTAATTAATAAAATTATGAATTGACCTTCTAAAATCATGAAACTTGGCAGTAAATTACTTTGATATAAGAACTACTTCTGAGCAAAAGACCAGGATTTTTAGAGGACTCAAGGTATTTTTAAGACTCAGCTGAACGATCGACAGACACCGGGGATGTAATTGAGACAGTTCTGAGACAAAGCTTGAAAGGAGGGAACTTGGATATAATTATCAACTGGAAAACCCACAGAATACTCACAGGGAATTAAGCTAATAATTTGGGGTGTTAGAGTTAAGAAATTCCACAGATTAACACAGGAAAATCTCAACTGAAACAAACAGCAAAGCCAAACTATCCACAGTCTCAGCACAGGAAAGTTTATGCTCTACTAACAGGTACTTAATCAATAACCACAGTCTAAGCACAGGTTATTATCAAGCCTGACTCTAATCTACAGACTAAGCACAAGATTAAGAGGTTTAAATTTGAGAGAAATCTCAGGTTTCATTCATCAATCATTTGTGTTACAACGATCGAGCTAAGGTCCTTATATAGGCCTTTTTAGGTTACAATCTTGAAAGAAAAACTACATCCAAGGGTCAGGATCTCTCCTCACATGCTGGTAAGAGTCCAAGTACAATATTACAACGGTTTAAAAGTTCTTAATTGTGAACTGGAATGAAAACAAAAGAGAAATGCGGTGTGAGTGACATGTTGTGGTCCTTTCTTCGCATTCTTTGGCTTTCTGTTGAATGTAGGCACTTGAGGACGAAATGATTGAGTCCTTGGCATTAAAATTGGCTCTAGGTTGTATCTGGTTTATGGGAAGACAAGCCAAAGGTTCCTTGCATGCTTTTTCCTCATGGTTTAGCCAGAAATGGAAAGATTGCTTTTTGTTGTTTGTCAAAATCTTTGCAGATTCTGTTCAGTTTAGTTTTCTATGACTCGCATTGTGATTCTTCCTTGGACCCCTAGGACTTTTCTGAGCTTAGTTTAATGGCCAACCAGCTGGCCATGGTGGCAGCTGGTGGTTGGGCTTGTACTCGTACCTATTAGCCACTAAACCTAGCCCACTCTGGTTGCTTCCTGAAGTGGTTGTGGTCTTTGTTTTGGCCTGCTTGCATTTGTGGAGTGTCTGGTCGTAGCTCCTGCTGCAACCTCCCTGGTTGAAGAGGGCTTGTCCTCAAGCCCGGTGACTCCTCCCCTCAAAGCATCCTCATAATATGGACTTAGGTCACCTACATTGAAAGTGCCATGCACCTCATACTCTCCTGGTAGATCCACCTTGTAGGCATTTGGACCAATCCTCTCAATAATTTCAAAGGGGCCATCAGCTCTTGGCATTAACTTGTTCTTTCTTCTTGATGGAAACCTCTCTTTTCTTAAGTGAACCCAGACTAAATCCCCTGGAACAAATTCTTTCTTTTTCGAGGTACCTGGGTCTGTTTTTCTGTACTTCTCATTGGTCTTCTCAATCTCTCTTTTCACAGTTTCATGGAGTTTCAACAGCTTACATTCTGCCTGGCCTTAGCATCATGATTCATCTCATTTCTTGGTACAGATGATAAGTCTATAGGCATTAGGGGGTTAATTCCATAGACAACCTCAAAAGGACTATGACCGATGTGAGTTGATGGTGATCTGTTGAAGGCAAATTCTCTGCTTTGCTAACTTGATGTCCCAATCTTTTAGACTCTTGCTTACAATACATCTCAGAATCCTACCCAAGGTTTTGTTGGTGACCTCAGTTTGGCCATCTGTTTGGGGGTGGTGAGATGTCTTGAACAAATGATTTGGTCTTGAGTAGCTTCCATAGAGTTTTCCAAAAGTAACTCATGAACTTTTATCCCTATCTCGATACAATTGTCTTTGGAATCCCATGAAGCCTTACAATTTCCTTCAAGTATAGCTCAGCAACACTAGCAACATCCTCTGTCTTCTTGCAAGCTATGAAATGGGCCATTTTACTGAACCTATCAACAACAACCATGACTGAATCCTTTCCTCTCTGTGTCCTTGGCAATGCAACAATAAAGTCCATGCTCACATCCTCCCATGGCTTACTTGGTACTGGTAATGGGATATATGGACCAGTTTGGAAGGAACTCTTAGCCATTTGACATCTTGAACATCTCCCGAGAACATTTTGGACATCCCCCATCATTTTTGGCCAATAGAATTGTTCTTGTAGTATGTCCAATGTCTTTTGAACACCAAAATGTCCTCCTAAGCCTCCTGAATGGACTTCCCTGATTAGGAGGTCCCTGTAGGAACCCCTTGGAACACAGAGCTTGTTCCCTTGGAATAGAAACCCATCTTGCAGCAAGTATTTGTTCCCTGGAACCCTATGCCCTTCAAACTGTGTGATCCACTCCTCGGAGAAGTCAGGGTCTTCCTTGTACATCTCTTTCATGAACTCAAAACCAAGGACCCCTGGTTCCCATAGTTGTGATGTAAGGAGTGCCTCCTTGATAGTGCATCGCCACTACGTTTTGTTTCCCTTCTTTATACTTGCTGGAAAAGGTGAATGATTGCAAGTACTCCACCCATTTAGCATGCCTGTGACTCAACTTGTGCTGGCCATTGATATATTTCAATGCTTCATGATCAGAGTGCAACACAAATGGCTTTGGTTTCAAATAGTGACTCCAATGCATGATCGCCCGATAATTGCATAAAATTCTTTGTCATAGGTAGAATACTTTAACTTAGCTCCATTCAACTTCTCACTGAAGTAAGCTACGGGTTTCGAGCTTGGATCAGGACTGCACCAATGCCTACCCCACTGGCATCACACTCTACTTCAAAGAGTTGATCAAAGTCTGGCAACTTCAAAATAGGGGTCTCACACATCAATTTCTTAATCCTCTCAAAGGATCTGAGCACTCTCGGTCCAATGGAACTCCCCTTTCTTCATACACTCGTAATTGGAGCAACAAATGAATGAAGTTCTTGATAAATCTCCTATAAAATGAGGCCAATCCATGGAACCCTCTCACCTCAGTGATTGTTTTGGGAGTTGGCCAGGATTGAATGGCTGCAACTTTGTCCGATCAACGTAATCCCTCTCCCAGAGACAATGTACCCAAGGAATGCCACTTCTTCAACCATAAAAGTGCATTTTTCCAGTTTACCAAATAGCTTTTGTTCCTTGAGAATCCTGAACACAACTTCAAGATGTTTTGGTGTTCTCTTTCACTTCTTCGCTATAAACCAAGATATCATCAAAGTAGACCACCGCAAATTTGCCTAAACATGGCCTTAACACCTCGGTCATCAGTCTCATAAAGGTGCTTGGTGCATTGGAAAGACCAAATGGCATCACAAGCCATTCATACAGTCCATGTTTAGTTTTGAAAGCAGTCTTCCACTCATCTCCTTCTCTTATCCTGACTTGATGGTACCCTTTGTCTCGAGATCAATTTTAGAAAATATCATGGCACCACTAAGCTCATCTAACATGTCATCCAACCTTGGTATTGGGAACCTGTACTTGACAGTGATGTTGTTAATGGCCCTTTGTCAAGTACACATCCTCCATGTTCCATCTTTCTTTGGAACAAGTAGAGCAGGGACTGCACAAGGACCGAGAGATTCCCGACAAATCCTTTGCTCATAAGTTCCTCAATTTGGCTTTGCAATTCTTTGGTAGCAGCTGGATCACTTCTATAAGCTGGCCTATTAGGAAGCACCGAGCCGGAACAAGGTCTATGTGATGCTCAATGCCTCTCAATGGTGGCAACCCACTAGGCAACTCTCTTGGAAACACCTCCTTATACCTCTGAATTAATGGCCTAACTTCAGCAGGTATTTCAGGGCTCCCTTCTTTGCTCACTTCTTTGGATAGTAACATCCAGATAGGCTGCTCCTGCTTCATCTCTTTGATCATGGTCTGCTTGAGAAAGAAATAGCACACCATTGCTCTCTTCGGCATCTTTGGGGCTTCCATAGTTTTTTTCGATTGGGTGGCAATGGGGTCGGGTGACCTTCTTGCCTTCATGCTTGAAACTATAGATGTTATCCTTCCCATGGTGGGTGGTATTCCTGTCATACTCCCATGGTCTTCCTAAGAGTAGATGGCAGGCATCCATTGGGACAATATCACACAAGACCTCATCTTTATACACCTTCCCAATAGAAAATGGAACCAAGCATTGCTTGTCCACCCTTACTTCTGCTCCCTTGTTCAACCATCTCAACTTGTAGGGGTTTGGGTGCTCTTGAGTTGTCAGGTTGAGTTTACTAACCATGGCATTTGATGCCACATTCGTACAACTTCCCCATCTATGATCAGTTACAAACCCTCCCCCGGACTGTGCATCTGGTTCTGAATATCGGGATCTTTGATCAGCGTCCAGAGGTGAGTGTTGGGAATGCATGACCCTCCACAAGACTAAGCTGTGACTGTATCGGGGGCCACAAGCGCATCTTGTTCGGTTCTCCTTCGTCTCCACTTCCTCCATTATCAGGGTCTCATCTTCCTCATACTGAACCAAGCCTTCTCTCTCCCACTGTTCTACTTCCATTCTTTGTCAAGGTTCTCTTAGAAGGACAGTCCTTCCTAAAATGGCCATACCCTTGGCATTGGAAGCATTTAATTTTCCCATCAGTCATAGATGTGTTGGTTCTAGGATTCACATGGCTCTTCCCCTTGTCTGGTGTTGGTTGGGTTGCAATTTTTGGAGTTTCTCCAATCCTAACCCTTGAGAAAAAGGTTTGAAAGTGGGTCAGTAAGGGGTTTGGAAGCAGTGACTTTGGCTTTTCCCATCTTTTCAATCCTCAATGCCAGGTTGACTGCCTCATCAAAGGACCAAACTTGTTGCATTTCGACTCTTATAGCAATCTTAGGATCTAAACCCTCAACAAACCTAGCAATTTTTCTGTTCGGGCTTTTCGGTGATCTCACATTGCGGGGTGAGTTGCTCAAAGCTCCTAAGATAAGACTCACAGATTGTTGGTCTTGCCTCACTGGTTAACTTAATAAACATATCCTGGGTGTAATCTTTAGCTATAAACTTATCCTTCAATTTCTTTTTAAGCTTTAGCCAAGATTTAATGGGTTCCTTGCCCTCTCTCATTCTCTGGCCTTTCAGGTTTTCATACCAAAGTGAGGCATAACCTTTGAATTTAAGGATAGAAACTTTGAAAGCTTTCCTGTCAGTATATCCTTTAAATTCAAAGACTCTCTCAACAGTTCTAATCCAGTCTAACAAATCTTCAGGGTTTAAACTACCATGGAAATCAGGAATTTCTACCTTTATATCTTTGTCTCTTTCCATGTAGATGCCCTCTGCCATAGATTCATCGATTCGATATGTCTTCTCCATGTTCCTGGTGGTATGGTTGTCCTCTTCTGCTCCAAAGCCAAAGCCTTTACCCCCCCTCTGCCTCTCGTAGGGTGGCCTGTTAGGAACTCCTTCGCAAGAGTGTTGACAATATTCACCAGTTCATTGATTCTTCCCGCTATCCGATCCACCCCGGTTTCAATACCAGTAAATCTCTCTTCACTCATGGGTTATTTTTGTAGTTTTGTTGTAGTTAGGGTAAAAATGAACTCACTTTCCTTCCCAAGACTAACACAAGATAGAATCGTGTTAAAACCTTGCTCTGATATACCAATTTGGAGTGTAATGTCCAAGGGTTTAGACAAAAACAACAATCAAACCAATGAGAAATAAAACAAGTTCTCGGGAATGCAATAAACTTGTGCTAATTAATAAAATTATGAATTGACCTTCTAAAATCATGAAACTTGGCAGTAAATTACTTTGATATAAGAACTACTTCTGAGCAAAAGACCAGGATTTTTAGAGGACTCAAGGTATTTTTAAGACTCATTTGAACTGATCGACAGACACCAGGATCAGTAATGGTGAGACAGTTCGAGACAAAGCTTGAAAGGAGGGAACTTGGATATAATTATCAACTGGAAAACCCACAGAATACTCACAGGGAATTAAGCTAATAATTTGGGGTGTTAGAGTTAAGAAATTCCACAGATTAACACGGGAAAATCTCAATGAAACAAACAAAGCAAAGCCAAACTATCCACAGTCTCAAAGACAGAAAGTTTATGCTCTACTAACAGTACTTAATCAATAACCACAGTCTAAGCACAGGTTATTATCAAGCCCGACTCTAATCTACAGACTAAGCACAAGATTAAGAGGTTTAAATTTGAGAGAAATCTCAGGTTTCATTCATCAATCACCGTGTGTATTTGTGATCTGAGCTAAGGTCCTTATATAGGCCTTTTTAGGTTACAATCTTGAAAGAAAAACTACATCCAAGGGTCAGGATCTCTCCTCACATGCTGGTAAGAGTCCAAGTACAATATTACAACGGTTTAAAAGTTCTTAATTGTGAACTGGAATGAAAACAAAAGAGAAATGCGGTGTGTGACATGTTGTGGTCCTTTCTTGCATTGCATTGCTGGCTTTTCTGTTGAATGTAGGCACTTGAGGACGAAATGATTGAGTCCTTGGCATTAAAATTGGCTCTAGGTTGTATCTGGTTTATGGGAAGACAAGCCAAAGGTTCCTTGCATGCTTTTTCCTCATGGTTTAGCCAGAAATGGAAAGATTGCTTTTTGTTGTTTGTCAAAATCTTTGCGATTCTGTTCAGTTTAGTTTTCTATGACTCGCATTGTGATTCTTCCTTGGACCCCTAGGACTTTTCTGAGCTTAGTTTAATGGCCAACCAGCTGGCCATGGTGGCAGCTGGTGGTTGGGCTTGTACTCGTACCTATTAGCCACTAAACCTAGCCCACTCTGGTTGCTTCCTGAAGTGGTTGTGGTGCTGTTTTGGCCTGCTTGCATTTGTGGAGTGTCCTGGTCAGTAGCTCCTGCTGCAGTCAGAAATGATGAAACCCAAGAATTGGACTTCACTTTGCATAAAAGAACACTTCTCAAGCTTCCCATACAACTTGTGTTCCCTAAGAGTGTCAAACAATATTTGCAAATGATTGAGGTGCTCTTCTTTGTTAGGACTATACACCAAGATGTCATCAAAGTATACAACAACAAAGCTGCCCAAGTGAGGCCTAAGCACTTCATTCATAAGCCTCATGAAAGTGCTTGGTGCATTGGAAAGACCAAATGGCATGACAAGCCATTCATACAACCCATGCTTTGTCTTGAATGCGGTTTTCCACTCATCTCCTTCTTTGATTCTTACTTGATGATAACCTTGCCTTAAATCAATCTTTGAAAACAGTTTGGCTCCACATAGCTCATCTAGGATGTCATCAAGCCTTGGTATAGGAAACCTATACTTGATTGTTATGTTGTCGATGGCTCTACTATCGGTGCACATCCTCCATGACCCATCTTTCTTGGGCACAAGCAAGGCTGGAACGGCACAAGGGCTAAGGCTCTCCCTCACAAAACCCTTGCTCATAAGCTCTCCAATTTGTTGTTGCAATTCTTGGCTAGCTTTAGGATCACTTCTATAGGCTGCCTTGTTGGGTAGAGTAGCTCCCGGAATGAAATCAATTTGGTGTTCAATTCCTCTAAGAGGAGGCAAGCCATTAGGGAGCTCATTTGGAAACACATCACCATAGGTTTTGAGTAGGCGTTGGACCTCACTAGGCAGCCCCTTCTCTTGCTCTCCCACCACTTCCTTGGCTATAAGCACATACACATCCCTATCCTCCTTTAACTCTTGCAACATTTCTGCCCCATTGATTAGCAACACTTCCTTAGATGGTTCAAGCATGGAGGGTGTTGGAATATGCTTGAGAACAGGTGGTAAAGGTGCTAGGATGACCTTTCTTGAGCCAAATTTGAAGGTGTAGGTGTTGTCTTTACCATGATGAACCGAGTCCCTATCAAACTCCCACGGTCTCCCAAGTAGCAAGTGACAAGCATCCATTGGAAGAACATCACAAAGAGCTTCATCTACATAGTTTTTGCCAATGGAAAAAGGAACCAAGCATTGCTTATCAACCCTTACTTCAGCCCCTTTGTTGAGCCACCTTAGCTTATAAGGACTAGGATGGTCTTGTGTCGGTAATGATAGTTTGTCAATGAGAGTACTAGAGGCAACATTGGTACAACTCCCTCCATCAATGATAAGATTACAAACCCTTCCTTTAATGGTGCACCTAGACCTGAAAATTTGTTGTCTTTGGTCCATTTCCAAGGGTTGGGGTTGGGTATGCATCACTCTCCAAGTAACCAAGCTAAGACCCGCATCCGGCATAACCACATCATCCTCTTCATGGTCCGTTCCCTCCCTTTCCTCATCACACACAAGGATCTCATCATCTCCCCAATGAACCACTTCAAAGCTACTAAGGGCTCTCTTGGTTGGGCATTCTTTGGCAAAGTGACCATAACCTTGGCATTGGTAACATTTTTTGAGAGGCATGGTCTTTTTTGTGAGGTTTCGGCTGCTTTTCCCTTGTCAAGTATGGTGGTTTTGTTTTGAGAGGGTGGTTCATTAATTTTGAAACTGGTTGGGGGTTTAAAGGTGGCTGTTTTGGTGGTTGGTTTGGTGATTGTAGCCTTCCCTTTACCCATTTTCTCAACCCTTAAAGCCAAATTAACGGCTTCATCAAAGGACCATACTTGTTGCATTCTAACCCTATGAGCAATCTTGGTATCTAAACCTTCAACAAATCTAGCAATTTTCTGTTCGGGCTTCTCATTGAGTTCACATTGCAAAGTAAGTTGTTCAAAGTCTCTAAGATATGACTCAAGTGGTTGTTGGTCTTGTTTAAGTTGTGTGAGCTTAATGAAAATGTCTTGAGTGTACTCTTTAGGTATAAACTTCTCATTAAGCTTCTTTTTCAGTTTTAACCAAGACTTAATAGGTTCCTTACCATCCCTTCTTCTCTGATTTTTTAAGTTCTCATACCAAAGGGAGGTATAGCCTTTGAGTTTCAAGATTGCAACTTTAAAAGCTTTGCTATCGGAATAACCTTTAAACTCAAAGACTCTTTCAATGGTCCTAAACCAATCTAACAAATCCTCGGGGTTTAAACTACCATGAAAATCAGGAATCTCTACCTTTAAGTCTTTGTTGGGCTCTCCATGAAAGGCCTCGGCCATGGATTCCTCCGAATCAGAAAGCTCCTCTTCCTCACGGCCACCATGAGCTCGTCCTCTCCCCATGAAGCCACGGCCTCTACCCCTGCCTCTAGGTGGTTGTCCTCCTCTTGGTTGTGGTGTTGGAATATTAGCCATGATAACATTGAGAGATTCTAGCAACAAATCACATTTTTCAGAAAGTTGAGTAACTTGTGTTTCAATTCCAGCAATCCTTTCTTCACTCATGGTTGTTTTTTGTGTTTTTAATGTGGTTAGGGTATAATGAACTCACAAAGAAAGGATTTTGTTGTTAACCAAAGCTCTGATAACCAATTTGAACTAAAACTATCAGATTTGGGAGTGATTTTGACACGAAATGCTCAAATGACAAACAAAGAAACCGAGCTTGTTTAGGACTCAAGGTATGACTTAATTCGAACACAAAGCAATGAATTAAGCCTAGGACTCGTCCAAGCACTTAGCAAAGGACTTATCCAACCTCCTAGCACTAAGCAAGGGAGTTTTATCAAGCACAAAGCAAAGATAAAGAAGAAAGAAAGCAGGTTGCTTCTTAGGGTTTTTTCATTCAAAATAATCTGATTTTGTCTAAGGGTTGTGTTTGCTTTTATAGGACAAGCAAGACAATCCCCTCCCTTCATCTAAGATAGCATCCTAAGGCCACAAAAAGAGCTGCTAATAGCCACAAAACACGGCAGCCCATGCCTTACAAGAATTCAGAAAAGAAAAGGACATAATGCATAAAAGATAGAAAGTAAACTAATAGTACAACAATCCCTTGTTTACTAGCTCAAGTCTTGTTTATGCACACTTGGACTCACTTGGAAGACTTTGGCAATGCTGCAAATACTCTCCTAAGGGCCCTTGAGCTATGTTTGATCAAAAGAGGAATGTTGATAGCGACATAATGCACAAAAAACTAAGCATGCTGCAGCCATGGTCCTTGTTGCACACGGTTTTTTTAGCTTGGCAAACTCTTGATAGGAAAAGCTTTGGGATACAAGTTCCTACACAAAAACGTCCTAAACTCACCAAGGAATAGTCCCATGCTGGAAAAAGGCACGACTTCTTAGACGGAATTCATGTTAGACCTCAATCTTGTGCAAGGTGCAAAACCGGGTTCAAAAGAGGAATGCTCGGCTGAATTCTCTTCACCAAACCCTTGACATTTGAAACAACGAACCTTGGCCAGGTCTTTCTCCTTGCTACTCGCCTCTGGTTTGTCACGAATGAGCGGTTTGGGTGTGGGGGTAGGCGTGACTACTGTAGACACGGAACCACCAGACCTAGCTCCCTCGGGTTTAGACCACGCATTATTTTTCGGGGTGAAACTTGTGCTAGAACGACTCACTTTGTTCTGTCTTTCAACCTTCAAACATAATTGACATAGCATATCAAACGAATCATAACTCTGTAAATCCACCGTGAAAGCGATGTTCTTGTTCAGTCCCCTACAAAACCTAGCCATTTTTTGTTCCTCTAATTCATCCATTTCACTCATCAAAGAGAGTTTTTCAAATTCAGCAATGTAATCGACAATTGACAAACTCCCTTGGCTCAATTCAGCAATTTTTCTATAAAGATCGATTTTATGGCTTTTCGGAACATACCTCTTTCTGAGTTTTCGTTTTAGGGCATCCCAAGATTTCAGTTTCTCCTTGCCATCCCTTGCTCGTTTGGCCTTAAGATTCTCAAACCACAACGACGCATTCTTCACCAATTTCAGAATAGCGAACTTGCAACGCTTCTCGTCAGGAACATCCTTGAACTCGAACATCCTCTCTATGTTCCGTTCCCATTCAAGGTACACCTCTGGGTCTGTATTACCATCGAATTCTGGTAACTCCTTGATCTTAAATTCATCCACAGGCCTTGCACTCTCAAAATGCCTAGCATTACCAAAATTGCGAGTCCCTAAGTCAGGGTTTGCACGAAACAATTCACGCAACTGCTGCAATAGATTGGCGTCGTCTCCCATCGTCCTTGCTCTGATTACCACAAATGATATAAAAAGCGGAAGCAATTAACGAATTAAATGTGACGATTTAAGACTCGAATTTCAGCAACTAACAAAAGCAGAATAGCGAAAACAAAGGGGTTTGTTTTTGTGATTTTATGACGCAAATAACAGCAGCAATACTAAGGAAACAACGGGTGAACAGTAACGAAGGAGTTCGGAGCCCGAACAACAATCGCGAAAGACTTGAAGTACGTTCTCAAATCTAGGGTTTGGTGATCAAACAACGAGTCACAAAGACTAATAAACAAGGACAAATGGTTTAAACAACGAGTCACAAGGACTAAAGAACAAGGACAAATGGTTCACACAAAGAGTCATATGGACTAATGAACAAGAACAAATGGTTCGCACAACGAGTCACAAGGATTAATGAACAAGGACAAATGGTTCACACAAAGAGTCATATGGACTAGTGAACAAGGACAAATGGTTCACACAACGAGTCAGAATAACAAGGATAAATGGTTCACACAACGAGTCACAATAACTAATAAACAAAGACAAATAGTTTAAACAACGAGTAATAAGGACTAAAGAACAAGGACAAATGGTTCACACAAAGAGTCATATGGACTAATGAACAAGAACAAATGGTTCACACAACGAGTCACAAGGACTAATGAACAAGGACAAATGGTTCACACAACGAGTCACAAGGACTAATGAACAAGGACAAATAGTTTACACAACAGTCACAAGGACTAATGAACAAGGACAAATGGTTCACACAACGAGTCACAAGGACTAATGAACAAGGAAAAATGGTTCACACAAAAAGTCACAATAACAAGGACAAATGGTTTACACAACGAGTCATAAAGACTAATAAACAAGGACAAATGGTTTAAACAACGAGTCACAAGGACTAAAGAACAAGGACAAATGGTTCACAAAACGAGTCACAAGGACTAATGAACAGGGACAAATAGTTTACACAACAGTCACAAGGACGTATGAACAAGGGCAAATGGTTCACACAACGAGTCACAAGGACTAATGAACAAGGAAAAATGGTTCACACAACAAGTCACAATAACAAGGACAAATGGTTTACACAACGAGTCACAAAGACTAATAAAGAAGGACAAATGGTTGACACAAAGAGTCATATGGACTAATGAACAAGAACAAATGGTTCACACAATGAGTCACAAGGATTATTGAACAAGGACAAATGGTTCACACAACGAGTCACAAGGACTAATTAACAAGGAAAAATGGTTCACACAAAAAGTCACAATAACAAGGATAAATGGTTCACACAACGAGTCACAAGGACTAATAAACAAAGACAAATGGTCTAAACAACGAGTAATAAGGACTAAAGAACAAGGACAAATGGTTCACACAAAGAGTCATATGGACTAATGAACAAGAACAAATGGTTCACACAACAGTCACAAAGACTAATGAACAAGGACAAATGGTTCACACAACGAGACACAAGGACTAATAAACAAGGACAAATGGTTTAAACAACGAGTCACAAGGACTAAAGAACAAGTACAAATGGTTCACACAACGAGTCACAAGGACTAATGAACAAGGACAAATAGTTTACACAACGAGTCACGAGGATTAATGAACAAGGACAAATGTTTTAAACAACGAGTCACAAGGACTAAAGAACAAGTACAAATGGTTCACACAATGAGTCACAAGGACTAATGAACAAGGACAAATAGTTTACACAACGAGTCACAAGGATTAATGAACAAGGACAAATGGTTCACACAGTGGACTAGTCACAAGGACTAATGAAAAAGGAAAAATGGTTCACACAACAAGTCACAATAACAAGAACAAATGGTTTTCACATCAAGTCACAAGGACTAGTAAACAAGGAAAAATGGTTTAAACAACGAGTCACAAGGACTAAAGAACAAGGACAAATGGTTCACAGAACGAGTCATATGGACTAATAAACAAGGACAAACGGTTCACACAATGAGTCACAAGGACTAATGAACAAGGATAAATGCTTCACACAACGAGTCACAAGGTCTAAAGAACAAGGACAAATGATTTACATAATGAGTCCTTGTTACAAATGGTTTAAACAACGAGTCACAAGGACGAATGAACAAGGACAAATGGTTTACACAACAGTCACAAGGACTAATGAACAAGGACAAATGGTTCACACAACGAGTCACAAGGACTAATGAACAAGGAAAAATGGCTCACACAACAAGTCACAATAACAAGGACAAATGGTTTACACAACGAGTCACAAAGACTAATAAACAAGGAAAAATGGTTTAAACAACGAGTCACAAGGACTAAAGAACAAGGACAAATGGTTCACACAAAGAGTCATATGGACTAATGAACAAGAACAAATGGTTCGCACAACGAGTCACAAGGATTAATGAACAAGGACAAATGGTTCACACAAAGAGTCATATGGACTAGTGAACAAGAACAAATGGTTCGCACAACGAGTCACAAGGACTAATGAACAAGGACAAATAGTTTACACAACAGTCACAAGGACATATGAACAAGGACAAATGGTTCACACAACGAGTCACAAGGACTAATGAACAAGGAAAAATGGTTCACACAACAAGTCACAATAACAAGGACAAATGATTTACACAAGGAGTCACAAAGACTAATAAAGAAGGACAAATGGTTCACACAAAGAGTCATATGAACTAATGAACAAGAACAAATGGTTCACACAACGAGTCACAAGGATTATTGAACAAGGACAAATGGTTCACACAACGAGTCACAAGGACTAATGAACAAGGACAAATGGTTCACACAACGAGTCAGAAGGACTAATGAACAAGGACAAATGGTTCACACAACAAGTCACAAGGACTAATTAACAAGGAAAAATGGTTCACACAAAAAGTCACAATAACAAGGATAAATGGTTCACACAACGAGTCACAAGGACTAATAAACAAAGACAAATAGTTTAAACAACGAGTAATAAGGACTAAAGAACAAGGACAAATGGTTCACACAAAGAGTCATATGGACTAATGAACAAGAACAAATGGTTCACACAACGAGTCACAAGGACTAATGAACAAGGACAAATGGTTCACACAACGAGTCACAAGGACTAATGAACAAGGACAAATAGTTTACACAACAGTCACAAGGACTAATGAACAAGGACAAATGGTTCACACAACGAGTCACAAGGACTAATGAACAAGGAAAAATGGTTCACACAAAAAGTCAAGAGTTTATCATTTACTCTTCACTTAATTACAATCATTAAACTCCTAATACAATGAACTTAGACAACCAAAAATTAGACTAACATTTTATTGTAAAACTTAATCTGAAATGTGACACTAAAAACGTGAATTGGTCCGTCCTCCTTGGATTGCGTGCCATCCCCATCAGCTCTTAAATTCCACACTTAGCAAATTAACAAGAGAAGGAAAATTGTAGCTTAAAGGCTGAAACTTACGGACCAACATCAGACCCTCCTCTTGAGTGTTCATAACCAACTCGTCCAGCCCATCAACTAACTCCAAGACATTAGCTTGGTCCTTAGCTTGGTTCGCATCACATATGGACTAATGAACAAGAACAAATGGTTCACACAACGAGTCAGAAGGATTAACGAACAAGGACAAATGGTTCACACAACGAGTCACAAGGACTAATGAACAAGGACAAATGGTTCACACGAGTCAGAAGGACTAATGAACAAGGACAAATGGTTCACACAACGAGTCACAAGGACTAATGAACAAGGACAAATAGGTTACACAACAGTCATAAGGACATATGAACAAGGACAAATGGTTCACACAACGAGTCACAAGGACTAATGAACAAGGAAAAATGGTTCATACAACAAGTCACAATAACAAGGACAAATGGTTTACACAAGGAGTCACAAAGACTAATAAAGAAGGACAAATGGTTCACACAAAGAGTCATATGAACTAATGAACAAGAACAAATGGTTCACACAACGAGTCACAAGGATTATTGAAAAAGGACAAATGGTTCACACAACGAGTCACAAGGACTAATGAACAAGGACAAATGGTTCACACAACGAGTCAGAAGGACTAATGAACAAGGACAAATGGTTCACACAACAAGTCACAAGGACTAATTAACAAGGAAAAATGGTTCACACAAAAAGTCACAATAACAAGGATAAATGGTTCACACAACGAGTCACAAGGACTAATAAACAAAGACAAATAGTTTAAACAACGAGTAATAAGGACTAAAGAACAAGGACAAATGGTTCACACAAAGAGTCATATGGACTAATGAACAAGAACAAATGGTTCACACAACGAGTCACAAGGACTAATGAACAAGGACAAATGGTTCACACAACGAGTCACAAGGACTAATGAACAAGGACAAATAGTTTACACAACAGTCACAAGGACTAATGAACAAGGACAAATGGTTCACACAACGAGTCACAAGGACTAATGAACAAGGAAAAATGGTTCACACAAAAAGTCACAATAACAAGGACAAATGGTTTACACAACGAGTCACAAAGACTAATAAAAAAGGACAAATGGTTTAAACGACGAGTCACAAGGACTAAAGAACAAGGACAAATGGTTCACAAAACGAGTCACAAGGACTAATGAACAGGGACAAATAGTTTACACAACAGTCACAAGGACGTATGAACAAGGGCAAATGGTTCACACAACGAGTCACAAGGACTAATGAACAAGGAAAAATGGTTCACACAACAAGTCACAATAACAAGGACAAATGGTTTACACAACGAGTCACAAAAACTAATAAAGAAGGACAAATGGTTGACACAAAGAGTCATATGGACTAATGAACAAGAACAAATGGTTCTCACAACGAGTCACAAGGATTATTGAACAAGGACAAATGGTTCACACAACGAGTCACAAGGACTAATTAACAAGGAAAAATGGTTCACACAAAAAGTGAATAACAAGGATAAATGGTTCACACAACGAGTCACAAGGACTAATAAACAAAGACAAATGGTCTAAACAACGAGTAATAAGGACTAAAGAACAAGGACAAATGGTTCACACAAAGAGTCATATGGACTAATGAACAAGAAAAAATGGTTCACACAACAGTCACAAAGACTAATGAACAAGGACAAATGGTTCACACAACGAGTCACAAGGACTAATAAACAAGGACAAATGGTTTAAACAACGAGTCACAAGGACTAAAGAACAAGTACAAATGGTTCACACAACGAGTCACAAGGACTAATGAACAAGGACAAATAGTTTACACAACAGTCACAAGGACGTATGAACAAGGACAAATGGTTCACACAACGAGTCACAAGGACTAATGAACAAGGAAAAATGGTTCATACAACAAGTCACAATAACAAGGACAAATGGTTTACACAAGGAGTCACAAAGACTAATAAAGAAGGACAAATGGTTCACACAAAGAGTCATATGAACTAATGAACAAGGACAAATGGTTCACACAAAGAGTCATATGGACTAATGAACAAGAACAAATGGTTCACACAACAGTCACAAAGACTAATGAACAAGGATAAATGGTTCACACAACGAGACACAAGGACTAATAAACAAGGACAAATGGTTTAAACAACGAGTCACAAAGACTAAAGAACAAGTACAAATGGTTCACACAACGAGTCACAAAGACTAATGAACATGGACAAATAGTTTACACAACGAGTCACAAGGATTAATGAACAAGTACAAATGGTTCACACCACTAGTCACAAGGACTAATGAACAAGGAAAAATGATTCACACAACAAGTCACAATAACAAGGACAAATGGTTTTCACAACAAGTCACAAGGACTAATAAACAAGGAAAAATGGCTTAAACAACGGGTCACAAGGACTAAAGAACAAGGACAAATGGTTCACACAACGAGTCATAAGGACTAATAAACAAGGACAAACGGTTCACACAATGAGTTACAAGGACTAATTAACAAGGACAAATGGTTCACACAACGAGTCACAAGGTCTAAAGAACAAGGACAAATGATTTACACAATGAGTCCTTGTTACAAATGGTTTAAACAACGAGTCACAAGGACGAATGAACAAGGACAAATGGTTTGCACAACAGTCACAAGGACTAATGAACAAGGACAAATGGTTCACACAACGAGTCACAAGGACTAATGAACAAGGAAAAATAGTTCACACAACAAGTCACAATAACAAGGATAAATGGTTTACACAACGAGTCATATAGACTAATAAACAAGGACAAATGGTTTCAAGAACGAGTCACAAGGACTAAAAAAAAAGGACAAATGGTTCACACAAAGAGTCATATGGACTAATGAATAAGAACAAAGGGTTCGCACAACGAGTCACAAGGATTAATTGAACTAAAACTATCAGATTTGGAGTGATATTAGACACAAAATTCCCAAATGACAAACAAAGAAAACTCAGCTTGTTTAGGACTCAAGGTATGACTTAATTCGAACACAAAGCAATGAATTAAGCCTAGGACTCGTCCAAGCACTTAGCAAAGGACTTATCCAACCTCCTAGCACTAAGCAAGGGAGTTTTATCAAGCACAAAGCAAAGATAAAGAAGAAAGAAAGCAGGTTGCTTCTTAGGGTTTTTTCATTCAAAATAATCTGATTTTGTCTAAGGGTTGTGTTTGCTTTTATAGGACAAGCAAGACAATCCCCTCCCTTCATCTAAGATAGCATCCTAAGGCCACAAAAAGAGCTGCTAATAGCCACAAAACACGGCAGCCCATGCTTTACAAGAATTCAGAAAAGAAAAGGACATAAAGCATAAGAGATAGAAAGTAAACTAATAGTACAACAATCCCTTGTTTACTAGCTCAAGTCTTGTTTATGCACACTTGGACTCACTTGGAAGACTTTGGCAATGCTGCAAATACTCTCCTAAGGGCCCTTGAGCTATGTTTGATCAAAAGAGGAATGTTGATAGCGACATAATGCACAAAAAACTAAGCATGCTCCAGCCATGGTCTTTGTTGCGCACGGTTTTTAAAGCTTGGCAAACTCTTGATAAGAAAAGCTTTGGGATACAAGTTCCTACACAAAAATGTCCTAAACTCACCAAGGAATAGTCCCATGCTGGAAAAAGGCACAACTTCTTAGACGGAATTCATGTTAGACCTCAATCTTGTGCAAGGTCCAAAACCGGGTTCAAAAGAGGAATGCTCGGCTGAATTCTCTTCAATCTCCCCTTCTTGAAAAGGATTTGCCCTCAAATCCTGGCCATTATCATCTTCAATCTCTTCATAATAAGGACTTAAATCCCCAACATTGAATGTGCCATGGACCTCATAATCTCCGGGCAAGTTAATCTTGTAGGCATTGGACCCAATCTTTTCAAGGACTTCGAATGGACCATCCGCTCTTGGCATGAGCTTGTTCTTCCTTTTAGCTGGAAATCTTTCTTTTCTTAGGTTAATCCAAACAAGATCCCCTACTTCAAAGTTTGTGGCTTGCTTAGGACCCTTGGCCCTTGCTTTGTATGCTTCATTTGTTTTCTCAATTTGCTTCTTAACTTGAGCATGGATTTGTAGCATTTGCTCAACTCTTTTCTTAGCATCGAAATCAATATTTTTCCTTTGGATGGGTGCCAAATCAGTGGGCATGAGGGGATTGGCGCCATAAACAACTTCAAATGGAGACTTGCCCGTGCTTGTAGAAGGAGCCCTATTGAAGGCAAACTCGGCTTGAGCTAGTTTGAGATCCCAATCCTTCAATGACTTAGAAACCGTGCACCTTAGGATCCTCCCTAGAGTCTTGTTAGTCATCTCCGTTTGTCCATCAGTTTGGGGGTGATGGGAGGTGCTAAATAAGAGCCTAGTCTTGAGTAGCTTCCACAAGGATCTCCAAAAATGGCTCATGAACTTTGAATCCCTATCCGAGACAATAGACTTGGGAACTCCATGGAGCTTAACCACCTCTTTGAAGTATAAATCAGCCACACTAGATGCATCCTCCGTTTTCTTACAAGCAATGAAGTGAGCCATCTTGCTAAACCTATCCACAATAACCATGATGGAGTCCTTGCCTCTTTGAGTTCTTGGCAAAGCAACTATGAAATCCATGCTAATGTCCTCCCATGGCTGGTTTGGGACGGGTAAAGGAGTATAGGGGCCTGTTTTGAAGTAGGACTTGGATTGTTGACATGGAGCACACCTCTTGATAACATCTTGGACATCCCCAAGCATCTTAGGCCAATAGAAATGCTCTTGGAGTATGTCATAGGTCTTTTGAATGCCAAAGTGCCCGGCAAGACAATTGGAGTGTGCCTCTCTCACCAACAAGCTTCTATAGGGACTCTTTGGCACACACAAACGGTTTCCACGAAACAAGAACCCCTCTTGGACCAAGTAATGACCCCCTTTAGCTCGTCCATTTTGCAATGACCCCCACTCCTCCTTGAAATCTGGATGCTCTTGGTAAAACTCTTTCATGTGCTCAAATCCAAGCACTCTTTGTTCCATGTAACTCAACATAATGAACCTTCTTGATAGAGCATCCGCAACCACGTTATCCTTCCCTTCTATGTACTTGCTTGCAAAGTTGAATGATTGTAAGAACTCAACCCATTTGGCATGTCTATGGTTGAGCTTATGCTGCCCATTGATGTACTTAAGAGCCTCATGGTCCGAATGAAGAACAAAGGGTCTTGGCTTGAGGTAATGGCTCCAATGAGTTAAGGCTCTTACAATGGCATAGAACTCTTTGTCATAAGTTGAGTAATTTAGCTTGGCACCACTCAATTTCTCGCTAAAGTAAGCAATTGGCTTGTGCTCTTGAACAAGGACAGCCCCAATGCCAATGCCACTAGCATCACACTCAACTTCAAACAACTTATCAAAATTCGGTAAAGCAAGAATAGGAGACTCACATAGCTTTTCCTTGATGGTGTTGAAGGAAGTTTCAGCTTTATCTCCCCATTTGAACTCCCCCTTCTTCATACATTCAGTTATAGGAGCCATGAGAGTGCTAAAATCCTTGATAAACCTCCTATAGAATGATGCTAACCCATGAAAGCTCCTCACATCCGTGATATTCCTAGGAATAGGCCATGACTTGATTGCTTTAACCTTCTCTTGATCAACTAATATGCCACGGTCAAAAATGATGAAACCCAAGAATTGGACTTCACTTTGCATAAAAGAACACTTCTCAAGCTTCCCATACAACTTGTGTTCCCTAAGAGTGTCAAACAATATTTGCAAATGATTGAGGTGCTCTTCTTTGTTAGGACTATACACCAAGATGTCATCAAAGTATACAACAACAAAGCTGCCCAAGTGAGGCCTAAGCACTTCATTCATAAGCCTCATGAAAGTGCTTGGTGCATTGGAAAGACCAAATGGCATGACAAGCCATTCATACAACCCATGCTTTGTCTTGAATGCGGTTTTCCACTCATCTCCTTCTTTGATTCTTACTTGATGATAACCTTGCCTTAAATCAATCTTTGAAAACAGTTTGGCTCCACTTAGCTCATCTAGGATGTCATCAAGCCTTGGTATAGGAAACCTATACTTGATTGTTATGTTGTTGATGGCTCTACTATCGGTGCACATCCTCCATGACCCATCTTTCTTGGGCACAAGCAAGGCTGGAACGGCACAAGGGCTAAGGCTCTACCTCACAAAACCCTTGCTCATAAGCTCTCCAATTTGTTGTTGCAATTCTTGGCTAGCTTTAGGATCACTTCTATAGGCTGCCTTGTTGGGTAGAGTAGCTCCCGGAATGAAATCAATTTGGTGTTCAATTCCTCTAAGAGGAGGCAAGCCACTAGGGAGCTCATTTGGAAACACATCACCATAGGTTTTGAGTAGGCGTTGGACCTCACTAGGCAGCCCCTTCTCTTGCTCTCCCACCACTCCCTTGGCTATAAGCACATACACATCCCTATCCTCCTTCAACTCTTGCAACATTTCTGCCCCATTGATTAGCAACACTTCCTTAGATGGTTCAAGCATGGAGGGTGTTGGAATATGCTTGAGAACAGGTTGTAAAGGTGCTAGGATGACCTTTCTTGAGCCAAATTTGAAGGTGTAGGTGTTGTCTTTACCATGATGAACCGAGTCCCTATCAAACTCCCACGGTCTCCCAAGTAGCAAGTGACAAGCATCCATTGGAAGAACATCACAAAGAGCTTCATCTACATAGTTTTTGCCAATGGAAAAAGGAACCAAGCATTGCTTATCAACCCTCACTTCAGCCCCTTTGTTGAGCCACCTTAGCTTATAAGGACTAGGATGGTCTTGTGTAGGCAATGATAGCTTGTCAATGAGAGTACTAGAGGCAACATTGGTACAACTCCCTCCATCAATGATAAGATTACAAACCCTTCCTTTAATGGTGCACCTAGACCTGAAAATTTGTTGTCTTTGGTCCATTTCCAAGGGTTGGGGTTGGGTATGCATCACTCTCCAAGTAACCAAGCTAAGACCCGCATCCGGCATAACCACATCATCCTCTTCATGGTCCGTTCCCTCCCTTTCCTCATCACACACAAGGATCTCATCATCACCCCAATGAACCACTTCAAAGCTACTAAGGGCTCTCTTGGTTGGGCATTCTTTGGCAAAGTGACCATAACCTTGGCATTGGTAACATTTTTTGAGAGGCATGGTCTTTTTTTGTGAGGTTTCGGCTGCTTTTCCCTTGTCAAGTATGGTGGTTTTGTTTTGAGAGGGTGGTTCATTAATTTTGAAACTGGTTGGGGGTTTAAAGGTGGCTGTTTTGGTGGTTGGTTTGGTGGTTGTAGCCTTCCCTTTACCCATTTTCTCAACCCTTAAAGCCAAATTAACGGCTTCATCAAAGGACCATACTTGTTGCATTCTAACCCTATGAGCAATCTTGGTATCTAAACCTTCAACAAATCTAGCAATTTTCTGTTCGGGCTTCTCATTGAGTTCACATTGCAAAGTAAGTTGTTCAAAGTCTCTAAGATATGACTCAAGTGGTTGTTGGTCTTGTTTAAGTTGTGTGAGCTTAATGAAAATGTCTTGAGTGTACTCTTTAGGTATAAACTTCTCATTAAGCTTCTTTTTCAGTTTTAACCAAGACTTAATAGGTTCCTTACCATCCCTTCTTCTCTGATTTTTAAGTTCTCATACCAAAGGGAGGCATAGCCTTTGAGTTTCAAGATTGCAACTTTAAAAGCTTTGCTATCGGAATAACCTTTAAACTCAAAGACTCTTTCAATGGTCCTAAACCAATCTAACAAATACTCGGGGTTTAAACTACCATGAAAATCAGGAATCTCTACCTTTAAGTCTTTGTTGGGCTCTCCATGAAAGGCCTCGGCCATGGATTCCTCCGAATCAGAAAGCTCCTCTTCCTCACGGCCACCATGAGCTCGTCCTCTCCCCATGAAGCCACGGCCTCTACCCCTGCCTCTAGGTGGTTGTCCTCCTCTTGGTTGTGGTGTTGGAATATTAGCCATGATAACATTGAGAGATTCTAGCAACAAATCACATTTTTCAGAAAGTTGAGTAACTTGTGTTTCAATTCCAGCAATCCTTTCTTCACTCATGGTTGTTTTTTGTGTTTTTAATGTGGTTAGGGTATAATGAACTCACAAAGAAAGGATTTTTGATGTTAACCAAAGCTCTGATAACCAATTTGAACTAAAACTATCAGATTTGGAGTGATATTAGACACAGAATTCCCAAATGACAAACAAAGAAAACTCAGCTTGTTTAGGACTCAAGGTATGACTTAATTCGAACACAAAGCAATGAATTAAGCCTAGGACTCGTCCAAGCACTTAGCAAAGGACTTATCCAACCTCCTAGCACTAAGCAAGGGAGTTTTATCAAGCACAAAGCAAAGATAAAGAAGAAAGAAAGCAGGTTGCTTCTTAGGGTTTTTTTCATTCAAAATAATCTGATTTTGTCTAAGGGTTGTGTTTGCTTTTATAGGACAAGCAAGACAATCCCCTCCCTTCATCTAAGATAGCATCCTAAGGCCACAAAAAGAGCTGCTAATAGCCACAAAACACGGCAGCCCATGCCTTACAAGAATTCAGAAAAGAAAAGGACATAAAGCATAAAAGATAGAAAGTAAACTAATAGTACAACAATCCCTTGTTTACTAGCTCAAGTCTTGTTTATGCACACTTGGACTCACTTGGAAAACTTTGGCAATGCTGCAAATACTCTCCTAAGGGCCCTTGAGCTATGTTTGATCAAAAGAGGAATGTTGATAGCGACATAATGCACAAAAAACTAAGCATGCTCCAGCCATGGTCTTTGTTGCGCGCGGTTTTTAAAGCTTGGCAAACTCTTGATAAGAAAAGCTTTGGGATACAAGTTCCTACACAAAAATGTCCTAAACTCACCAAGGAATAGTCCCATGCTGGAAAAAGGCACGACTTCTTAGACGGAATTCATGTTAGACCTCAATCTTGTGCAAGGTCCAAAACCGGGTTCAAAAGAGGAATGCTCGGCTGAATTCTGTTCATTAATGAACAAGGACAAATGGTTCACACAAAGAGTCATATGGACTAGTGAAGAAGAACAAATGGTTCGCACAACGAGTCACAAGGACTAATGAACAAGGACAAATAGTTTACACAACAGTCACAAGGACGTATGAACAAGGACAAATGGTTCACACAACGAGTCACAAGGACTAATAAAGAAGGACAAATGGTTCACACAAAGAGTCATATGGACTAATGAACAAGAACAAATGGTTCACACAACGAGTCACAAGGATTAACGAACAAGGACAAATGGTTCACTCAACGAGTCACAAGGACTAATGAACAAGAACAAATGGTTCACACGAGTCAGAAGGACTAATGAACAAGGACAAATGGTTCACACAACGAGTCAGAAGGACTAAATAACAAGGAAAAATGGTTCACACAAAAAGTCACAATAACAAGGATAAATGGTTCACACAACGAGTCACAAGGACTAATAAACAAAGACAAATGGTCTAAACAACGAGTAATAAGGACTAAAGAACAAGGACAAATAGTTCACACAACGAGTCATATGGACTAATGAACAAGAACAAATGGTTCACACAACGAGTCACAAAGACCAATGAACAAGGACAAATGGTTCACACAACGAGTCACAAGGACTAATAAACAAGGACAAATGGTTTAAACAACGAGTCACAAGGACTAAAGAACAAGTACAAATGGTTCACACAACGAGTCACAAGGACTAATGAACAAGGACAAATAGTTTACACAACAGTCACAAGGACGTATGAACTAGGACAAATGGTTCACACAACGAGTCACAAGGACTAATGAACAAGGAAAAATGGTTCATACAACAAGTCACAATAACAAGGACAAATGGTTCACACAACGAGTCACAAGGATTATTGAACAAGGACAAATGGTTCACACAACGAGTCACAAGGACTAATGAACAAGGACAAATGGTTCACACAACGAGTCAGAAGGACTAATGAACAAGGACAAATGGTTCACACAACAAGTCACAAGGACTAATTAACAAGGAAAAATGGTTCACACAAAAAGTCACAATAACAAGGATAAATGGTTCACACAACGAGTCACAAGGACTAATAAACAAAGATAAATAGTTTAAACAACGAGTCATAAGGACTAAAGAACAAGGACAAATGGTTCACACAAAGGGTCATATGGACTAATGAACAAGGACAAATGGTTCACACAACGAGTCACAAGGACTAATGAACAAGGAAAAATGGTTCACACAAAAAGTCACAATAACAAGGACAAATGGTGTACACAACGAGTCACAAAGACTAATAAACAAGGACAAATGGTTTAAACAACGAGTCACAAGGACTAAAGAACAAGGACAAATGGTTCACAAAACGAGTCACAAGGACTAATGAACAGGGACAAATAGTTTACAACACAGTCACAAGGACGTATGAACAAGGGCAAATGGTTCACACAACGAGTCACAAGGACTAATGAACAAGGAAAAATGGTTCACACAACAACTCACAATAACATGGACAAATGGTTTACACAACGAGTCACAAAGACTAATAAAGAAGGACAAATGGTTCACACAAAGAGTCATATGGACTAATGAACAAGAACAAATGGTTCACACAACGAGTCACAAGGATTATTGAACAAGGAAAAATGGTTCACACAACGAGTCACAAGGACTAATAAACAAAGACAAATGGTCTAAACAACGAGTAATAAGGGCTAAAGAACAAGGACAAATGGTTCAAACAAAGAGTCATATGGACTAATGAACAAGAACAAATGGTTCACACAACGAGTCACAAAGACTAATGAACAAGGACAAATGGTTCACACAACGAGACACAAGGACTAATAAACAAGGACAAATGGTTTAAACAACGAGTCACAAGGACTAAAGAACAAGTACAAATGGTTCACACAACGAGTCACAAGGACTAATGAACAAGGACAAATAGTTTATACAACGAGTGATTAATGAACAAGGACAAATGGTTCACACCACTAGTCACAAGGACTAATGAACAAGGAAAAATGATTCACACAACAAGTCACAATAACAAGGACAAATGGTTTTCACAACAAGTCACAAGGACTAATAAACAAGGAAAAATGGTTTAAACAACGAGTCACAAGGACTAAAGAACAATGACAAATGGTTCACACAACGAGTCATATGGACTAATAAACAAGGACAAAAGGTTCACACAATGAGTCACAAGGACTAATGAACAAGGACAAACGGTTCACACAACGAGTCACAAGGTCTAAAGAACAAGGACAAATGATTTACACAAAGAGTCATATGAACTAATGAACAAGAACAAATGGTTCACACAACGAGTCACAAGGATTATTGAACAAGGACAAATGGTTCACACAACGAGTCACAAGGACTAATGAACAAGGACAAATGGTTCACACAACGAGTCAGAAGGACTAATGAACAAGGACAAATGGTTCACACAACAAGTCACAAGGACTAATTAACAAGGAAAAATGGTTCACACAAAAAGTCACAATAACAAGGATAAATGGTTCACACAACGAGTCACAAGGACTAATAAACAAAGATAAATAGTTTAAACAACGAGTCATAAGGACTAAAGAACAAGGACAAATGGTTCACACAAAGGGTCATATGGACTAATGAACAAGGACAAATGGTTCACACAACGAGTCACAAGGACTAATGAACAAGGACAAATGGTTCACACAACGAGTCACAAGGACTAATGAACAAGGACAAATTGTTGGAATATGTGTCCTCCGACAATAATGCGATCACGACTGTTGATCATGATGATCACATGTTTAAGTCTCATTAAAATGAATACAATTGGGAAGTAATATTGTTACTGTCAACTGGTCAACATATATCGGTAATGATTGGTCGACTAGAGTTTGACATTTTGTCGTGTGACGGTGGTGATCGTTGACCCCTAGGTCATACCTAAAGGGCAATACTCTTAATTGATTATTTAATTAATCGTATAATGTTACGAGTTAATTAAATTACTTGAAAATTGACGGACGATTTTGGAAGTAAAATTTACGTATCATGTTGAAATGTGATTAAATAAGATACAGTCTGAGTAATTGAATTGTATCATTACTCGGATGAAATAATTGTTTAATGTAACAATTAAATTGAATGAATTGTTATAAATACAATCAGTTGTGATTTATAAATTGGTAAAATTTTGGCACAAGTAAATATGAAATTACTAAGTCAATTTTTGTATGTGACGTATTTTTATTAATACGTTGATTTTTAATATGTTAAAAATACATAACAAATATATGTGACATGTGACATGTAACATATAGACAATTGACAAAAATAATATGGAATCCATATTATAGAATGGGCCGAAAATTAGAAGGGTTTGTACTAATTATATGTTGCTTGTAATTAGTGGAAAACACAATGATTAAAAAGAAACCTAGCCATGCAAGCCTATTGTTCCTTGTGAAGAACAATTTCTCCATGCATTGGCTCACCCTAAAGCTCCTCTTACACGGTTTTGGGGAAGCAAATTTCATCATTGTTTTTCTTATAATTTTACCCAATAATATACAAAATGTTGTAGATTATTATTCATTCTATTCCATCATAAAATATAGAGATTTCTAGTGACATAAAATCCTCTCTTCTTCTCTCTTAAAAACCGAAACAAATAAGTGTTTTATAAAAGTTTTGGTTCAATTTTCTACCTTTGATTAATATTATAACTAGTATTTGTAATATTAATTATATTAAGAGGAGCCTTGGGTATAATACATAGGGAGAGATCTTACACTTAGATCTTTGTTCTTCCATTGGAAAAGCTCAAGAACAAGAAGAGAAAGGTGATCTCTCTTGTGCCCTAATAGCCGAAATCTACTATGTAAGGACATGATTTCTCCTCTATTTTTATTATATTGTTTGCATGCATAAGATCCGTTTTAATTTTATGACAAATTATTTAGACATATAAGAGTATGTTAACATGTATATGAATCTACATTTCCTTCAATTGGTATCAGAGCCACGGTTGTTTGCATGCAAATTGGTTAAAAGTTTTTCCGAGTTATATGAATAACAAAATAAAACTTGTAAAATTTGTGTTATTATGATATATCACGAAATTATTACATGCATGTTGATATTTCTGGTCCTAAAGTGTTTTAGGATATTTTGGTTAATTTTTCGGATTTTTATTGTTCATAATTTACAATAATGGCATTTAAATGTGATTTTATGAGTAAAAATGTCATTTTTGGTCTAAAAATAGCTATACTTCGAATTTTCACTTGGTTTTTGGATATGTTGTTACATATATTATTTTGATATAACCTGTAAATTTTCACAATTTTTGGACTTGTTATGCTCGAAAAATGAATTTTTCATCATTAAATTCGGATTTAAGAGAAAAATAGGTTAATATGAGTTAAATTTCGAATCTGGTCATAGAAAATTAATATGTTGTCACATGCAATTTTACAAGATGTGTGTAAAATAATTGGCTATAAAAAAGTCTTTTAGCATGATTTATGAATTTTTGAAGAAAAATAGCATAAATAGTGGCATTATTAGTTGAAAATTAATAAAACATAATCTATGACTTAGGAAAAACGTCTAATGTTGCATTTTATTATATTTTTCAGATCTAAAATTGAAAAGTTAATGAAAATAATTTTTCCATGTTTTTATGATTATTTTATTAAATATCGATAAACCGCAACATTGTTTTTCCGGAAAAATTTCGAAATTTTTAACCTAAGATTTTGAACATTATGAGTGTCATGGAATTTTTCCAGAATGTTCATGAATTTAAATTTTGAATTTTGAATTTATTTGAAATTTTTGGATTTATTTGAAGTTTAATAGCTTATTTTTGTAATTTTGGTCCTTTTATGAACAATTTTGTAAATAAAAGTTAATTATGGTCAAATTACTAGTGGAGACTATATTTTGAGTCCTAAGAGGTTAGGGTAATTAACTTATGCATAAATATGAGTTTATGCATTTTTGTGATTATAAAATGTTGAAATCACGCAAATCCGTAAAAACCGAGTAATATACGATATTGGCTATTTAAAAGGCGATTTAGCATAAATATTGAGCATGTTCATACATATTATAATGCTGCATTTTCTTTATGATTGTCATAATTTTAATTTATGTAATTTTGAATTATGTAATTTTACTTAGTATGGCCTTAGATTTTAATTGGTATTTCCCGAAATGAATGGGAATATCGATTCGGTTGTAATTTTATTGTGATCTCGTATCACCGTTTTGTAATTTAATAGATTTATTTTATTTTAGTTACAAATGTATAATAGGAAATTATGTAATTTATTATGTAATTTTTATTCATTCCGGAGTTCCAAAAGACGGATTTCTTCAAGAATGGCGATACAAAAGGACGGTGTTACCTCGAGATGCGTGCCACAACCGAAGTTCAAGGGACCAATGGAGTTGGTTTCCGAATATGTAATAGTTAAATAGTTTTTCTATTTTAGGAAAGGCCATACTAGGATTTATTTATCTTTATGCTTGCATTTTATTTTATGTCACATGCATCGCTAAATCGCCATAACTAAACATGCATTGTCTTCTTTTATCGAGTTTATCGACCGTGTCAATTCGAATTATCGTAGTTCACCGCTTTAGTTCACTTAAAACGTGATAGATAATAAATTGACATGACCTCTCGCTAAAACAATTAATTGAGACATAGCCTTACCAAATAGTAGAAACCATGAAAACCTATTTCGCGAGGGAGTGCACTCGGCCCTACCGGGGTACAAACCTTGTTACGTAGGGGAAGTGGGTGATGAGTGTTAATCCACCGAGTTCATGTTAATGAGGGTTTCATCGGCCATACCGTGCCCAAGTTGATGTGGATTTGGATAATGGACACATTTATTCGAAATTTGGATTGAGCTCAACGGAAGTATTCGCGACCGTAGTTGCATGTGTTCAGGGCTATAGATAATTATTAGAGTAATTTTATCGACCAAGAGTTCTAAAAGTAGAATCGATTAAAATGTTAATCCACCGAGTTATATTGATAAAGGTTTCATCGGCCATACCGTGCCTAAGTCGATATGAATTTGGGTCTTGGAATCATTTATTCTAGTTGGGTAGAGGTCACTAGAAAAATGCATATAACTTGTTTAAGTCATACTTTTTACAAGTATTATTAAAACGACAATTGTTTTACTCCTTATATCTTGTTTTGTAGACCACTTCTTATTCATAACAAATGGCAACACCAACTCCTAATGCTACACCACTCGCTACTTCATCTTGGCTCCGATCCTTTATGGATCGATGTAAACTTGAAAAGAATGGGTCAAATTTCTCCGAGTGGGATGCCCAACTCAAATTAGCCGCCGAGGGTGACGACAAGCTTCGTTACCTTACCGAGGCCTCTCCACCCGAACCGTCCACTAGGTCCACCGCGGCCACTAGGGAAGCCTATGAGGCTTACCAAAAGGAGTCCGCCGCAATGAAAAATGTCTTAATATTTGCGATGGAGGCGGAACTCCAAAGGAGAGCCTTTAAAATGGGCAATGCTAATGAGATTTACTCCAAACTTGTGACCATGTTTTCACAAACTCCGCGGATCGTCCAATATGAGGCGGCCGCGGCATTCTTTGATCTCGACTTTAAAGAGGGCCAAAAGGTTAGCCCTTATGTGCTCAAACTCATGGAGCTTGTCGAGACCTTGAAGATTCAAAAGGTTGAAATCCCCAAAGAACTCATCGTAGATAGGATTCTACACTCCTTGTCTAAGGTTAAGGCATATGTGCAATTCCGGGTGAATTTCAACATGCAAGACAAGGATGTGTCTCTTGAGGAGTTGCACAAGTTACTTGTGCAAGCCGAGAGGGACATGGGGTTAAATGTGAACCCTCCCAAGGATGTGCTTAACATAAGCACAAAGAGTAAGGGGAAGTTCAAGAAGAATGGGAGAAAGGGTAAAAAGCAAGCTCCCACATTCACCAAAGCTAAGTCTTGTGAAGCTAGCACCTCCAAAGTCAAGAAGGGTCCTCTTGATAAGTGCCATTATTGTAATGGCATGGGACATTGGAAAAGAAATTGTTCCAAATACCTTGGTGATATCAAAGCTGGAAAGATCACTCCAGTAGGTAAATGACTAACCTTCTTTTATGTTTCTAAATTCAACTATGGTATTATGATGCAAAGTTGTGATAATGTATCTCCCTTTTTATTGTAAATAGGGCCTCCACCAAGCAAAGACAAGGGAAAAGAAAAACAAGCATGAGAAACCATGGAGAAGCTAAGGATAGCTTTTATGGAGCTTTGTTTTTCATTGTCTTATTTTAAGTTATGTTTTGGATTCTAGAACTTTGAGTTTCCGTGTTCGACATGGAAAAGTATTTTGGATAATGAGTTGTATTTTGGATGATAGTGACTTGGTTTGCAACCCAAGTCACCCGTTTTATCATTTATCCTTTTAATGTTCTAAAATTCATCTTTAAATGCTTGTGTTTTGAAACATAAAATCATTCACTTAAAGGTGATCTAATAGACAATTATAATGACGGGTTTCATTATATGTCCACATGCTTAAGGCTTGTGTATGATCATTTATGAAGTGATTTTGAGTCTATGAACTCTCTTAAAGGTATGTCAATCACCAAGTACACACATGAAATCAATTAATATTAGTCTATCTATGAGATAGTTCTCCTTATACTTCAACATCATTGATTAGTGTCTCATATGCTATCTTTGAATATATAGTGTATTTATTCTAAAGATAGAGTGGGAGAAAAATGAGGACACAACACACAAGGCAAGATAAAATTGTGTACGTGTGTAAATGTAGATCTACACAAGAGAAAATGATTTGAATAAAGGTATATCTATTTACATAGTATACCAAATAGATAAGATCTATGGTCTCAAGTTAGTGCTATATAACTAATGAGACCAAGTCTAAATTCTCAAAATAACTACACGAGGAGACCAAAAGAAGTTTTGGATAAAAATGACTAATGTAAAGTCTTAACAAGTTTTGACTAAGTTCTATATGATAAAATTTTGACCAAATAGTTTCAATCATGAGTTTTACTTAAGAGCCTAAATGAATCAAAGTAACATACTAGTTATGATCAAGATTAAGTTGCAAAGATTGATATTCCAATATCTTCAATAGCCAACGTTTTAACCACGCAAATGTCATTGCTTAACCTCGCTAGGAAATGGTTAATCCTCCTTCCGAAAGAGTATTCCGAAGGACGTATTCTAGATATTGTTTATATTTGACATTACTACACATCATTATGACATGAGTGTGTTAGAGATTTAAAAATCTCTTTCTGTAAGGTTGAGATGAGACCACTTCAAAATAGGCCTTTTGAAAGGATATGATGGGAACATATATGGTTTTATCCTAGTAACTTGGCAAAGCAATTTATATTTATATCTTTGACAAATTTCGACTGAGAAGTCAATTTCGAAATATGTGGAATTGAGTGGGAGTTAGGAAATTCTCATGTGAAGACATGGAATTTAGTGGGAGCTATCATCCTTGAATGTATAAAACTCATTACTCATTAAAGAATGACGAGCTAATACCTTCTTTCATAAAGAAGCTTTTGAGTTTTCAATTCTGGATGAAAATGGACAATGATGAATCCAATTACATCATGGGATGTTGGATTAGTATTAAAGAGATACACATCGTATCAACATATAGATAGGATATTCATATGAATGAAAATGGAATTACCATTAGCAGTCATGGTAGTTCATTGAACCTGAGAACGGTTGATCTCATGATTATCAATAACTAATGTTTCCGCCATTAGAATAATCATGTACATGTCCAATTTTGAATCATATGCATAAAGACAAGATGGTTGGTTGGTGAGCCATAATAGAAACGTCATGAATTCTCAAGTAGAATCCGATGAGCGATTTCAGTGCTTGTCGGAATGTTCCATTATGTGATAAGAGGTTGCACATTTTGTAGAAGATCCGAGCACATATGAGGATTTATGAGAATCCCAATTCTTTCAAGCCTAGAAAGAGAAATGAGAAGTTTTTGGAAAGATGCTTGGTTGAATAAGAGGTTATTAAAAAAAAACAATCTTTCCTAGTAAAAGCTAGGACTTATGAGAAGTGCTAAGCTAATTAATCTTGTCAATTGTTACAAGATTCTACAAAACATATACCTAGTGCATTGTGTGTGGATGAAATACTTGATCAGTGCAAGTTGTATTATTCATCGCAAATTCGTTCGTTATGAGATGATCGATAAGAAAGTTCTTTCAAGTTAAAGAACCGAAACCAAGGTTGGGAACCTTGATGTGTACTTGGTAAGATTCATGCTATGAGTGAGAACATGAATGTGAAGGAAAATGCAAGTGTAAGAAGTTTGAACACGTGGACACATGGGATGTTAAACTTCTATTGCAATCAATAAGTGTTTACACTTATGATATACATCACAAGGTTGTAATATGATATTGACTGCCCAAGTGTGATGTCGACATTTGTCGTTTAAGTTATTATTAACTCACCTTTGTACATTGTTATATCCAAACGGGTTGTAGAGACAATTGAACCCCGTTAAAGTGAACATGGATTAACATTGTTTTGCCCATAGTTACTTATATGAGGTGACATCTCGAAGTGACTAGAGTGTGAGGCGATTGATGGCAAGTTCAAGTGCCATACAGTCATGTGAGATGACTAGTCGATCACATAGGCAGACTGTTAGGAACATTTTGTCGGGCCTAATGACCGCTTATAGAGTTCTGGCAAGTTTATAGAGCCTGGTCGTGGCGAGAGCTACTATAGTATTCAAATGAGTCGATTCTTTTGACTAAAGACTATTCTCCTAAGATGGCACAGTTTCAGATTAACTTTGATTTGTGTTACTACGACCTTCGTAAATGGGGTCAAATGGGCATATTTTGGGTTATGATGGCTGTGGCTAGTCGAAGGGAATGAGTGCGATAGGAATTGTCCACCCCTTGTCAGGGTTATAACAATATCTCAGGGCCACTCGAGGAGTAATGAACTGGAAATGCGTGGCCACGCTCGGAAAGTATCTATGACAGATAAGTCCGGTCAATCAGTTATTCTCCAGATCGAGGAAACCACTCTCGATATGATCACTTGCAAGTACGACCTGAAAGACACCTTGCATTGAGTGGGAGATAGTAATAGGACAAGAGAATTGGTGACGCACACTTGTCGAGGACAAGTGGGAGATTGTTGGAATATGTGTCCTCCGACAATAATGCGATCACGACTGTTGATCATGATGATCACATGTTTAAGTCTCATTAAAATGAATACAATTGGGAAGTAATATTGTTACTGTCAACTGGTCAACATATATCGGTAATGATTGGCTGACTAGAGTTTGACATTACTGTCGTGTGACGGTGGTGATCAGTTGACCCCCTAGGTCATACCTAAAGGGCAATACTCTTAATTGATTATTTAATTAATCGTATAATGTTACGAGTTAATTAAATTACTTGAAAATTGACGGACGATTTTGGAAGTAAAATTTACGTATCATGTTGAAATGTGATTAAATAAGATACGGTCTGAGTAATTGAATTGTATCATTACTCGGATGGAATAATTGTTTAATGTAACAATTAAATTGAATGAATTGTTATAAATACAATCAGTTGTGATTTATAAATTGGTAAAATTTTGGCACAAGTAAATATGAAATTACTAAGTCAATTTTTGTATGTGACGTATTTTTATTAATACGTTGATTTTTAATATGTTAAAAATACATAACAAATATATGTGACATGTGACATGTAACATATAGACAATTGACAAAAATAATATGGAATCCATATTATAGAATGGGCCGAAAATTAGAAGGGTTTGTACTAATTATATGTTGCTTGTAATTAGTGGAAAACACAATGATTAAAAGGAAACCTAGCCATGCAAGCCTATTGTTCCTTGTGAAGAACAATTTCTCCATGCATTGGCTCACCCTAAAGCTCCTCTTACACGGTTTTGGGGAAGCAAATTTCATCATTGTTTTTCTTATAATTTTACCCAATAATATACAAAATGTTGTAGATTATTATTCATTCTATTCCATCATAAAATATAGAGATTTCTAGTGAGATAAAATCCTCTCTTCTTCTCTCTTAAAAACCGAAACAAATAAGTGTTTTATAAAAGTTTTGGTTCAATTTTCTACCTTTGATTAATATTATAACTAGTATTTGTAATATTAATTATACTAAGAGGAGCCTTGGGTATAATACATAGGGAGAGATCTTACACTTAGATCTTTGTTCTTCCATTGGAAAAGCTCAAGAACAAGAAGAGAAAGGTGATCTCTCTTGTGCCCTAATAGCCGAAATCTACTATGTAAGGACATGATTTCTCCCCTATTTTTATTATATTGTTTGCATGCATAAGATCCGTTTTAATTTTATGACAAATTATTTAGACATATAAGAGTATGTTAACATGTATATGAATCTACATTTCCTTCACAAATAGTTTACACAACAGTCACAAGGACTAATGAACAAGGACAAATGGTTCACACAACGAGTCACAAGGACTAATGAACAAGGAAAAATGGTTCACACAAAAAGTCACAATAACAAGGACAAATGGTGTACACAACGAGTCACAAAGACTAATAAACAAGGACAAATGGTTTAAACAACGAGTCACAAGGACTAAAGAAAAAGGACAAATGGTTCACAAAACGAGTCACAAGGACTAATGAACAGGGACAAATAGTTTACAACACAGTCACAAGGACGTATGAACAAGGGCAAATGGTTCACACAACGAGTCACAAGGACTAATGAACAAGGAAAAATGGTTCACACAACAACTCACAATAACATGGACAAATGGTTTACACAACGAGTCACAAAGACTAATAAAGAAGGACAAATGGTTCACACAAAGAGTCATATGGACTAATGAACAAGAACAAATGGTTCACACAACGAGTCACAAGGATTATTGAACAAGGAAAAATGGTTCACACAACGAGTCACAAGGACTAATAAACAAAGACAAATGGTCTAAACAACGAGTAATAAGGGCTAAAGAACAAGGACAAATGGTTCAAACAAAGAGTCATATGGACTAATGAACAAGAACAAATGGTTCACACAACGAGTCACAAAGACTAATGAACAAGGACAAATGGTTCACACAACGAGACACAAGGACTAATAAACAAGGACAAATGGTTTAAACAACGAGTCACAAGGACTAAAGAACAAGTACAAATGGTTCACACAACGAGTCACAAGGACTAATGAACAAGGACAAATAGTTTATACAACGAGTGATTAATGAACAAGGACAAATGGTTCACACCACTAGTCACAAGGACTAATGAACAAGGAAAAATGATTCACACAACAAGTCACAATAACAAGGACAAATGGTTTTCACAACAAGTCACAAGGACTAATAAACAAGGAAAAATGGTTTAAACAACGAGTCACAAGGACTAAAGAACAATGACAAATGGTTCACACAACGAGTCATATGGACTAATAAACAAGGACAAAAGGTTCACACAATGAGTCACAAGGACTAATGAACAAGGACAAACGGTTCACACAACGAGTCACAAGGTCTAAAGAACAAGGACAAATGATTTACACAAAGAGTCATATAAATTAATGAACAAGAACAAATGGTTCACACAACGAGTCACAAGGATTATTGAACAAGGACAAATGGTTCACACAACGAGTCACAAGGACTAATGAACAAGGACAAATGGTTCACACAACGAGTCAGAAGCACTAATGAACAAGGACAAATGGTTCACACAACAAGTCACAAGGACTAATTAACAAGGAAAACTGGTTCACACAAAAAGTCACAATAACAAGGATAAATGATTCACACAACGAGTCACAAGGACTAATAAACAAAGACAAATAGTTTAAACAACGAGTCATAAGGACTAAAGAACAAGGACAAATGGTTCACACAAAGGGTCATATGGACTAATGAACAAGGACAAATGGTTCACACAACGAGTCACAATGACTAATGAACAAGGACAAATGGTTCACACAACGAGTCAGAATATCAAGGATAAATAGTTCACACAACGAGTCACAAGGACTAATAAACAAAGACAAATAGTTTAAACAACGAGTAATAAGGACTAAAGAACAAGGACAAATGGTTCACACAAAGAGTCATATGGACTAATGAACAAGAACAAATGGTTCACACAACGAGTCACAAGGACTAATGAACAAGGACAAATGGTTCACACAACGAGTCACAAGGACTAATGAACAAGGACAAATAGTTTACACAACAGTCACAAGGACTAATGAACAAGGACAAATGGTTCACACAATGAGTCACAAGGACTAATGAACAAGGAAAAATTGTTCACACAAAAAGTCACAATAACAAGGACAAATGGTTTACACAACGAGCACAAAGACTAATAAACAAGGACAAATGGTTTAAACAACGAGTCACAAGGACTAATGAACAAGGAAAAATGGTTCACACAATAAGTCACAATAACAAGGACAAATGGTTCACACAAAGAGTCATATGGACTAATGAACAAGAACAAATGGTTCACACAACGAGTCACAAGGATTATTGAACAAGGAAAAATGGTTCATACAACGAGTCACAAGGACTAATAAACAAAGACAAATGGTCTAAACAACGAGTAATAAGGACTAAAGAACAAGGACAAATGGTTCACACAAAGAGTCATATGGACTAATGAACAAGAACAAATGGTTCACACAACGAGTCACAAAGATTAATGAACAAGGACAAATGGTTCACACAACGAGACACAAGGACTAATAAACAAGGACAAATGGTTTAAACAACGAGTCACAAGGACTAAAGAACATGTCCAATTGGTTCACACAACGAGTCACAAGGATTAATGAACAAGGACAAATGGTTCACACCACTAGTCACAAGGACTAATGAACAAGGAAAAGTGATTCACACAACAAGTCACAATAACAAGGACAAATGGTTTTCACAACAAGTCACAAGGACTAATAAACAAGGAAAAATGGTTTAAGCAACGAGTCACAAGGACTAAAGAACAAGGACAAATGGTTCACACAACGAGTCATATGGACTAATAAACAAGGACAAGCGGTTCACACAATGAGTCACAAGGACTAATGAACAAGGACAAATGTTTCACACAACGAGTCACAAGGTCTAAAGAACAAGGACAAATGATTTACACAATTACTCCTTGTTACAAATGGTTTAAACAACGAGTCACAAGAACGAATGAATAAGGACAAATGGTTTACACTAGTCACAAGGACTAATGAACATGGACAAATGGTTCACACAACGAGTCACAAGGACTAATGAACAAGGAAAAATGGTTCACACAACAAGTCACAATAACACGGACAAATGGTTTACACAACGAGTCACAAAGACGAATAAACAAGGACAAATGGTTTAAAGAACGAGTCACAAGGACTAAAAAAAAAAGGACAAATGGTTCACACAAAGAGTCATATGGACTAATGAACAAGAACAAATGGTTCGCACAACGAGTCACAAGGATTAATGAACAAGGACAAATGGTTCACACAAAGAGTCATATGGACTAGTGAACAAGAACAAATGGTTCGCACAACGAGTAACAAGGACTAATGAACAAGGAAAAATGGTTCACACAAAAAGTCACAATAACAAGGACAAATGGTTTACACAACGAGTCACAAAGACTAATAAACAAGGACAAATGGTTTAAACAACGAGTCACAAGGACTAAAGAACAAGGACAAATGGTTCACAAAACGAGTCACAAGGACTAATGAACAGGGACAAATAGTTTACACAACAGTCACAAGGACGTATGAACAAGGGCAAATGGTTCACACAACGAGTCACAAGGACTAATGAACAAGGGAAAATGGTTCACACAACAAGTCACAATAACAAAGACAAATGGTTTACACAACGAGTCACAAAGACTAATAAAGAAGGACAAATGGTTCACACAAAGAGTCATATGGACTAATGAACAAGAACAAATGGTTCACACAACGAGTCACAAGGATTATTGAACAAGGAAAAATGGTTCACACAACGAGTCACAAGGACTAATAAACAAAGACAAATGGTCTAAACAACGAGTAATAATGACTAAAGAACAAGGACAAATGGTTCAAACAAAGAGTCATATGGACTAATGAACAAGAACAAATGGTTCACACAACGAGTCACAAAGACTAATGAACAAGGACAAATGGTTCACACAACGAGACACAAGGACTAATAAACAAGGACAAATGGTTTAAACAACGAGTCACAAGGACTAAAGAACAAGTACAAATGGTTCACACAACGAGTCACAAGGACTAATGAACAAGGACAAATAGTTTACACAACGAGTGATTAATGAACAAGGACAAATGGTTCACACCACTAGTCATAAGGACTAATGAACAAGGAAAAATGATTTACACAACAAGTCACAATAACAAGGACAAATGGTTTTCACAACAAGTCACAAGGACTAATAAACAAGGAAAAATGGTTTAAACAACGAGTCACAAGGACTAAAGAACAAGGACAAATGGTTCACACAACGAGTCATATGGACTAAGAAACAAGGACAAACGGTTCACACAATGAGTCACAAGGACTAATGAACAAGGACAAACGGTTCACACAACGAATCACAAGGTCTAAAGAACGAGGACAAATGATTTACACAAAGAGTCATATGAACTAATGAACAAGAACAAATGGTTCACACAACGAGTCACAAGGATTATTGAACAAGGACAAATGGTTCACACAACGAGTCAGGGACTAATGAACAAGGACAAATGGTTCACACAACGAGTCAGAAGGACTAATGAACAAGGACAAATGGTTCACACAACAAGTCACAAGGACTAATTAACAAGGAAAAATGGTTCACACAAAAAGTCACAATAACAAGGATAAATGGTTCACACAACGAGTCACAAGGACTAATAAACAAAGACAAATAGTTTAAACAACGAGTCATAAGGACTAAATAACAAGGACAAATGGTTCACACAAAGGGTCATATGGACTAATGAACAAGGACAAATGGTTCACACAACGAGTCACAAGGACTAATGAACAAGGACAAATGGTTCACACAACGAGTCAGAATAACAAGGATAAATGGTTCACACAACGAGTCACAAGGACTAATAAACAAAGACAAATAGTTTAAACAACGAGAAATAAGGACAAAAGAACAAGGACAAATGGTTCACACAAAGAGTCATATGGACTAATGAACAAGAACAAATGGTTCACACAACGAGTCACAAGGACTAATGAACAATGACAAATGGTTCACACAACGAGTCACAAGGACTAATGAACAAGGACAAATAGTTTACACAACAGTCACAAGGACTAATGAACAAGGACAAATGGTTCACACAACGAGTCATAAGGACTAATGAACAAGGAAAAATGGTTCACACAAAAAGTCACAATAACAAGGACAAATGGTTTACACAACGAGTCACAAAGACTAATAAATAAGGACAAATGGTTTAAACAACGAGTCACAAGGACTAAAGAACAAGGACAAATGGTTCACAAAACGAGTCTCAAGGACTAATGAACAGGGACAAATAGTTTACACAACAGTCACAAGGACGTATGAACAAGGGCAAAAGGTTCACACAACGAGTCACAAGGACTAATGAACAAGGAAAAATGGTTCACACAACAAGTCACAATAACAAGGACAAATGGTTCACACAAAGAGTCATATGGACTAATGAACAAGAACAAATGGTTCACACAACGAGTCACTAGGATTATTGAACAAGGAAAAATGGTTCACACAACGAGTCACAAGGACTAATAAACAAAGACAAATGGTCTAAACAACGAGTAATAAGAACTAAAGAACAAGGACAAATGGTTCACACAAAGAGTCATATGGACTAATGAACAAGAACAAATGGTTCACACAACGAGTCACAAAGACTAATGAACAAGGACAAATGGTTCACACAACGAGACACAAGGACTAATAAAAAAGGACAAATGGTTTACACAACGAGTCACAAAGACTAATAAAGAAGGACAAATGGTTCACACAAAGAGTCATATGGACTAATGAACAAGAACATATGGTTCACACAACGAGTCACAAGGATTAATGAACAAGGACAAATGGTTCACACAACGAGTCACAAGGACTAATGAACAAGGACAAATGGTTCACACAACGAGTCATAAGGACTAATGAACAAGGACAAATGGTTCACACAACGAGTCACAAGGACTAATTAACAAGGAAAAATGGTTCACACAAAAAGTCACAATAACAAGGATAAATGGTTCACACAACGAGTCACAAGGACTAATAAACAAAGACAAATAGTTTAAACAACGAGTCATAAGGACTAAAGAACAAGGACAAATGGTTCACACAAAGGGTCATATGGACTAATGAACAAGGACAAATGGTTCACACAACGAGTCACAAGGACTAATGAACAAGGACAAATGGTTCACACAACGAGTCAGAATAACAAGGATAAATGGTTCACACAACGAGTCACAAGGACTAATAAACAAAGACAAATAGTTTAAACAACGAGAAATAAGGACAAAAGAACAAGGACAAATGGTTCACACAAAGAGTCATATGGACTAATGAACAAGAACAAATGGTTCACACAACGAGTCACAAGGATTAATGAACAAGGACAAATGGTTCACACAACGAGTCACAAGGACTAATGAACAAGAACAAATGGTTCACACAACGAGTCACAAAGACTAATGAACAAGGACAAATGGTTCACAGAACGAGACACAAGGACTAATAAACAAGGACAAATGGTTTAAACAACGAGTCACAAGGACTAAAGAACAAGTACAAATGGTTCACACAACGAGTCACAAGGACTAATGAACAAGGACAAATAGTTTACACAAGGAGTCACAAGGATTAATGAACAAGGACAAATGGTTCACACCACTAGTCACAAGGACTAATGAACAAGGAAAAATGATTCACACAACAAGTCACAATAACAAGGACAAATGGTTTTCACAACAAGTCACAAGGACTAATAAACAAGGAAAAATGGTTTAAACAACGAGTCACAAGGACTAAAGAACAAGGACAAATGGTTCACACAACGAGTCATATGGACTAATAAACAAGGACAAACGGTTCACACAATGAGTCACAAGGACTCACAAGGACGAATGGTTCACAGAACGAGTCACAAGGTCTAAAGAACAAGGACAAATGGTTCACACAACGAGTCACAAGGACGAATGAATAAGGACAAATGGTTTACACAACAGTCACAAGGACTAATGAACAAGGACAAATGGTTCACACAACGAGTCACAAGGACTAATGAACAAGGAAAAATGGTTCACACAACAAGTCACAATAACAAGGACAAATGGTTTACACAACGAGTCACAAAGACTAATAAACAAGGACAAATGGTTTAAAGAACGAGTCACAAGGACTAAAAAAAAGGACAAATGGTTCACACAAAGAGTCATATGGACTAATGAAGCAAATGGTTCGCACAACGAGTCACAAGGATTAATGAACAAGGACAAATGGTTCACACAAAGAGTCATATGGACTAGTGAACAAGAACAAATGATTCGCACAACGAGTCACAAGGACTAATGAACAAGGACAAATAGTTTACACAACAGTCACAAGGACGTATGAACAAGGACAAATGGTTCACACAACGAGTCATAAGGACTAATGAACAAGGAAAAATGGTTCACACAACAAGTCACAATAACAAGGACAAATGGTTTACACAACGAGTCACAAAGACTAATAAAGAAGGACAAATGGTTCACACAAAGAGTCAAATGGACTAATGAACAAGAACAAATGGTTCACACAACGAGTCACAAGGATTAATGAACAAGGACAAATGGTTCACACAACGAGTCACAAGGACTAATGAACAAGGACAAATGGTTCACACAACGAGTCAGAAGGACTACTGAACAAGGACAAATGGTTCACACAACGAGTCACAAGGACTAATTAACAAGGAAAATGGTTCACACAAAAAGTCACAATAACAAGGATAAATGGTTCACACAACGAGTCACAAGGACTAATAAACAAAGACAAATAGTTTAAACAACGAGTCATAAGGACTAAAGAACAAGGATAAATGGTTCACACAAAGGGTCATATGGACTAATGAACAAGGACAAATGGTTCACACAACGAGTCACAAGGACTAATGAACAAGGACAAATGGTTCACACAACGAGTCAGAATAACAAGGATAAATGGTTCACACAACGAATCACAAGGACTAATAAACAAAGACAAATAGTTTAAACAACGAGTAATAAGGACTAAAGAACAAGGACAAATGGTTCACACAAAGAGTCATATCGACTAATGAACAAGAACAAATGGTTCACACAACGAGTCACAAAGACTAATGAACAAGGACAAATGGTTCACAGAACGAGACACAAGGACTAATAAACAAAGACAAATAGTTTAAACAACGAGTCATAAGGACTAAAGAACAAGGACAAATGGTTCACACAAAGGGTCATATGGACTAATGAACAAGGACAAATGGTTCACACAACGAGTCACAAGGACTAATGAACAAGGACAAATGGTTCACACAACGAGTCAGAATAACAAGGATAAATGGTTCACACAACGAGTCACAAGGACTAATAAACAAAGACAAATAGTTTAAACAACGAGAAATAAGGACAAAAGAACAAGGACAAATGGTTCACACAAAGAGTCATATGGACTAATGAACAAGAACAAATGGTTCACACAACGAGTCACAAGGACTAATGAACAAGGACAACTGGTTCACACAACGAGTCACAAGGACTAATGAACAAGGACAAATAGTTTACACAACAGTCACAAGGACTAATGAACAAGGACAAATGGTTCACACAACGAGTCATAAGGACTAATGAACAAGGAAAAATGGTTCACACAAAAAGTTACAATAACAAGGACAATGGTTTACACAACGAGTCACAAAGACTAATAAACAAGGACAAATGGTTTAAACAACGAGTCACAAGGACTAAAGAACAAGGACAAATGGTTCACAAAACGAGTCTCAAGGACTAATGAACAGGGACAAATAGTTTACACAAATGATCACAAGGACGTATGAACAAGGGCAAATGGTTCACACAACGAGTCACAAGGACTAATGAACAAGGAAAAATGGTTCACACAACAAGTCACAATAACAAGGACAAATGGTTCACACAAAGAGTCATATGGACTAATGAACAAGAACAAATGGTTCACACAACGAGTCACAAGGATTATTGAACAAGGAAAAATGGTTCACACAACGAGTCACAAGGACTAATAAACAAAGACAAATGGTCTAAACAACGAGTAATAAGGACTAAAGAACAAGGACAAATGGTTCACACAAAGAGTCATATGGACTAATGAACAAGAACAAATGGTTCACACAACGAGTCACAAAGACTAATGAACAAGGACAAATGGTTCACAGAACGAGACACAAGGACTAATAAACAAGGACAAATGGTTTAAACAACGAGTCACAAGGACTAAAGAACAAGTACAAATGGTTCACACAACGAGTCACAAGGACTAATGAACAAGGACAAATAGTTTACACAAGGAGTCACAAGGATTAATGAACAAGGACAAATGGTTCACACCACTAGTCACAAGGACTAATGAACAAGGAAAAATGATTCACACAACAAGTCACAATAACAAGGACAAATGGTTTTCACAACAAGTCACAAGGACTAATAAACAAGGAAAAATGGTTTAAACAACGAGTCACAAGGACTAAACAACAAGGACAAATGGTTCACACAACGAGTCATATGGACTAATAAACAAGGACAAACGGTTCACACAATGAGTCACAAGGACTCACAAGGACGAATGGTTCACAGAACGAGTCACAAGGTCTAAAGAACAAGGACAAATGATTTACACAATGAGTCCTTGTTACAAATGGTTTAAACAACGAGTCACAAGGACGAATGAATAAGGACAAATGGTTTACACAACAGTCACAAGGACTAATGAACAAGGACAAATGGTTCACACAACGAGTCACAAGGACTAATGAACAAGGAAAAATGGTTCACACAACAAGTCACAATAACAAGGACAAATGGTTTACACAACGAGTCACAAAGACTAATAAACAAGGACAAATGGTTTAAAGAACGAGTCACAAGGACTAAAAAAAAGGACAAATGGTTCACACAAAGAGTCATATGGACTAATGAAGCAAATGGTTCGCACAACGAGTCACAAGGATTAATGAACAAGGACAAATGGTTCACACAAAGAGTCATATGGACTAGTGAACAAGAACAAATGATTCGCACAACGAGTCACAAGGACTAATGAACGAGGACAAATAGTTTACACAACAGTCACAAGGACGTATGAACAAGGACAAATGGTTCACACAACGAGTCACAAGGACTAATGAACAAGGAAAAATGGTTCACACAACAAGTCACAATAACAAGGACAAATGGTTTACACAACGAGTCACAAAGACTAATAAAGAAGGACAAATGTTTCACACAAAGAGTCAAATGGACTAATGAACAAGAACAAATGGTTCACACAACGAGTCACAAGGATTAATGAACAAGGACAAATGGTTCACACAACGAGTCACAAGGACTAATGAACAAGGACAAATGGTTCACACAACGAGTCAGAAGGACTACTGAACAAGGACAAATGGTTCACACAACGAGTCACAAGGACTAATTAACAAGGAAAATGGTTCACACAAAAAGTCACAATAACAAGGATAAATGGTTCACACAACGAGTCACAAGGACTAATAAACAAAGACAAATAGTTTAAACAACGAGTCATAAGGACTAAAGAACAAGGATAAATGGTTCACACAAAGGGTCATATGGACTAATGAACAAGGACAAATGGTTCACACAACGAGTCACAAGGACTAATGAACAAGGACAAATGGTTCACACAACGAGTCAGAATAAAAAGGATAAATGGTTCACACAACGAATCACAAGGACTAATAAACAAAGACAAATAGTTTAAACAACGAGTAATAAGGACTAAAGAACAAGGACAAATGGTTCACACAAAGAGTCATATGGACTAATGAACAAGAACAAATGGTTCACACAACGAGTCACAAGGACTAATGAACAAGGACAAATGGTTCACACAACGAGTCACAAGGACTAATGAACAAGGACAAATAGTTTACACAACGAGTCACAAGGACTAATGAACAAGGACAAATGGTTCACACAACGAGTCACAAGGACTAATGCCAAGAGCTGATGGCCCCTTTGAAATTATTGAGAGGATTGGTCCAAATGCCTACAAGGTGGATCTACCAGGAGAGTATGAGGTGCATGGCACTTTCAATGTAGGTGACCTAAGTCCATATTATGAGGATCTTTGAGGGGGAGGAGTCACAGGCTTGAGGACAAGCCCTGTTCAACCAGGGGAGGTTGCAGCAGGAGCTACTGACCAGGACACTCCACAAATGCAAGCAGGCCAAAACAGCACCACAACCACTTCAGGAAGCAACCAGAGTGGGCTAGGTTTAGTGGCTAATAGGTACGAGTACAAGCCCAACCACCAGCTGCCACCATGGCCAGCTGGTTGGCCATTAAACTAAGCTCAGAAAAGTCCTAGGGGTCCAAGGAAGAATCACAATGCAAGTCATAGAAAACTAAGTCGAAAGAATCGCAAACATTTGACAAACAACAAAAGCAATCTTTCCATTTCTGGCTAAACCATGAGGAAAAAGCATGCAAGGAACTTTTGGCTTGTCTTCCCATATACCAGATACAACCTAGAGCCAATTTTAATGCCAAGGACTCAATCATTTCGTCCTCAAGTGCCTACTTTCAACATAAAAGCCAGCAATGCAAAGAAAGGACCACAACATGTCACACTTGTCACCGCATTTCTCTTTTGTTTTCATTCCGATTTACAATTAAGAGCTTTTAAACCGTTGTAATATTGTACTTGGACTCTTACAAGCATGTGAGGAGAGATCCTGACCCTTGGATGTAGTTTTTCTTTCAAGATTGTAACCTAAAAAGGCCTATATAAGGACCTTAGCTCAGACTGTTGTAACACGGCTGATTTATGAATGAAACCTGAGATTTCTCTCAAATTTAAACCTCTTAATCTTGTGCTTAGTCTGTAGATTAGAGTCGGGCTTGATAATAACCTGTGCTTAGACTGTGGTTATTGATTAAGTACCTGTTAGTAGAGTATAAACTTTCTGTCTTTGAGACCGTGGTTAGTTTGGCTTTTTTGTTTGTTTGATTGAGACTTTCTGTGTTAATCTGTGGAATTTCTTAACTCTAACACCCCAAATTATTAGCTTAATTCCCTGTGAGTATTCTGTGGGTTTTTCAGTTGATAATTATATCCAAGTTCCCTCCTTTTCAAGCAAAGTGTCTCGAACCGTCCCAATTACGATCCTTTGTTCCATCGTCGATTGATTGAGTCTTAAAAATACCTTGAGTCCTCTAAAAATCTTGGTCTTTTGCTCAGAAGTAGTTCTTATATCAAAGTAATTTACTACCAAGTTTCATGATTTTAGGAGGTCAATTCATAATTTTATTAATTAGCACAAGTTTATTGCATTCCGAGAACTGTTTTATTTCTGGTTTTGGTTTGATTGTTGTTTTTGTCTAAACCCTTGGACATTACACTCCAAATTGGTATATCAGAGCAAGGTTTTAACACGATTCCATCTTGTGTTAGTCTTGGGAAGGAAAGTGAGTTCATTTTTACCCTAACTACAACAAAACTACAAAAATAACCCATGAGTGAAGAGAGACTAGCTGGCATTGAAGCCACGAGTTGGAGATCCGGCGAGAAATATGGGTACACTTTGGTGAATGCTATGCATCTTTGTCATGGAAAGAATCCCAAACCCGGACCCCTGTGGGGCAACCCGCCGAGAGGAAGGGGTAGAGGGAGAGGCTTTGCCATGGGAGGAAGAGGACAACCATACCACCAGGAGCATGAAGGAGACATGTCAGATACTGATGAATCTATGGCAGAGGGCATCTACATGGAAAGAGACAAAGATATAAAGGTAGAAATTCCTGATTTCCATGGTAGTTTAAACCCTGAAGATTTGTTAGACTGGATTAGAACTGTTGAGAGAGTCTTTGAATTTAAGGGATATCTTCGACAGAAAGCTTTCAAAGTTTCTATCCTTAAATTTAAAGGTTATGCTTCACTTTGGTATGAAACCCTGAAAAGCCAGAGAATGAGAGAAGGCAAGGAACCCATTAAATCTTGGCTAAAACTTAAAAAGAAATTGAAGGATAAGTTTATAGCTAAAGATTACACACAGGATATGTTTATCAAGTTAACCATTTGAAACAAGACCAACAATGCTGTTGAGTCTTATCTTAGGAGCTTTGAACAACTTACCCTGCAATGTGAGATTCTTGAAAAGCCCGAGCGAGAAAATTGCTAGGTTTGTTGAGGGTTTAGATCCTAAGATTGCTATGAGAGTTAGAATGCAACAAGTTTGGTCCTTTGATGAGGCAGTCAACCTAGCATTGAGAATTGAAAAGATGGGAAAAGCCAAGGTCACTGCTTCCAAACCCCTTACCAGATCCACTTTCAAACCTTTTTCTGGGGTTAGAATTGGAGAGACCCCAAGAACTACAACCCAACCAACACCAGACAAGGGGAAGAGTCATGTGAACCCTAGAACCAACCCACCTGTGACTGATGGGAAGATTAAATGCTTCCAGTGCCAAGGGTATGGCCATTTTAGGAAGGACTGTCCTTCTAAGAGAACCTTGACAGCAATGGAAGTAGAGCAGTGGGAGAGAGAAGGTTTGGTTCAGTATGAGGAAGATGAGACCCTGATAATGGAGGAAGTGGAGACTGAAGGAGAACCAGAACAAGATGCAGTTGTGGCCCCCCCGATACAGTCACAACTTAGTCTTGTGGAGGGTTATGCATTCCCAACACTCACCTACGGAAGCCGATCAAAGATCCCCGATATTCGTAACCGGATGCACAGTCCGGGGAGGGTTTGTAACCTGATCATAGATGGGGAAGTTGTACAAATGTGGCATCAAATGCCATGGTTAGTAAACTCAACCTGACAACTCAAGAGCACCCAAACCCTTACAAGTTGAGATGGTTGAACAAGGGAGCAGAAGTAAGGGTGGACAAGCAATGCTTGGTTCCATTTTCTATTGGGAAGGTGTATAAAGATGAGGTCTTGTGTGATATTGTCCCAATGGATGCCTGCCATCTACTCTTAGGGAGACCATGGGAGTATGACAGGAATACCACTCACCATGGGAAGGATAACATCTATAGTTTCAAGCATGAAGGCAAGAAGGTCACTCTGACCCCATTGCCACCCAATCAGAAAAACTATGGAAGTCCCAAAGATGCCGAAGAGAGCAATGGTGTGCTATTTCTTTCTGAAGCGACCATGATCAAAGAGATGAAGCAGAAATGACCTATCCGGATGTTACTATCCAAAGAAGTGAGCAAAGAAGGGAGCCCCGAGATACCCTGCTGAAGTTAGGCCATTAATTCAGAGGTATAAGGAGGTGTTTCCAAGAGAGCTGCCTAGTGGGTTGCCACCATTGAGAGGCATTGAGCATCACATAGACCTTGTTCCAGGCTCAGTGCTTCCTAATAGGCCAACTTATAGAAGTGATCCAGCTGCTACCAAAGAATTGCAAAGCCAAATTGAGGAACTTATGAGCAAAGGATTTGTCGGGAATCTCTCGATCCTTGTGCAGTCCCCGCTCTACTTGTTCCCAAGAAAGATGGAACATGGAGGATGTGTCTTCGACAGCAGGGCCATTAACAACATCACTGTCAAGTATAGGTTCCCAATACCAAGGTTGGATGACATGTTAGATGAGCTCAGTGGTGCCATGATATTTTCTAAAATTGATCTCAGGCAAGGGTACCATCAAGTCAGGATAAGGGAAGGAGATGAGTGGAAGACTGCCTTCAAAACTAAACATGGACTGTATGAGTGGCTTGTGATGCCATTTGGTCTTTCTAATGCACCAAGCACCTTTATGAGACTGATGACTGAGGTGTTAAGGCCATGTTTAGGCAAATTTGCAGTGGTCTACTTTGATGATATCTTGGTTTATAGCAAAGTGAAAGAGAACACCGAAACATCTTGAAGCCGTGTTCGGGATTCTCAAGGAACAAAAGCTATTTGGTAAACTGGAAAAATGCACTTTTATGGTTGAAGAAGTGGCATTCCTTGGGTACATTGTCTCTGGGAGAGGGATTACAGTTGATCAGGACAAAGTTGCAGCCATTCAATCCTGGCCAACTCCCAAAACAATCACTGAGGTGAGAGGGTTCCATGGATTGGCTTCATTTTATAGGAGATTTATCAAGAACTTCAGTTCAGTTGTTGCTCCAATTACTGAGTGCATGAAGAAAGGAGAGTTCCACTGGACTGAGAATGCTCAACGGTCCTTTGAGAAAATTAAGAAGTTGATGTGTGAAACTCCTATTCGAAATTGCGGACTTTGATCAACTCTTTGAAGTAGAGTGTGATGCCAGTGGAATAGGCATTGGTGCAGTCCTAATCCAAGCTCGAAACCCGTAGCTTATTTAGGTGAAAAATTGAATGGAGCTAAGTTGAAGTATTCTACCTATGACAAGGAATTTTATGCAATTATCGGGGCGATCATGCATTGGAGTCACTATTTGAAGCCAAAGCCATTTGTATTACACTCTGATCATGAAGCTTTGAAATATATCAATGGTCAACACAAATTGAGCCACAGGCATGCTAAATGGGTGGAGTACTTGCAATCATTCACCTTTTCCAGCAAGTATAAAGAAGGAAAACAAAATGTAGTGGCAGATGCACTATCAAGGAGGCACTCCTTACTGTCAACTATGGGAACCAGGGTCCTTGGTTTTGAGTTCATGAAAGAGATATACAAGGAAGACCACGACTTCTCCGAGGAGTGGATCACACAGTTTGAAGGGCATAGGGTTCCAGGGAACAAATACTTGCTGCAAGATGGGTTTCTATTCCAAGGGAACAAGCTCTGTGTTCCAAGGGGTTCCTACAGGGACCTCCTAATCAGGGAAGTCCATTCGGGAGGCTTAGGAGGGCATTTTGGTGTTCAAAAGACACTGGACATACTACAAGAACAGTTCTATTGGCCAAAAATGATGGGGGATGTCCAAAATGTTCTCAGGAGATGTTCAGTATGTCAAATGGCTAAGAGTTCCTTCCAGACTGGTCCATATATTCCATTACCAGTACCAAGCAGGCCATGGGAAGATGTGAGCATGGATTTTATTGTTGCACTGCCAAGAACACAGAGAGGAAAGGATTCAGTCATGGTTGTTGTTGATAGGTTCAGTAAAATGGCCCATTTCATAGCTTGCAAGAAAACAGAGGATCTTTGCTAGTGTTCTTTGAGCTATACCGAAAGAAATTGTAAGGCTTCATGGGATTCCAAAGACAATTGTATCAGATAGGGATACAAAGTTCATGAGTTACTTTTGGAAAACTCTATGGAAGCTACTCAAGACCAAACTGTTGTTCAGTACATCTCACCACCCCCAAACAGATGGCCAAACTGAGGTCACCAACAAAACCTTGGGTAGGATTCTGAGATGTATTGTAGGCAAGAGTCTAAAAGATTGGGACATCAAGTTAGCAGCAGCAGAATTTGCCTTCAACAGATCACCATCAATCTGCATCGGTCATAGTCCTTTTGAGGTTGTCTATGGGATTAACCCCCTAATGCCTATAGACTTATCATCTGTACCAAGAAATGAGATGAATCATGATGCTAAGGCCGGGCGAAACATTTGTTGAAACTCCATGAAACTGTGAAAAGAGAGATTGAGAAGACCAATGAGAAGTACAGGAAACAGTCCAAGGTACCTCAGAAAAAGAAAGAATTTGTTCCAGGGGATTTAGTCTGGGTTCATTTAAGAAAAGAGAGGTTTCCATCAAGAAGAAAGAACAAGTTAATGCCAAGAGCTGATGGCCCCTTTGAAATTATTGAGAGGATTGGTCCAAATGCCTACAAGGTGGATCTACCAGGAGAGTATGAGGTGCATGGCACTTTCAATGTAGGTGACCTAAGTCCATATTATGAGGATGCTGAGGGGGAGGAGTCACCAGGCTTGAGGACAAGCCATGTTCAACCGGGGAGGTTGCGGCAGAGCTACGACCAGGACACTCCACAAATGCAAGCAGGCCAAAACAAAGACCACAACCACTTCGGGAAGCAACCAGAGTGGGCTAGGTTTAGTGGCTAATAGGTACGAGTACAAGCCCAACCACCAGCTGCCACCATGGCCAGCTGGTTGGCCATTAAACTAAGCTCAGAAAAGTCCTAGGGGTCCAAGGAAGAATCACAATGCAAGTCATAGAAAACTAAGCTGGAACAGAATGCTGCAAACATTTGACAAACAACAAAAGCAATCTTTCCATTTCGGCTAAACCATGAGGAAAAAGCATGCAAGGAACTTTTGGCTTGTCTTCCCATATACCAGATACAACCTAGAGCCAATTTTAATGCCAAGGACTCAATCATTTCGTCCTCAAGTGCCTACTTTCAACAGAAAAGCCAGCAATGCAGCAAAGGACCACAACATGTCACTGTCACCTGCATTTCTCTTTTGTTTTCATTCCAGTTTACAATTAAGAGCTTTTAAACCGTTGTAATATTGTACTTGGACTCTTACAAGCATGTGAGGAGAGATCCTGACCCTTGGATGTAGTTTTTCTTTCAAGATTGTAACCTAAAAAGGCCTATATAAGGACCTTAGCTCAGACTGTTGTAACACGGCTGATTTATGAATGAAACCTGAGATTTCTCTCAAATTTAAACCTCTTAATCTTGTGCTTAGTCTGTAGATTAGAGTCAGGCTTGATAATAACCTGTGCTTAGACTGTGGTTATTGATTAAGTACCTGTTAGTAGAGTATAAACTTTCTGTCTTTGAGACCGTGGTTAGTTTGGCTTTTCTTTGTTTGTTTGATTGAGACTTTCCTGTGTTAATCTGTGGAATTTCTTAACTCTAACACCCCAAATTATTAGCTTAATTCCCTGTGAGTATTCTGTGGGTTTTTCAGTTGATAATTATATCCAAGTTCCCTCCTTTTCAAGCAGTGTCTCAGAACTGTCCCAATTACAGTCCTTTGTGTCTGTCAGTCAGTTCAGTTGAGTCTTAAAAATACCTTGAGTCCTCTAAAAATCTTGGTCTTTTGCTCAGAAGTAGTTCTTATATCAAAGTAATTTACTACCAAGTTTCATGATTTTAGGAGGTCAATTCATAATTTTATTAATTAGCACAAGTTTATTGCATTCCTGAGAACCTGTTTTATTTCTGCTGGTTTGATTGTTGTTTTTGTCTAAACCCTTGGACATTACACTCCACTAATGAACAAGGGCAAATGGTTCACACAACGAGTCACAAGGACTAATGAACAAGGAAAAATGGTTCACACAACAAGTCACAATAACAAGGACAAATGGTTCACACAAAGAGTCATATGGACTAATGAACAAGAACAAATGGTTCACACAACGAGTCACAAAGACTAATGAACAAGGACAAATGGTTCACACAACGAGACACAAGGACTAATAAACAAGGACAAATGGTTTAAACAACGAGTCACAAGGACTAAAGAACAAGTACAAATGGTTCACACAACGAGTCACAAGGACTAATGAACAAGGACAAATAGTTTACACAACGAGTCACAAGGATTAATGAACAAGGACAAATGGTTCACACCACTAGTCACAAGGACTAATGAACAAGGAAAAATGATTCACACAACAAGTCACAATAACAAGGACAAATGGTTTTCACAACAAGTCACAAGGACTAATAAACAAGGAAAAATGGTTTAAACAACGAGTCACAAGGACTAAAGAACAAGGACAAATGGTTCACACAACGAGTCATATGGACTAATAAACAAGGACAAACGGTTCACACAATGAGTCACAAGGACTAATGAACAAGGACGAATGGTTCACAAAACGAGTCACAAGGTCTAAAGAACAAGGACAAATGATTTACACAATGAGTCCTTGTTACAAATGGTTTAAACAACGAGTCACAAGGACGAATGAAAAAGTACAAATGGTTTACACAACAGTCACAAGGACTAATGAACAAGGACAAATGGTTCACACAATGAGTCACAAGGACTAATGAACAAGGAAAAATGGTTCACACAACAAGTCACAATAATAGGACAAATGGTTTACACAACGAGTCACAAATACTAATAAACAAGGACCTAATGGTTTAAAGAACGAGTCACAAGGACTAAAAAAAAGGACAAATGGTTCACACAAAAAGTCATATGGACTAATGAAGCAAATGGTTCGCACAACGAGTCACAAGGATTAATGAACAAGGACAAATGGTTCACACAAAGAGTCATATGGACTAGTGAACAAGAACAAATGGTTCGCACAACGAGTCACAAGGACTAATGAACAAGGACAAATAGTTTACACAACAGTCACAAGGACGTATGAACAAGGACAAATGGTTCACACAACGAGTCACAAGGACTAATGAACAAGGAAAAATGGTTCACACAACAAGTCACAATAACAAGGACAAATGGTTTACACAACGAGTCACAAAGACTAATAAAGAAGGACAAATGGTTTACACAAAGAGTCATATGGACTAATGAACAAGAACAAATGGTTCACACAACGAGTCACAAGGATTAATGAACAAGGACAAATGGTTCACACAACGAGTCACAAGGACTAATGAAAAAGGACAAATGGTTCACACAACGAGTCAGAAGGACTAATGAACAAGGACAAATGGTTCACACAACGAGTCACAAGGACTATTTAACAAGGAAAAATGGTTCACACAAAAAGTCACAATAACAAGGATAAATGGTTCACACAACGAGTCACAGGGACTAATAAACAAAGACAAATAGTTTAAACAACGAGTCATAAGGACTAAAGAACAAGGACAAATGGTTGACACAAAGGGTCATATGGACTAATGAACAAGGACAAATGGTTCACACAACGAGTCACAAGGACTAATGAACAAGGACAAATAGTTCACACAACGAGTCAGAATAACAAGGATAAATGGTTCACACAACGAGTCACAAGGACTAATGAACAAGGATAAATAGTTTACACAACAGTCACAAGGACTAATGAACAAGGACAAATGGTTCACACAACGAGTCACAAGGACTAATGAACAAGGAAAAATGGTTCACACAAAAAGTCACAATAACAAGGACAAATGGTTTACACAACGAGTCACAAAGACTAATAAACAAGGACAAATGGTTTAAACAACGAGTCACAAGGACTAAAGAACAAGGACAAATGGTTCACACAACGAGTCATATGGACTAATAAACAAGGACAAACGGTTCACACAATGAGTCACAAGGACTAATGAACAAGGACGAATGGTTCACAAAACGAGTCACAAGGTCTAAAGAACAAGGACAAATGATTTACACAATGAGTCCTTGTTACAAATGGTTTAAACAACGAGTCACAAGGACGAATGAAAAAGTACAAATGGTTTACACAACAGTCACAAGGACTAATGAACAAGGACAAATGGTTCACACAATGAGTCACAAGGACTAATGAACAAGGAAAAATGGTTCACACAACAAGTCACAATAATAGGACAAATGGTTTACACAACGAGTCACAAAGACTAATAAACAAGGACCTAATGGTTTAAAGAACGAGTCACAAGGACTAAAAAAAAGGACAAATGGTTCACACAAAAAGTCATATGGACTAATGAAGCAAATGGTTCGCACAACGAGTCACAAGGATTAATGAACAAGGACAAATGGTTCACACAATGAGTCACAAAGACTAATGAACAAGGACAAATGGTTCACACAACGAGACACAAGGACTAATAAACAAGGACAAATGGTTTAAACAACGAGTCACAAGGACTAAAGAACAAGTACAAATGGTTCACACAACGAGTCACAAGGACTAATGAACAAGGACAAATAGTTTACACAACGAGTCACAAGGATTAATGAACAAGGACAAATGGTTCACACCACTAGTCACAAGGACTAATGAACAAGGAAAAATGATTCACACAACAAGTCACAATAACAAGGACAAATGGTTTTCACAACAAGTCACAAGGACTAATAAACAAGGAAAAATGGTTTAAACAACGAGTCACAAGGACTAAAGAACAAGGACAAATGGTTCACACAACGAGTCATATGGACTAATAAACAAGGACAAACGGTTCACACAATGAGTCACAAGGACTAATGAACAAGGACGAATGGTTCACAAAACGAGTCACAAGGTCTAAAGAACAAGGACAAATGATTTACACAATGAGTCCTTGTTACAAATGGTTTAAACAACGAGTCACAAGGACGAATGAAAAAGTACAAATGGTTTACACAACAGTCACAAGGACTAATGAACAAGGACAAATGGTTCACACAATGAGTCACAAGGACTAATGAACAAGGAAAAATGGTTCACACAACAAGTCACAATAATAGGACAAATGGTTTACACAACGAGTCACAAATACTAATAAACAAGGACCTAATGGTTTAAAGAACGAGTCACAAGGACTAAAAAAAAGGACAAATGGTTCACACAAAAAGTCATATGGACTAATGAAGCAAATGGTTCGCACAACGAGTCACAAGGATTAATGAACAAGGACAAATGGTTCACACAAAGAGTCATATGGACTAGTGAACAAGAACAAATGGTTCGCACAACGAGTCACAAGGACTAATGAACAAGGACAAATAGTTTACACAACAGTCACAAGGACGTATGAACAAGGACAAATGGTTCACACAACGAGTCACAAGGACTAATGAACAAGGAAAAATGGTTCACACAACAAGTCACAATAACAAGGACAAATGGTTTACACAACGAGTCACAAAGACTAATAAAGAAGGACAAATGGTTTACACAAAGAGTCATATGGACTAATGAACAAGAACAAATGGTTCACACAACGAGTCACAAGGATTAATGAACAAGGACAAATGGTTCACACAACGAGTCACAAGGACTAATGAAAAAGGACAAATGGTTCACACAACGAGTCAGAAGGACTAATGAACAAGGACAAATGGTTCACACAACGAGTCACAAGGACTATTTAACAAGGAAAAATGGTTCACACAAAAAGTCACAATAACAAGGATAAATGGTTCACACAACGAGTCACAGGGACTAATAAACAAAGACAAATAGTTTAAACAACGAGTCATAAGGACTAAAGAACAAGGACAAATGGTTGACACAAAGGGTCATATGGACTAATGAACAAGGACAAATGGTTCACACAACGAGTCACAAGGACTAATGAACAAGGACAAATAGTTCACACAACGAGTCAGAATAACAAGGATAAATGGTTCACACAACGAGTCACAAGGACTAATGAACAAGGATAAATAGTTTACACAACAGCCACAAGGACTAATGAACAAGGACAAATGGTTCACACAACGAGTCACAAGGACTAATGAACAAGGAAAAATGGTTCACACAAAAAGTCACAATAACAAGGACAAATGGTTTACACAACGAGTCACAAAGACTAATAAACAAGGACAAATGGTTTAAACAACGAGTCACAAGGACTAAAGAACAAGGACAAATGGTTCACACAACGAGTCATATGGACTAATAAACAAGGACAAACGGTTCACACAATGAGTCACAAGGACTAATGAACAAGGACGAATGGTTCACAAAACGAGTCACAAGGTCTAAAGAACAAGGACAAATGATTTACACAATGAGTCCTTGTTACAAATGGTTTAAACAACGAGTCACAAGGACGAATGAAAAAGTACAAATGGTTTACACACAATGATCCACAAGGACTAATGAACAAGGACAAATGGTTCACACAATGAGTCACAAGGACTAATGAACAAGGAAAAATGGTTCACACAACAAGTCACAATAATAGGACAAATGGTTTACACAACGAGTCACAAAGACTAATAAACAAGGACCTAATGGTTTAAAGAACGAGTCACAAGGACTAAAAAAAAGGACAAATGGTTCACACAAAAAGTCATATGGACTAATGAAGCAAATGGTTCGCACAACGAGTCACAAGGATTAATGAACAAGGACAAATGGTTCACACAAAGAGTCATATGGACTAGTGAACAAGAACAAATGGTTCGCACAACGAGTCACAAGGACTAATGAACAAGGACAAATAGTTTACACAACAGTCACAAGGACGTATGAACAAGGACAAATGGTTCACACAACGAGTCACAAGGACTAATGAACAAGGAAAAATGGTTCACACAACAAGTCACAATAACAAGGACAAATGGTTTACACAACGAGTCACAAAGACTAATAAAGAAGGACAAATGGTTTACACAAAGAGTCATATGGACTAATGAACAAGAACAAATGGTTCACACAACGAGTCACAAGGATTAATGAACAAGGACAAATGGTTCACACAACGAGTCACAAGGACTAATGAAAAAGGACAAATTGTTCACACAACGAGTCAGAAGGACTAACGAACAAAAACAAATGGTTCACACAACGAGTCACAAGGACTATTTAACAAGGAAAAATGGTTCACACAAAAAGTCACAATAACAAGGATAAATGGTTCACACAACGAGTCACAGGGACTAATAAACAAAGACAATTAGTTTAAACAACGAGTCATAAGGACTAAAGAACAAGGACAAATGGTTCACACAAAGGGTCATATGGACTAATGAACAAGGACAAATGGTTCACACAACGAGTCACAAGGACTAATGAACAAGGACAAATAGTTCACACAACGAGTCAGAATAACAAGGATAAATGGTTCACACAACGAGTCACAAGGACTAATGAACAAGGACAAATAGTTTACACAACAGTCACAAGGACTAATGAACAAGGACAAATGGTTCACACAACGAGTCACAAGGACTAATGAACAAGGAAAAATGGTTCACACAAAAAGTCACAATAACAAGGACAAATGGTTTACACAACGAGTCACAAAGACTAATAAACAAGGACAAATGGTTTAAACAACGAGTTACAAGGACTAAAGAACAAGGACAAATGGTTCACAAAACGAGTCTCAAGGACTAATGAACAGGGACAAATAGTTTACACAACAGTCACAAGGACGTATGAACAAGGGTAAATGGTTCACACAACGAGTCTCAAGGCCTAATGAACAAGAAAAATTGGTTCACACAAGTCAAAATAACAAGGACAAATGGTTCACACAAAGAGTCATATAGACTAATGAACAAGAACAAATGGTTCACACAACGAGTCACAAGGATTATTGAACAAGGAAAAATGGTTCACACAACGAGTCACAAGGACTAATAAGCAAAGACAAATGGTCTAAACAACGAGTAATAAGGACTAAAGAACAAGGACAAATGGTTCACACAAAGAGTCATATGGACTAATGAACGAGAACAACTGGTTCACACAACGAGTCACAAAGACTAATGAACAAGGACAAATGGTTCACACAACGAGACACAAGGACTAATAAACAAGGACAAATGGTTTAAACAACGAGTCACAAGGACTAAAGAACAAGTACAAATGGTTCACACAACGAGTCACAAGGACTAATGAACAAGGACAAATAGTTTACACAACGAGTCACAAGGATTAATGAACAAGGACAAATGGTTCACACCACTAGTCACAAGGACTAATGAACAAGGAAAAATGATTCACACAACAAGTCACAATAACAAGGACAAATGGTTTTCACAACAAGTCACAAGGACTAATAAACAAGGAAAAATGGTTTAAACAACGAGTCACAAGGACTAAAGAACAAGGACAAATGGTTCACACAACGAGTCATATGGACTAATAAACAAGGACAAACGGTTCACACAATGAGTCACAAGGACTAATGAACAAGGACAAATGTTTCACACAACGAGTCACAAGGTCTAAAGAACAGGGACAAATGATTTACACAATGAGTCCTTGTTACAAATGGTTTAAACAACGAGTCACAAGGACGAATGAATAAGGACAAATGGTTTACACAACAGTCACAAGGACTAATGAACAAGGACAAATGGTTCACACAACGAGTCACAAGGACTAATGAACAAGGAAAAATGGTTCACACAACAAGTCACAATAACAAGGACAAATGGTTTACACAACGAGTCACAAAGACTAACAAACAAGGACAAATGGTTTAAAGAACGAGTCACAAGGACTAAAAAAAAAGGACAAATGGTTCACACAAAGAGTCATATGGACTAATGAACAAGAACAAATGGTTCGCACAACGAGTCACAAGGACTAATGAACAAGGACAAATGGTTCACACAACGAGTCACAAGGACTAATGAACAAGGAAAAATGGTTCACACAACAAGTCACAATAACAAGGACAAATGGTTTACACAACGAGTCACAAAGACTAATAAACAAGGACAAATGGTTTAAACAACGAGTCACAAGGACTAAAGAACAAGGACAAATGGTTCATAAAACGAGTCACAAGGACTAATGAACAGGGACAAATAGTTTACACAACAGTCACAAGGACGTATGAACAAGGGCAAATGGTTCACACAACGAGTCACAAGGACTAATGAACAAGGAAAAATGGTTCACACAACAAGTCACAATAACAAGGACAAATGGTTTACACAACGAGTCACAAAGACTAATAAAGAAGGACAAATGGTTCACACAAAGAGTCATATGGACTAATGAACAAGAACAAATGGTTCACACAACGAGTCACAAAGATTATTGATCAAGGAAAAATGGTTCACACAACGAGTCACAAGGACTAATAAACAAAGACAAATGGTCTAAACAACGAGTAATAAGGACTAAAAAACAAGGAAAAATGGTTCAAACAAAGAGTCATATGGACTAATGAACAAGAACAAATGGTTCATACAACGAGTCACAAAGACTAATGAACAAGGACAAATGGTTCACACAACGAGACACAAGGACTAATAAACAAGGACAAATGGTTTAAACAACGAGCCACATAGACTAAAGAACAAGTACAAATGGTTTACACAACGAGTCACAAGGACTAATGAACAAGGACAAATAGTTTACACAACGAGTGATTAATGAACAAAGACAAATGGTTCACACCACTAGTCACAAGGACTAATGAACAAGGACAAATGGTTCACACAACGAGTCATATGGACTAATAAACAAGGACAAACGGTTCACACAATGAGTCACAAGGACTAATGAACAAGGACAAACGGTTCACACAACGAGTCACAAGGTCTAAAGAACAAGGACAAATGATTTACACAAAGAGTCATATGAACTAATGAACAATAACAAATGGTTCACACAACGAGTCACAAGGATTATTGAACAAGGACAAAATATTCACACAACGAGTCCGGGACTAATGAACAAGGACAAATGGTTCACACAACGAGTCAGAAGGACTATTGAACAAGGACAAATGGTTCACACAACAAGTCACAAGGACTAATTAACCAGGAAAAATGGTTCACACAAAAAGTCACAATAACAAGGATAAATGGTTCACACAACGAGTCACAAGGACTAATAAACAAAGACAAATAGTTTAAACAACGAGTCATAAGGACTAAATAACAAGGACAAATGGTTCACACAAAGCGTCTTATGGACTAATAAACAAGGACAAATGGTTCACACAACGAGTCACAAGGACTAATGAACAAGGATAAATGGTTCACACAACGAGTCAGAATAACAAGGATAAATGGTTCACACAACGAGTCACAAGGACTAATAAACAAAGACAAATAGTTTAAACAACGAGTAATAAGGACAAAAGAACAAGGACAAATGGTTCACACAAAGAGTCATATGGACTAATGAACAAGAACAAATGGTTCACACAACGAGTCACAAGGACTAATGAACAAGGACAAATGGTTCACACAACGAGTCACAAGGACTAATGAACAAGGACAAATAGTTTACACAACAGTCACAAGGACTAATGAACAAGGACAAATGGTTCACACAACGAGTCATAAGGACTAATGAACAAGGAAAAATGGTTCACACAAAAAGTCACAATAACAAGGACAAATGGTTTACACAACGAGTCACAAAGACTAATAAACAAGGATAAATGGTTCACACAAAGAGTCATATGGACTAATGAACAAGAACAAATGGTTCACAAAACGAGTCTCAAGGACTAATGAACAGGGACAAATAGTTTACACAACAGTCACAAGGACGTATGAACCTGGGCAAATGGTTCACACAACGAGTCACAAGGACTAATGAACAAGGAAAAATGGTTCACACAACAAGTCACAATAACAAGGACAAATGGTTCACACAAAGAGTCATATGGACTAATGAACAAGAACAAATGGTTCACACAACGAGTCACAAGGATTATTGAACAAGGAAAAATGGTTCACACAACGAGTCACAAGGACTAATAAACAAAGACAAATGGTCTAAACAACGAGTAATAAGGACTAAAGAACAAGGAAGAATGGTTCACACAAAGAGTCATATGGACTAATGAACAAGAACAAATGGTTCACACAACGAGTCACAAAGACTAATGAACAAGGACAAATGGTTCACACAACGAGACACAAGGACTAATAAACAAGGACAAATGGTTTAAACAACGAGTCACAAGGACTAAAGAACAAGTACAAATGGTTCACACAACGAGTCACAAGGACTAATGAACAAGGACAAATAGTTTACACAACGAGTCACAAGGATTAATAAACAAGGACAAATGGTTCACACCACTAGTCACAAGGACTAATGAACAAGGAAAAATGATTCACACAACAAGTCACAATAACAAGGACAAATGGTTTTCACAACAAGTCACAAGGACTAATAAACAAGGAAAAATGGTTTAAACAACGAGTCACAAGGACTAAAGAACAAGGACAAATGGTTCACACAACGAGTCATATGGACTAATAAACAAGGACAAACGGTTCACACAATGAGTCACAAGGACTAATGAACAAGGACAAATGGTTCACACAACGAGTCACAAGGTCTAAAGAACAAGGACAAATGATTTACACAACGAGTCCTTGTTACAAATGGTTTAAACAACGAGTCACAAGGACGAATGAATAAGGACAAATGGTTTACACAACAGTCACAAGGACTAATGAACAAGGACAAATGGTTCACACAACGAGTCACAAGGACTAATGAAGAAGGAAAAATGGTTCACACAACAAGTCACAATAACAAGGACAAATGGTTTACACAACGAGTCACAAAGACTAATAAACAAGGACAAATGGTTTAAAGAACGAGCCACAAGGACTAAAAAAAAGGACAAATGGTTCACACAAAGAGTCATATGGACTAATGAAGAAGAACAAATGGTTCGCACAACGAGTCACAAGGATTAATGAACAAGGACAAATGGTTCACACAAAGAGTCATATGGACTAGTGAACAAGAACAAATGGTTCGCACAACGAGTCACAAGGACTAATGAACAAGGACAAATAGTTTACACAACAGTCACAAGGACGTATGAACAAGGACAAATGGTTCACACAACGAGTCACAAGGACTCATGAACAAGGAAAAATGGTTCACACAACAAGTCACAATAACAAGGAAAAATGGTTTAAAGAACGAGTCACAAAGACTAATAAAGAAGGACAAATGGTTCACACAAAGAGTCATATGGAATAATGAACAAGAACAAATGGTTCACACAACGAGTCACAAGGATTAATGAACAAGGACAAATGGTTCACACAACGAGTCACAAGGACTAATGAACAAGGACAAATGGTTCACACAACGAGTCAGAAGGACTAATGAACAAGGACAAATGGTTCACACAACGAGTCACAAGGACTAATTAACAAGGAAAAATGGTTCACACAAAAAGTCACAATAACAAGGATAAATGGTTCACACAACGAGTCACAAGGACTAATAAACAAAGACAAATGGTCTAAACAACGAGTAATAAGGACTAAAGAACAAGGACAAATGGTTCAAACAAAGAGTCATATGGACTAATGAACAAGAACAAATGGTTCAAACAACGAGTCACAAAGACTAATGAACAAGGACAAATGGTTCACACAACGAGACAAAAGGACTAATAAACAAGGACAAATGGTTTAAACAACGAGTCACAAGGACTAAAGAACAAGTACAAATGGTTCACACAACGAGTCACAAGGACTAATGAACAAGGACAAATAGTTTACACAACGAGTGATTAATGAACAAGGACAAATGGTTCACACCACTAGTCGCAAGGACTAATGAACAAGGAAAAATGATTCACACAACAAGTCACAATAACAAGGACAAATGGTTTTCACAACAAGTCACAAGGACTAATAAACAAGGAAAAATGGTTTAAACAACGAGTCACAAGGACTAAAGAACAAGGACCAATGGTTCACACAACGAGTCATATGGACTAATAAACAAGGACAAACGGTTCACACAATGAGTCACAAGGACTAATGAACAAGGACAAACGGTTCACACAACGAGTCACAAGGTCTAAAGAACAAGGACAAATGATTTACACAAAGAGTCATATGAACTAATGAACAAGAACAAATGGTTCACACAACGAGTCACAAGGATTATTGAACAAGGACAAATGGTTCACACAACGAGTCCGGGACTAATGAACAAGGACAAATGGTTCACACAACGAGTCAGAAGGACTAATGAACAAGGTGAAGGAAATGTAGATTCATATACATACTAACATACTCATATATGTCTAAATTAATTTGTCATAAAATTAAATGTGGATTTTATGCATGCAAACAATATAATAAAAGAGAAGAAATCATATCCTTACATTGAAATTTCGGTTCAAATGGGCACAAAAGAAATCTCCTTTTCTTTTGTTCTTGAGCTTTCCAAATGGAAGAACAAGGATTCAAGTGTAGAATCCCTCCCAAAAGCATATACCCAAGGAATTCATCTTAATAAACCAATACTATTTAGATCTAGTAATAATAATGGTTTTACAATAAAATTGATACAATATAAATTGTATTTTCACTCTTGAAATTTCGGTCAAGAGGTGGTGTTTTTGTGAGATTTTATTTCTCTAGAATTATCATAAATTGTAGAGAGTTTTCAAGGATTTTCTTACACTAGGAAAAATAATATGGGATGAATGAATGATATAAAAGAGAAGAGCTTTCCTCTCTTTCTTGTTGGTGGCCGAAAAAGGGGCATTGGGTAGTATGCCCAATGCCTTTTGTTTTTGCTCTTCACAAGAGACTAGGCATGCAAGCCTACTACCTAGTGTCATGATTGTGTTTTTATTTAAAAATAAATAACACAATATTTACTAAACACACACCCATATTTCGGTTTTAAGTATAAAATGGAGAATCCATTTTATTTTGTCATTTGTCAAATTTGTCACATGTAACATGTTACATGACATGTTACGATGCAATGTATTTTTATCATATTAAAAATCAACATACTCATAAAACATGTCATTTACAAAATCGACTAGTAATTCGTAATTACTTGTACCAAAATATTTCACCAATTTATAAATCGTATTTATAATAATTCATTCAAATTTAATTGTTTCTTTAAACAATAATTTCATCCGAGTAATGATACAATTCGATTACTCAGACCGTATCTCATTTAATTACATTTCAATTTGATACGTAAATTATACTCACAAAATCATCCGTCAATTTTAAGCAATTTAATTAACTCGTATCGGTATACGATTAATTAAATAATCAATTAAGAGTATTTCCCTATAGGTATGACCTAAAGGGATCAATTGATCACCACCGTCGCACAAGTAATGTCAAACTCTAGTCACCAATCATTACCGATATGTGTGGACCAGTTGACTTGTAAAATATTACATCCCACATGTATTCTTAAAATGAGATTTAATAATGATATTTAAATCATGTGATCGCACTATTGTTGAGGACACATTTCCCAACAATCTTCCACTTGTCCTCGACAAGTGTGCGTCACCAATTCTCTTGTCCTATTACTATCTCCCACTCAATGCAAGGTGTCTTTCAGGTCGTACTTGCAAGTGATCATATCGAGAGTGGTTTCCTCGATCTGGAGAATAACTGATTGACCGGATTTATCTATCATAGATACATTCCGAGCGTGGCCACGCATTTCCAGTTCATTACTCCTCGAGTGGCCCTGAGATATTGTTATAACCCTGACAAGGGGGTGGACAATTCCTATCGCACTTATTCCCTTCGACTAGCCACAACCATCATAACCCAAAATATGCCCATTTGACCCCATTTACGAAGGTCGTAGTAACACAAATCAAAGTTAATCGAAAACTGTGCCATCTTAGGTGAACAGTCTTTAGTCAAAAGAATCGACTCATTTGAATACTATAGCAGCTCTCGCCACGACCAGGCTATATAAATTTGCCAGAACTCTATAAGCGGTCATAAGGCCCGACAAAACGTTCCTAACAGTCTGCCTATGTGATCGACTAGTCATCTCACATGACTCTATGGCACTTGAACTTGCCATCAATCGCATCACACTCTAGTCACTTCGAGACGTCACCTCATACAAGTAACTATGGGCAAATACAATGTTAATCCGTGTTCACTTTAATGGGGTTCAATTGTCTCCACAACCCGTTTGGATGTAACAAAGTATAATAAAAGAGTTTTAAAATAAAATTCGAACGACAAATGTGATTATCACATATGAATAGTCAATGCCTGATTACTATTTCATATTCTATAATCTAATTTGATCTTGTACGTAGTTGTTCATTTCAATTCAATTGAAATGACATGACTCATCATGTTTAGCCTTTGAGAAGGCTTTGGTTAGTAGGTTTTATCAACTTCTTGTACCTTACTCAACCTTACTACATACTTGTTTTCCTTTGTAATGTATACATTTGCATCACAAAACTTTCTGAGTACGTGTCGAGATCCAATCAAGACATAGATCCTCTAGCCTACGAATAGCTCCCACTGTTTTCACAGTGTGTGGGACTCATCCTCTTGCACATCTCATGATTGCAAGTGTACTCAATTTCCGTTATAAATATCTCTTATTGTTCTTTATTGTCTAGAACGATTCTAGAAAATCTACTTCTTAATTAACATAGCCACAATGGTATCTTAACCATCCTAATGTGTTTTGATTATGGTTTTGTCGGAAACCATGCGCAACCTCAATTGTCAATTGTCACTTGTGTAACACCCTTACACAAAATTGCATCATAAACACTTTGCTTTACTTCCTTAATGCTTAATGCTCGCATGCACTTAAGGGTAATCTATATGGCTTACCTGGCAAGGATTACTTAAATTCGATTTTGAAAACAATTCATCATACTCAAAGTATATGAAGTGTTATACATCATTACTCATTTAATTGATCCGGCAGCGGAAGCAAATGGAATCAATCAAATATGTTCAATTAATTGAACTAGTCATGAATCTTATCAACATAAGACTTCTTACTGACGCTAATATCATGTGGATTTATCTTCATAAATCCGGATATTCCAGATGTATTATAATACTCCAAAAGTCTTAAATCATTCTCAATGATCAATATGTCATCCACATATCGGACTAATTAAAATTTCCGTAACTCCCACTAAACTTCATGTATAAACACAACTTCTTGACTTATCGAGAAATGTTTTATCACATGATCAAAATGTTGATTCTAACTCATTGATGTCCTACTTAAGACCCTCTCTTAAGTTTCACATTATCTTAGGATTGCAAGAATCTACTAAACTCATGATATGTATTGAATACATTCCTTCTATTGAAGAAGCGGGTTTTAGATTCACTTGCTACGTATTTCATAACCTCATAATGAAACACAATCCTTAAGAAGATCCAAATAGACTTAAGCATTTCAACTAGTGCAAAACCCTTTGCAACCAATCTTGCTTTGAAATATCTCTTTATTAGTGCAAAACCCTTTGTCACTAATCAAGCCCTTTCGTTTCGGATTTTCACGGCTCTAGGCCTTGTATTGAGTTGTGACTTAAACACTCTTATGTAAGTCATATGTTCATTACTTTCTAGAAGTAATTAACTTGAATCAACCAATTTCTTTTGTAAGTTATAAGCTCTTTACTTTCTTAAAAGTAGCATGAATTCATCATTTTTAACAAGTGACGAATTTAACCTCCTAGGTTTTAAAGAAACAATATTTTACACAAAACGTCTCATGTAGCCAAGAAAGACCAGTTTCTTGCGACATAACATTCTCTGTGGCATTCTTTGTGGCTCTTGAATAATTTCTCCCACTCTGTCTTCTAAAATAAACTTGTATTTTAGAAAGACAGCTTCACGAGCCGCAAACCCGTCGTACTTGTGAGAAAAGAAAGGGAAAAATGAGCATTTGTTTCTTGTGAAAACTTACAAATATGGTACCCTTACCATTTCATATCTCATATGATTTAGTGGAACATAATTTAGACAAAATGATAAAATCCCCAAGGGATCAAGTAACTCAAAGTAACTTGATCGAAGTCCAAACCATATCGAATAGCGTTTGATTTCTTATCCAACCACACATTGTCCCATAATGTGTGTTAAGAGAGATTAACTTGTGATACTATATCACATTTGCTTTGGCTTATATCAAAGTCTTCACTTTGATAATCCCATCACGACTAAATCGTGATTTCTTTAACTCTTTAAACTTCTTTAAAGATTTTCTATTTACCTTATTAAGTTAACCCATTAGCGCCAACTTAAATCGTTGGTAAAAGAGAATGATCAACCTATTTTGGATCAATGATTTTCAATCTCGATCTCCTTTTTCAACCAAAAGGCACGAGATATCTTGCTTTGAATACAAGATACGCATATACCATTAACAATCTAATGGTTTCAAGAGTACTCGATAACTCTTTGCGTTCATCATTCCAAAATTTTAAGGTTTAATCTTGGGTTACCAATTTGAGTCTTGCATCATCTTCATGATATATTATTCTAGTTTGGTTTAGAATATAATCACCTTGATGATGGGCTAGCCATACATCAAATCATGGTGTATAGGGTCACAAAAGTGAAACCTCTTTTGTATCTTTAACAAATTGTATTCTTATTTAGAGTTTATGTACTTAATAATCACAATTAAGTACAACTCCAAACCCGAAAACTAGATTTAGTACACAATGACTCTATCTCTTGACTTCATTGTTGCTAGTCGTCATATTCTAATCATCCTATGTATCAAGTACAATGATGAAAACCTCCACTGGTTTCTAATATTGACGAATTGGTACTAGCAAAATTTATGTTTAATCAAATAAACATTTAAAGAAGAAGCTCCCATTAGATGTCCCACAACTAACTTGTTGATTCTTCAATAATTTGGGGTAGTTTCCTTTCTCGTGTCCATCATTTAAGACAATGGAAACTTTATCGGTCGGGATTGATAGGTTTAGTATCGTCATTCGCAACAACTTTACCTTTAACATAACCTTGTATCAATTCCATACTAATTTTACTTCTTTAACCTCGTCCTCATCTTAACGGTTTAAGAGAATGCTCCCACTCATTTCAATGAGTCTTTGCTTTGAGAAGCAAAATTGAATTCATGAAGATTACTCTTCATTTGTTCGTTTTAGTCTTAAAACTTTCATTGAAGTGGTTGCGTTATTTTGGTCAATTACTTAATTCGACAAAACTAATTACCAAAATAATTTATCGCTTCAAAGTACTTAATTCACTTAAGTATATGGAAAAACAATCCATTGTAAGTAGAAGTGTTAGTCAAGAATCAAAAACCTGTTTGATAATGAATAACTTTAATCTATACTCTTTACAAGAGATCCTTAGCAATGGTTCATACGAGGTCTTTAGAAGAAAATTCATATTTTGTCTTTAGTTACGATGTTTTAATGGAGATTTGAATCAAAATCGAAATGATATCGTATATGAATTGTGGTAAAGAAATAGAACAATATGATAACGGAATAGTGGAAAACAAAACATTCATCGTTATATTAATACTTGTAAACAAGTATAGCATTTACATAGTGACCTTTACCCAACTATGATAAATGATTCCAAGATCCAAATTCATATTAACTTGGGCACGGGGTAGCCGATGAAACCCTTATCAATATAACTCGGTGGATTAACTCTTTAATCGATTCTACTTTTAGAACTCTCGGTCGATAAAATTACTCTAATATTTATCTATAGCCCAAAACACATCAACAAAGGCACGGGGGAGCCGATGAAACCCTTATCAATTACTTTTGTTGAGTTCAATCCAAATTTCGAATAAATGTGTCCATTATCCAAACCCACATTAACTTAGGCACGGGGTAGCCGATGAAACCCTCATCAACATGAATTCGGTGGATTAACATTTATCGCCCACTTCCCCTACGTAACAAGGTTTGTACCTCGGGGTAGCCGAGTGCACTCCCTCGCGAAATAGGTTTTCATGGTTTCTACTATTTGGTAAGGCTATGTCTCAATTAATTGTTTTAGCGAGAGGTCATGTCAATTTATTATCTATCACGTTTTAAGTGAACTAAAGCGGTGAACTACGATAATTTTAATTGACACGGTCGAAAAACTCGATAAAATAAGGATGCATGTTTTAGTTATGGCGATTTAGCGATGCATGTGACATAAAATAAAATGCAAGCATAAAGATAAATAAATCCTAGTATGGCCTTTCCTAAAATAGAAAAACTTATTTAACTATTACATATTCGGAAACCAACTCCATTGGTCCCTTGAACTTCGGTTGTGGCACGCATCTCGAGGTAACACCGTCTTTATGTATCGCCATTCTTGAAGAAATCCGTCTTTGGGAACTCCGGAATGAATAAAATTACATAATAAATTACATAATTTCCTATTATACATTTGTAACTAAAATAAAATAAATCTATTAAATTACAAAACGGTGATACGAGATCACAATAAAAATTACAACCGAATCGGTATTCCCATACATTTCGGGAAATACCAATTAAAAACTAAGGCCATACTAAGTAAAATTACATAATTCAAAATTACATAAATTAAAATTATGACAATCATAAAGAAAATGCAGCATTATAATATGAATAAACATGCTCAATTTTATGCTAAATCGCCTTTAATTAGCCAATATCGTATATTACTCGGTTTTTATGGATTTGCGTGATTTCAACATTTTTATAATCACAAAAATACATAAACTCATATTTATGTATAAGTTAATTACCCTAACCTCTTAGGACTCAAAATTTAGTCTTCACTAATAATTTGACCATAATTAACCCATATTTTATAAAATTGTTCATAAATGGTCCAAAATTACAAAAATAAGCTATTAAACTTCAAATAAATCACAAAATTTCAAATAAATTCAAAATTTGAAATTGAAATTCATGAACATTCTGGAAAAATACCATGACACTCATAATGTTCAAAATCTTAGGTTAAAAATTTCGAAATTTTTCCGGAAAAACAATGTTGCGGTTTATCGAGTTTTAATAAAATAATCATAAAAACATGGAAAAAATATTTTCATTAACTTTTCAATTTTAGATCTGAAGAAGATAATAAAATGCAACATTAGACGTTTTTCCTAAGTCATAGATTATGTTTTATTAATTTTCCACTAATAATGTCACTATTTATGCTATTTTTCTTCAAAAATTCATAAATCATGCAAAAAGACTTCTTTATAGCCAATTATTTTACACACATCTTGTAACGTTTCATGTGACAACATATTAATTTTCTATGACCAGATTCGAAATTTAACTCATATTAACCTATTTTTCACTTAAATCCGAATTTAATAATGAAAAATTCATTTTTCGAGCATAACAAGTCCAAAAATTATGAAAATTTACAGGTTATCTCAAAATAATATATGTGACAACATATCCAAAAATCAACTTAAAATTCGAAGTATAGCTAATTTTAGACCAAAAATGACATTTTTACTCACAAAATCATATTTAAATGCCATTATTGTAAAATATGAACAATAAAAATCCGAAAAATTAACCAAAATATCCTAAAACATTTTAGGACCAGAAATATTAACATGCATGGATTAATTTCGTGATATATCATAATAACACAAATTTTACAAGTTTTATTTGTTATTCTTATAACTCGGAAAAACTTTTAACCGATTTGCATGCAAACAACCTTGGCTCTTGATACCGATTGAAGGAAATGTAGATTCATATACATACTAACATACTCATATATGTCTAAATTAATTTGTCATAAAATTAAATGTGGATTTTATGCATGCAAACAATATAATAAAAGAGAAGAAATCATATCCTTACATTGAAATTTCGGTTCAAATGGGCACAAAAGAAATCTCCTTTTCTTTTGTTCTTGAGCTTTCCAAATGGAAGAACAAGGATTCAAGTGTAGAATCCCTCCCAAAAGCATATACCCAAGGAATACATCTTAATAAACCAATACTATTTAGATCTAGTAATAATAATGGTTTTACAATAAAATTGATACAATATAAATTGTATTTTCACTCTTGAAATTTCGGTCAAGAGGTGGTGTTTTTGTGAGATTTTATTTCTCTAGAATTATCATAAATTGTAGAGAGTTTTCAAGGATTTTCTTACACTAGGAAAAATAATATGGGAGGAATGAATGATATAAAAGAGAAGAGCTTTCCTCTCTTTCTTGTTGGTGGCCGAAAAAGGGGCATTGGGTAGTATGCCCAATGCCTTTTGTTTTTGCTCTTCACAAGAGACTAGGCATGCAAGCCTACTACCTAGTGTCATGATTGTGTTTTTATTTAAAAATAAATAACACAATATTTACTAAACACACACCCATATTTCGGTTTTAAGTATAAAATGGAGAATCCATTTTATTTTGTCATTTGTCAAATTTGTCACATGTAACATGTTACATGACATGTTACGATGCAATGTATTTTTATCATATTAAAAATCAACATACTCATAAAATATGTCATTTACAAAATCGACTAGTAATTCGTAATTACTTGTACCAAAATATTTCACCAATTTATAAATCGTATTTATAATAATTCATTCAAATTTAATTGTTTCTTTAAACAATAATTTCATCCGAGTAATGATACAATTCGATTACTCAGACCGTATCTCATTTAATTACATTTCAATTTGATACGTAAATTATACTCACAAAATCATCCGTCAATTTTAAGCAATTTAATTAACTCGTATCGGTATACGATTAATTAAATAATCAATTAAGAGTATTTCCCTATAGGTATGACCTAAGGGGATCAATCGATCACCACCGCCGCACGACAAAAGTAATGTCAAACTCTAGTCACCAATCATTACCGATATGTGTGGACCAGTTAACTTGTAAAATATTACATCCCACATGTATTCTTAAAATGAGATTTAATAATGATATTTAAATCATGTGATCGCACTATTGTTGAGGACACATTTCCCAACACAAGGACAAATGGTTCACACAACAAGTCACAAGGACTAATTAACCAGGAAAAATGGTTCACACAAAAAGTCACAATAACAAGGATAAATGGTTCACACAACGAGTCACAAGGACTAGTAAACAAAGACAAATAGTTTAAACAACGAGTCATAAGGACTAAGTAACAAGGACAAATGGTTCACACAAAGGGTCATATGGACTAATGAACAAGGACAAATGGTTCACACAACGAGTCACATGGACTAATGAACAAGGACAAATGGTTCACACAACGAGTCAGAATAACAAGGATAAATGGTTCACACAACGAGTCACAAGGACTAATAAACAAAGACAAATAGTTTAAACAACGAGTAATAAGGACAAAAGAACAAGGACAAATGGTTCACACAAAGAGTCATATGGACTAATGAACAAGAACAAATGGTTCACACAACGAGTCACAAGGACTAATGAACAAGGACAAATGGTTCACACAACGAGTCACAAGGACTAATGAACAAGGACAAATAGTTTACACAACAGTCACAAGGACAAATGGTTCACACAACGAGTCATAAGGACTAATGAACAAGGAAAAATGGTTCACACAAAAAGTCACAATAACAAGGACAAATGGTTTACACAACGAGTCACAAAGACTAATAAACAAGGACAAATGGTTTAAACAACGAGTCACAAAGACTAAAGAACAAGGACAAATGGTTCACAAAACGAGTCTCAAGGACTAATGAACAGGGACAAATAGTTTACACAACAGTCACAAGGACGTATGAACAAGGGCAAATGGTTCACACAACGAGTCACAAGGACTAATGAACATGGAAAAATGGTTCACACAACAAGTCACAATAACAAGGACAAATGGTTCACACAAAGAGTCATATGGACTAATGAACAAGAACAAATGGTTCACACAACGAGTCACAAGGATTATTGAACAAGGAAAAATGGTTCACACAACGAGTCACAAGGACTAATAAACAAAGACAAATGGTCTAAACAACGAGTAATAAGGACTAAAGAACAAGGACAAATGGTTTTCACAACAAGTCACAAGGACTAATAAACAAGGAAAAATGGTTTAAACAACGAGTCACAAGGACTAAAGAACAAGGACAAATGGTTCACACAACAAGTCATATGGACTAATAAACAAGGACAAACGGTTCAGACAATGAGTCACAAGGACTAATGAACAAGGACAAACGGTTCACACAACGAGTCACAAGGTCTAAAGAACAAGGACAAATGATTTACACAAAGAGTCATATGAACTAATGAACAAGAACAAATGGTTCACACAACGAGTCACAAGGATTATTGAACAAAGACAAATGGTTCACACAACGAGTCCGGGACTAATGAACAAGGGCAAATGGTTCACACAACGAGTCAGAAGGACTAATGAACAAGGACAAATGGTTCACCCAACAAGTCACAAGGACTAATTAACCAGGAAAAATGCTTCACATAAAAAGTCACAATAACAAGGATAAATGGTTCACACAACGAGTCACAAGGACAAATAAACAAAGAAAAATAGTTTAAACAACGAGTCATAAGGACTAAATAACAAGGACAAATGGTTCACACAAAGGGTCATATGGACTAATGAACAAGGACAAATGGTTCACACAACGAGTCACAAGGACTAATGAACAAGGACAAATGGTTCACACAACGAGTCAGAATAACAAGGATAAATGGTTCACACAACGAGTCACAAGGACTAATAAACAAAGACAAATAGTTTAAACAACGAGTAATAAGGACAAAAGAACAAGGACAAATGGTTCACACAAAGAGTCATATGGACTAATGAACAAGAACAAATGGTTCACACAACGAGTCACAAGGACTAATGAACAAGGACAAATGGTTCACACAACGAGTCACAAGGACTAATGAACAAGGACAAATAGTTTACACAACAGTCACAAGGACTAATGAACAAGGACAAATGGTTCACACAACGAGTCATAAGGACTAATGAACAAGGAAAAATGGTTCACACAAAAAGTCAAAATAACAAGGACAAATGGTTTACACAACGAGTCACAAAGACTAATAAACAAGGACAAATGGTTTAAACAACGAGTCACAAGGACTAAAGAACAAGGACAAATGGTTCACAAAACGAGTCTCAAGGACTAATGAACAGGGACAAATAGTTTACACAACAGTCACAAGGACGTATGAACAAGGGCAAATGGTTCACACAACGAGTCACAAGGACTAATGAACAAGGAAAAATGGTTCACACAACAAGTCACAATAACAAGGACAAATGGTTCACACAGAGTCATATGGACTAATGAACAAGAACAAATGGTTCACACAACGAGTCACAAGGATTATTGAACAAGGAAAAATGGTTCACACAACGAGTCACAAGGACTAATAAACAAAGACAAATGGTCTAAACAACGAGTAATAAGGACTAAAGAACAAGGACAAATGGTTCACACAAAGAGTCATATGGACTAATGAACAAGAACAAATGGTTCACACAACGAGTCACAAAGACTAATGAACAAGGACAAATGGTTCACACAACGAGACACAAGGACTAATAAACAAGGACAAATGGTTTAAACAACGAGTCACAAGGACTAAAGATGGAGTAAAACTCTTAGGACTTGATTTTTGGACATATAAGACTCGAAAACAAGAACTAACTTGGACAGAATTAGACTCAACTGACACGTCTGTCGCGTACCTGTCAAAAATAAACCAACTGGTTCCAACTAACTAATATAGCTAGGGAAGTCGGGTCGAATCCACAGAGAGGTAGGAACTTTTTGTTAAACTAAGTTCGTCAAGGTAACCAAAATGGGGGTTTAATAATTGTAATTTCTAAACTAACAGGGTAAAAAGAAGAGAAATAAAGGGAAGAGTTTAACAGATAAGAGAGAATAGCTAAGACAAGCGGTTCACCATAATTATCAGGTCGAGTAATCTAGTTCCCAGGTCAATGTAGTACGGTCTAAGGGGTAGCGAACGTCGCCTTTCGGTCCCTAGTTCACCCTAGAGCGTAAACAGTTTAACTTTCGCCCTCGCTGCGATACTCTATTGTTCGCTACTAGTCTCCCTCTTCCAACCTTTCGGTCCAGGTCAAGGTCCACTAAGAATAAGGGTCTAATTGCGTCGACTCAATTAGGCAATTACAGTTATTTGTAGCATTTTAACAACGAAGACGGTACCGGTATTAACCTAGTGATTCGATTACTCTCCCTTCAAATCATGGGTCCCCTATAGTCTTAGCATAGAGAATTAGCTACTCATATTTATCGAAGCAATAATAACAATAACCAAATAATTGAGATTAAACATGATGAATAAACTAAGTGATTAAACGATTATCAAGTAAGAGGGAAAAGGGGTTAAAAGCAATAAAAACGATAAGGAAATAATTAAATTGATAATACCAGATCAAGTGACAAGATCGAGAGTAGAATTCCCAAAAGAACAGTGATAAAGTAAGTGATGAAAATGTATACAAAGAAGGAGAGGTAAAAAGAGATGGGAGTAACGTAGTGTTCTCCTTAGTCTTATACTGTAAAAAATGTCTTAAACCTAATCCATAGACTGATTAGCAAAGCCCACGAGAGATTAGGCGGAAAAATAAACTAAAAGCAGACGAAATCCTCTCGATCGAGTAGAGATATTACTCGATCGAGCTCCAAGTCATTCGATCGAGCTGGAACATCCTCTCGATCGAACACTGCTTGCTGAAAACTCCTCGATCGACTCTATGAACCGGTCGATCGACCAGTGTTGAGTGTATAAAGCATTCGATCGAGCACCAAAGCACTCGATCGAGCTATATATGCGCATCAGGACTTGAATTCCTTCCTTAACTCAGCTCATACGTCCTCCTCCTCGTAAGATTCCTCCGCTCCGGCTCCTTATCTCCCATAAATGCATACAAATGGGACAATTAAGGCTCGATTTAGCTCCTCCTCGGTCAATTCCTGCAAATAACAATAAATAGACCAAAGTAGAATATTCGGGGGTATTTGTAGCCAGATGCTACATAAAAAGCACGGAAATGCGTGTAAAAATGAGGTGAAAACCTTATATAAAAGACACGCATCAAATCTCCCCAAACCAAACCTTTGCTTGTCCCCAAGCAAATATGAATGCAACTAAGGGTGAACAAAAGAACGGGACCAACGCATCAGCTACAAATCATCCAACAGAACCAATTTAATGCAATAAAATGACAAAGTGGCAACTGAAAAGTGCGAACGAGTTAAATTAATGTTTCAGCTTACTGAACCGTCGACCTTGCAAGATTCAAAGATGTCGGACTCTCACGGGTCGCTCGTCACTCAAAATCAGGTAAAGGGTGAGTATAAATGTGAAAGATAGGAAGAAGTAAGACACTCACCTAACTCGACCTATAAGAACATGCATGCAGTTAACATGAATAAAGTCTCTACAACCGTACATATGCATTCCAACCATACTAGTGACCAAGACACGTGCCAAGGACTTACATTTGGGTTAATGAGGTAATGGGTAGAAGGGGCTAAAATGAATTTGGATATGTGGGGTTAATAGCTAGGCTAGCAACAACGGATCCAAATATAGACTGCATCCCAATCTTCGTACTCATAACAGCAAGATGAAACGGTGCAAAATTGTGCACTAAACTCACCAAACACCAAAAATCGTCAACTCCCCATAAAATATAAATAAGGCATGGGAGTGCGGAAACGATGTGCAATTCTCATTCTTTTTCATTCCTTTTTTTTTCATTTGAATTTTTCTGTCTCTTTTTCCGCACTGCTTTTTCTCGTTTTTTTTTTCTTTTTTTTTTTCAATTCAACACATTTTTTTCTTTCTTTCCCTTCAATTCTTCCACCATATTCTGAAATCAGATGAAATAACCATATTGCAATAACATATTCCAAGAACTACTCGTTACTAGCTCAGCTAGGGTAGGAAAAATTATAGAAAGTAGTTGATGGGCAAAAAGGCAATTTGGCTATGTGAAGCTCGTGGGTAGAATGAAATAAGGGGGACTGCCTCTCCTAACACGTGTCACCATCCACAGACCGAATGCATACAGGTATTAAGAAGACTAGACTCATGCTTATGCAAATTAATGTTACATGTCTTAAGGAGAGTACTACTCACATTCTAAACGAAACCGGTCATGAATGTCACCAGTTTAATAAGCTCTAACCTCAGAATGTATTGTAGCTTGCCGACATAGAGAATCAAGTCTATTCATTCAGATAAAAGAGAAACAAGAACTCGTAGATTATGCACATAATCATGCCAGCTAAATGTCAAGAATATACAGGGCTCAAGCAAGGATGCAAAGTAGCGTCGATGTTCAAACGTTCCGACTCAAATTAAACATGAAAAGTGAAATGAAATTTTTTTTTTTTTTTTTTTTTTTTTTTTTTTTTGAAAATTTTTGAATTTTATGATTTTTATGAATTAATTAAGACACAATGCATGCGGAAATAAATAAACTAAACAAGCAAAAATGCAAGAAACATGCAGACACAGATATGGATGCATACCTCCCCAAACCAAACCGTACAATGCCCTCATTGTACCGAAAATAAGAGAAGAAATGCAAACTAAGAGGAAAGGAGGAGAGGAGTCGGAAAACTTACAAGACGTCAAATAGCGGGACCTCCCCAAACCGACCATGAACATGGGAGGTCAAAGAAAGTCAACAGCGGCCGGAAGTCATAACTGCTCGATCGACCTCCTGGAACAGCTCGATCGAGCGAACAGGTGTAAAGAAGGGGTCGATCGACTGATACCCCGCTCGATCGAATGGGGCTGGTTATGGATCTGGTCGATCGAGGACAGCATCCCTCGATCGAGTAGCAGCCTCGTCAGAAAGCGCTCGATCGAGCTCAAAAAGCCTTCGATCGACTACTTTTAGCCTGCAAAGGACGCATGAAAGCAAGGAAAATACAGAGATTGTTCCAAAAGCAACGCCTAAAGTTTAACGTAAAGCTAAAGAAAAATAAATAGTTCAACAAAAGGTACAAATAAAACTGTCCGGGCTGTCTCCCGGGGAGCGCTGGTTTAAGAGGTCCCGCACGACCTTTCTGGTATCAAGTTACTGGCGCGTCGAGCTCGTCGAAGTGCAAGACTTCAACAGGGTTGTCTGCTTCACTCGCCTCATAGTAATGCTTCACGTATTGGCCATTCACCTTGAATCTGTGGCCCTCGGAGTCTTCAAGTTCTACGGATCCAAACTTAGTGACGGCTGTCACCGTATACGGACCACTCCACCTGGACTTCAGCTTGCCAGGAAACAGTCTCAACCGGGCATTAAATAGCAACACCTTCTGCCCCACATGAAACTCCCGAGGTAGGATTCTCTTGTCATGCCATCTCTTCGTCTTTTCCTTGTAAATGCGTGAGCTGTCATAGGCATTAAGCCTAAACTCCTCTAACTCATCAAGCTGCAAAAGACGATTCTGACCACACAATTTAGGATCATAATTAAGCTCACGAATTGCCCACCAGGCCTTACATTCCAGCTCAACAGGTAAGTGACACGATTTCCCATAAACTAACCTATAAGGTGATGCACCAATTGGTGTCTTAAAGGCAGTTCTATAGGCCCATAACGTGTCATCTAGCTTAAGACTCCAGTCTTTCCGTGATTTAGAAACTACTTTGGACAAGATCTCTTTCAGCTCGCGATTAGAGACCTCTACCTGACCACTAGTTTGGGGATGATACCCCAAACCACGCCGGTGTTGGACACCAACTCTAGACAGTATGGAAGTGAGTTTCTTTTCCTTAAAATGCATCCCCCCATCACTAATGACGACCCTAGGGACACCAAAACGGGGGAATATGATCTTTTTGAACATTTTAATCACGGTCTTACCATCGCAATGGGGTGAAGCAATTGCCTCAACCCATTTTGACACATAGTCTACTGACTACTAAAATGTACTGTTACCTTTTTATCGGACGGGAACGGTCCTTGGAAATCAATGCCCCGGACATCGAAAACCTCAACCTCTAGAATGCCGTTTTGTGGCATCTCATGTCTCTTCGAAATATTCCCCGACCGTGGCATGCATCACAAGTGAAACAAAAGACTTGGCGTCAAGCAAACAAAGAAGGCCAAAAAACCAGATGAAGTACCTTAGCCACGGTGCGCGATGGACCGTGGTGACCACCATATGAAGAGGAGTGACAGCCTTCCAGGACTATTTTGGTCTCCCACTGCGGAATACACCGTCTGTAGAGACCGTCTGCACATTCCTTAAACAAGTAAGGATCATCCCAGAAGTACTGTTTAGCGTTATAGAGAAAACGCTTCTTCTGCTGAGAAGAGAGATCGGGCGGCATCTTGCCACTGACAACGAAGTTGGTTATATCTGCATACCAGGGTTCCTGGTCAACAATAGACGATATAACAGCAATTAAAGTATCGTCAGGGAAAGAATCATCAATAGGAAGAGAATCTTCCCCTTCTTGTCGCATCAGTCGCGACAAGTGATCAGCTACAACATTCTCGGCCCCCTTCTTATCCTTAATCTGCAGGTCAAACTCCTGAAGAAGGAGTATCCATCTCAATAGCCGCGGTTTAGCCTCCTTCTTAGCAAGGAGATGCCTCAAAGCTGCATGGTCAGTAAAAACAGTAACTTCTGACCCAACTAAATAAGTACGAAACTTTTCTAAGGCATAAACTACGCCTAACGGCTCCTTCTCAGTGGTAGTGTACTTCACTTGAGCCTCATCCAGAGTTCGGCTCGCATAGTAAATAGCGTTCAAGGCTTTGTCTTTCCTCTGGCCTAGCACCGCTCCTAGTGCATAGTCACTCGCGTCACACATGATCTCGAACGGCAAGTCCCAATTGGGAGGCTGTATGATCGGCGCAGAGACTAAGGCCTGCTTTAACCTGTTAGCGAGAAAGACAAGCATCGATAAACACAAAAGGGGCATCTTTAAGCAACAATTTGTGTAAGTGGTTTAGCAATTTTGGAGAAATCCTTGATAAACCGGCGATAAAAGCCGGCGTGACCAAGGAAGCTCCTCACCCCCTTAACATTCACAGGAGGTGGTAATTCTTTGAATCACTTCCACCTTTGCTTTGTCAACTTCTATTCCCCTATCGAAACCAAGTGCCCCAAGACAACTCCCTCGTTGACCATAAAGTGGCACTTTTCCCGATTCAAAGACAAGGTTAACCTCAATACAAACAACTGCAACACTTTCTCAAGGTTAGTCAGACAGTCAGAAAAATCACTTCCATAGACACTGAAATCGTCCATAAAGACTTCCATGATAGACTCAATATACTCTGAAAATATCCCCATCATACACCTTTGGAAGGTGGCAGGGGCATTGCACAAACCAAAAGGCATTCTGCGATACGCAAAAACGCCCTTAGGACAGGTAAATGTAGTCTTGGCCTGATCATCTGGGTGGATGGGGATCTGAAAGAACCCTGAATACCCATCTAAATAGCAGAAAAATTTATGGGAAGCTAACCTTTCCACCATTTGATCAATAAAAGGAAGGGGAAAGTGGTCTTTCTTAGTGGCGGCATTCAGCTGTCTGTAATCAATGCACATCCGCCAGCCAGTCACTACTCGGGTGGGTATTAATTCGTTCTTTTCATTCTTTACTACAGTTGTCCCTCCTTTCTTCGGGACTACCTGTACTGGGCTTACCCATTTAGAATTACCTACAGAATAAATAATACCGCATCCAGCAGACTTCATTACCTCGGCCATCACAACATCCTCGCATCTTCCGGTTCAGCCGACGCTGACCCTGCCTGCAAGGTTTGTGATCCTCCTCCAGCTCTATCCTGTGCATACAAATATCGGGACTAATCCCCGTGATATCATCCAGTGAATAGCCCATTGCCTTCCTGTTTTTCTTAAGTACAGCTAACAAAGAGGTTAGCTGATCATCACTAAGCTTGGCACTAACAATGACTGGATACTGCTCTGTATCGTCTAGAAAAGCATATTTAAGGTGAGATGGGAGAGGCTTACGTTCCGGTACCTTTACCTCAATGGAGCAAAGAGTGCTGATCATTTGTTCCACCTGCTCTTCGTCATGCTCATCTAAATCATCAACAAGCAAATCCAACGCAGCATCATCGTTCTCTGGGCTATCTGCACACTCATCAAAAAGCATGAGAGCTTCCAGTGGGTCCTTCATGAAAGAACCCGACCAGAAGTCATAAATAGACTCATCAATGATATCGACCGAATAACAAGTGTCCTCTATCATTGGGTGGGCTAAAGTACTGGGCAAACTGAATGTGATAGCGTCATCCCCATCGCAAGAGTCGACGCCCTTGTCGACATCAATAACGGCCCTTTTGTACAAAGGAACGGCCTTCCTAAAATAATTTGGGTCCGGGTGTCCTCAGCTATGTCCAAAACAATGAAATCTACGGGGATGTAAAGCTTGCCTATTTTCACAGGCACATCCTCCAAGACACCTAGAGGTCTCCTAAAGATCTATCACCATCTCGTAGGGTGATGTTAGTCACTTTGAAGTGACTCATATTCAATTTCTTGCAGACAAGAAGGGGCATGACACTGACACTGGCACCTAAATCGCAAAGGGCATTGTCAATAAGCATATTGCCGATGACACAAGTGATAGAAAAGCTGCCCGGATCTTTCATTTTTGGAGGGGCCTTATTTAACAGTAAGTTGCTAGACTCTTCCATAAATGAAATCGTCTCAAATTCGCTCAAATTCCTCTTACGCGTCACAATATCTTTCATAAACTTGGCGTAAGTAGGAACCTGAGTAACAAGTTCAGAAAACGGAACAGTTACCTGGAGGTTCTTTACGATGTCCACGAACTTACCGTACTGTTGCTCGACCCTTGCATCCTTCAGACGACTTGGAAAAGGTACCCTGGTAGCGATGAGTGGTCCTGCAACCTTTCCTTTACCCTTATCAACGCGTGACGTCTCCACAGCAGGGGAAGATGACACGGTGGCGGTACTGGGTAGTAAATTGGAATTTCCGCCATTTACAGCACTGGATCGAACACTTTTACTGGTCGATCGACCAGTTTCCTCTTCAATTTCACTCGATCGACCTGTCTTAGTACTCGATCGAGTATCTTCTTCAGCATAGTCTCTCGATCGAGTATCTTCGAGATCTGTACCTCTCGATCGACTGCCACTGTCACTGGATCGAGTGACTGGATGATTAGAACTGCTCGATCGAGTAGTTGTGTTGCTCGATCGAGTGGTTACTGCACACGCAGCAAGTATCTCCTGCAAAAACTCGTCTAAATCATCTTCTGAATCATCATTAGCTGCCAATGTTTGGTTTCCTTCATGAGGAGGGTCATTTTGGAAGATCATCGCACTGACTGGATCGCAACTTGGAATAAACTTGGCTTGATCCGTCAACTGTGCGACTTGCTCTTTCAATTCCGATATGACCGTATCAGATTTCTGTGACATACTCAGCATAATGGACTTCAACTCGGCAATCTCTTCTCTCGAAGAGGGAGAGGCCGGTCGTGATACTGGCGTAGAAGGGGCAGCAACGCTCTTTATCTCGTCATATAGCTGGGAGAAAGGAACTCCCTGCTTGTACCTCTTATACGCAAGAGCGCGCTCTATACTCGCTACACATTCGTAGAGGTCATGTCCTTCCTCGCCACATCTACCACATGGCTCTGTATGCTCTGTAATCGTAGGCATATTGTCAACCAACCTTTGAAGAAACAGCTAATCTGCAACTGTCAAAAACTTTGCAGAAAGTGAGATCAGTCTCAAGGAATAAATTCCTCGAGACGAAAGACAAACTTAATTTAAACAACAAAATTGCGCCACCTCCCCGGCAACGGCGCCTAAATTTGACACGTCTGTCGCGTACCTGTCAAAAATAAACCAACTGGTTCCAACTAACTAATATAGCTAGGGAAGTCGGGTCGAATCCACAGAGAGGTAGGAACTTTTTGTTAAACTAAGTTCGTCAAGGTAACCAAAATGGGGGTTTAATAATTGTAATTTCTAAACTAACAGGGTAAAAAGAAGAGAAATAAAGGGAAGAGTTTAACAGATAAGAGAGAATAGCTAAGACAAGCGGTTCACCATAATTATCAGGTCGAGTAATCTAGTTCCCAGGTCAATGTAGTACGGTCTAAGGGGTAGCGAACGTCGCCTTTCGGTCCCTAGTTCACCCTAGAGCGTAAACAGTTTAACTTTCGCCCTCGCTGCGATACTCTATTGTTCGCTACTAGTCTCCCTCTTCCAACCTTTCGGTCCAGGTCAAGGTCCACTAAGAATAAGGGTCTAATTGCGTCGACTCAATTAGGCAATTACAGTTATTTGTAGCATTTTAACAACGAAGACGGTACCGGTATTAACCTAGTGATTCGATTACTCTCCCTTCAAATCATGGGTCCCCTATAGTCTTAGCATAGAGAATTAGCTACTCATATTTATCGAAGCAATAATAACAATAACCAAATAATTGAGATTAAACATGATGAATAAACTAAGTGATTAAACGATTATCAAGTAAGAGGGAAAAGGGGTTAAAAGCAATAAAAACGATAAGGAAATAATTAAATTGATAATACCAGATCAAGTGACAAGATCGAGAGTAGAATTCCCAAAAGAACAAGTTGATAAAGTAAGTGATGAAAATGTATACTGAAGAAGGAGAGGTAAAAAGAGATGGGAGTAACGTAGTGTTCTCCTTAGTCTTATCTTGTAAAAAATGTCTTAAACCTAATCCATAGACTCGATTAGCAAAGCCCACGAGAGATTAGGCGGAAAAATAAACTAAAAGCAGACGAAATCCTCTCGATCGAGTAGAGATATTACTCGATCGAGCTCCAAGTCATTCGATCGAGCTGGAACATCCTCTCGATCGAACACTGCTTGCTGAAAACTCCTCGATCGACTCTATGAACCGGTCGATCGACCAGTGTTGAGTGTATAAAGCATTCGATCGAGCACCAAAGCACTCGATCGAGCTATATATGCGCATCAGGACTTGAATTCCTTCCTTAACTCAGCTCATACGTCCTCCTCGTGTAAGATTCCTCCGCTCCGGCTCCTTATCTCCCATAAATGCATACAAATGGGACAATTAAGGCTCGATTTAGCTCCTCCTCGGTCAATTCCTGCAAATAACAATAAATAGACCAAAGTAGAATATTCGGGGGTATTTGTAGCCAGATGCTACATAAAAAGCACGGAAATGCGTGTAAAAATGAGGTGAAAACCTTATATAAAAGACACGCATCATCAACAAAGGACTCGATTTGGACACTTAGATGGATTGTTTTAAGGACCAACAACCTATATAAGGACACATTTAGAAGCTAATAAACGATTCAACCAAAGCAAGGCACGAAACAGCCTGTTTTGGACGAATATAAGATCCTAAATAGCTTGATAACTTTGAAAGAAAGCAATGGAAATAAGATTGTAACTTAAATGCTTATGAACTAAACATTCAAATAACAATTCCCACAATAACTTAAGGCAACAAAACAGAAACTTTGGGACTGTTTTGACACAAAACAATAACAAGACTCGGGATATGACTTGAGAAGATCACAAAGCAATCTCAAGACTCGGGATGTTGTTCAAGATCACAAAGCAAGAACTAATCCCCTTATGCACTTGGTCAGATCACAAAGCAAACCAAGATACACGACCCCAAACACTAAGTAATGGAGTTGTTCTAGCACTAAGCAAAGAACTAATCAAGGGTTTTGAGAAACCTCATAAAACTCATAATTTTCATTAACTCCAATCTGATTTTCTCATATGTCTAACTTGGTTTATATAGACCAAGGCTTACAATCTTGACCCTTGATTACAAGTTACATCTAAGGGCCACAAAATGAGCAGCTAAAAGGACATAAAAACAGCAGCCTAGGCCTCTTACAATGCTGAAATTGAAAATGACATAAAGCAAAGAAATGATAAAGTAAACTAATAGTCCAATCTTCCTTGTTTGTAGCTCAACTTCTTATTTATGATTATATGGACTGATTGGAGGCTTGTGGAACCGTGTATGACTCCTATTCAGCTCCCAAAAAGTCTCTTGAGCTTTGTTGGATCAAAAGAGGAAAGATTGATAGCGACATTTAGCTCATTGTTCAAAACCGGGTCCCCTTGTACCTTTGCTTTAGTTCTTCAAATAATTTCTGAATGGTAACCCTTGGAGATAAAAGATCCTACACAAAAACATCCTAAACTCACCAAAGATGTGAAATAGGGTGGTTGGAGGCATGACTTCTTAGACGGAATTGAAGTTGGACCTCGATTGTTGGTGACGGTTCAAAACCGGGTTTGGAGAGCATCTTAGGAAATCAGACGCATTTTGGAAGAGGCATATCTCTTAGCTCAAGACGAATATCAGGGCCCATGATAGCTCATTTGAAAGCTAAGGGATCTAACTTTCACCTCCAAAAAGAATCAACCTTATACGTTGAGTACATCTCGAGTTATTGAACCTTTAGAGCACGTAGGTCATGGGCTGTCCAGAAATGCGCAGTCTGTTTGCATCAGCCATATCTCAAGCTATAAACCTGATATGGAGGTGATTCAAAATCCATCGTTTTTCTAAGATACCAAGCTTTCTAATGACATAAGAATTATTGTATTTGCATGAGTAAAACTTGAGATATAGAGCTTGGAAGTTAGGCTTGATGTAATGACACTTCAAAAAGCGATGAAATGCATTCAATTGTGAACCGTTCCTTGGACTGTTTCTTTTGGCTTAAAAATGAATCACAATGCAACAAATTTTGTTGCAAACTCTCTTTCTTCAAAAGAATTTGCCCTCAAATTCTCGACATTGTCATCTTCAACCTCTTCACAATAAGACCACACACACCTCAAGAGATGGATTATCATGACTTCCTCCCGGATCATAGACTAGAATTGTGTATGGCAAGAGAGGTGTTGTTACTCTCTTGTCACCAAAGTTCTTGGACAAATCAGGCTCTAAGGACGTTTGAGGTTGCTCCTTACTCGGTTGACATGCTCCCAAGATGTAGCTTTTGAAGCAAGAACCATGGCTGATGTAGGAGGTCGGATTTGGTACACTCGAGTATGGAACAACCCAAGACTCTCCTCTTGCTTTACCCTTGCTTGAATCCGAACAAGTTCCACCATTGAACATGACCATGGACTGTCCAAACTCCATGGTTTGAAGGCTAAGTAGTCCTTGGTTAACAATCACTTCTCTAGGCCCCAAATCAGTAGCTTGGTCATTATTGATGGCTCCATGGGTAAGGGTATGGCTACTCTCCTCCTCACTAGTAGGCTCATTTAATGAGTTGAAGGGGGTTTTTGTTTCAAGACATGGGTTCTCAAAGATAGCACTACATGAGCTATTCATTTTAGCATAAGTGCTCATGACCTTTGGCTCAAGGGGCTTAGATTTAGGACAAGCAATATTTAAGCATGGCATGACAATTCCTTGGTCTAAACTCTCCTCTATCCCAACTGTTTTGGTTAACCCTAAACATTCCCTTTTAGCTAAAACCTCATTGTTTTCAGGCCTTGCTAAGCTCTTCTCCACACACAAAGCCAACTCAAGTAATTCACCATATGAATGCATCATTTCTAATTTAATCCTCCTAGCAATTTCAGATTTCAAGCCATTGTAAAATCTGATTCCCTTTAGAAAAGAACTTACTTCATTGTCACACACAAAGTGTAATTCCTCAAATAATCTAGAATACTCATGAACACTCAAGGAATTTTGTTTAAGGGTCTTAAGTTCAGCCAATAAATTATCCATGGTAGAAGAAGGTAGAAACTTTAATCTCATGTTCCTTTCAAGTTTAAACCAATAACATATTCTACCCTTCCCTTCCATCCTCCTTGAAAATGTAAGAGTATTATACCACAACAAAGCAACACCCTTTAAAGAAGACACAACCAGTTTACACTTCTCTTTATCATAAAAACACTTGTTCTCGAAATAGCATTCAACATCAAACAACCAAGACACAAATGCTCTACTGCTTTCACCATTAAAGGAAGGAAGTAATGGTGTGTTACCTTTGCTTCTAAGGCTAGGAGAGGAATTAGAACACTCATAGGACAGGAGGTGTTCTCCTTGATACAAATCAGGAGGTTTTGGTTCCCTTGGAACCCCATGGGTGCTTGTTGCACTCCTTGTATGCACATCACCTTCATACCCTTTTGTTAGAGCTTGCAACTTCATCATAGCTGCTTCTAATGACTTGGAAATGGAACCAAGATCACAAGGTTTCATCTTTGAGCATGGAACATAGGGTACAACACCAATAGCTACTGATTTACCCATGAAAAATCAGAATCACAACAACTTATGTAAAACTGTTTTTTCTAGAAACAAACCAAAGCTTTGAAAACCTCTCTTCACTCATTGGGTTGTTTTTGTAGTTTTAGATGTAGTTAGGAAAGATGAACACTCAACCAAAGCTCTGATAACCAATTTGGAGTAAAACTCTTAGGACTTGATTTTTGGACATATAAGACTCGAAAACAAGAACTAACTTGGACAGAATTAGACTCAACAAAGGACTCGATTTGGACACTTAGATGGATTGTTTTAAGGACCAACAACCTATATAAGGACACATTTAGAAGCTAATAAACGATTCAACCAAAGCAAGGCACGAAACAGCACTTCTTAGACGGAATTGAAGTTGGACCTCGATTGTTGGTGACGGTTCAAAACCGGGTTTGGAGAGCATCTTAGGAAATCAGACGCATTTTGGAAGAGGCATATCTCTTAGCTCAGGATGAATATCAGGGCCCATGATAGCTCATTTGAAAGCTAAGGGATCTAACTTTCACCTCCAAAAAGAATCAACCTTAGACGTTGAGTACATCTCGAGTTATTGAACCTTTAGTGCACGTAGGTCATGGGCTGTCCAGAAATGCGCAGTCTGTTTGCATCAGCCATATCTCAAGCTATAAACCTGATATGGAGGTGATTCAAAATCCATCGTTTTTCTAAGATACCAAGCTTTCTAATGACATAATAATTATTGTATTTGCATGAGTAAAACTTAAGATATGGAGCTTGGAAGTTAGGCTTGATGTAATGACACTTCAAAAAGCGATGAAATGCATTCAATTGTGAACCGTTCCTTGGACTGTTTCTTTTGGCTTAAAAATGAATCACAATGCAACAAATTTTGTTGCAAAAGAACAAGTACAAATGGTTCACACAACGAGTCACAAGGACTAATGAACAAGGACAAATAGTTTACACAACGAGTCACAAGGATTAATGAACAAGGACAAATGGTTCACACCACTAGTCACAAGGACTAATGAACAAGGAAAAATGATTCACACAACAAGTCACAATAACAAGGACAAATGGTTTTCACAACAAGTCACAAGGACTAATAAACAAGGAAAAATGGTTTAAACAACGAGTCACAAGGACTAAAGAACAAGGACAAATGGTTCACACAACGAGTCATATGGACTAATAAACAAGGACAAACGGTTCACACAATGAGTCACAAGGACTAATAAACAAGGACAAATGGTTCACACAACGAGTCACAAGGTCTAAAGAACAAGGACAAATGATTTACACAACGAGTCCTTGTTACAAATGGTTTAAACAACGAGTCACAAGGACGAATGAATAAGGACAAATGGTTTACACAACAGTCACAAGGACTAATGAACAAGGACAAATGGTTCACACAACGAGTCACAAGGACTAATGAACAAGGAAAAATGGTTCACACAACAAGTCACAATAACAAGGACAAATGGTTTACACAACGAATCACAAAGATTAATAAACAAGGACAAATGGTTGAAAGAACGAGTCACAAGGACTAAAAAAAAGGACAAATGGTTCACACAAAGAGTCATATGGACTAATGAAGAAGAACAAATGGTTCGCACGACGAGTCACAAGGACTAATGAACAAGAACAAATAGTTTACACAACAGTCACAAGGACGTATGAACAAGGACAAATGGTTCACACAACGAGTCACAAGGACTCATGAACAAGGAAAAATGGTTCACACAACAAGTCACAATAACAAGGACAAATGGTTTACACAACGAGTCACAAAGACTAATAAAGAAGGACAAATGGTTCACACAAAGAGTCATATGGACTAATGAACAAGAACAAATGGTTCACACAACGAGTCACAAGGATTAATGAACAAGGACAAATGGTTCACACAACGAGTCACAAGGACTAATGAACAAGAACAAATGGTTCACACAACGAGTCAGAAGGACTAATGAACAAGGACAAATGGTTCACACAACGAGTCACAAGGACTAATTTACAAGGAAAAATGGTTCACACAAAAAGTCACAATAACAAGGATAAATGGTTCACAAAATGAGTCACAAGGACTAATAAACAAAGACAAATGGTCTAAACAACGAGTAATAAGGACTAAAGAACAAGGACAAATGGTTCACACAAAGAGTCATATGGACTAATGAACAAGAACAAATGGTTCACACAACGAGTCACAAAGACTAATGAACAAGGACAAATGATTCACACAACGAGTCAGAAGGACTAATAAACAAGGACAAATGGTTTAAACAACGAGTCACAAGGACTAAAGAACAAGTACAAATGGTTCACACAATGAGTCACAAGGACTAATGAACAAGGACAAATAGTTTACACAACGAGTCACAAGGATTAATGAACAAGGACAAATGGTTCACACAACTAGTCACAAGGACTAATGAAAAAGAAAAAATGGTTCACACAACAAGTCACAATAACAAGGACAAATGGTTTTCACAACAAGTCACAAGGACTAATAAACAAGGGAAAATGGTTTAAACAACGAGTCACAAGGACTAAAGAACAAGGACAAATGGTTCACACAACGAGTCATATGGACTAATAAACAAGGACAAACGGTTCACACAATGAGTCACAAGGACTAATGAACAAGGACAAATGGTTCACACAACGAGTCACAAGGTCTAAAGAACAAGGACAAATGATTTACACAATGAGTCCTTGTTACAAATGGTTTAAACAACGAGTCACAAAGACGAATGAACAAGGACAAATGGTTTACACAACAGTCACAAGGACTAATGAACAAGGACAAATGGTTCACACAACGAGTCACAAGGACTAATGAACAAGGAAAAATGGTTCACACAACAAGTCACAATAACAAGGACAAATGGTTTACACAACGAGTCACAAAGACTAATAAACAAGGACAAATGGTTTAAACAACGAGTCACAAGGACTAAAGAACAAGGACAAATGGTTCACACAAAGAGTCATATGGACTAATGACCAAGAACAAATGGTTCGCACAACGAGTCACAAGGATTAATGAACAAGGACAAATGGTTCACACAACGAATAACAAGGTTTAAAGAGCAAGGACAAATGGTTCACACAACGAGTCACAAGGACTAATGAACAAGGACAAATGGTTCACACAACGAGACAGAAGGACTAATGAACAAGGACAAATGGTTCACACAAAAAGTCACAATAATAAGGATAAATGGTTTTCACAACAAGTCACAAGGACTAATAAACAAGGGAAAATGGTTTAAACAACGCGTCACAAGGACTAAAGCACAAGGACAAATGGTTCACATAACGAGTCATATGGACTAATAAATAAGGACAAACGGTTCACACAATGAGTCACAAGGACTAAAGAACAAGGACAAATGGTTCACACAACGAGTCACAAGGTCTAAAGAACAAGGACAAATGATTTACACAATGAGTCCTTGTTACAAATGGTTTAAACAACGAGTGACAAGGACTAATGAACAAGGACAAATGGTTTACACAATAGTCACAAGGACTAATGAACAAAGAAAAATGGTTCACACAACGAGTCACAAGGACTAATGAACAAGGAATAATGGTTCACACAACAAGTCACAATAACAAGGACAAATGGTTTACACAACGAGTCACAAAGACTAATAAACAAGGACAAATGGTTTAAACAACGAGTCACAAGGACTAAAGAGCAAGGACAAATGGTTCACACAAAGAGTCATATGGACTAATGAACAAGGGCAAATGGTTCACACAACGAGTCAGAAGGACTAATGAACAAGGACAAATGGTTCACACAAAAAGTCACAATAACAAGTATAAATGGTTTTCACAACAAGTCACAAGGACTAATAAACAAGGAAAAATGGTTTAAACAACGAGTCACAAGGACTAAAGAACAAGGACAAATGGTTCACACAACGAGTCATATGGACTAATAAATAAGGACAAACGGTTCACACAATGAGTCACAAGGACTAAAGAACAAGGACAAATGGTTCACACAACGAGTCACAAGGTCTAAAGAACAAGGACAAATGATTTACACAATGAGTCCTTGTTACAAATGGTTTAAACAATGAGTGACAAGGACTAATGAACAAGGACAAATGGTTTACACAACAGTCACAAGGACTAATGAACAAGGACAAATGGTTCACACAACGAGTCACAAGGACTAATGAACAAGGAAAAATGGTTCACACAACAAGTCACAATAACAAGGACAAATGGTTTACACAACGAGTCACAAAGACTAATAAACAAGGACAAATGGTTTAAACAACGAGTCAAAAGGACTAAAGAACAAGGACAAATGGTTCACACAAAGAGTCATATGGACTAATGAACAAGAACAAATGGTTCACACAACGAGTCACAAGGATTAATGAACAAGGACTAATGGTTCACACAACGACACACAAGGACTAATTACCAAGGAAAAATGGTCACACAACAAGTCACAATAACAAGGATAAATGGTTCACACAACGAGTCACAAGGACTAATAAACAAAGACAAATAGCTTAAACAACGAGTCATAAGGACTAAAGAACAAGGACAAATGGTTCACACAAAGGGTCATATGGACTAATGAACAAGGACAAATGGTTCACATAACGAGTCACAAGGACTAATGAACAAGGACAAATGGTTCACACAACGAGTCAGAATAACAAGGATAAATGGTTCACACAACGAGTCACAAGGATATAAACAAAGACAAATAGTTTAAACAACGAGTGATATAGAATTAGTATGTTTTAAGCGAATTCTATAGGTTAGAAATTATGCAGCAGAATTGTTATAATCTGACTGTGGAATTGACGCAAAAACAACGAACTAAATAGGCAAACAAAGTGTAAAACGTGAGAATTGAACAAGGAACAAGATAGATAAGTGAATCTCGCTCAATACCTCGCAAGGTAATCACTCGAAGCACTCAGGGTAACCTCGCAAGGTTTGGTTCGTGAATCTCGCAAGAAGCAACGAAGGAAGCACACAAAAGGTAGCTTTATTGTATTTCTGTCATCTGAAAGTAATTAGGTTACAAGGCTTTAATTTATAGTATCCTAAAAACCTAATCATACTTGGGCAATAAGTAAACTAGTTTCCTTAACTAATTAGGAAACAAATAACTGAAATAAGCAAACTAAGAATTCAGCTAGGATTAGTTAATTATAGACTTTCCTAACTTTATTTGTAATAGATTAATTAGCTAAATAATACTAATAACTCGGACCAGCTAACACATCTACACGGTTGGATTAACCGTGTACTCAACGTCTTCTGGGCCTTTATCCACCCAAGTGAGCATCGTCAAATAACTCGACCCAATCTTGAAGCCTTCGACCAAATGAGTTGCATTTCGACTAAGTAGCACTTCATTTTCAGTTTCCATCAATGCTCCTGCATCATTCTCTCCCTCTTTTTGAGAATTTGACCTCAAATTGTCGTCGTCGAGATATGGGGACAAGTCACCAACATTAAACGTTGCACTCACACCACCGTACTCACTTGGTAATTCCAACTTGTAAGCATTCGAACCGTAGCAATCTATGACCTTGAATGGGCCATCTGCTCGCGGCATCAACTTGTTCTTTCGCTTGGTGGAAAACGCCTTCCTTCCTTAAATGAAGCCACACGAGATCCCCTACTTTGAACACGGGCTGTTTTCGATGCTTATTGGCTTTCTCTTTGTATTTAGCATTCGATTTCTCAATTTGGGCTCTCACTTGTTCACAAGTCCTTAGAAATGTAGCCTGCCTCTCCTTTGCTTCAAAGCTCAGAAGGTCTTTCTTCGGAATTGGAACTAGATCAATAGGCAAAAATGGATTAATGCCATACACAATTTCGAATGGAGCACGCCCTGTAGTTACTGATGGAGTCCGGTTATACGCAAATTCAGCATGTGCAAGTTTAGTATCCCAATCCTTTGTAGTCTTGCTCACTAGGCCACGCAGTAAGCTCCCCAAAGTACGATTAGTTACCTCCGTTTGCCCATCTGTTTGAGGATGGTGCGAAGTACTGAACAACAACTTTGTACCCATCAAACGCCACAAAGTCTTCCAAAAATAACTAAGGAACTTCACATCACGATGCGAGACAATAGTAAGGGGAATACCGTGTAAACGAACTACCTCCTTATAGTACAAATCAGCAACATTCGTAGCATCATCCGTCTTGTGACAAGGAATAAAATGAGCCATCTTTGAAAACCGATCAACAACAACCATGATCGAGTCTTTACCCCTTTGTGTTCGTGGCAAACCAAGTATGAAATCCATGCTCACTTCGCTCCAAGGCTGTTTTGGCATAGGTAAAGGCGTGTACAGCCCTTTGACAAACGAGCTCTTTGCTTTCTGACACACAACGCACTTGCCCACAATTTCTTGGACATCTTTACTCATCTTGGGCCAATAGAAATGTTCACTTACAATGTCATAAGTCTTATTCGAACCAAAATGACCAGCCAAAGCTCCTCCGTGAGCTTTTCTAATAATCAACTCCTGAATTGACCCTTGTGGGATGCAAAGGCGATTTCCCTTAAACAAAAATCCGTCTTGCATTGTATAAAGTCCAGTAGGTTCAATCACCTCTTTAGCAAATGCCGGGTCAGCCTTGTATAACTCTTTAATATGCTCAAAACCCAACAATCTTGCATCTAATTCAACCAACAAACAGTGTCTTCTGGATAACGCATCAGCGACACCTGTTTTGTACTTGGATGAAAACGTGAATGATTGTAAAAACTCGGCCCACTTCGCGTGCCTTATGTTCAATTTTTGCTGTCCATGAATATGTTTAAGAGCTTCGTGATCAGAATGTAGCACGAATGGTTTCGGACGCAAATAATGACTCCAATGCTCCAATGCTCGTACAATAGCATAAAACTCTTTGTCATAGGTTGAATAGTTCAGCCTTGCACCTCCAAGTTTCTCACTGAAATAAGCAATGGGTCGTTTCTCTTGGATCAACACGGCACCAATCCCAACGCCACTCGCATCACACTCGACTTCAAATAAATTCTCAAAGTTGGGCAGCGCTAAAACAGGTCCAGAACACAACTTTGTCTTCACTTCTTCAAATGCCTTCTGTGTAACACCCCGATTTATGAAGGAGCCTTTAGCAAGACATTCCCTAATAAAACGGACTGTTACCATCTCGGTTTCCCGAGGTAGTGAATAACAAATTAAACTCCAAGGCAATTTATATAATATTTTAACTTTAATTATTACAAATTCTCTTTTCAAATTAAATTACAAGAACTGACATAAACAAAAGTGAAGTCTTCTAGATGATGATCTAATACTAAGTCGTCTGATCCAATGTCTCACGCCCATCCAGCTCCCGTCCTATCTCTTAAACCTGTCAAGTCTGCTCCCCATAAAACGGTTCATCACAGGTGTTCACGAATACACAGGGTCAACCACGAGGTTGAGTAGGGAAAACAATAAAACAATAAAATATGATATGCATGATACTCCGTCACCTCCATCTCCATCTCAACTCATCACACACATCTCATACCCCGAACGCCTGACCATACCGATCCCGGTAGACTATAAATATCGACCGAAGTCGATCCGCCACTCAACGGTGAGGACACCAGGGCAAGTCCTGCAGAACCCGCCTGGGCCTTATCACAACATCACATCGTATCTCCACATCGTCACCACCACATCCTCCTCCAACTCCAATGCATATGAAATGCTCAACAGTAATTAATGCAATGCAATATGTATATAAACCATCTGAATCGATAAATCATAAAGTCATGCCGTTACCCGATGTTGTGATATCATACTCAATACGGTCAAATCAGTCGATCACATTTCCGAATATAAATGGTAACGTAAATCAACAACCAGGAATCAAGTCAACACAGTTCAACAACGTTAATAGAGTAAGTGTATTCCCCTACCTCAAAGTGCCAGCAAATCCAATTAAGCAGTTAAGCAGTCCAGAAATAAAGCAATGAATTTGATTATCGATCCTTCACGAATCCGTCACCTAAAACAATTGTAATATTTATTATAACTAACTACTAAATATAGAATTTCCCAAAATGGAAACTTTCCCGAAATAGTAACTTTCCACTTTAATCAGTCCCGACTCAAAACCCGACTTGAATTATTTAACCGACTCGGGAATTAATTTAAATAACTACTATGATAGATAAAATATTGAACGAATTAAACATTTTAAGAAAACCCGACTCAAACATAAAACAATTCAACAACCCGACTTAAACCCGTCTTTTATTAATTAAATAACTCGGAATTAAATTAATTAGTTAAACATACGACCCATTAACGAATTATAACGATTAACTATGAAAACCCGTTTCAAAAACAACTCGAATAACCCCTCACGCACCCCGTCCCTTCGCACACTCACACACCCCTCACGCACCACCTAGCCACCACGACAACCACGGACTGACCCCCACTTCGTCCCCACCACCAAGCAACCACCACCAGCCTGGTCGACTGCCGCCGGCGAGTCGAACCAGGGCTGGCATTTGGCCTGGTTCACCGCGCATCATCACCAACACCCACTGTTTTCCTTTTTACCACCACCGCAACCAACAACCATACCCCTGACAACCACCACGCCCTTGCTCGCCGTCAGCCCACGAACACAGACAACCTAGCACCACCTTGTCGACCTCCCCCTAGTCGACGGTGGCACCACCCCAAAGCTACCCCTCTAAACTCTTTGAAACCTATACCCAAACCCGTTTGACCACCCCTGTCGACAACACCTCCTGCCGCCTATTCCACCGCCTAAAACCCACCTAACCACCACCAATAGGGACGACTCCAATCACCCATTACCACTACCCCGTCACCAACCACCCTTATCCCCTCCCTGAGACACACAACCGCCACCAACCACTCGACAGAAAAACAAAAACAAAGGGGAAGGGTGTACTCATACCTTTCTTACCGCCACAACTGCCACCAGGGCCGCTCACGGACGTCGACAACCACTCTAAGGCCTTCCTTGCTGCTCCGTCAATCACCCACACTCACCTTCTCTCTCTCGATTTGCGTGTTGGTTGGGAAAGGTGCCGCTGAAATGAGGGTGGCGGGTGAGGGAGTAGGGTTTTCTAGAGTTAGGTAACTTAGGTTAAAATTAGGTTAAAAAGGTAAATGGGTCATGGGTAAATGTTCTTGGGTAAATGGGTAAGTGCCATGAGTCCGCGTGGTTGGTAAACGAATTAATTAACGTGACTTCATATAATTAAGCCCGTCTCGACAAGCTTACAAATACTCGATCCTACGATATCAACACGACTAAACAATTAACTCGACTCAACTATTATCCCGACATAATTAGTAAAATAACATATAATAATTATACATAACAATATCCGTTTAATTAATTATATAATATAAAATACGGGGTATTACAGTCTTCCCCCCTTAAAATGAACTTCGTCCCGAAGTTCGCTCATCCACCGAACCTCCAAGAACCACCGTGGTTACCAACACAGATTCCCTAGTACCAGAACCCATGAACTTAAGCGGGTGAAACGGTATGTTACATTCTACCCTCCTAAAAAGAAAGTTACGTCCCGGAACTTACTTCATGCAAATCTATCACCACTCATGAACTCGTGCAACTATCGGAGCGCCATAACAGCAGCAGTTTAATTACACAACATAGAGAACTCATTTGTATGGGTACCACGCAACGAAACATCAGCGAAACACCCGCTTGAACAAACTACGATCTACAATTTGATCAACACCACAATCTATACACAAGTGGGACATAAACCTTAAGATTTTACAATCCTACCCAACTAAAAACATGGTTACGTCCTCGTAACCTCTTCTCAACTTTCATATTCCAATGTAACAAAAACACCGTCAACAACATGTAATCGAAAAGAACACATGACCAAAAGATTGCGCAGCAAAGAACATTAAAGTTGGAAACAAGGTTTTATTATGAAATTAACTGATTGTCAACAAGTATCACTTATTACTTAGTTCATGCTTGATTTAAAACACAACATCGAACTAAAAGAACAACAAGAAGGAACCAAAGGTTTACACGGTTTCACAAATGACCGATCATGGTGTTACTAGCCCTAACCTAACGGTCCTTTGGTCGCGCTTCCTCTGTTTCTGGTGACTTCTATGTCATTCCCTTTTCTGGTTCACCTCTTCCCGAAGTCCGGCATGGGTGGTTCGGTCGTACTTTCGGCATCGGTACATTAGCGTAAAATTCGTGTCTCAGTCGCCGCTATGAAGTCAAAGGTATGCTCGGGCGGGTATTTGGCCCCGCCGCAGTAATTGGGGTCACGGAATAGCCTCATGCAATGGGTGGTCAACTCTCTCATATAAAATCGTTTCTTTGTCCTTTAGTATACCGAGTCGGGAATAGAATCGATAAGGGTATACGCTCTTAATCGAGTATTAGTTAAATATTCAGGGTGCCCATTATGGCCATACATGTCCATGGCAGTGCAAAGTCTCTCACAATGCTCATTAAAGTCAGCATCAAGTGACATGTAACAGTCTTGCGGGTGTACATTGTAGGGATCCATCCTACAAAATGGAAGGTTAACAAATTTAGACACAAGGGTGTTAAGACAAGGGATTCATCCTCGAGGTTTAAGTGTGCGAAAGATATATAACAAGTTTTCAGGGTAACTGTTGTAATACCAGGGTTTTGGTCAACTCAAGATCACCACAATTCGCATTATCTACCGTAGAACAATCATTTTAGAAATATCAATCGCAAGAATACACGTAAACCAGCATACAATCTACATTGACCCCACCAAACTCCACTCCCAAGTCAAAACCGTTACCAATTCCGAATAATTGAACAATCTGCTACTAATAAATCACCAGGAGTATTAAAATATGCGGTACATGAGCATTACTTAAACACCTCGAAACCATAGAAAACACAACACGCAATCAAAACCTTTTTACTCATCAGACATACAACACGAATTGGCCAACTTGTTTGATATAAATTCTGAAACATATTCGCTAATAAAAGTAACAACATATGATCCATGCCAACGCAACACTACTTCCATATCACACATGTGTTTGACATCATAGCAACCATATCGTTCAATTGTGTCCAGCAACTTAGTACCACTCATTTTCAAAAAACAACCGATTTCGCATAAATAGTTTCACATACATTCACCATCGTATACTTTGTAGAATTCTAGCTATAGTAAAAGATTAGCAACTTGGAAACTTCACTGATTTGCACGACTTAAATACTTAGGCAACCCGTAGACTCAATTAAATGTAACTATAACTACTATCATTTAAACCAATGCATATCATATGAATCATCAAAGGGTTATCCTATTATAATTGTCAACATAATTATCATAACAATCTTCATGTTAATATAATTGATAGTAACGACACAAGAATATAAATATGCCAATTGTCGTGTTATATCAAACAGTTTTCCTTTATATCATACCCACGCATTTGCAAGAATCACTTTAGTGCTTTACGACATTGTAATAACGAACATATTCAATAACAAAAATAACAACACTGTTTATTATCATGTTATAGGTTTTAGGTTCGACTGAAATAATTTAATACAATGAAGGCAATAAGGATAACTATCGGCACACAGACTCACATAAAGGACCTTAGGACCCAGATGACATCCTACATGTGGGAACATTTAGACATAACCATTACTACCGTTCCTGTGTAAAATATTTAACATCATTATTGTAAATATTCATGCGAGTACATTAGGACATTTAACGCCACCAATTTACCAAGATATGATAATATGGTTTTATGTTTATGTATACCCGACCACTATACGAATAAGATGCACACCCAGAGACATTACATCATGCCAAATGTATACAAAGTATGCAAACAATTGGACTCGTATAAACATTTCACCCTCGATTAAGAATCAAATTAAGCCATCCAATTTTACTCATGCTATCATGCCAACAATGTTATCAACTAAGTTTTAAATTTTATCACTTGTTAAGATATATGACTACTGAACATGCGTGCTACTATCATCATATAAAACATTATAATTTCACCTTACTAAGGCTCATGAATTAATCAAACAATCGTGTGAAACTTAGCATAGAACGCACATTTTTACAGTCATGATTCACGTTGTAACTTTCAAAAATCACAATTAAATAACCGTCCAACGAATACTTGAGTTAGATTACTTTTCATAACATACAGAGAGTTAATAATTTGTGATAAAAAGAATGAGGTCGAAAGTTCAAGAATTCAATTTTTAAAGAATTTTACAACTCAGTTGGTCCAAACAAGTATGTGACAGCAATTGGTCCGAAACTTGGGTCAGTTTGCAAAGCTTACCATTTAATATAGAGACATCAAGAATTTGCGTGGCTTATCAATTTGAAAACGTGTGCGAAACCTCTAGTCAATGGAGTTGGAATTACGCAAAAATCATTTACACAATTTAAATGAGGATTTTTACAAAAACGTTGGTCAAAACATCACTGCACAGGAACTTCCCGACCACAGCCCACTAAAACAATTATTACTCTTAATCCGTATACCCTATAAGCATGAAACCAGCGCCAAAAGAACACTAACTCACGAGGCTATTTCTCATAAAATTTTCATCCGTAGAAAATTAACAGGAAGGAAATGACAGCAAGATCAATTACAGAGTAAAATCAAACAAAACGGATCTCAACACTAAATCATTCATTTTCCATGTTCCAAGCTCTTACAACCATACTATCGATGCTAACTCATCCTAACTTAAATCTCACACTTTTGTATTTACGTAAACATCTATCCCATAGAAGTCCCTTTGCCTCCCGACCTACCCCTTACATCTAATCACGATTGCTACGACTAGAAACAAGCAATCCAATGGTGTCTCTCATTACTATCACGATACTATACTAGCATGGCTTTGGGGATCACATAACCACATATTACCAGACATAATAGCACTATCAACACGTCATTCACATCCATCCAGATAAATATCATAAATTCGCAATTATTCTCACGCTCACGATTACCACAATCCAACGCTTCATTGATTATCCATCCAGATAAATGTCATAATTTCAGCACTAGGTCTCAAGGTATACATCAACTCGCTTATATCCAAGGTTTTCCTTCTAACTACCCCATTCACTCGTTTTCTCTTGGGTTGCCTGGTTCAAAACTGAGAGGGCAAAAGAGCACGCATTAAGGGCGCCTTCTTAACCGCACTGTGAGCTCCTAGCAGTTTATTCCCAGGGGTTCATTTTATTTAGACACATCCTACGTTCATTAGGTTCATTGGTTTAGGCCTGAGGATCGTTCGCTCTGATACCACTTTGTAACACCCCGATTTATGAAGGAGCCTTTAGCAAGACATTCCCTAATAAAACGGACTGTTACCATCTCGGTTTCCCGAGGTAGTGAATAACAAATTAAACTCCAAGGCAATTTATATAATATTTTAACTTTAATTATTACAAATTCTCTTTTCAAATTAAATTACAAGAACTGACATAAACAAAAGTGAAGTCTTCTAGATGATGATCTAATACTAAGTCGTCTGATCCAATGTCTCACGCCCATCCAGCTCCCGTCCTATCTCTTAAACCTGTCAAGTCTGCTCCCCATAAAACGGTTCATCACAGGTGTTCACGAATACACAGGGTCAACCACGAGGTTGAGTAGGGAAAACAATAAAACAATAAAATATGATATGCATGATACTCCGTCACCTCCATCTCCATCTCAACTCATCACACACATCTCATACCCCGGAACGCCCAGCCATACCGATCCCCGGTAGACTATAAATATCGACCGAAGTCGATCCGCCACCTCACATTTGAGGACACCAGGGCAAGTCTGCGAGAACCCGCCCGGGCCTTATCACAACATCACATCGTATCTCCACATCGTCACCACCACATCCTCCTCCAACTCCAATGCATATGAAATGCTCAACAGTAATTAATGCAATGCAATATGTATATAAACCACTGAACTGATAAATCATAAAGTCATGCCAGTTACCCGATGTTGTGATATCATACTCAATACGGTCAAATCAGTCGATCACATTTCCGAATATAAATGGTAACGTAAATCAACAACCAGGAATCAAGTCAACACAGTTCAACAACGTTAATAGAGTAAGTGTATTCCCCTACCTCAAAGTGCCAGCAAATCCAATTAAGCAGTTAAGCAGTCCAGAAATAAAGCAATGAATTTGATTATCGATCCTTCACGAATCCGTCACCTAAAACAATTGTAATATTTATTATAACTAACTACTAAATATAGAATTTCCCAAAATGGAAACTTTCCCGAAATAGTAACTTTCCACTTTAATCAGTCCCGACTCAAAACCCGACTTGAATTATTTAACCGACTCGGGAATTAATTTAAATAACTACTATGATAGATAAAATATTGAACGAATTAAACATTTTAAGAAAACCCGACTCAAACATAAAACAATTCAACAACCCGACTTAAACCCGTCTTTTATTAATTAAATAACTCGGAATTAAATTAATTAGTTAAACATACGACCCATTAACGAATTATAACGATTAACTATGAAAACCCGTTTCAAAAACAACTCGAATAACCCCTCACGCACCCCGTCCCTTCGCACACTCACACACCCCTCACGCACCACCTAGCCACCACGACAACCACCAGACCTGACCCCCACTTCGTCCCCACCACCAGCAACCACCACCAGCCTGGTCGACTGCCGCCGGCGAGTCGAACCAGGGCTGGCATTTGGCCTGGTTCACCGCGCATCATCACCAACACCCACTGTTTTCCTTTTTACCACCACCGCAACCAACAACCATACCCCTGACAACCACCACGCCCTTGCTCGCCGTCAGCCCACGAACACAGACAACCTAGCACCACCTTGTCGACCTCCCCCTAGTCGACGGTGGCACCACCCCAAAGCTACCCCTCTAAACTCGCCTGAAACCTATACCCAAACCCGTTTGACCACCCCTGTCGACAACACCTCCTGCCGCCTATTCCACCGCCTAAAACCCACCTAACCACCACCAATAGGGACGACTCCAATCACCCATTACCACTACCCCGTCACCAACCACCCTTATCCCCTCCCTGAGACACACAACCGCCACCAACCACTCGACAGAAAAACAAAAACAAAGGGGAAGGGTGTACTCATACCTTTCTTACCGCCACAACTGCCACCAGGGCCGCTCACGGACGTCGACAACCACTCTAAGGCCTTCCTTGCTGCTCCGTCAATCACCCACACTCACCTTCTCTCTCTCGATTTGCGTGTTGGTTGGGAAAGGTGCCGCTGAAATGAGGGTGGCGGGTGAGGGAGTAGGGTTTTCTAGAGTTAGGGTAACTTAGGTTAAAATTAGGTTAAAAAGGTAAATGGGTCATGGGTAAATGTTCTTGGGTAAATGGGTAAGTGCCATGAGTCCGCGTGGTTGGTAAACGAATTAATTAACGTGACTTCATATAATTAAGCCCGTCTCGACAAGCTTACAAATACTCGATCCTACGATATCAACACGACTAAACAATTAACTCGACTCAACTATTATCCCGACATAATTAGTAAAATAACATATAATAATTATACATAACAATATCCGTTTAATTAATTATATAATATAAAATACGGGGTATTACATTCTGAGCACTCGGAGTCCAAACAAACTCCCCTTTCTTGGTTAGCTCGGTAATTGGAGCCATAATTGAGCTAAACCCCTGGATAAAACGCCTATAAAACGACGCCAAACCATGAAAACTACGGACTTCAGTCGTGGATTTAGGCACTGGCCAAGCTTGAATAGCTTGACCTTGGATGGGTCCATGCTTACTCCTTCCTTTCCTACAATGTAACCAAGAAAAACAACACTTGACACCATAAAAGTGCACTTTTCGAGCTTACCATACAGCTTCTGCGTTCTAATGACTTCAAATACAGCTCTAAGATGGAGCTTGTGTTCTTCTTCACTCTTGCTATAGATGAGAATGTCATCAAGATAGACAACAACAAACTTGTTAAGGAACGGCCTTAACACTTCATTCATGAGCCTCATAAACGAACTAGGTGCATTACACAATCCAAACGGCATGACAAGCCACTCATACAACCCCTGTTTCGTTTTGAAAGCGGTCTTCCACTCATCCCCTTCACGAATCCGCATTTGGTGGTAGCCACTCCTCAAATCCAGTTTAGAAAACACACATGAACCGGATAACTCATCTAGCATATCATCAAGTCTTGGCATAGGAAAACGGTACTTAATAGTGATGTTATTCACGGCTCTGCTATCTATACACATTCGCCAAGTTCCCTCTTTTTTCGGTACCAAAAGAGCTGGTACAGCACACGGGCTCAAGCTTTCTTTCACATATCCTCTATCTATCAATTCTTGCACTTGTCTCTGTAATTCCTTAGCCTCTTTGGGATTACATCGATAGGCTGGTTTATTAGGTAATGCAGCCCCTGGAAGTAAGTCAATTTGGTGCTCAATCCCCCTCTTTGGTGGTAACCCATCAGGTAACTCGTCGGGAAACACATCACTGAACTCACCCAATAACTCCCGAACTCTCGCATCATTACTCTCCATTTTTTTCACCTCTCGAACAACCAGTAAGTATGCTGGTTCCCCTCGAGCTACAACCTCCTCGGCCTCATTAGCATCTAAAAACAAACTGTCTTTTGCAATAGGTTTGTTATATTTGGTTGGTGACAATGGTTTCAAATGATACTTAGCTTTCCCTTTAGAAACAACATAAACATTACTTCGTCCGTCATGTTCCACCTTCCTATCATATTGCCACGGTCTACCCAGCAAAATATGGCAAGCATTCATCGGGATTACGTCACATAATATCTCATCTTTATATGGTCCCAATTGCAAAGAAATTAAAGCCTGTTTCTTTACCATAACTGAAGAGAATTCAGCCGAGCATTCCTCTTTTGAACCCGGTTTTGGACCTTGCACAAGATTGAGGTCTAACATGAATTCCGTCTAAGAAGTCGTGCCTTTTTCCAGCATGGGACTATTCCTTGGTGAGTTTAAGACATTTTTGTGTAGGAACTTGTATCCCAAAGCTTTTCCTATCAAGAGTTTGCCAAGCTTTAAAAACCGTGCGCAACAAAGACCATGGCTGGAGCATGCTTAGTTTTTTGTGCATTATGTCGCTATCAACATTCCTCTTTTGATCAAAAATAGCTCAAGGGCCCTTAGGAGAGTATTTGCAGCATTGCCAAAGTCTTCCAAGTGAGTCCAAGTGTGCATAAACAAGACTTGAGCTAATAAACAAGGGATTGTTGTACTATTAGTTTACTTTCTATCTTTTATGCTTTATGTCCTTTTCTTTTCTGAATTCTTGTAAGGCATGGGCTGCCGTGTTTTGTGGCTATTAGCAGCTCTTTTTGTGGCCTTAGGATGCTATCTTAGATGAAGGGAGGGGATTGTCTTGCTTGTCCTATAAAACCAAACACAACCCTTAGACAAAATCAGATTATTTTGAATGAAAAAACCCTAAGAAGCAACCTACTTGCTTTCTTCTTTATCTTTGCTTTGTGCTTGATAAAACTCCCTTGCTTAGTGCTAGGAGGTTGGATAAGTCCTTTGCTAAGTGCTTGGACGAGTCCTAGGCTTAATTCATTGCTTTGTGTTCGAATTAAGTCATACCTTGAGTCCTAAACAAGCTGAGTTTTCTTTGTTTGTCATTTGGGAATTTCGTGTCTAATATCACTCCAAATCTGATAGTTTTAGTTCAATAACCCCATTATTCCCATCAAGCCAATGTAATTTATATGGTTTAGGATGATTATTAGTAGGCAATTTCAGTCTAGCAACGACATCCTTAGCTATAACATTGGTACAAGAACCACTATCAATAATAAGAGTGCAAATCCGACTGTTTACCTTACAACGGGAATGAAACAATTGCTCCCTTTGCTCGTGCTCAATTTGAGCAGCCTCGGTGTGGAGGCTTCTAAGCACCAACACTCCTTTCTCCTCGTCACTGTAAGGCTCCACCTCATGTACTTCTTCCCCACCACTCTCATCCTCGACATCAATAGGTTCCGATTCGGATTCTGGGACAACGAAATTTGGAATTAAGTTAACCAGTTCTTGAATTGTCAGAGCTTTCTTTTGCGGACACTCATTGGCAATGTGACCATATCCCTGGCACTTGAAGCAACGCCTCAACCGTGTCTCCTTAGCTTCCACCACCGTGCCTTTTCCTTTATCTTTAGGATCCTCATGTCGTGGTTCCTTGCTACTAGATGTGGTAGCGGCTGATTTCGAGTATGTGCTCGAATTCTTTGCGTAGTCACGAGTATAGGACTTCTTGCTCTTATCCTGCTTCTCAAATTTAAGAGCCAATCTGCAAGCATCATCAAAGTTATCATAATGTTGAATTTCCACCCTTTGCGCCAAATTAGTGTTAAGACCACGAATGAATCGTGCAGTCCTCAACTCTTGCTTTTCCTCTAGATCACATACGATACTCATCTTTTCAAACTCATTTATGTAATCAGAGACACTCGAACTCTCTTGTGACAGAGATGTTAGTTTCAGATAATTGTCCTGCTCATAGTCTCTAGGAAAGAATCTCTTTGTGAGGTGCTTCTTGAGTTTATCCCATGTTTCAATTTTTGGCTTCCTATCCTTCTTACGCTGCCTCTTCATGTTTTCGTACCACAAAGATGCGTACTTGGTCAATTTTAAGGTAGCCACCTTGAATTGCTTGTTTTCATCATAATTTTTGTACTCAAAGATCCTCTCTGCCTGACGAATCCAATCCAAGAATTTTTCAGCATCTCCATCTCCGTTAAACTCGGGAATGTCGAGTTTCAGGCCTCTATCATCATCATTCGTTTTTTTGGTTGATTTTGGCTGTCCGTCCTCTTCAGATTCAGATTGGGTGTCTGACTCTGACCCGTTCAATTTCTTCTTCTTTTTTCTGGCTAAATCCGTAGCTATGCTCTTTACTACGTAAGAAATCTGGCCAATCTCTGCCCTAATTGCATCCATATCCTCCTTCCATGGTTTATCTCTTTCTCCATTCACCATCTTCTCCCAAGACTGATTTATTAAGCAATAAATCGAAAACCTAAGCTCTGGTAACCACTTTGATATAGAATTAGTATGTTTTAAGCGAATTCTATAGGTTAGAAATTATGCAGCGGAATTGTTATAATCTGACTGTGGAATTGACGCAAAAACAACGAACTAAATAGGCAAACAAAGTGTAAAACGTGAGAATTGAACAAGGAACAAGATAGATAAGTGAATCTCGCTCAATACCTCGCAAGGTAATCACTCGAAGCACTCAGGGTAACCTCGCAAGGTTTGGTTCGTGAATCTCGCAAGAAGCAACGAAGGAAGCACACAAAAGGTAGCTTTATTGTATTTCTGTAATCTGAAAGTAATTAGGTTACAAGGCTTTAATTTATAGTATCCTAAAAACCTAATCATACTTGGGCAATAAGTAAACTAGTTTCCTTAACTAATTAGGAAACAAATAACTGAAATAAGCAAACTAAGAATTCAGCTAGGATTAGGAAATTATAGACTTTCCTAACTTTATTTGTAATAGATTAATTAGCTAAATAATACTAATAACTCGGACCAGCTAACACATCTACACGGTTGGATTAACCGTGTACTCAACGTCTTCTGGGCCTTTATCCACTCAAGTGAGCATCGTCAAATAACTCGACCCAATCTTGAAGCCTTCGACCAAATGAGTTGCATTTCGACTAAGTAGCACTTCATTTTCAGTTTCCATCAATTCTCCTGCATCAACGAGTAATAAGGACTAAAGAACAAGGACAAATGGTTCACACAAAGAGTCATATGGACTAATGAACAAGAACAAATGGTTCACACAACGAGTCACAAGGACTAATGAACAAGGACAAATGGTTCACACAACGAGTCACAAGTACTAATGAACAAGGAAAAATGGTTCACACAAAAAGTCACAATAACAAGGACAAATGGTTTACACAACGAGTCACAAAGACTAATAAACAAGGGCAAATGGTTTTAACAACGAGTCATAGGACTAAAGAACAAGGACAAATGGTTCAAAAAACGAATCACAAGGACTAATGAACAAGGACAAATAATTTACACAACAGTCACAAGGACGTATTGCAGTGTAATGTCCAAGGGTTTAGACCAATACAACAATCAAACCAGCAAACCAAAGACAGTTTCTCAGGAATGCAATAAACTTGTGCTAATTAATAAAATTATGAATTGACCTCCTAAAATCATGAAACTTGGCAGTAAATTACTTTGATATAAGAACTAATTCTGAGCAAAACTCCAGGATTTTTAGAGGACTCAAAGTAAATTTTAGACTCAATTGAACTGACTGACAGACACAAAGGACTGTAATTGAGACAGTTCTGGGATAGTGATTGAAAGGAGGGAACTTTGGATATAATTATCAACTGTAAAACCCACAGAATACTCACAGGGAATTAAGCTAATAATTTGGGGGGTTGGAGTTAAGAGATTCCACAGAATGACACAGGAAGGACTCAACTGAAACAAACAGCAAAGCTAAACTAACCACAGTCTCAGCACAGGAAAGTTTATACTCTACTAACAGGTACTTAATCAATAACCACAGTCTAAGCACAGGTTATTATCAAGCCTGACTCTAATCTACAGACTAAGTACAAGATTAAGAGGTTTAAATTTGAGAGAAATCTCAGGTTTTCATTCATAAATCAGCTGTGTTACAACAGTCTGAGTTGAGGTCCTTATATAGGCCTTTTTAGGTTACAAACTTGAAAGGAAACTACATCCAAGGGTCAGGATCTCTTCTCACATGCTGGTAAGAGTCCAAGCACAATATTACAACGGTTTAAAAGCTCTTAATTGTAAACTGGAATGAAAACAAAAGAGAAATGCAGGTGACAGTGACAGGTTGTGGTCCTTTGCTGCATTGCTGGCTTTTCTGTTGAATGTAGGCACTTGAGGACGAAGTGATTGAGTCCTTGGCATTGAAATTGGCTCTAGGTTGTATCTGGTATATGGGAAGACAAGCCAAAAGTTCTTTGCGTGCTTTTTCCTCATGGTTTAGCCAGAAATGGAAAGGTTGCTTTTGTTGTTTGTCATTTGCTGCAGCTCTGTCCAGCTTGGATTTCTAGGACTTGCATTGTGATTCTTCCTTGGACCCCTAGGACTTTTCTGAGCCTAACTCAGTGACCAACCAGCTGGCCATGGTGGCAGCTGGTAGTTGAGCTTGTACTTATACTTATTGGCCACTAAACTTAGCTCAGCTTGACTGGTTTCTGAGATGGGTGTGGTGTTGCTTTGGCCTGTCTGCATATGTGGGGTGTCCTGGTTAGTGGCTCCTCCTGCAACCTCCCCTGGTTGAACAGGGCTTATCCTCAAGCCTGGTGACTCCTCCCCCTCAGCATCCTCATAATATGGACTTAGGTCACCTACATTAAAAGTGCCATGCACCTCATACTCTCCTGGTAGATCCACTTTGTAGGCATTTGGACCAATCCTCTCAATAATTTCAAAGGGGCCATCAGCTCTTGGCATCTCATTGGTCTTCTCAATCTCCCTTTTCACAGTTTCATGGAGTTTCAGCAGTTGTTCTGCCCTGGCCCTAGCATCATGATTCATCTCATTTCTTGGTACAGATGATAAGTCTACAGGCATTAGGGGATTAATCCCATAGACAACCTCAAAAGGACTATGACCAGTAGCAGTTGATGGTGATCTGTTGAAGGCAAATTCTGCTGCAGCTAATTTGATGTCCCAATCTTTTAGACTCTTGCTTACAAGACATCTCAGAATCCTACCCAGGGTTTTGTTGGTGACCTCAGTTTGGCCATCTGTTTGGGGGTGGTGAGATGTACTGAACAACAATTTGGTCTTGAGCAGCTTCCATAGAGTTTTCCAAAAGTAACTCATGAACTTTGTATCTCTATCTGACACAATTGTCTTTGGAACTCCATGAAGCCTCACAATTTCCTTCAGGTATAGCTCAGCAACACTGGCAGCATCTTCTGTTTTCTTGCAAGCTATAAAATGGGCCATCTTACTGAACCTGTCAACAACAACCATGATTGAATCCTTTCCTCTCTGTGTCCTTGGCAATGCAACAATGAAATCCATGCTCACATCCTCCCATGGTTTACTTGGTACTGGTAATGGGATATATGGACCAGTTTGGAAGGAACTCTTAGCCATTTGACATACTGAACATCTCCTGAGAACATTTTGGACATCCCCCATCATTTTTGGCCAATAGAACTGTTCTTGTAGTATGTCCAGTGTCTTTTGAACACCAAAATGCCCTCCTAAGCCTCCTGAATGGACTTCCCTGATTAGGAGGTCCCTATAGGAACCCCTTGGAACACAGAGCTTGTTCCCTTGGAATAGAAATCCATCTTGCAGCAAGTATTTGTTCCCTGGAACCCTATGCCCTTCAAACTGTGTGATCCACTCCTCAGAGAAGTCAGGGTCTTCCTTGTACATCTCTTTCATGAACTCAAAACCAAGGACCCTGGTTCCCATAGTTGTGAGAAGGAGTGCCTCCTTGATAGTGCATCTGCCACTACATTTTGTTTTCCTTCTTTATACTTGCTGGAAAAGGTGAATGATTGCAAGTACTCCACCCATTTAGCATGCCTGTGACTCAATTTGTGTTGACCATTTATATATTTCAAAGCTTCATGATCAGAGTGTAACACAAATGGCTTTGGCTTCAAATAGTGACTCCAATGCATAACTGCCCTGATAATTGCATAAAATTCCTTGTCATAGGTAGAATATTTTAATTTAGCTCCATTCAATTTCTCACTGAAGTAAGCTACAGGTTTCTGAGCTTGGATCAGGACTGCACCAATGCCTACCCCACTGGCATCACACTCTACTTCAAAGAGTTGATCAGAGTCTGGCAATTTCAGAATAGGAGTTTCACACATCAATTTCTTAATCCTCTCAAAGGACTGCTGAGCACTGTCAGTCCAGTGGAACTCCCCTTTCTTCATACACTCAGTAATTGGAGCAACAACTGAACTGAAGTTCTTGATAAATCTCCTATAAAAGGAGGCCAATCCATGAAACCCCCTCACCTCAGTGATTGTTTTAGGAGTTGGCCATGATTGAATGGCTGCAACTTTATCCTGATCAACTGTAATCCCCCTCCCAGAGACAATGTACCCTAGGAATGCCACTTCTTCAACCATAAAAGTGCATTTTTCCAGTTTGCCAAATAGTTTTTGTTCCTTGAGGATCCTGAACACAGCTTCAAGATGTTTCAGGTGTTCTCTTTCACTGCTGCTGTAAACCAAGATATCATCAAAGTAGACCACTGCAAACTTGCCTAAACATGGCCTTAGCACCTCAGTCATCAGTCTCATAAAGGTGCTTGGTGCATTAGAAAGACCAAATGGCATCACAAGCCACTCATACAGTCCATGCTTAGTTTTGAAGGCAGTCTTCCACTCATCTCCTTCCCTTATCCTGACTTGATGGTACCCTTGCCTGAGATCAATCTTAGAAAATATCATGGCACCACTGAGCTCATCTAACATGTCATCCAACCTTGGTATTGGGAACCTGTACTTGACAGTGATGTTGTTAAATGGCCCTGCTGTCAAGTACACATCCTCCATGTTCCATCTTTCTTTGGAACAAGTAGAGCAGGGACTCGCACAAGGACCGAGAGATTCCGACAAATCCTTTGCTCATAAGTTCCTCAATCGGCTTTGTAATTCCTTGGTAGCAGCTGGATCACTTCTATAAGTGGCTGTTGGGAAGCACCGAGCCTGGAACAAGATCTATGTGGTGCTCAATGCCTCTCAATGGTGGCAACCCACTAGGCAGCTCTCTTGGAAATACTTCCTTATACCTCTGAATTAATGGCCTAACTTCAGCAGGTGATGCAGGAGAATTGATGGACAATGAAAATGAAGTGCTACTTAGCCGAAATGCAACTCATTTAGTCGAAGGCTTCAAGATTGGGTCAAGTTATTTGACGATGCTCACTTGGGTGGATAAAGGCCCAGAAGTACACGGTTAATCCAAACCGTGTGGATTACTAGCTGGTCCGAAATTATTAGTATTATTTAGCTAATTAATCTATTACAAATAAAATTAGGAAAGCCTATAATTTCCTAATCCTATTTCAAGTCTTAGTTTCTTTTTTTGATTATTTGTTTCCTAATTAGTTAAGGAAACTAGTTTCTTTGATTATTTGTTTCCTAATTAGTTAAGGAAATTAGTTTGCTTGTTGTCCAAGTATGATTAGGTTTTATGTTACTATAAATTAAAGCCTTGTAACCTAATAACATTCAGATTACAGATTACCAATAAAACTTCCAGTTTTATGCTTATTTAAATCATTCTTGCGAGATACACGAACCCCGCCTTGCGAGGTTGCCTTTGAGTGATTCGAGTGATTGCCTTGCGAGGTATTGATCAAGATTCACCTATCTATCTTGTTCCTTAATCAATTCTAACGTTTTACCTTCTGTTTACCTATTTAATTATTTGTTTTTACATCAATTCTACGGTCGATTACAACAATTCCATTTGCATATTTTCTAACCTACGTAATTCGTTTAAAAGGACTAATTCTATATCAAAGTGGTATCGAGCTTAGGTTTTCGATTTATTGCTTAATAAATCAGTCTTGGGAGAAGATGGTGAATGGAGAAGGAGATAAACCATGGAAGGAAGACATGGATGCAATTAGGGAGAGATTGGCCGATTTCTTACGTAGTGAAGAGCATAGCTACGGATTTAGCGAGAAAAAAAAAAAAGAAGAAATTGAACGGGTCAGAGTCAGACACCCAATCCGAATCTGAAGATGACGGACAGCCAAAATCAAACAAAAAAAGGAATGATGATGATAGAGGCTTGAAACTCGACATTCCCGAGTTTAACGGAGATGGAGATCTTTGAAAAATTCTTGGATTGGATTCGTCGCAGAGAGGATCTTTGAGTACAAAAATTATGATGAAAACAAGCAATTCAAGGTGGCTACCTTAAAATTGACCAAGTACGCATCTTTGTGGTACGAAAACATGAAGAGGCAGCGTAAGAAGGATAGGAAGCCAAAAATTGAAACATGGGAGAAACTCAAGAAACACCTCACAAAGAGATTCCTTCCTAGAGACTATGAACAGGACAATTATCTGAAATTAACATCTCTGTCACAAGAGAGTTCGAGTGTCTCTGATTACATAAATGAGTTTGAGAAGATGAGTATCGTATGTGATCTAGAGGAAAAGCAAGAGTTGAGGACAAAGACGATTCATTCGTGGCCTTAATTCTAATTTGGCGCAAAGGGTGGAAATTCAACATTATGATAACTTTGATGATGCTTGCAGATTGGCTCTTAAATTTGAGAAGCAGGATAAGAGCAAGAAGTCCTATACTCGTGATTATGCAAAGAATTCGAGCACATACTCGAAATCAACAGCTACCACATCTAGTAGCAAGGAACCACGACTGGAGAATCCTAAAGATAAGGGAAAAGGCACGGTAGTGGAAGCTAAGGAGACACGGTTGAGGCGTTGCTTCAAGTGCCAGGGATATGGGCACATTGCCAATGAATGCCCGCAAAAGAAAGCTCTGACAATTCAAGAACTGGTTAACTTAATTCCAAATTTCGTTGTTCCGAATCGAATCGGAACCTATTGATGTCGAAGATGAGAGTGGTGGGGAAGAAGTACATGAGGTGGAGCCTTACAGTGACGAGGAGAAAGGAGTGTTGGTGCTTAGAAGCCTCCACACCGAGGCTGCTCAAATCGAGCACGAGCAAAGGGAGCAATTGTTTCATTCCTGTTGTAAGGTAAAATGACCCATTTGCACTCTTATTATTGATAGTGGCTCTTGTACCAATGTTATAGCTAAGGATGTTGTTGCTAAACTGAAATTGCCTACTAAGAACCATCCTAAACCGTATAAACTGCATTGGCTTGATGGGAATAATGGGGTCATGGTAAAGAAACCGGCGTTAATTTCTTTGCAATTGGGACCGTATAAAGATGAGATATTATGTGACGTAATCCCGATGAATGCCTGCCATATTTTACTGGGTAGACCGTGGCAATATGATAGGAAGGTGGAACATGACGGACGAAGTAATGTCTATGTTGTTTCTAAAGGGAAAGCTAAGTATCATTTGAAACCATTGTCGCCAACCAAATATAACAAACCTATTGCAAAAGACAGTTTGTTTTTGGATGCTAATGAGGCCGAGGAGGTTGTAGCGAGAGGGGAACCAGCATACCTACTGGTTGTTCGAGAGGTAAAAAAAATGGAGAGTAATGATGCGAGGATTCGGGAGTTATTAGTTGAGTTCGGTGATGTGTTTCCCGACGAGTTACCCGATGGGTTACCACCGAAGAGAGGGATTGAGCACCAAATTGACTTACTTCCAGGGGCTGCATTACCTAATAAACCAGCCTATCGATGTAATCCCGAAGAGGCTAAGGAATTACAGAGACAAGTGCAAGAACTGATAGATAGAGGTTATGTGAAAGAAAGCTTGAGCCCATGTGCTGTACCAGCTCTTTTGGTACCGAAAAAGGAAAGAACTTGGCGAATGTGTATAGATAGCAGAGCCGTGAATAACATCACTATTAAATACCGTTTTCCTATGCCAAGACTTGATGATATGCTAGATGAACTTTCTGGTTCATGTGTGTTTTCTAAACTAGATTTGAGGAGTGGATACCACCAAATGCGGATTCGTGAAGGGGATGAGTGGAAGACGGCGTTCAAAAACGAAACAGGGGTTGTATGAGTGGCTTGTCATGCCGTTTGGATTGTGTAATGCACCTAGTTCGTTTATGAGACTCATGAATGAAGTGTTAAGGCCGTTCCTTAACAAGTTTGTTGTTGTCTATCTTGATGACATTCTCATCTATAGCAAGAGTGAAGAAGAGCACAAGCTCCATCTTAGAGCTGTATTTGAAGTCATGAGAACTTGAAGCTGTATGGTAAGCTCGAAAAGTGCACTTTTATGGTGCCAAGTGTTGTTTTTCTTGGTTACATTGTAGGAAAAGAAGGAGTAAGCATGGACCCATCCAAGGTCGAAGCTATTCAAGCCTGGCGCGTTGCCTAAATCCACGATCAAGTCCGTAGTTTTCATGGTTTGGCATCGTTTTATAGGCGTTTTATCCAGGGGTTTAGCTCAATCATGGCTCCAATTACCGAGCTAACCAAGAAAGGGGAGTTTGTTTGGACTCCGAGTGCTCAAAAGGCATTTGAAGAAGTGAAGAAAAAGTTGTGTTCGGACTGTTTTTTGCGCGCCCAACTTTGAGAAATTATTTGAAGTCGAGTGTGATGCAAGTGGCGTTGGGATTGGTGCCGTGTTGATCCAAGAGAAACGACCCATTGCTTATTTCAGTGAGAAACTTGGAGGTGCAAGGCTGAACTATTCAACCTATGACAAAGAGTTTTATGCCATTGTACGAGCATTGGAGCATTGGAGTCATTATTTGCGTCCGAAACCATTCGTGCTACATTCTGATCACGAAGCTCTTAAACATATTCATGGACAGCAAAAATTGAACATAAGGCACGCGAAGTGGGTCGAGTTTTTCTGATCATTCACGTTTTCATCCAAGTACAAAACAAGTAATTCTAATATTGTAGCTGATGCGTTATCTAGAAGACACTGTTTGTTGGTTGAGTTAGATGCAAGATTGTTGGGTTTTGAGCATATTAAAGAGTTATACAAGGCTGACCCGGCATTTGCTAAAGAGGTGATTGAACCTACTGGGCTTTATACAATGCAAGACGGATTTTTGTTTAAGGGAAATCGCCTTTGCATTCCACAAGGGTCAATTCAGGAGTTGATTATTAGAGAAGCTCACGGAGGAGCTTTGGCTGGTCACTTCGGTTCAAACAAGACTTATGACATTGTAAGTGAACATTTCTATTGGCCCAAGATGAGTAAGGATGTCCAAGAAATTGTGGGCAAGTGCGTTGTGTGTCAGAAAGCAAAGAGTTCGTTTGTCAAAGGGTCAGACACGCCTTTACGTGCCAAAACAGACCTTGGAGCGAGGTGAGCATGGATTTCATACTTGGTTTGCCGAGAACACAAAGGGGTAAAGACTCGATCATGGTTGTTGTTGATCGGTTTTCAAAGATGGCTCATTTTATTCCTTGTCACAAGACGGATGATGCTACGAATGTTCTTGATTTGTACTATAAGGAGGTAGTCCGTTTACATGGTATTCCCCTTACTATTGTCTCAGACCGTGATGTGAAGTTCCTTAGTTATTTTTGGAAGACTTTATGGCGTTTGATGGGTACAAAGTTTTGTTCAAGATTTTCGCACCATCCTCAAACAGATGGGCAAACGGAGGTCACTAATCGTACCTTGGGAAGTTTATTGCGTGGCCTAGTGAGCAAGACTACGAAGGATTGGGATACTAAACTTGCACATGCTGAATTTGCGTATAACCGGACTCCATCAGTGACTACAAGGCGTGCTCCATTCGAAATTGTGTATGGCATTAATCCATTTTTGCCTATTGATCTAGTTCCAATTCCGAAGAAAGACCTTATGAGCTTTGAAGCAAAGGAGAGGCAGGCTTCCTTTCTGAGGACTTGTGAACAAGTGAGAGCCCAAATTGAGAAATCAAATGCTAAATACAAAGAGAAAGCCAATAAGCATCGAAAACAGCCCGTGTTCAAAGTAGGGGATCTCGTGTGGCTTCATTTAAGGAAGGAGCGTTTTCCAGCTAAGCGAAAGAACAAGTTGATGCCGCGAGCAGATGGCCCATTCAAGGTCATAGATTGCTACGGTTCGAATGCTTACAAGTTGTAATTACCAAGTGAGTACGGTGGTGTGAGTGCAACGTTTAATGTTGGTGACCTGTCCCCATATCTCGACGACGACAATTTGAGGTCAAATTCTCAAAAAGAAGGAGAGAATGATGCAGGAGCATTGATGGACAATGAAAATGAAGTGCTACTTAGCCGAAATGCAACTCATTTAGTCGAAGGCTTCAAGATTGGGTCAAGTTATTTGACGATGCTCACTTGGGTGGATAAAGGCCCAGAAGTACACGGTTAATCCAAACCGTGTGGATTACTAGCTGGTCCGAAATTATTAGTATTATTTAGCTAATTAATCTATTACAAATAAAATTAGGAAAGCCTATAATTTCCTAATCCTAGCTGAAGTCTTAGTTTCTTTTTTCAGATTATTTGTTTCCTAATTAGTTAAGGAAACTAGTTTGCTGATTATTTGTTTCCTAATTAGTTAAGGAAATTAGTTTGCTTGTTGTCCAAGTATGATTAGGTTTTATGTTACTATAAATTAAAGCCTTGTAACCTAATAACATTTGATTCTAGATTACCAATAAAACTTCCGTTTTATGCTTATTTAAATCATTCTTGCGAGATACACGAACCCTACCTTGCGAGGTTGCCTTTGAGTGATTCGAGTGATTGCCTTGCGAGGTATTGATCAAGATTCACCTATCTATCTTGTTCCTTAATCAATTCTAACGTTTTACCTTCTGTTTACCTATTTAATTCGCTGTTTTTACATCAATTTTACGGTCAGATTACAACAATTCCGCTGCATATTTTCTAACCTACAGAATTCGTTTAAAACAGACTAATTCTATATCAGCAGGCATCTCAGGGCTGTTGGGAAATGTGTCCTCAACAATAGTGCGATCACATGATTTAAATATCATTATTAAATCTCATTTCAAGAATACGGAAGGGATGATACATTACATATATATAGTCAACTGGTCCACACATATCGGTAATGATTGGCTGGCTAGAGTTTGACATTATTGTCGTGCGACGGTGGTGATCAGTTGATCCCTTGAGGTCACACCTAAAGGACGATTCCCTTAATTGAAAAGGTTAATTAGTTGTATACCGTCTGATTAATTAATTCCTTAAAATTGAACAATTCGATTTGTGAGAAAGAGAATATTGATATCTTATTGTAATGGGATTAAATAAGATTTATTTTAGTAATAAAATGCTTTGTTGCTAAAATTATTTATTGTTTGAGAAACAATAAAGATAAGAATGAATGGTTAATTATAATTACAAGAAGTTGTGAATTATAACTGTATGACCCATTTTATTTAAGTGATCAAGCATCACTAGTCAATTTGTTGAATGTAATTTAATTAATTTATAAAATGATATTTATGTGATAAATATGCATTTAATTAATTAGTAACATGTATCATACTACATGTGACATATTGTGTGACAAATGACAAATTGACAAAAATAAAATGGTAGTCCATTTTATACATAATGGACCGAAAATAGTGGGTGTGTTAGTGGGTTTTGGTTGTTTTATTTTATTTGATAAAATAAACATCATGATGACTACTCTTGACTAGCCTTACAACCTACTCCACTTTCTTACACGCCTATATTTTTGATAAGAGAAAAAGAAAAGCAATGATGCTCCTTTGGGCTAGAGTTGGGCGGCACACACACTCTTAATTGAGTAGTGTTGGTTGCTTTATTTTTCTTAAATACTACCATTCATAAAACATGCAAGAGGTTCATGTAGAATTTCCTCTCTTCTCTCTCTTCCATCTTCATCAAAAAGGATGAGATTTTAATCTAAATTGTTCATATAAATTACTAAGATTACTAGAAGTAGTATATGAGTATTAGTAATAGATTTTAAGGTGGTAAACTACAATACAAACATCTAGTACATGTTTATTTGTGGGATTAAGGGATTGTCTTGGGTGCTACTAATTGGAGGGCTTCTAATTTGAAGTCAAGAATGTTCATCCATTAATGGAAAGCTCAAGAACTAACAAGAAGGAGATCTTGTTAGTGCCCATTATGACCGAAATCTTTATGGTGAGAAAATGTTTTCTTATCTTATTTTATTAATGTTTGCATGCATAAAATCCACATTTAATTTTATGACAAATTAATTTTAACATATATGAGTATGTTAGTATGTATATAGATCTACATTTCCTTCAATCGGTATCATGAGCCACGGTTGTTTGCATGCAAATTGGTTAAAAGTTTTTCCAAGTTATAAGAATAACAAATAAAACTTGTAAAATTTGTGTTATTATGAGATATCACTAAATTAATCCATGCATGTTAATATTTCTGGTCCTAAAATGTTTTAGGATATTTTGGTTAATTTTACGGATTTTTATTGTTCATATTTCTCTATAATGACATTTAAATGTGATTTTATGAGTAAAAATGTCATTTTTGGTCGAAAATTAGCTATACTTCGAATTTTAAGTTGGTTTTTGGATATGTTGTTACATATATTATTTTGAGATAACCTGTAAATTTTCATAATTTTTGGACTTGTTATGCTCGAAAAATGAATTTTTCATTATTAAATACGGATTTAAGAGAAAAATAGGTTAATATGAGTTAAATTTCGAATCTGGTCATAGAAAATTAATATGTTGTCACATGCAATTTTACAAGATGTGTGTAAAATAATTGGCTATAAAGAAGTCTTTTAGCATGATTTATGAATTTTTGAAGAAAAATAGCATAAATAGTGACATTATTAGTGAAAATTAATAAAACATAATCTATGACTTAGGAAAAACGTCTAATGTTGCATTTTATTATCTTTTTCAGATCTAAAATTGAAAATTTAGTGAAAATAATTTTTCCATGTTTTTATGATTATTTTATTATAAATCGATAAACCGCAACATTGTTTTTCCCGAAAAATTTTCGAAATTTTTAACCTAAGATTTTGAACATTATGAGTGTCATGGAATTTTTCCAGAATGTTCATGAGTTTAAATTTCAAATTTTGAATTTATTTGAAATGTTTTGATTTATTTGAAGTTTAATAGCTTATTTTTGTAATTTTTGGTCCATTTATGAACAATTTTGTAAATAAAGGTTAATTATGGTCAAATTATTAGTGAAGACTATATTTTGAGTCCTAAGAGGTTAGGGTAATTAACTTATGCATAAATATGAGTTTATGTATTTTTGTGATTATAAAATGTTGAAATCACGCAAATCCGTAAAAACCGAGTAATATACGATATTGGCTAATTAAAGGCGATTTAGCATAAAATTGAGCATGTTCATACATATTATAATGCTGCATTTTTCTTTATGATTGTCATAATTTTAATTTATGTAATTTTACTTAGTATGGCCTTAGATTTTAATTGGTATTTCCCGAAATGTATGGGAATACCGATTCGGTTGTAATTTTTATTGTGATCTCGTATCACCGTTTTGTAATTTAATAGATTTATTTTATTTTAAGTTACAAATGTATAATAGGAAATTATGTAATTTATTATGTAATTTTATTCATTCCGGAGTTCCAAAAGATGGATTTCTTCAAGAATGGCGATACATAAAGACGGTGTTACCTAGAGATGCGTGCCACAACCGAAGTTCAAGGGACCAATGGAGTTGGTTTCCGAATGTGTAATAGGTTAATAGTTTTTATTTTTTAGGAAAGGCCATACTAGGATTTATTTATTTTTATGGTTGCATTTTATTTTATGTCGCATGCATCGCTAAATCGCCATAACTAAACCTGCATCCTCTTTTTTTTTTATCGAGTTTATCGACCGTGTCAATTAGAATTATCATAGTTCACCGCTTTAGTTCACTTAAAACGTGATAGATAATAAATTGACATGACCTCTCGCTAAAACAAACAATTGAGACATAGCCTTACCAAATAGTAGAAACCATGAAAACCTATTTCGCGAGGGAGTGCACTCGGCTACCCCGGGGTACAAACCTTGTTACGTAGGGGAAGTGGGTGATAAATGTCTAATCCACCGAATTCATGTTGATGAGGGTTTCATCGGCTACCCCGTGCCTAAGTTAATGTGGGTTTGGATAATGGACACATTTATTCGAAATTTGGATTGAACTCAACAAAAGTAATTGATGAGGGTTTCATCGGCTACCCCGTGCCCTTGTTGATGTGTTTTGGGCTATAGATAAATATTAGAGTAATTTTATCGACCAAGAGTTCTAAAAGTAGAATCGATTAAAAGGTTAATCCACCGAGTTATATTGATGAAGGTTTCATCGGCTACCCCGTGCCTAAGTCGATATGAATTTGGGTCTTGGAATCATTTATCATAGTTGGGTAGAGGTCACTATGTAAATGCTTTACTTGTTTTTCAAGTATTAATAAAACGATAAATGTTAAGTTTTCCACTATTCCGTTGTTATATTGTTCTATTTCTTTACCACAATTCATATACGATATCATTTCGTTTTTTATTAAATCTCCATTAAAACATCGTAACTAAAGACAAAATTTGAATTTGCTTCTAAAACCTCAAACGAACCATTGCTAAGGATCTCTTGTTAAGAGTATAGATTAAAGTTATTCATTATCAAACAGGTTTTTGATTCTTGACTAACACATCTACTTACAATGGATTATTTTTCATGTACTTAAATGAATAAGTACCTTGAAGCGATAAATTGTTTTGGTAATTAGTTTTGTTTAATTCGTAATTGACCAAAATAACGCAACCACTTCAATGAAAGTTTTAAGACTAAAACGAACAAATGAAGAATGAATCTTCATGAATTCAATTTTGCTTCTCAAAGCAAAGACTCATTGAATTAAGTGGGAGCATTCTCTTAAACCGTTAAGATGAGGACGAGGTTCAAGAAGTAAAGATTATAATGGAATTGATACAAGGTAATGTTAAAGGTAAAGTTGTTGAGAATGACGATACTAAACCTATCAAACCTGACCGATAAAGTTTCCATTGTCTTAAATGTTAGACACGAGAAAGGAAACTACCCCAAATTATTGAAGAATCAACAAGTTAGTTGTGGGACATCTAATTGAACCTTCTTCTTTAAATGTTTATTTGATTAAACATAAATTTTGCTAGTATTACTCCGTCAATATTAGAAACCGGTGGTGGTTTTCATCATTATGTTTGATACATAGGATGATTAGAATATGACGACTAGCAACAATGAAGTCGAGAGATAGAGTAATTGTGTACTCAATCTAGTTTTTGGATTTAAAGTTGTACTTAATTATGACTATTACGTGCATTAACTCTAAATAAGAATATAAACTTGTTAAGATACAAAAGAGGTTTTCACTTTTGTGACCCTATACACCATGATTTGATGTATGGCTAGCCCATCATCAAGGTGATTATATTCTAAACCAAACTAGAATGATATATCATGAAGATGATGTAAGACTCAAATTGGTAACCCAAGATTAAACCTTAAATTTTGGAATGATGAACGCAAAGAGTTATCGAGTACTCTTGAAACCATTAGATTGTTAATGGTATATGCGTATCTTGTATTCAAAGCAAGATGTCTCGTGCTTTTTGGTTGAAAAGGAGATCGAGGTTGTAAATCATCGATCCAAAATAGGTTGATCATTTTCTTTTACCAACGATTTAAGTTGACGCTAGTATGTTCACTTAATAAGGTAAATAGAGAAATCTTTGAAGAATTTCAAAGAGTTCAAGGAATCACGATTTAGTCGTGATGGGATTATCAAAGTGAAGACTTTGATATAAGCCAAAGGAAATGTGATATAGTATCACAAGTTAATCTCTCTTAGCACGCATTATGAAATAATGTGTGGATGGATAAGAGATCAAACGCTATTCGATATGGTTTGGACTTCAATCAAGTTACTTTGAGTTACTTGATCCTTTTGGGGATTTTATCATTTTTGTCTAAATTATTTTTCCACTAAATCGAATCATATGAGATATGAAATGGTAAGGGTACCATGGTTGTAAGTTTTCACAAGAAACAAATGCTCATTTTTCCCTTGCAATTATCACGAGCTCGACGGGTTTGCGGCTCATGAAGCTGTCTTTCTAAAATACAAGTTTATTTCTAGAAGACAGAGTGGGAGAAATTATTCAAGAGCCATAGAGAATGTTATGTCGCAAGAAACTGGTTTTTTCTTGGCTACATGAGACGTTTTGTGTAAGACATTGTTTCTTCAAAACCTAGGAGGTTAAATTCGTCACTTGTTAAAAATGATGAATTCATGCTACTTTTAAGAAAGCAAAGAGCTTATAACTTACAAAAGAAATTGTTTGATTCAAGTTGATTACTTCTAGAAAGTAATGAACGTATGACTTACATAAGAGTGATTAAGTCACAACTCAATACAAGGCTTAGAGCCATGAGAATCCGAAATAAAAGGCTTGATTAGTGACAAAGGGTTTTGCACTAATAAAGAGATATTTCAAAGCAAGATTGGTTGCAAAGAGTTTTGCACTAATTGAAATGCTTAAGTATATTTGGATCTTCTTAGGGATTGTGTTTCAATATTATGAAATACATAGCGAATGAATCTAAAACCCACTTCTTCAATAGAAGGAATGTATTCAATACATATCATGAGTTTAGTAGATTCTTGCAATCCTAAGATAATGTGAAACTTAAGAGAGGGTCTTAAGTAGGACATCAATGAGTTAGAATCAACATTTTGATCATGTGATAAAATATTTCTCGATAAGTCGAGAAGTTGTGGTTATACATGAAGTTTAGTGGGAGTTACGGAAATTTTAATTAGTCCGATATGTGGATGACATATTGATCATTAGGAATGATTTAAGACTTTTGGAGTATTATAATACATCTTGAATATCCGGATTTATGAAGATAAATCCACATGATATTAGAGTCAGTAAGAAGTCTTATGTTGATAAGATTCATGACTAGTTCAATTAAATTGAACATATTTGATTGATTTCATTTGCTTCCGCTGCCGAATCAATTAAAAAGAAATGATGTATAACACTTCATATGCTTTAAGTATGATGAATTGTTTTCAAAATCGAATTTAAGTAATCTTTACAAGTGAGCTATAAAGATTACCCTTAAGTGCTTGCAGAAGCATTAAGGCTATGATGCAAAGTGTTTATGATGCAATATTGTGTAAGGGTGTTACACAAGTGACAATTGACAATTGAGATTGCGCATGGTTTCCGACAAAACCATAATCAAAACACATTAAGATGGTTAAGATACCATTGTGGCAATGTTTATTAAAAAGTAGATTTTCTAGAATCGTTCTAGGCAATAAAGAACAATGAGAGATATTTATAACGGAAATTGAGTACACTTGCGATCATGAGATGTGCAAGAAGGATGAGTCCCGCATTACCTTTGTGAAAACAAAGTGGGAGCTATTCTAAGGATAAAAGGCCTATGTCTTGATTGGATCTCGACACGTACTCGGAAAGTTTTGTGATGCAAATGTATACATTACAAAGGAAAACGAGTATGTAGTGAGGTTGAGTAAGGTGCAAGAAATTGATAAAACCTACTAACCAAAGCATTCTCAAAGGCTAAACATGATGAGTCATGTCATTTCAATTGAATTGAAATGAACAACTACGTACAAGATCAAATTAGATTATATAACATGAAATAGTAATCAGGCATTGACTATTCATGTGTGATAATCGCATTTGTCGTCCGAGTTTTATTTTTAAAACTCTTTTATTATACTTTGTTACATCCAAACGGGTTGTGGAGACAATTGAACCCCGTTAAAGTGAACACGGATTAACATTGTATTTGCCCATAGTTACTTGCATGAGGTGACGTCTCGAAGTGACTAGAGTGTGAGGCGATTGATGGCAAGTTCAAGTGCCATAGAGTCATGTGAGATGACTAGTCGATCACATAGGCAGATGTTAGGAACACCTTGTCGGGCCTTATGACCGCTTATAGAGTTCTGGCAATTTATATATAGCCTGGTCGTGGCGAGAGCTACTATAGTATTCTAATGAGTCGATTCTTTTGACTAAAGACTATTCACCTAAGATGGCACAGTTTGATTAACTTTGATTTGTGTTACTACGACCTTCGTAAATGGGGTCAAATGGGCATATTTTGGGTTATGATGGTGTGGCTAGTCGAAGGGAATGAGTGCGATAGGAATTGTCCATCCCCTTGTCAGGGTTAAAACAATATCTCGGGGCCACTCGAGGAGTAATGAATTGGAAATGCGTGGCCACGCTCGGAAGGTATCCAGTGGATAAATCCGGTCAAACAGTTATTCTCCGGATCGAGGAAACCACTCTCGATATGATCACTTGCAAGTACGACCGAAAGACACCTTGCATTGAGTGGGAGATAGTAATAGGACAAGAGAATTGGTGACGCACACTTGTCGAGGACAAGTGGGAGATTGTTGGGAAATGTGTCCTCAACAATAGTGCGATCACATGATTTAAATATCATTATTAAATCTCATTTCAAGAATACGGAAGGGATGATACATTACATATATATAGTCAACTGGTCCACACATATCGGTAATGATTGGTTGGCTAGAGTTTGACATTCGTCGTGCGACGGTGGTGATCGATTGATCCCTTGAGGTCACACCTAAAGGACGATTCCCTTAATTGAAAAGGTTAATTAGTTGTATACCGTCTGATTAATTAATTCCTTAAAATTGAACAATTCGATTTGTGAGAAAGAGAATATTGATATCTTATTGTAATGGGATTAAATAAGATTTATTTTAGTAATAAAATGCTTTGTTGCTAAAATTATTTATTGTTTGAGAAACAATAAAGATAAGAATGAATGGTTAATTATAATTACAAGAAGTTGTGAATTATAATTTTATGACCCATTTTATTTAAGTGATCAAGCATCACTAGTCAATTTGTTGAATGTAATTTAATTAATTTATAAAATGATATTTATGTGATAAATATGCATTTAATTAATTAGTAACATGTATCATACTACATGTGACATATTGTGTGACAAATGACAAATTGACAAAAATAAAATGGTAGTCCATTTTATACATAATGGACCGAAAATAGTGGGTGTGTTAGTGGGTTTTGGTTGTTTTATTTTATTTGATAAAATAAACATCATGATGACTACTCTTGACTAGCCTTACAACCTACTCCACTTTCTTACACACCTATATTTTTGATAAGAGAAAAAGAAAAGCAATGATGCTCCTTTGGGCTAGAGTTGGGCGGCACACACACTCTTAATTGGGTAGTGTTGGTTGCTTTATTTTTCTTAAATACTACCATTCATAAAACATGCAAGAGGTTCATGTAGAATTTCCTCTCTTCTCTCTCTTCCATCTTCATCAAAAAGGATGAGATTTTAATCTAAATTGTTCATATAAATTACTAAGATTACTAGAAGTAGTATATGAGTATTAGTAATAGATTTTAAGGTGGTAAACTACAATACAAACATCTAGTACATGTTTATTTGTGGGATTAAGGGATTGTCTTGGGTGCTACTAATTGGAGGGCTTCTAATTTGAAGTCAAGAATGTTCATCCATTAATGGAAAGCTCAAGAACTAACAAGAAGGAGATCTTGTTAGTGCCCATTATGACCGAAATCTTTATGGTGAGAAAATGTTTTCTTATCTTATTTTATTAATGTTTGCATGCATAAAATCCACATTTAATTTTATGACAAATTAATTTTAACATATATGAGTATGTTAGTATGTATATAGATCTACATTTCCTTCAAGGGCTCCCTTCCTTGCTTACTTCTTTGGATAGTAACACCCAGACAGGTTGTTCTTGCTTCATTTCTTTGATCATGGCTGCTTCAGAAAGAAATAGCACACCATTGCCCTCCTCTGGCATACTTGGACCTCCATAGTTTCTCTGGTTGGGTGGTAATGGGGTCAGGGTGACCTTCTTGCCTTCATGCTTGAAACTATAGATGTTATCCTTCCCATGGTGAGTGGTATTCCTGTCATACTCCCATGGCCTCCCCAGGAGTAGGTGGCAGGCATCCATTGGGACAATATCACACAGGACTTCATCTTTATACGCCTTCCTAATAGAAAATGGAATCAAGCATTGTTTGTCCACCCTTACTTCTGCTCCCTTGTTCAACCATCTCAACTTGTAAGGGTTTGGGTGCTCTTGAGTTGTCAGGTTGAGTTTACTAACCATGGCATTTGATGCCACATTTGTACAACTTCCCCCATCTATGATTAGGTTACAAACCCTCCCCTGGACTGTGCATCTGGTTCTGAATATCAGGGATCTTTGATCAGCTTCCAGAGGTGAGTGTTGGGAATGCATGACCCTCCACAAGACTAAGTTGTGACTGTATCGGGGGGCCACAAGCGCATCTTGTTCTGGCTCTCCTTCAGTCTCCACTTCCTCCATTATCAGGGTCTCATCTTCCTCATACTGAACCAAACCTTCCCTCTCCCACTGTTCTACTTCTATTGCTGTCAAGGTTCTCTTAGAAGGACAGTCCTTCCTAAAATGGCCATACCCTTGGCACTGGAAGCATTTAACTCTCCCATCAGTCACAGGTGTGTTGGTTCTAGGATTCACATGACTCTTCCCCTTGTCTGGTGTTGGTTGGGTTGCAAGTTTTGGAGTTTCTCCAATCCTAACCCCAGAAAAAGGTTTGAAAGTGGATCTGGTAAGGGGTTTGGAAGCAGTGACCTTGGCTTTTCCCATCTTTTCAATCCTCAATGCCAGGTTGACTGCCTCATCAAAGGACCAGACTTGTTGCATTCTAACTCTTATAGCAATCTTAGGATCTAAGCCCTCAACAAACCTAGCAATTTTCTGCTCAGGCTTTTCAGTGATTTCACATTGTAGGATAAGTTGTTCAAAGCTCCTAAGATAAGACTCAACAGATTGTTGGTCTTGTTTCAGTTGGGTTAACTTGATAAACATATCCTGTGTGTAATCTTTAGCTATAAACTTATCCTTCAATTTCTTTTTAAGTTTTAGCCAAGATTTAATGGGTTCCTTGCCTTCTCTCATTCTTTGGCTTTTCAGGGTTTCATACCAAAGTGAGGCATAACCTTTGAATTTAAGGATAGAAACTTTGAAAGCTTTCCTGTCAGTATATCCCTTAAATTCAAAGACTCTCTCAACAGTTCTAATCCAGTCTAACAAATCTTCAGGGTTTAAACTACCATGGAAATCAGGAATTTCTACCTTTATATCTTTGTCTCTTTCCATGTAGATGCCCTCTGCCATAGATTCATCAATATCTGACATGTCTTCTCCATGTTCCTGGTGGTATTGTTGTCCTCTTCCTGCTCCAACAAAGCCTCTACCCCTGCCTCTGCCTCTGTAGGGTGGCCTGTTAGGAACTCCTTCTGCAAGAGTGTTGACAATATTTACCAGTTCATTGATTCTTCCGCTATCCGATCCACCCCGGTCTCAATACCGTAAATCTCTCTTCACTCATGGGTTATTTTTTGTAGTTTTGTTGTAGTTAGGGTAAAAATGAACTCACTTTCCTTCCCAAGACTAACACAAGATGGAATCGTGTTAAAACCTTGCTCTGATATACCAATTTGCAGTGTAATGTCCAAGGGTTTAGACCAATACAACAATCAAAACAGCAAACCAAAGACAGTTTCTCAGGAATGCAATAAACTTGTGCTAATTAATAAAATTATGAATTGACCTCCTAAAATCATGAAACTTGGCAGTAAATTACTTTTATATAAGAACTAATTCTGAGCAAAACTCCAGGATTTTTAGAGGACTCAAAGTAAATTTTAGACTCAACTGAACTGACTGACAGACACAAAGGACTGTAATTGAGACAGTTCTGGGATAGTGATTGAAAGGAGGGAACTTTGGATATAATTATCAACTGAAAAACCCACAGAATACTCACAGGGAATTAAGCTAATAATTTGGGGGGTTAGAGTTAAGAGATTCCACAGAATGACACAGGAAGGACTCAACTGAAACAAACAGCAAAGCTAAACTAACCACAGTCTCAGCACAGGAAAGTTTATACTCTACTAACAGGTACTTAATCAATAACCACAGTCTAAGCACAGGTTATTATCAAGCCTGACTCTAATCTACAGACTAAGCACAAGATTAAGAGGTTTAAATTTGAGAGAAATCTCAGGTTTTCATTCATAAATCAATTTGTGTTACAACGATCTGAGTTGAGGTCCTTATATAGGCCTTTTTAGGTTACAAACTTGAAAGGAAACTACATCCAAGGGTCAGGATCTCTTCTCACATGCTGGTAAGAGTCCAAGCACAATATTACAACGGTTTAAAAGCTCTTAATTGTAAACTGGAATGAAAACAAAAGAGAAATGCAGGTGTGTGTAAAGTTGTGGTCCTTTCTTTGCATTCTTTGGCTTTTCGTTGAATGTAGGCACTTGAGGACGAAGTGATTGAGTCCTTGGCATTGAAATTGGCTCTAGGTTGTATCTGGTATATGGGAAGACAAGCCAAAAGTTCTTTGCGTGCTTTTTCCTCATGGTTTAGCCAGAAATGGAAAGGTTGCTTTTGTTGTTTGTCATTTGCTGCAGCTCTGTCCAGCTTGGATTTCTAGGACTTGCATTGTGATTCTTCCTTGGACCCCTAGGACTTTTCTGAGCCTAACTCAGTGACCAACCAGCTGGCCATGGTGGCAGCTGGTGGTTGAGCTTGTACTTATACTTATTGGCCACTAAACTTAGCTCAGCTTGACTGGTTTCTGAGATGGGTGTGGTGTTGCTTTGGCCTGTCTGCATTTGTGGGGTGTCCTGGTCAGTGGCTCCTGCTGCACGTATGAACAAGGGCAAATGGTTCACACAACGAGTCACAAGGACTAATGAACAAGGAAAAATGGTTCACACAACAAGTCACAAAAACAAGGACAAATGGTTTACACAACGAGTCACAAAGACTAATAAAGAAGACAAATGGTTCACACAAAGAGTCATATGGACTAATGAACAAGAACAAATGGTTCACACAACGAGTCACAAGGATTATTGAACAAGGACAAAAGGTTCACACAACGAGTCACAAGGACTAATTAACAAGGAAAAATGGTTCACACAAAAAGTCACAATAACAAGGATAAATGGTTCACACAACGAGTCACAAGGACTAATAAACAAAGACAAATGGTCTAAACAACGAGTAATAAGGAGTAAAGAACAAGGACAAATGGTTCACACAAAGAGTCATATGGACTAATGAACAAGAACAAATGGTTCACACAACGAGTCACAAAGACTAATGAACAAGGACAAATGGTTCACACAACGAGACACAAGGACTAATAAACAAGGACAAATGGTTTAAACAACAAGTCACAAGGACTAAAGAACAAGTACAAATGGTTCACACAACGAGTCACAAGGACTAATGAACAAGGACAAATAGTTTACATAACGAGTCACAAGGATTAATGAACAAGGACAAATGGTTCACACTGATAGAGAATTAGTATGTTTTAAGCGAATTTTATAGGTTAGAAAGTATGCAGCGGAGTTGTTATAATCTGACTGTGGAATTGACGCAAAAACAACGAACTAAATAGGCAAACAAAGTGTAAAACGTGAGAATTGAACAAGGAACAAGATAGATAAGTGAATCTCGCTCAATACCTCGCAAGGTAATCACTCGAAGCACTCAGGGTAACCTCGCAAGGTTTGGTTCGTGAATCTCGCAAGAAGCAACGAAGGAAGCATACAAAAGGTAGTTTTATTGTATTTCTGTAATCTGAAAGTAATTAGGTTACAAGGCTTTAATTTATAGTATCCTAAAAACCTAATCATACTTGGGCAATAAGTAAACTAGTTTCCTTAACTAATTAGAAAACAAATAACTGAAATAAGCAAACTAAGAATTCAGCTAGGATTAGGAAATTATAGACTTTCCTAACTTTATATGTAATAGATTAATTAGCTAAATAATACTAATAACTCGGACCAGCTAACACATCTACACGGTTGGATTAACCGTGTACTCAACGTCTTCTGGGCCTTTATCCACCCAAGTGAGCATCGTCAAATAACTCGACCCAATCTTGAAGCCTTCGACCAAATGAGTTGCATTTCGACTAAGTAGCACTTCATTTTCAGTTTCCATCAATGCTCCTGCATCACACACCACTAGTCACAAGGACTAATGAACAAGGAAAAATGATTCACACAACAAGTCACAATAACAAGGACAAATAGTTTTCACAACAAGTCACAAGAACTAATAAACAAGGAAAAATGGTTTAAACAACGAGTCACAAGGACTAAAGAACAAGGACAAATGGTTCACACAACGAGTCATATGGACTAATAAACAAGGACAAACGGTTCACACAATGAGTCACAAGGACTAATGAACAAGGACAAATGGTTCACACAACGAGTCACAAGGTCTAAAGAACAAGGACAAATGATTTACACAATGAGTCCTTGTTACAAATGGTTTAAACAACGAGTCACAAGGACGAATGAACAAGGACAAATGGTTTACACAACAGTCACAAGGACTAATGAACAAGGACAAATGGTTCACACAACGAGTCACAAGGACTAATGAACAAGGAAAAATGGTTCACACAACAAGTCACAATAACAATGACAAATGGTTTACACAACGAGTCACAAAGACTAATAAACAAGGACAAATGGTTTAAACAACGAGTCACAAGGACTAAAGAACAAGGACAAATGGTTCACACAAAGAGTCATATGGACTAATGAACAAGAACAAATGGTTCGCACAACGAGTCACAAGGATTAATGAACAAGGACAAATGGTTCACACAACGAATAACAAGGTTTAAAGAGCAAGGAGAAATGGTTCACAAAACGAGTCACAAGGACTAATGAACAAGGACAAATGGTTCACACAACAAGTCAGAAGGACTAATGAACAAGGACAAATGGTTCACACAAAAAGTCACAATAACAAGGATAAATGGTTTTCACAACAAGTCACAAGGACTAATAAACAAGGAAAAATGGTTTAAACAACGCGTCACAAGGACTAACGCACAAGGACAAATGGTTCACATAACGAGTCATATGGACTAATAAATAAGGACAAACGGTTCACACAATGAGTGACAAGGACTAAAGAACAAGGACAAATGTTTCACACAACGAGTCACAAGGTCTAAAGAACAAGGACAAATGATTTACACAATGAGTCCTTGTTACAAATGGTTTAAACAACGAGTGACCAGGACTAATGAACAAGGACAAATGGTTTACACAACAGTCACAAGGATTAATGAACAAGGACAAATGGTTCACACAACGAGTCACAAGGACTAATGAACAAGGAAAAATGGTTCACACAACAAGTCACAATAACAAGGATAAATGGTTTATACAACGAGTCACAAAGACTAATAAACAAGGACAAATGGTTTAAACAACGAGTCACAAGGACTAAAGAACAAGGACAAATGGTTCACACAAAGAGTCATATGGACTAATGACCAAGAACAAATGGTTCGCTCAACGAGTCACAAGGATTAATGAACAAGGACAAATGGTTCACACAAAGAGTCATATGGACTAGTGAACAAGAACAAATGGTTCGCACAACGAGTCACAAGGACTAATGAACAAGGATAAATAGTTTACACAACAGTCACAAGGACGTATGAACAAGAACAAATGGTTCACACAAAGAGTCACAAGGACTAATGAACAAGGAAAAATGGTTCACACAACAAGTCACAATAACAAGGACAAATGGTTTACACAAAGAGTCACAAAGACTAATAAAGAAGGACAAATGGTTCACACAAAGAGTCATATGGACTAATGAACTAGAACAAATGGTTCACACAACGAGTCATAAGGATTAATGAACAAGGACAAATGGTTCACACAACGAGTCACAAGGACTAATGAACAAGGACAAATGGTTCACACAACGAGTCAGAAGGACTAATGAACAAGGAAAAATGGTTCACACAACAAGTCACAATAACAAGGACAAATGGTTTATACAACGAGTCACAAAGGACTAAAGAACAAGGACAAATGGTTCACATAAAGAGTCATATGGACTAATGACCAAGAACAAATGGTTCGCTCAACGAGTCACAAGGATTAATGAACAAGGACAAATGGTTCACACAAAGAGTCATATGGACTAGTGAACAAGAACAAATGGTTCGCACAACGAGTCACAAGGACTAATGAACAAGGATAAATAGTTTACACAACAGTCACAAGGACGTATGAACAAGAACAAATGGTTCACACAACGAGTCACAAGGACTAATGAACAAGGAAAAATGGTTCACACAAAAAGTCACAATAACAAGGACAAATGGTTTACACAACGAGTCACAAAGACTAATAAACAAGGCCAAATGGTTTTAACAACGAGTCATAGGACTAAAGAACAAGGACAAATGGTTCAAAAAATGAATCACAAGGACTAATGAACAAGGACAAATAGTTTACACAATAGTCACAAGGACGTATGAACAAGGGCAAATGGTTCACACAACGAGTCACAAGAACTAATGAAGAATTTTTTTCCAAAATAGGGCTTTCTCACAAACTAATTAACGAAATAGGTCGACTTTCAAAGTTATTACCCAAAATGGGTCCACGTAGGATCGGATTTAACGAAGCTGGGTAAGAAGCCAAGTCGCTCACCGGGTAGACGATTTTAAGTCAAACCGCTGAGCCGGACAGCGACTTTGTTCGCAACATATATTCAACACACTACCCCTTTGTTTCCCCCTCATTCAACACACTCAGCCAAATCGCCTAGGGGGAAGGCGACCTGACCTCAATTCGCTCCCTCACTGAGCGATTTTATTCTGAGGGGTGAAATTTTGTTCAAGTTAAGGCTTTTATTGTGGACTATGAAAACGCTGAGGGGGGAGGCGTTTTGAGTCCAAATCGCTGACTCGGTAAGCGACTTTCCACGAAGTAGCATAATGTGGTTTTGTTAGCATAAAGTGACACTTTGGGTATGGTCGTTGTCCGGGTAAGCGACTTGAATACGAGCCTAGCTTCGGTGATGACGTGGACCCATTTTGGGTAATAACTTTGAAAGTCGACCTATTTCGTTAATTAGTTTGTGAGAAAGCCCCATTTTAGAAAAAAATTCACTAATGAACAAGGAAAAATGGTTCACACAACAAGTCACAATAACAAGGACAAATGGTTTACACAACGAGTCACAAAGACTAATAAAGAAGACAAATGGTTCACACAAAGAGTCATATGGACTAATGAACAAGAACAAATGGTTCACACAACGAGTCACAAGGATTATTGAACAAGGACAAAAGGTTCACACAACGAGTCACAAGGACTAATTAACAAGGAAAAATGGTTCACACAAAAAGTCACAATAACAAGGATAAATGGTTTACACAACGAGTCACAAGGACTAATAAACAAAGACAAATGGTCTAAACAACGAGTAATAAGGAGTAAAGAACAAGGACAAATGGTTCACACAAAGAGTCATATGGACTAATGAACAAGAACAAATGGTTCACACAACGAGTCACAAAGACTAATGAACAAGGACAAATGGTTCACACAACGAGACACAAGGACTAATAAACAAGGACAAATGGTTTAAACAACGAGTCACAAGGACTAAAGAACAAGTACAAATGGTTCACACAACGAGTCACAAGGACTAATGAACAAGGACAAATAGTTTACACAACGAGTCACAAGGATTAATGAACAAGGACAAATGGTTCACACCACTAGTCACATGGACTAATGAACAAGGAAAAATGATTCACACAACAAGTCACAATAACAAGGACAAATAGTTTTCACAACAAGTCACAAGAACTAATAAACAAGGAAAAATGGTTTAAACAACGAGTCACAAGGACTAAAGAACAAGGACAAATGGTTCACACAACGAGTCATATGGACTAATAAATAAGGACAAACGGTTCACACAATGAGTCACAAGGACTAATGAACAAGGACAAATGGTTCACACAACGAGTCACAAGGTCTAAAGAACAAGGACAAATGATTTACACAATGAGTCCTTATTACAAATGGTTTAAACAACGAGTCACAAGGACGAATGAACAAGGACAAATGGTTTACACAACAGTCACAAGGACTAATGAACAAGGACAAATGGTTCACACAACGAGTCACAAGGACTAATGAACAAGGAAAAATGGTTCACACAACAAGTCACAATAATAATGACAAATGGTTTACACAACGAGTCACAAAGACTAATAAACAAGGACAAATGGTTTAAACACTGAGTCACAAGGACTAAAGAACAAGGACAAATGGTTCACACAAAGAGTCATATGGACTAATGAACAAGAACAAATGGTTCGCACAACGAGTCACAAGGATTAATGAACAAGGACAAATGGTTCACACAACGAATAACAAGGTTTAAAGAGCAAGGACAAATGGTTCACAAAACGAGTCACAAGGACTAATGAACAAGGACAAATGGTTCACACAACGAGTCAGAAAGACTAATGAACAAGGACAAATGGTTCACACAAAAAGTCACAATAACAAGGATAAATGGTTTTCACAACAAGTCACAAGGACTAATAAACAAGGAAAAATGGTTTAAACAACGCGTCACAAGGACTAAAGCACAAGGACAAATGGTTCACATAACGAGTCATATGGACTAATAAATAAGGACAAACGGTTCACACAATGAGTCACAAGGACTAAAGAACAAGGACAAATGGTTCACACAACGAGTCACAAGGTCTAAAGAACAAGGACAAATGATTTACACAATGAGTCCTTGTTACAAATGGTTTAAACAACGAGTGACCAGGACTAATGAACAAGGACAAATGGTTTACACAACAGTCACAAGGATTAATGAACAAGGACAAATGGTTCACACAACGAGTCACAAGGACTAATGAACAAGGAAAAATGGTTCACACAACAAGTCACAATAACAAGGACAAATGGTTTATACAACGAGTCACAAAGACTAATAAACAAGGACAAATGGTTTAAACAACGAGTCACAAGGACTAAAGAACAAGGACAAATGGTTCACACAAAGAGTCATATGGACTAATGACCAAGAACAAATGGTTCGCTCAACGAGTCACAAGGATTAATGAACAAGGACAAATGGTTCACACAAAGAGTCATATGGACTAGTGAACAAGAACAAATGGTTCGCACAACGAGTCACAAGGACTAATGAACAAGGATAAATAGTTTACACAACAGTCACAAGGACTTATGAACAAGAACAAATGGTTCACACAACGAGTCACAAGGACTAATGAACAAGGAAAAATGGTTCACACAACAAGTCACAATAACAAGGACAAATGGTTTACACAAAGAGTCACAAAGACTAATAAAGAAGGACAAATGGTTCACACAAAGAGTCATATGGACTAATGAACTAGAACAAATGGTTCACACAACGAGTCATAAGGATTAATGAACAAGGACAAATGGTTCACACAACGAGTCACAAGGACTAATGAACAAGGACAAATGGTTCACACAACGAGTCAGAAGGACTAATGAACAAGGACAAATGGTTCACACAAAAAGTCACAATAACAAGGATAAATGGTTTTCACAACAAGTCACAAGGACTAATAAACAAGGAAAAATGGTTTAAACAACGCGTCACAAGGACTAAAGCACAAGGACAAATGGTTCACATAACGAGTCATATGGACTAATAAATAAGGACAAACGGTTCACACAATGAGTGACAAGGACTAAAGAACAAGGACAAATGGTTCACACAACGAGTCATATGGACTAATAAACAAGGACAAACGGTTCACACAATGAGTCACAAGGACTAATGAACAAGGACAAATGGTTCACACAACGAGTCACAAGGTCTAAAGAACAAGGACAAATGATTTACACAATGAGTCCTTGTTACAAATGGTTTAAACAACGAGTGACCAGGACTAATGAACAAGGACAAATGGTTTACACAACAGTCACAAGGATTAATGAACAAGGACAAATGGTTCACACAACGAGTCACAAGGACTAATGAACAAGGAAAAATGGTTCACACAACAAGTCACAATAACAAGGACAAATGGTTTATACAACGAGTCACAAAGGACTAAAGAACAAGGACAAATGGTTCACATAAAGAGTCATATGGACTAATGACCAAGAACAAATGGTTCGCTCAACGAGTCACAAGGATTAATGAACAAGGACAAATGGTTCACACAAAGAGTCATATGGACTAGTGAACAAGAACAAGTGGTTCGCACAACGAGTCACAAGGACTAATGAACAAGGATAAATAGTTTACACAATGAGTCACAAGGACTTATGAACAAGAACAAATGGTTCACACAACGAGTCACAAGGACTAATGAACAAGGAAAAATGGTTCACACAAAAAGTCACAATAACAAGGACAAATGGTTTACACAACGAGTCACAAAGACTAATAAACAAGGCCAAATGGTTTTAACAACGAGTCATAGGACTAAAGAACAAGGACAAATGGTTCAAAAAATGAATCACAAGGACTAATGAACAAGGACAAATAGTTTACACAATAGTCACAAGGACGTATGAACAAGGGCAAATGGTTCACACAACGAGTCACAAGAACTAATGAACAAGGAAAAATGGTTCACACAACAAGTCACAATAACAAGGACAAATGGTTTACACAACGAGTCACAAAGACTAATAAAGAAGACAAATGGTTCACACAAAGAGTCATATGGACTAATGAACAAGAACAAATGGTTCACACAACGAGTCACAAGGATTATTGAACAAGGATAAAAGGTTCACACAACGAGTCACAAGGACTAATTAACAAGGAAAAATGGTTCACACAAAAAGTCACAATAACAAGGATAAATGGTTCACACAACGAGTCACAAGGACTAATAAACAAAGACAAATGGTCTAAACAACGAGTAATAAGGAGTAAAGAACAAGGACAAATGGTTCACACAAAGAGTCATATGGACTAATGAACAAGAACAAATGGTTCACACAACGAGTCACAAAGACTAATGAACAAGGACAAATGGTTCACACAACGAGACACAAGGACTAATAAACAAGGACAAATGGTTTAAACAACGAGTCACAAGGACTAAAGAACAAGTACAAATGGTTCACACAACGAGTCACAAGGACTAATGAACAAGGACAAATAGTTTACACAACGAGTCACAAGGATTAATGAACAAGGACAAATGGTTCACACCACTAGTCACATGGACTAATGAACAAGGAAAAATGATTCACACAACAAGTCACAATAACAAGGACAAATAGTTTTCACAACAAGTCACAAGAACTAATAAACAAGGAAAACTGGTTTAAACAACGAGTCACAAGGACTAAAGAACAAGGACAAATGGTTCACACAACGAGTCATATGGACTAATAAATAAGGACAAACGGTTCACACAATGAGTCACAAGGACTAATGAACAAGGACAAATGGTTCACACAACGAGTCACAAGGTCTAAAGAACAAGGACAAATGATTTACACAATGAGTCCTTATTACAAATGGTTTAAACAACGAGTCACAAGGACGAATGAACAAGGACAAATGGTTTACACAACAGTCACAAGGACTAATGAACAAGGACAAATGGTTCACACAACGAGTCACAAGGACTAATGAACAAGGAAAAATGGTTCACACAACAAGTCACAATAATAATGACAAATGGTTTACACAACGAGTCACAAAGACTAATAAACAAGGACAAATGGTTTAAACACTGAGTCACAAGGACTAAAGAACAAGGACAAATGGTTCATACAAAGAGTCATATGGACTAATGAAACAGAACAAATGGTTCGCACAACGAGTCACAAGGATTAATGAACAAGGACAAATGGTTCACACAACGAATAACAAGGTTTAAAGAGCAAGGACAAATGGTTCACAAAACGAGTCACAAGGACTAATGAACAAGGACAAATGGTTCACACAACGAGTCAGAAGGACTAATGAACAATGACAAATGGTTCACACAAAAAGTCACAATAACAAGGATAAATGGTTTTCACAACAAGTCACAAGGACTAATAAACAAGGAAAAATGGTTTAAACAACGCGTCACAAGGACTAAAGCACAAGGACAAATGGTTCACATAACGAGTCATATGGACTAATAAATAAGGACAAACGGTTCACACAATGAGTCACAAGGACTAAAGAACAAGGACAAATGGTTCACACAACGAGTCACAAGGTCTAAAGAACAAGGACAAATGATTTACACAATGAGTCCTTGTTACAAATGGTTTAAACAACGAGTGACCAGGACTAATGAACAAGGACAAATGGTTTACACAACAGTCACAAGGATTAATGAACAAGGACAAATGGTTCACACAACGAGTCACAAGGACTAATGAACAAGGAAAAATGGTTCACACAACAAGTCACAATAACAAGGACAAATGGTTTATACAACGAGTCACAAAGACTAATAAACAAGGACAAATGGTTTAAACAACGAGTCACAAGGACTAAAGAACAAGGACAAATGGTTCACACAAAGAGTCATATGGACTAATGACCAAGAACAAATGGTTCGCTCAACGAGTCACAAGGATTAATGAACAAGGACAAATGGTTCACACAAAGAGTCATATGGACTAGTGAACAAGAACAAATGGTTCGCCCAACGAGTCACAAGGACTAATGAACAAGGATAAATAGTTTACACAACAGTCACAAGGACGTATGAACAAGAACAAATGGTTCACACAACGAGTCACAAGGACTAATGAACAAGGAAAAATGGTTCACACAACAAGTCACAATAACAAGGACAAATGGTTTACACAAAGAGTCACAAAGACTAATAAAGAAGGACAAATGGTTCACACAAAGAGTCATATGGACTAATGAACTAGAACAAATGGTTCACACAACGAGTCATAAGGATTAATGAACAAGGACAAATGGTTCACACAACGAGTCACAAGGACTAATGAACAAGGACAAATGGTTCACACAACGAGTCAGAAGGACTAATGAACAAGGACAAATGGTTCACACAAAAAGTCACAATAACAAGGATAAATGGTTTTCACAACAAGTCACAAGGACTAATAAACAAGGAAAAATGGTTTAAACAACGCGTCACAAGGACTAAAGCACAAGGACAAATGGTTCACATAACGAGTCATATGGACTAATAAATAAGGACAAACGGTTCACACAATGAGTGACAAGGACTAAAGAACAAGGACAAATGGTTCACACAACGAGTCATATGGACTAATAAACAAGGACAAACGGTTCACACAATGAGTCACAAGGACTAATGAACAAGGACAAATGGTTCACACAACGAGTCACAAGGTCTAAAGAACAAGGACAAATGATTTACACAATGAGTCCTTGTTACAAATGGTTTAAACAACGAGTGACCAGGACTAAAGAACAAGGACAAATGGTTTACACAACAGTCACAAGGATTAATGAACAAGGAGAAATGGTTCACACAACGAGTCACAAGGACTAATGAACAAGGAAAAATGGTTCACACAACAAGTCACAATAACAAGGACAAATGGTTTATACAACGAGTCACAAAGGACTAAAGAACAAGGACAAATGGTTCACATAAAGAGTCATATGGACTAATGACCAAGAACAAATGGTTCGCTCAACGAGTCACAAGGATTAATGAACAAGGACAAATGGTTCAAACAAAGAGTCATATGGACTAGTGAACAAGAACAAGTGGTTCGCACAACGAGTCACAAGGACTAATGAACAAGGATAAATAGTTTACACAACAGTCACAAGGACGTATGAACAAGAACAAATGGTTCACACAACGAGTCACAAGGACTAATGAACAAGGAAAAATGGTTCACACAAAAAGTCACAATAACAAGGACAAATGGTTTACACAACGAGTCACAAAGACTAATAAACAAGGCCAAATGGTTTTAACAACGAGTCATAGGACTAAAGAACAAGGACAAATGGTTCAAAAAACGAATCACAAGGACTAATGAACAAGGACAAATAGTTTACACAATAGTCACAAGGACGTATGAACAAGGGCAAATGGTTCACACAACGAGTCACAAGGACTAATGAACAAGGAAAAATGGTTCACACAACAAGTCACAATAACAAGGACAAATGGTTTACACAACGAGTCACAAAGACTAATAAAGAAGACAAATGGTTCACACAAAGAGTCATATGGACTAATGAACAAGAACAAATGGTTCACATAACGAGTCACAAGGATTATTGAACAAGGACAAAAGGTTCACACAACGAGTCACAAGGACTAATTAACAAGGAAAAATGGTTCACACAAAAAGTCACAATAACAAGGATAAATGGTTCACACAACGAGTCACAAGGACTAATAAACAAAGACAAATGGTCTAAACAACGAGTAATAAGGAGTAAAGAACAAGGACAAATGGTTCACACAAAGAGTCATATGGACTAATGAACAAGAACAAATGGTTCACACAACGAGTCACAAAGACTAATGAACAAGGACAAATGGTTCACACAACGAGACACAAGGACTAATAAACAAGGACAAATGGTTTAAACAACGAGTCACAAGGACTAAAGAACAAGTACAAATGGTTCACACAACGAGTCACAAGGACTAATGAACAAGGACAAATAGTTTACACAACGAGTCACAAGGATTAATGAACAAGGACAAATGGTTCACACCACTAGTCACATGGACTAATGAACAAGGAAAAATGATTCACACAACAAGTCACAATAACAAGGACAAATAGTTTTCACAACAAGTCACAAGAACTAATAAACAAGGAAAAATGGTTTAAACAACGAGTCACAAGGACTAAAGAACAAGGACAAATGGTTCACACAACGAGTCATATGGACTAATAAACAAGGACAAACGGTTCACACAATGAGTCACAAGGACTAATGAACAAGGACAAATGGTTCACACAACGAGTCACAAGGTCTAAAGAACAAGGACAAATGATTTACACAATGAGTCCTTGTTACAAATGGTTTAAACAACGAGTCACAAGGACGAATGAACAAGGACAAATGGTTTACACAACAGTCACAAGGACTAATGAACAAGGACAAATGGTTCACACAACGAGTCACAAGGACTAATGAACAAGGAAAAATGGTTCACACAACAAGTCACAATAACAATGACAAATGGTTTACACAACGAGTCACAAAGACTAATAAACAAGGACAAATGGTTTAAACACTGAGTCACAAGGACTAAAGAACAAGGACAAATGGTTCACACAAAGAGTCATATGGACTAATGAACAAGAACAAATGGTTCGCACAACGAGTCACAAGGATTAATGAACAAGGACAAATGGTTCACACAACGAATAACAAGGTTTAAAGAGCAAGGACAAATGGTTCACAAAACGAGTCACAAGGACTAATGAACAAGGACAAATGGTTCACACAACGAGTCAGAAGGACTAATGAACAAGGACAAATGGTTCACACAAAAAGTCACAATAACAAGGATAAATGGTTTTCACAACAAGTCACAAGGACTAATAAACAAGGAAAAATGGTTTAAACAACGCGTCACAAGGACTAAAGCACAAGGACAAATGGTTCACATAACGAGTCATATGGACTAATAAATAAGGACAAACGGTTCACACAATGAGTCACAAGGACTAAAGAACAAGGACAAATGGTTCACACAACGAGTCACAAGGTCTAAAGAACAAGGACAAATGATTTACACAATGAGTCCCATTTACAAATGGTTTAAACAACGAGTGACCAGGACTAATGAACAAGGACAAATGGTTTACACAACAGTCACAAGGATTAATGAACAAGGACAAATGGTTCACACAACGAGTCACAAGGACTAATGAACAAGGAAAAATGGTTCACACAACAAGTCACAATAACAAGGACAAATGGTTTATACAACGAGTCACAAAGACTAATAAACAAGGACAAATGGTTTAAACAACGAGTCACAAGGACTAAAGAACAAGGACAAATGGTTCACACAAAGAGTCATATGGACTAATGACCAAGAACAAATGGTTCGCTCAACGAGTCACAAGGATTAATGAACAAGGACAAATGGTTCACACAAAGAGTCATATGGACTAGTGAACAAGAACAAATGGTTCGCACAACGAGTCACAAGGACTAATGAACAAGGATAAATAGTTTACACAACAGTCACAAGGACGTATGAACAAGAACAAATGGTTCACACAACGAGTCACAAGGACTAATGAACAAGGAAAAATGGTTCACACAACAAGTCACAATAACAAGGACAAATGGTTTACACAAAGAGTCACAAAGACTAATAAAGAAGGACAAATGGTTCACACAAAGAGTCATATGGACTAATGAACAAGAACAAATGGTTCACACAACGAGTCATAAGGATTAATGAACAAGGACAAATGGTTCACACAACGAGTCACAAGGACTAATGAACAAGGACAAATGGTTCACACAACGAGTCAGAAGGACTAATGAACAAGGACAAATGGTTCACACAACGAGTCACAAAGACTAATAAACAAGGACAAATGGTTTAAACAACGAGTCACAAGGACTAAAGAACAAGTACAAATGGTTCACACAACGAGTCACAAGGACTAATGAACAAGGACAAATAGTTTACACAACGAGTCAGAAGGATTAATGAACAAGGACAAATGGTTCACACAACTAGTCACAAGGACTAATGAAAAAGAAAAAATGGTTCACACAACAAGTCACAATAACAAGGACAAATGGTTTTCACAACAAGTCACAAGGACTAATAAACAAGGGAAAATGGTTTAAACAACGAGTCACAAGGACTAAAGTGTGGACAGCGGGCCGCCCACGGGGGCGCTTGGTGAGAAACGGGGAACAAGTGTTTGCATTTTTGTATGGAGTCGCCACCAATTTTTATGGGAAATTGGAACCGTTCGAATACCTCGTGTCATGTCAAGACACAAAGTAGTGACATGAACACTAAGCAATCGTTACCCTTAGTATTCTATGTCTAGAATGACTCTCGTGGATGCCAATGAACACGGGTGCTCACGGAGATCTGGAGTAAGGGGTGAGGGTACGTATTAGGAAGCTCTTTTGATCGAACACCTAATCCCGCCCGCCTCGATAGCGGCCTCTACTAATGATTAGGGAAGTTATTCGTACTCGATATATCGTCGGCTGTATGCATGCAATGCAACATCCAAGTTTTAATCCTAACATGTGAGAATTAGCTAAGTCGGTAGACAATTAATTAGCATACAATTGGGTCGAAGTAGGAGTTAATGCTCATTTACATGTGAAAGCATACAAACAATAAAAGGAATATGATAATGATAAATTACAATAATGAAAATTACATTAATTACATTAGAATAGGCGATTTATGTCGAAAATACCTTTAAAACGGATAATTTGAGAAAAAACGAATAAAAGAAAGAATTAATGAACAGGAATTAGCGATATTACGGATATTAGTTAATTAATACGTAGACTAATTAAACTAAGTCAAGGGAGAAAAAGGAGTTGAGACGAGCTCAACTCTGGAACAGCAGCAGAGACTGCGCCCTCTGGAAGAGGCGCAGCAGACGCTGCGTCTGTTCCAAGGGTGAGTTCTGGCTGTGAAGCCGGAACTGCAAATCGTTAATGTTAATCGTTAATTAATGGATTGATTGATACAATTACTCGGATGAAAGTGATTAATAGGTTATTTACACATGAATGATGGTCATAAAAGCGATAAACATGGATAAGACGGAAATAAGACGGGTGAATTATGTGAAGGGTCGATGTTAATGAATGATTAATTAGTGACATCGGTGAATAGAACAAACTAAACATGATGAATTAATGACGAATTAACAATGAATATGGACGCAAATATATCAAAGGATGAATTCCAGAAACTCAATATGGACAAATTGAATCTCTAAAACCCGGATTTGAATATTAATGACGAAAACCCGCAAATATGGATTACTTGGGATTTAAGTCGGATTTAAACGAATTAAACATATTAATGATGAATAAATTACATGTGATTTATTAAACTATCATGGTGAAGAATTGAAGAACAACGAAAATAAGTAAAACAGGAACGAATTACAGAGGACGGAGGAAGAAGAAAAGAAGCGAGGCTGCGCGGCCCTCACGAAGAGGCGCAGCAGGCTGCGCTCCTTCAAGAGGCGCGGCGATTCTTTGCGTCTTTTCTCGACTGTCAGTCTACCGAAAATCCGTAAAAAAAGAGTTTGAAAGACGGTTTTAGAAATCGGTTTTAATGGTGTTTTCGACATAAATCTTACATGATGATACGATAAATAAAATACAATAAATAAAGAGAATTATACACCCTCAGACTTACATGTTGACGAAACGAGATGAACTAAGAATCGACTAGTGAATGCTCGACGCGAATGCAAGGAAAGAGTGCCCTCGTAAGAGGAAAACGATTGATTAATTAAGATTGATTATTGGTGTAGTTGGTCAAATTGGTCGGTCATGCAACGGAGAGGCTGGTACCCGGAAAGATCCGAGCTTACGTGGTCGGAAGTCCAAGCACGTAGGCGCCAATTAGTAAGAACGAAGTCTAGAATGCAAAGGGAGAAGAGAAGGGCGGACACTCGCGTGAGAAATATGAGGAGCGAAGGCTCCTATTTATACTAATCACGTGAAGGAATAGGGTTTCGGAGACTCTTTGGAAGTGAATCTCGGAAAGATATAAAAAAAAGATACGTAAATCATGCAAAGAAGGGCCTGGGAAGAGGCGCAGCAGTCACTGCGTCTCTTGGAAGAGGCGCGCAGACTCGTCGTCTGTTCCCGTGAGGTTTCCTCTCTTTGAAGAAAGATTTCCGCGTTTGAGTTATGGTAGGACGGAAATAATTCGATTATCTTGTGAATATTACGGGATATTATTTGTCAAAAGATAGAATTTATGAAATATGGAATAGAAATATCCGGAACATTCCAGAACATTCTGACTCGGGATTTAACAGCTATCAGAAAATGGAGACGGTTTTTTGACCCGGACTCCGAATGTACTCTAATTACTGCCAAAACGACCGTATCAGGACGTAGATGACAACTAAGAGGTTGACATTAATATTTGAGCAAACACTTGACGATAATCTTACGAACTGTCACAAAACATTCCGCGAATCAAACATGCGGCCCAATCATCACCGGGTGGTTTGCGGGAGGTGCAGAAACGAGGTGTCTACATAAAGAACAAGGACAAATGGTTCACACAACGAGTTATATGGACTAATAAACAAGGACAAACGGTTCACACAATGAGTCACAAGGACTAATGAACAAGGACAAATGGTTCACACAACGAGTCACAAGGTCTAAAGAACAAGGACAAATGATTTACACAATGAGTCCTTGTTACAAATGGTTTAAACAACGAGTCACAAGGACGAATGAACAAGGACAAATGGTTTACACAACTGTCACAAGGACTAATGAACAAGGACAAATGGTTCACACAACGAGTCATAAGGACTAATGAACAAGGAAAAATGGTTCACACAACAAGTCACAATAACAAGGACAAATGGTTTACACAACGAGTCACAAAGACTAATAAACAAGGACAAATGGTTTAAACAACGAGTCACAAGGACTAAAGAACAAGGACAAATGGTTCACACAAAGAGTCATATGGACTAATGAACAAGAACAAATGGTTCGCACAACAAGTCACAAGGATTAATGAACAAGGACAAATGGTTCACACAACGAATAACAAGGTTTAATGAACAAGGACAAATGGTTCACACAACGAGTCACAAGGACTAATGAACAAGGACAAATGGTTCACACAACGAGTCAGAAGGACTAATGAACAAGGACAAATGGTTCACACAAAAAGTCACAATAACAAGTATAAATGGTTTTCACAACAAGTCACAAAGACTAATAAACAAGGACAAATGGTTTAAACAACGAGTCACAAGGACTAAAGAACAAGGACAAATGGTTCACACAAATAGTCATATGGACTAATGAACAAGAACAAATGGTTCGCACAACGAGTCACAAGGATTAATGAACAAAGACAAATGGTTCACACAACGAATAACAAGGTTTAAAGAGCAAGGACAAATGGTTCACACAACGAGTCACAAGGACTAATGAACAAGGACAAATGGTTCACACAAAAAGTCACAATAACAAGGATAAATGGTTTTCACAACAAGTCACAAGGACTAATAAACAAGGAAAAATGGTTTAAACAACGCGTCACAAGGACTAAAGCACAGAGACAAATGGTTCACATAACGAGTCATATGGACTAATAAATAAGGACAAACGGTTCACACAATGAGTCACAAGGACTAAAGAACAAGGACAAATGGTTCACACAACGAGTCACAAGGTCTAAAGAACAAGGACAAATGATTTACAAAATGAGTCCTTACAAATGGTTTAAACAACGAGTGACAAGGACTAATGAACAAGGACAAATGGTTTACACAACAGTCACAAGGACTAATGAACAAGGAAAAATGGTTCACACAACGAGTCACAAGGACTAATGAACAAGGAAAAATGGTTCACACAACAAGTCACAATAACAAGGACAAATGGTTTACACAACGAGTCACAAAGACTAATAAACAAGGACAAATGGTTTAAACAACGAGTCACAAGGACTAAAGAACAAGGACAAATGGTTCACACAAAGAGTCATATGGACTAATGACCAAGAACAAATGGTTCGCTCAACGAGTCACATGGATTAATGAACAAGGACAAATGGTTCACACAACGAGTCACAAGGACTAATGAACAAGGACAAATGGTTCACACAACGAGTCAGAAGGACTAATGAACAAGGACAAATGGTTCACACAACGAGTCACAAGGACTAATTAACAAGGAAAAATGGTTCACACAAAAAGTCACAATAACAAGGATAAATGGTTCACAAAACGAGTCACAAGGACTAATAAACAAAGACAAATGGTCTAAACAACGAGTAATAAGGACTAAAGAACAAGGACAAATGGTTCACACAAAGAGTCATATGGACTAATGAACAAGAACAAATGGTTCACACAACGAGTCACAAAGACTAATGAACAAGGACAAATGGTTCACACAACGAGTCACAAGGACTAATAAACAAGGACAAATGGTTTAAACAACGAGTCACAAGGACTAAAGAACAAGTACAAATGGTTCACACAACGAGTCACAAGGACTAATGAACAAGGACAAATAGTTTACACAACGAGTCACAAGGATTAATGAACAAGGACAAATGGTTCACACAAAGAGTCATATGGACTAATGAACAAGAACAAATGGTTCGCACAACGAGTCACAAGGATTAATGAACAAGGACAAATGGTTCACACAACGAATAACAAGGTTTAAAGAGCAAGGACAAATGGTTCACACAACGAGTCACAAGGACTAATGAACAAGGACAAATGGTTCACACAACGAGTCAGAAGGACTAATGAACAAGGACAAATGGTTCACACAAAAAGTCACAATAACAAGGATAAATGGTTTTCACAACAAGTCACAAGGACTAATAAACAAGGAAAAATGGTTTAAACAACGCGTCACAAGGACTAAAGCACAAGGACAAATGGTTCACATAACGATTCATATGGATTAATAAATAAGGACAAACGGTTCACACAATGAGTCACAAGGACTAAAGAACAAGGACAAATGGTTCACACAACGAGTCACAAGGTCTAAAGAACAAGGACAAATGATTTACAAAATGAGTCCTTGTTACAAATGGTTTAAACAACGAGTGACAAGGACTAATGAACAAGGACAATTGGTTTACACAACAGTCACAAGGACTAATGAACAAGGAAAAATGGTTCACACAACGAGGCACAAGGACTAATGAACAAGGAAAAATGGTTCACACAACAAGTCACAATAACAAGGACAAATGGTTTACACAACGAGTCACAAAGACTAATAAACAAGGACAAATGGTTTAAACAACGAGTCACAAGGACTAAAGAACAAGGACAAATGGTTCACACAAAGAGTCATATGGACTAATGACAAAGAACAAATGGTTCGCTCAACGAGTCACATGGATTAATGAACAAGGACAAATGGTTCACACAAAGAGTCATATGGACTAGTGAACAAGAACAAATGGTTCGCACAACGAGTCACAAGAACTAATGAACAAGGATAAATAGTTTACAGAACAGTCACAAGGACGTATGAACAAGGACAAATGGTTCACACAACGAGTCACAAGGACTAATGAACAAGGAAAAATGGTTCACACAACAAGTCACAATAACAAGGACAAATGGTTTACACAAGGAGTCACAAAGACTAATAAAGAAGGACAAATGGTTCACACAAAGAGTCATATGGACTAATGAACAAGAACAAATGGTTCACACAACGAATCATAAGGATTAATGAACAAGGACAAATGGTTCACACAACGAGTCACAAGGACTAATGAACAAGGACAAATGGTTCACACAACGAGTCAGAAGGACTAATGAACAAGGACAAATGGTTCACACAACGAGTCACAAGGACTAATTAACAAGGAAAAATGGTTCACACAAAAAGTCACAATAACAAGGATAAATGGTTCACAAAACGAGTCACAAGGACTAATAAACAAAGACAAATGGTCTAAACAACGAGTAATAAGGACTAAGGAACAAGGACAAATGGTTCACACAAAGAGTCATATGGACTAATGAACAAGAACAAATGGTTCACACAACGAGTCACAAAGACTAATGAACAAGGACAAATGGTTCACACAACGAGTCAGAAGGACTAATAAACAAGGACAAATGGTTTAAACAACGAGTCACAAGGACTAAAGAACAAGTACAAATGGTTCACACAACGAGTCACAAGGACTAATGAACAAGGACAAATAGTTTACACAACGAGTCACAAGGATTAATGAACAAGGACAAATGGTTCACACAACTAGTCACAAGGACTAATGAAAAAGAAAAAATGGTTCACACAATAAGTCACAATAACAAGGACAAATGGTTTTCACAACAAGTCACAAGGACTAATAAACAAGGGAAAATGGTTTAAACAACGAGTCACAAGGACTAAAGAACAAGGACAAATGGTTCACACAACGAGTCATATGGACTAATAAACAAGGACAAACGGTTCACACAATGAGTCACAAGGACTAATGAACAAGGACAAATGGTTCACACAACGAGTCACAAGGTCTAAAGAACAAGGACAAATGATTTACACAATGAGTCCTTGTTACAAATGGTTTAAACAACGAGTCACAAGGACGAATGAACAAGGACAAATGGTTTACACAACAGTCACAAGGACTAATGAACAAGGACAAATGGTTCACACAACGAGTCACAAGGACTAATAAACAAAGACGATTGGTTTAAACAACGAGTAATAAGGACTAAAGAACAAGGACAAATGGTTCACACAAAGAGTCATATGGACTAATGAACAAGAACAAATGGTTCACACAACGAGTTACAAAGACTAATGAACAAAGACAAATGGTTCATACAACGAGTCACAAGGACTAATAAACAAGGACAAATGGTTCACACAACGAGTCACAAGGACTAATGAACAAGGAAAAATGGTTCACACATTAAGTCACAATAACAAGGACAAATGGTTTACACAACGAGTCACAAAGACTAATAAACAAGGACAAATGGTTTAAACAACGAGTCACAAGGACTAAAGAACAAGGACAAATGGTTCACACAAAGAGTCATATGGACTAATGACCAAGAACAAATGGTTCGCTCAACGAGTCACATGGATTAATGAACAAGGACAAATGGTTCACACAAAGAGTCATATGGACTAGTGAACAAGAACAAATGGTTCGCACAACGAGTCACAAGGACTAATGAACAAGGATAAATAGTTTACAGAACAGTCACAAGGACGTATGAACAAGGACAAATGGTTCACACAACGAGTCACAAGGACTAATGAACAAGGAAAAATGGTTCACACAACAAGTCACAATAACAAGGACAAATGGTTCACACAAAGAGTCATATGGACTAATGAACAAGAACAAATGGTTCACACAACGAGTCATAAGGATTAATGAACAAGGACAAATGGTTCACACAACGAGTCACAAGGACTAATGAACAAGGACAAATGGTTCACACAACGAGTCAGAAGGACTAATGAACAAGGACAAATGGTTCACACAACGAGTCACAAGGACTAATTAACAAGGAAAAATGGTTCACACAAAAAGTCACAATAACAAGGATAAATGGTTCACAAAACGAGTCACAAGGACTAATAAACAAAGACAAATGGTCTAAACAACGAGTAATAAGGATTAAGGAACAAGGACAAATGGTTCACACAAAGAGTCATATGGACTAATGAACAAGAACAAATGGTTCACACAACGAGTCACAAAGACTAATGAACAAGGACAAATGGTTCACACAACGAGTCAGAAGGACTAATAAACAAGGACAAATGGTTTAAACAACGAGTCACAAGGACTAAAGAACAAGTACAAATGGTTCACACAACGAGTCACAAGGACTAATGAACAAGGACAAATAGTTTACACAACGAGTCACAAGGATTAATGAACAAGGACAAATGGTTCACACAACTAGTCACAAGGACTAATGAAAAAGAAAAAATGGTTCACACAATAAGTCACAATAACAAGGACAAATGGTTTTCACAACAAGTCACAAGGACTAATAAACAAGGGAAAATGGTTTAAACAACGAGTCACAAGGACTAAAGAACAAGGACAAATGGTTCACACAACGAGTCATATGGACTAATAAACAAGGACAAACGGTTCACACAATGAGTCACAAGGACTAATGAACAAGGACAAATGGTTCACACAACGAGTCACAAGGTCTAAAGAACAAGGACAAATGATTTACACAATGAGTCCTTGTTACAAATGGTTTAAACAACGAGTCACAAGGACGAATGAACAAGGACAAATGGTTTACACAACAGTCACAAGGACTAATGAACAAGGACAAATGGTTCACACAACGAGTCACAAGGACTAATAAACAAAGACGATTGGTTTAAACAACGAGTAATAAGGACTAAAGAACAAGGACAAATGGTTCACACAAAGAGTCATATGGACTAATGAACAAGAACAAATGGTTCACACAACGAGTTACAAAGACTAATGAACAAAGACAAATGGTTCATACAACGAGTCACAAGGACTAATAAACAAGGACAAATGGTTCACACAACGAGTCACAAGGACTAATGAACAAGGAAAAATGGTTCACACATTAAGTCACAATAACAAGGACAAATGGTTTACACAACGAGTCACAAAGACTAATAAACAAGGACAAATGGTTTAAACAACGAGTCACAAGGACTAAAGAACAAGGACAAATGGTTCACACAAAGAGTCATATGGACTAATGAACAAGAACAAATGGTTCGCACAACGAGTCACAAGGATTAATGAACAAGGACAAATGGTTCACACAACGAATAACAAAGTTTAATGAATAAGGACAAATGGTTCACACAACGAGTCACAAGGACTAATGAACAAGGACAAATGGTTCACACAACGAGTCAGAAGGACTAATGAACAAGGACAAATGGTTCACACAAAAAGTCACAATAACAAGTATAAATGGTTTTCACAACAAGTCACAAGGACTAATAAACAAGGAAAAATGGTTTAAACAACGAGTCACAAGGACTAAAGAACAAGGACAAATGGTTCACACAACGAGTCATATGGACTAATAAATAAGGACAAACGGTTCACACAATGAGTCACAAGGACTAAAGAACAAGGACAAATGGTTCACACAACGAGTCACAAGGTCTAAAGAACAAGGACAAATGATTTACACAATGAGTCCTTGTTACAAATGGTTTAAACAATGAGTGACAAGGACTAATGAACAAGGAAAAATGGTTTACACAACAGTCACAAGGACTAATGAACAAGGACAAATGGTTCACACAACGAGTCACAAGGACTAATGAACAAGGAAAAATGGTTCACACAACAAGTCACAATAACAAGGACAAATGGTTTACACAACGAGTCACAAAGACTAATAAACAAGGACAAATGGTTTAAACAACGAGTCACAAGGACTAAAGAACAAGGACAAATGGTTCACACAAAGAGTCATATGGACTAATGAACAAGAACAAATGGTTCACAAAACGAGTCACAAGGATTAATGAACACGGACAAATGGTTCACACAACGACACACAAGGACTAATTACCAAGGAAAAATGGTCACACAACAAGTCACAATAACAAGGATAAATGGTTCACACAACGAGACACAAGGACTAATAAACAAAGACAAATAGTTTAAACAACGAGTCATAAGGACTAAAGAACCCATGGTTCACACAAAGGGTCATATGGACTAATGAACAAGGACAAATGGTTCACACAACGAGTCACAAGGACTAATGAACAAGGACAAATGGTTCACACAACGAGTCAGAATAACAAGGATAAATGGTTCACACAACGAGTCACAAGGACTTATAAACAAAGACAAATAGTTTAAACAACGAGTAATAAGGACTAAAGAACAAGGACAAATGGTTCACACAAAGAGTTATATGGACTAATGAACAAGAACAAATGGTTCACACAACGAGTCACAAGGACTAATGAACAAGGACAAATGGTTCACACAACGAGTCACAAGGACTAATGAACAAGGACAAATAGTTTACACAACAGTCACAAGGACTAATGAACAAGGACAAATGGTTCACACAACGAGTCACAAGGACTAATGAACAAGGAAAAATGGTTCACACAAAAAGTCACAATAACAAGGACAAATGGTTTAGACAACGAGTCACAAAGACTAATAAACAAGGGCAAATGGTTTAAACAACGAGTCATAGGACTAAAGAACAAAGACAAATGGTTCACAAAACAAATCACAAGGACTAATGAACAAGGACAAATAGTTTACACAACAGTCACAAGGACGTATGAACAAGGGCAAATGGTTCACACAACGAGTCACAAGGACTAATGAACAAGGAAAAATGGTTCACACAACAAGTCACAATAACAAGGACAAATGGTTTACACAACGAGTCACAAAGACTAATAAAGAAGGACAAATGGTTCACACAAAGAGTCATATGGACTAATGAACAAGAACAAATGGTTCACACAACGAGTCAGTAGGATTATTGAACAAGGACAAATGGTTCACTCAACAAGTCACAAGGACTAATGAACAAGGACAAATGGTTCACACAACGAGTCAGAAGGACTAATGAACAAGGACAAATGGTTCACACAATGAGTCACAAGGACTAATTAACAAGGAAAAATGGTTCACACAAAAAGTCACAATAACAAGGATAAATGGTTCACACAACGAGTCACAAGGACTAATAAACAAAGACAAATAGTTTAAACAACGAGTCATAAGGACTAAAGAACAAGGACAAATGGTTCACACAAAGGGTCATATGGACTAATGAACAAGGACAAATGGTTCACACGAGTCACAAGGACTAATGAACAAGGACAAATGGTTCACAGAACGAGTCAGAATAACAAGGATAAATGGTTCACACTACGAGTCACAAGGACTAATAAACAAAGACAAATAGTTTAAACAACGAGTAATAAGGACTAAAGAACAAGGACAAATGGTTCACACAAAGAGTCATATGGACTAATGAACAAGAACAAATGGTTCGCACAACGAGTCACAAGGATTAATGAACAAGGACAAATGGTTCACACAACGAATAACAAGGTTTAATGAATAAGGACAAATGGTTCACACAACAAGTCACAAGGACTAATGAACAAGGACAAATGGTTCACACAAAAAGTCACAAGGACTAATGAACAAGGAAAAATGGTTCACACAAAAAGTCACAATAACAAGGACAAATGGTGTTGGGAAATGTGTCCTCAACAATAGTGCGATCACATGATTTAAATATCATTATTAAATCTCATTTTAAGAATACATGTGGGATGTAATATTTTACAGTCAACTGGTCCACACATATCGGTAATGATTGGCTGACTAGAGTTTGACATTTCTTGTCGTGTCGTGCGACGGTGGTGATCGATTGATCCCCTTAGGTCATACCTATAGGGAAATACTCTTAATTGATTATTTAATTGATCGTATACCGATACGAGTTAATTAAATTGCTTAAAATTGACGGATGATTTTGTGAGTATAATTTACGTATCTTATTGTAAATATGATTAAATGAGACACGGTCTAAGTAATCGAATTATTTTATTACTTAGATGAAATTATTGTTTATTAAACAATTGAAACGGAATGAATAAATTATTATAAATACAGAATGTTGTAGTTTATAATTTGGAAACATTTTTGGTACAAGTAATTACGAATTACTAGTCGATTTTGTAAATGACATATTTTATGAGTATGTTGATTTTTAATATGTTAAAAATACATTACATTGTGACATTCATGTAACATGTTACATGTGACAAATTTGACAAATGACAAAATAAAATGGATTCTCCATTTTATGCTTAGAACCGAAAATGAGGAGGGAGTGTAAGATATGTATTGTGTTTTTATCTTGAGTGGAAAACACAATTATCATATCTAAGTAGTAGCCATGCACACCTACCTTTTGAGAAGAGCAAAAATGAAAGGCATTGGGCATGCTACCCAAGGCCATTTTTTCGGCCATTCCACAAGAAAAGAGAGAAGAGCTTTTCTCTTACATATTATTATTCATTCCTTTCACAATAGAATTTTCTAGTGTAAGAAAATGCATAATCTCTACAATATGTGATTTTTCTAGAGAAATAAAATCTCATATACTCCCTCTTGACCGAATTATTCAAGAGCCAAAATACAATTTATTTTGTGTCAATTTTATAGTAAAACTAATATTATTACTAGATCTAAATAATATTGGTTAATTATGAGTTTCCTTGGGCATATGCTTTTGGGAGGGATTCTGATACGAATTGAGCAGCGGATTTTAGAGCGATTTGGACAGTGCAGAGGACTGTTCGTACTAGGTACGCGCAGACCTGATATGGAACGATTTTTGAGAACAAAAGAATAAAAATTAGCGGACTGTTTTTGGCGAACCGAACGTATTAGGTACGACCAGTTCTGGATTTTGTTTATAAGGGATAGTGTTTTGAACAAGTAAGACCTATTACTTGATCAAAGTGAGTGAGACCAAGACCTATTGATCAACAACTCGAGAATTTTAATTAGAATCGCGTTCTAACTAAAACCAGTTTTGTTTCTACGCAAGAAACGATTTTGTAAACACAAGTTTTCTGAAAATTCTTAGATGTTTTATTCAAGCAAATGAAGGCATTATATAGCCCTCCAAATGAGCCGTGCAAGAGCTAGCAAAGTGAAGAGTTGCTCATTCACTCTTCACTTAAATACAATCATTAAACTCCTAGTTCATTGAACTTAGACAAACCACTAATTAAGCTAACATTTTATTTGTAAAACATAATCTGAAATGTAAAGCTAAAAACGTGAAATTGGTCCGTCCTCCTTGGATTGCGTGCCATCCCCCATCAGCTCTTATATTCCACACTTTAGCAAATTAATAAAAGAAGGATAATTGTAGCTTAAAGGCTGAAAATTACAGACCAACATTAGACCTTCCCCTTGAGTGTTCATAACTAACTCGTCCAGCCCATCAACTAACTCCGAGACATTAGCTTGGTCATTAGCTTGGTTCGCATCATCCCCTCCCCCTTGAAAAGGAATTGACCTCAATTCAGCTAGGCCATCGTCATCCAAGTAAGGAGAGAGATCACCAACATTAAAAGTGGCGTGAACACCATAATCACCGGGAAGTTCGACCTTGTAAGCATTGTTGTTCACCCGACCCACAATCTTGTAAGGACCTTCCGCTCTAGGCATGAGTTTATTCTTTCGTTTGCTAGGAAAACGCTCCTTTCTCAAGTGCACCCAAACCAAGTCTCCAACCTCAAACACCCTTGGCTTCTTATTCTTGCTTGACTTGCGTTTATAGGCTGCATTCACGGCTTCAATTCTGGCACGGACTTGCTCATGGAGCTTCAACATTGCTTTCAACTTGGACTCGGCATCCTTATGCACCAACTCATCTTTAGGCAACGGAATTAAATCCAAAGGAAGATAAGGATTAATACCGTATACAATTTCAAACGGCGAGTGACCCGTAGCATGAGTAGGCGACCTGTTATAAGCGAATTCGGCATGAGAAAGCTTAAGATCCCAATCCTTTTGTGTCTTGCTCACAAGCCCAAGCAACAAGGTACCCAAAGTTCGATTTGTGACTTCGGTTTGCCCATCCGTTTGAGGATGGTGAGAGGTACTAAACAGCAACTTTGTACCCACTTTCCTCCATAATGTATTCCAAAAGTAGCTCAAGAATTTAGAATCCCGATCCGACACAATAGTCTTTGGAATGCCATGTAACCTCACAATTTCCCGATAGCATAAATCAGCCACATTAGAAGCATCATCAGTTTTATGGCAAGCAACAAAATGAGCCATCTTGGAAAAACGATCAAGCACCACCATGATAGTATCCTTACCACGTTGAGTGCGTGGCAAAGCAACAATGAAATCCATTGAAACATCATCCCACGGCCTGACCGGAATTGGCAAAGGAGTATACTCGCCCGGTTTGAACTTGCTCTTCGATACTTGACAAGTAACACACTTACCCACGACATTGTGAACATCTTTTTGCAATCGTGGCCATAAGAAATGTTCTTGCAAAATCTCCACGGTTTTTGCCACTCCGAAATGGCCAGCCAATCCTCCACCGTGAGCCTCCCTTACAAGTAGTTCCCGAATAGGATGCTTAGGAACACAAAGTCGATTTCCTTTAAAAAGAAAACCGTCTTGGATCAAATACTCCTCCTTAGCTCCTGATTTGCACTCAAGATATATTGCACCAAAATCTCCATCTTCAACATAGTAATCTTTCAAAGTTTCAAATCCCAAGAGGCGAACATCAAGCGTGGACAGCAAAGTATATCGACGAGATAAAGCATCGGCTACAACATTACTCTTCCCATCTTTGTATTTGGATGAAAAGTGAAATGATTGTAAGAAATTAACCCATTTCGCATGCCTATGATTCAACTTCTGCGGCCCATTAATATACTTCAAAGATTCATGATCAGAATGCAATATAAAATGGTTAGGACGGAGATAGTGACTCCAATGATCAAGAGCCCGGACAATAGCATAAAATTCTTTATCATAAGTGCAATAGTTCAATCGAGCTCCTCCCAACTTCTCTGAAAAATAGGCTATAGGTCTTTTCCCTTGAATCAAAACAGCACCTATACCTACGCCACTAGCATCGCACTCAACTTCGAATGGTTGAGAAAAATCAGGTAACGCCAAGATAGGAGCGGTACACAACCGTTCCTTAATCAATTCAAAAGCTTGTTTAGCAGCCACACCCCATTCAAACCCGCCCTTCTTCAAACACTCCGTAATAGGGCTGGTTATGGTGCTAAAATTACGAATGAACCGTCGATAAAAAGAAGCAAGCCCATGAAAAGATCGTACCTCACTAACTGTTTTAGGCTCCGGCCATGATTGGATTGCTTCGATTTTTGATTGATCAACCGAGACACCATCCTTGGACACCACGTATCCCAAGAACACCACGCTCTCCACAAGAAAAGAGCACTTCTGTCGCTTCCCATAAAGTTTCTGATTTCGCAAGGTTTCAAACACTTACCTCAAATGTTCAAAATGCTCATCAATACTCCTGCTATACACCAAAATATCGTCAAGATAAACTACAACAAATCTGCCCAAAAAGGATTTAAGTACCTCATTCATCAATCTCATGAAGGTACTTGGAGCATTGGTAAGACCGAATGGCATGACGGTCCATTCATACAATCCATGCTTCGTTTTAAAAGCCGTCTTCCATTCATCACCCTCACGCATCCGAATCTGATGGTAACCCTTCTAAGGTCGATTTTTGAGAAGATAACCGAACCATGAAGCTCGTCAAGCATATCATCAAGTCTCGGTATTGGGAAGCGATATTTGATGGTTATGTTGTTTACAGCCCGACTATCAACACACATACGCTATGAACCATCCTTCTTTGGTACGAGCAACACCGGAACAGCACAAGGACTCATACTCTCACGCACATAGCCCCTCTCCATTAATTCATCAATTTGCCTTTGGAGTTCTTTTGTTTCTTCCGGATTACATCGATAAGCAGCCTTGTTTGGAAGAGTTGAGCCCGGAATAAGATCAATTTGATGTTCAATGCCTCGAAGAGGAGGCAAACCAGCGGGTAATTCATCGGGAAACACATCCCCAAACTCTTCAAGCAAATCGTCAATTGGGTTATGTTCCTGCAAAACAACATTAGCATTCGAATTTTCTGTAGCAACAAGCAAATAAACTTGTTCTACATCATCAATGGCACGCTCCACATCCCGCTCTCCAATCAACATAGCAGCATGGGCTTTTGCTTTCGGTTTTGAACCCAAAGCACGGACAGCTTGTGGTGACATTGGTTTAAGCACAATCCGTTTCCCCTTGTCCTTCAACTCATACTCATTACTCCTCCCTCTATGCAATACATCCCGGTCATATTGCCATGGTCGACCCAACAAAATATGACAAGCATCCATGGGAATAACGTCACACAACACCTCATCGACATAGGAACCCATAACCAAACCAACCCGGGCCTGTTTTGTCACCTTAACGCTACTACCATCATCTAGCCAATGTAATGCATATGGGTGTGGATGTTTAGTAGTCACAAGACCCAATTTTGACACCATTTCAGTGGAGGCCGCGTTGGTACAACTACCCCCATCGATAATTAGACTACACCACTTATCATTTACCCGACACTTGGTATGAAACAATTGATTCCTTTGTTCCGAATCAGTAGGTAAAGTCTTTACTTGCAAGGTTCGCAAAACCAGATTAGTGTCGTAAATTGGTGCCTCATAGTCCTCTACTAACTCGTCCTCTTCCTCACCTTCATTGAAATTAAACAGTTCACCCAACTGTTCTTCCTCGGCCAACAACTCGTCCCTACACTCTACCGCCTCTCTCAAGGTCACGACTCTTTTGTTTGGACACGTACTTTGGTAATGACCGAAACCTTGACATTTGAAACAACGGACTTTGGACAGATTAGTTTCTTTGGCCGTGGTCCTAGGGGTAGCATTTGAAGATGTCGTGGCTTTGCTAGGACTCACAAATGAGCTACTAGGTGTTTCGGTTTTGGGGTTTGTTTCAGTTTTGGTCCACGATTTGCTCTTTCCCGAATCTGAACTCGACCCTCCCCCATATTTAGACTTCCCTTGTGACTCCACTTTCAAACAAAGACCACAAAGAGTATCAAAATCAGAATATGGGTATAACTCAACGGAACTAGCAATATTATAATTCAATCCACGCAAAAATCTCGACATTTTCTGTTCTTCTACTTCCTCTAATTCTCCCATCAAACATAAGTTTTCAAATTCATCAATATATTCACTAACACTTAATTTTCCTTGTCTCAAATCAGCAATCTTACGATATGTAGCTAACCTATGGGTCGTTGGCACATACCTTTTACGAAGTTTACGTTTCAGAGACTCCCAAGAATCAATCTTTTCTTTCCCCGCGCGCACCCTCTTGGCCTTCAACCCTTCAAACCAAAGAGATGCTCCCTTGCTTAATTTCAGAATTGCATATTTGCATCTTTTCTCATCATCCAATTCCTTGAAATCAAACATACGATCTATCTTCCGTTCCCACTCCAAATAGGCCTCGGGATCAGCCCCTCCAACGAACTCAGGTAGTTCGTTCACCTTGAATGGTTCAGCCACCCTTTCAAAACGCCTTGGTTGCCACCTATCATCCCTTTCTTGCACGTTTTTCAAGGCCTCACGGAGTTGCTGCAAAAAGTTAGGATTATCAAAATCCATCGATAAATAAGGATCAAGAGCCGAAGCTCTGATACCACAAATGATACGAATTGAGTAGCGGATTTTAGAGCGATTTGGACAGTGCAGAGGACTGTTCGTACTAGGTACGCGCAGACCTGATATGGAACGATTTTTGAGAACAAAAGAATAAAAATTAGCGGACTGTTTTTGGCGAACCGAACGTACTAGGTACGACCAGTTCTGGATTTTGTTTATAAGGGATAGTGTTTTGAACAAGTAAGACCTATTACTTGATCAAAGTGAGTGAGACCAAGACCTATTGATCAACAACTCGAGAATTTTAATTAGAATCGCGTTCTAACTAAAACCAGTTTTGTTTCTACGCAAGAAACGATTTTGTAAACACAAGTTTTCTGAAAATTCTTAGATGTTTTATTCAAGCAAATGAAGGCATTATATAGCCCTCCAAATGAGCCGTGCAAGAGCTAGCAAAGTGAAGAGTTGCTCATTCACTCTTCACTTAAATACAATCATTAAACTCCTAGTTCATTGAACTTAGACAAACCACTAATTAAGCTAACATTTTATTTGTAAAACATAATCTGAAATGTAAAGCTAAAAACGTGAAATTGGTCCGTCCTCCTTGGATTGCGTGCCATCCCCCATCAGCTCTTATATTCCACACTTTAGCAAATTAATAAAAGAAGGATAATTGTAGCTTAAAGGCTGAAAATTACGGACCAACATCAGACCTTCCCCTTGAGTGTTCATAACCAACTCGTCCAGCCCATCAACTAACTCCGAGACATTAGCTTGGTCATTAGCTTGGTTCGCATCAAATTCTATACTTGAATCTTGTTCATCCATAAAAGGAAAGCTCAAGAACAAGTGAGTAGGTGAACTCACTTGTGCCCATAAATCCAAAAATCACAATGTAAGATGATGATTTCTTATTTATATCGTTTATTAGTTTGCATGCATAAGATCCACCATTTAATTTTATGACAATTAAATTAAAACATATATGAATATGTTGAGTATATAGATCTACTTTTCCTTCAATCGGTATCAAGGGCCATGGTTGTTTGCATGCAAATCGGTTAAAAGTTTTTCCGAGTTATAAAGATTAACATATAAAACTTGTAAAATTTGTGTTATTATGATATATCACGAAATTAATTCATGCATGTTAAAATTTCTGGTCCTAAAATGTTTTAGGATATTTTGGTTAAATTTACGGATTTTTATTGTTCATATTATACAATAATGGCATTTAAATGTGATTTTATGAGTAAAAATGTCATTTTCGGTCTAAAATTAGCTATACTTCGAATTTTCCAGTGATTTTTGGATATGTTGTCACATATATTATTTTGAGATAACCTGTAAATTTTCATAATTTTTGGACTTGTTATGCTCGAAAAATGGATTTTTCATTATTAAATTTGGATTTAGGTGAAAAATAGGTTAATATGAGATAAATTTCGAATCTGGTCATAGAAATTTAGTATGTTGTCACATGCAATTTTACAAGATGTGTATAAAATAATGGGCTATAGTGAAGTCTTTTTGCATGATTTATGGATTTTTGAAGAAAAATAGCATAAATAGTGACATTATTAATGAAAAATTAATAAAACATAATCTATGACTAAGGAAAAACGTTGTATGTTGCATTTTATTATCTTTTTCAGATCTAAAATTGAAAAGTTAATGAATATAATTTTTCCATGTTTTTATGATTATTTTAGTTAAAACCGATAAACCGCAACATTGTTTTTCCGGAAAAAATTTCGAAATTTTTAACCTAAGTTTTTGAACATTATGAGTGTCATGGTATTTTTCCAGAATGTTCATGAGTTTAAATTTCAAGTTTTGAATTTATTTGAAATTTTGTGATTTATTTGAAGTTTATAGCTTATTTTTGTAATTTTTAGTCCATTAATGAACAATTTTATAAATATGAGTTAATTATGGTCAAATTATTAGTGAAGACTAAATTTTGAGTCCTAAGAGGTTAGGGTAATTAACTTATGCATAAATATGAATTTATGTAATTTTTGTGATTGTAAAATGTTGAAATCACGCAAATCTGTAACACCCCGTATTTTATTAAGTTGGATAAAATTCTTTTAATTGCTATTTTGAATTTAATTACATCATTTAACGATTTATATATATATGCTTAGCTAATTAATTAATTTCATCATAATTCGATACGTTAATTTTAATAATCATTAATAAGTTTATTTAAAGTTAGTTCGAGTTTATTGAAGTTAGTTCGAGTTTATTTATTTAATAATTTCCGTTTCTTTACGAGTCCTTATGAAAGTTGTTTTAAGTGAACCCGAGATGGATTTTGGGAACAAAACCGTCCAATTAGCTATTTTGAGCTTATTTCACTAAATTAGCAATTTTTATTAATATCCGTTAGTTTTGTAAAAATCGCTAATAATTCCGATTCAAGCTGATATTATATTATTTACGTTAACTAGCTGAGTTTATTTTATTTTCACTCATTAAATTTATTTATTATTGATTCCGTTTTATTACTGAAACTTTTACTAAAACCGGTTAAATTTAACTCGAAACGGTTTTAATAACTATCGAAGTTTCTTAACGACGAAGACACCTTCCAATTTGGATATCTTTATAACAGGTTCAGGTTTTAAAAATTACAGGTTTTTACCCAAATGAACCTATTACAAACATATCCATGCAGTTTTATTCTAGATTTACGTGTTTATTTTTCCGCGATAAATGAGGGTGTCACAGTTGGTATCAGAGCATATTTGCTCCCGACGCACGCGTTGTGCACCCCAATATAAATAACTTGACCTTAAAATAATAAACTTGAGAGATGGGTAAGATGGGTAGACTTAGGACCTTATGTTGTAGTCTCTTTGTGTTTGCTCTTTGTTAGGTACTAACTTTGTTTTTTGATTGTCATTTAATAATTGTTGCGTTCTTGGATCAATGACCGTGAGCTTATCTATAGCTAATGGAGTTATTACCCTTATTATAAAAAAATTTTTTTGAACTAAAGGTTTTGAAAATATTTTAATGTTTTTCTCTGGTTTTAACGTCAATTAGTGTTAAAGCTTGTTATTGGAGACGTCTGATAATTAGTTTTATCATTTGTTGGTGTAAAAATGTATTTTTATGTCTTTGAATTGGAATATTGATGTTCTTGAGTGATCGCCAAGAGTATCTCCGTTCCATTGAAAGGACACTTATATTTTAAGAAGATCAAGATTTAGTGCCTATTGCCAGAAATTGAAGATTTGTTCAACTTTGAAGAATGTTTCTACTTCCTCGAAGATGTTTCTCATTCTTTGTGTACCTTGCCCTGTTCTTTACTTCTTAATGCTTATCCCTTCTTCTAAATCCTCTTTTCTTTCTCCTTGTGAGTCACTCTTGTATCTCCTAACTTGTCCTTTGTTTCTATGCTATCTAAGTTACTTTCCTGTTTGTACAACTTCTAAACTTTCAAGCTACCAGTTTCGATTCATTCTTAAAAGTTTATGTCACTTCTGCAAACCTAACCTATTTTTAAAGATCTGAAAATGAAAATTTGATTTAGTTCCCTATTCCTTCCTTGAATATAAACTCATTTATCGTAATTTTAATTACTAGACCCGAGATTTCGTTAAGTTTTGTCCAATTTCTGTTAACTTTGATCTATTTATGACTTCTTTGTCAAAGTTTAATGTTACACTTTCAGGGATTTGACCCCCAATTGGGTTTAAAAGTGAAACCTTTATTTCTATTTTGGCTTTTTGCAAAAGAAAATTTGAGTAGATTACCTTTTCTTTTGATTTTAACGTTGATCGGATGTTAGAACTCGTTATTAGAAACGTTTAATAACTTGTTCTACTCTTGTCGACAAGTGATTTTCGGTTTTAAATTTGTCTTTGACTTGGAAGGTTAGCGTTCTTGTGTGCACAACAAGAGCAATTTCGTTCCATGAATGAGACTTATACTTTTGAAAACTTTTCATTAATGTTTCTGAAAGTATTTTGATTTTCGATTTATACAAATAATTTGCTTTTTGACCTTATCTTTGATTTGGAATGTGATGTTCTTGAATGCGCAACGAGAGCACTTCCGTTCCTTTGATGAGAATCAGTTCGTCGGAAAATTTTATTTGAAACTTTTGAAAGAATTTTGATTCTTACGATAAGTGACCTTTTAAATGTTTTGGTTACCGATTCCAATTTCAGTTTTATTTTTATAACCTTTCATTTATACTTTCAAGTTTCGAGGACGAAACTTTTTAAAAGATGGGGTGATTGTAACACCCCGTATTTTATTAAGTTGGATAAAATTCTTTTAATTGCTATTTTGAATTTAATTACATCATTTAACGATTTATATATATATGCTTAGCTAATTAATTAATTTCATCATAATTCGATACGTTAATTTTAATAATCATTAATAAGTTTATTTAAAGTTAGTTCGAGTTTATTGAAGTTAGTTCGAGTTTATTTATTTAATAATTTCCGTTTCTTTACGAGTCCTTATGAAAGTTGTTTTAAGTGAACCCGAGATGGATTTTGGGAACAAAACCGTCCAATTAGCTATTTTGAGCTTATTTCACTAAATTAGCAATTTTTATTAATATCCGTTAGTTTTGTAAAAATCGCTAATAATTCCGATTCAAGCTGATATTGTATTATTTACGTTAACTAGCTGAGTTTATTTTATTTTCACTAATTAAATTTATTTATTATTGATTCCGTTTTATTACTGAAACTTTTACTAAAACCGGTTAAATTTAACTCGAAACGGTTTTAATAACTATCGAAGTTTCTTAACGACGAAGAAACGTACGTATAATAAATAGCAGGCAGGTTCTTTGCCTCATTTTCATTTCCTACGTCTCTTTCTTCTTCTCCCTTCCTTTTTCTTCTTTTTCACGTTTCATTTTTTTTTCTTTCTTTCGTAAAATCGATTTTCGGTCGTCCGTTTCTCATCCGTTTTCGACGATTTTCGTTCCATAGCGTTCCTCTCGTCGTTTCCGTCAATCCGTTGTAAGTAAAATTCATTTTCGTTACGTATTTTTACAAACCCAATTTATATTTTCAGCTATATTTATTATAAGACGGTTGTATGTACTAAAATAGACGGTCTTGTAGAAGATTTGTTAGTCATAAATGATTAGTTCAATCGGAAAAAGGTAACAATTATGGATTACTCGATAATACTTGTAAGATATGTTTATTTCGAATGCTGGTTAGTCTGTTTTATAATTAAGACGGTGTATAATTATATATAGGGATCCTTATGGATGTTAATTAGTCAGTTGTATAGTTGAGACGGTGTATACTGATATGTGGAGATAGTTGAGACGGTGTATACTGACCTCTAGGGATCATTTGGGATGCTAGCTAGTAAGTGGTATATTTAAGACGGTGTATCTTTGACATGTATGGATTGTTTTGGGTGATAATTGGTGTGTTTTATAGTTGAGACGGTGTATCCTGACATGTAGGGATTGTTTTGGACTAATTTGGACTCGTGTGTTGGGCGATTTTTGTAGTCTTTAGGGTCTGTTTTTGAGTTGCTTTATACTTGTGGATTTCCGCTCTAAAACCGTTTTAAATGCTGACTTAGTTGGCTCAGCTAGGACTGTTTTTAGGCGCGAGAATGGAGTCTTAAGGGGACGATTGGTACTCTGTTTTGGGCAGGGACGAGAGCTGTCATCGTGGGTTTTCACTTTGCATTTGAGGACTGGAGTTGGGGTCGAACTTAGGCATCTTTTGGGTTCTGTTTTGGACTGATTTTTGGGTCAGGTTATGAAGTAGGGTGAAGGGTGGCTATGGGTAGTCGGGTGGTGGTCGTGTCGGACTCTTAGTGGCCTAGCTAAGTCACGAGTTTGAGGCCATGATTGTAGTTGGTGGTTAAGCCGAGTTTGAGGTTGTCATAATAACTTTTGGGTCCTGTCTATAAATTGTTTTGACGCTAGTTTGGTTTATTTAAAATACAATTAAATTAATTTTCGTCTCATATTTTATATAAAGATAATTCGTTAATATCGTCCTTTCACATAATTATTTTAGGTGGCTCATATGTGGTTGAAGATGAAGAGTAATTTTGGGTTTTAGAAGCTTTCTCAAGTTATTGCTTGTCTCCTTGCTAGCTTAAGGTAACTATTCCGAGTTACTCGACGAATTAATGTCACATTAGTAGTTGATGTTGTGTTTGTTGTTTGATAAGTGTTTAGGTGATTGATAATGTTTTACTTTCGTTTTTCACATGATAGAAATTGGAAATAGCATAAGAATAATATTGCGATAAAATTTGTAATTTGGGCCAAAGCGAGCCAAGACTACGAGTGGGCAGATTGACCGAACGAGTTTGGTCAAACTAGGTTTTAACCGATCACCTCGATTTTGACCGATGACCCGTCGCGGGACTCGGGTCGAGGGTTTGTCTTTGAGGTGAGATTGGTTGTTATTGGAAATTTTATGTTATGTCTTGATATTTGTAATTATCATTTCACATGTTGGTTGTTGGATGAATTGGTTGCTTTATACTTGAGTCTTCTTGTTGCCTCTTTGCCATTTTAGCTTGTTCTCATGAATTATGAAATTAACGGTTAGCTGGAATTTGGATTATTATTGATATTGGAGATATTGTTGGATTGTCAGCTGAATTGGGTATCCTACTTGTCTTGTGTGGTGTGGGCTAAAGTATTCAAGTGGGACTAGTGGGACTAGGTCCTAGGTGAGTATTTCGGCCTTCATCATAGATAGGTCATTATAGTCTTTGACGAGTGTATGTTCACCGCTTAATAGCCTCTGTGTTCCGACTTGGTGGGTTTATATCCAAGTTGGGGCATGACCTCGTTACTTATTTTGAGAGTAAGTGGTCAGCTTAAGTACTAGCCAACCCTTTGGTGGACTCCTTAGGGTACTCATGTGGTTTTATCATGAGTCTTGGGTGCGGTGGTGTGTATCCGCATGTCTAGGTCTGCACAGATTTTAGGCTAGGGTTGTGTTGTGTCTTGGCCATGTTTTGATAGAACCTCTGAGCCAAGATACCGGTTCGATTACCTTCCCTACCTCGTGGTATAGACTCGATTCTGAGTGACTATTGACCGTACTAAGAACTTATGCCTGTCTCTAGATATATTGCCCTTTCTTGTTTGATGATTCTATGAATCATAGAAGGTGAGATGCAAGCCGGCTATGGTTGATAGAGTTTGGATTCCTGGATGTTATGTGATTCACATGATAGTGTAGTATGAGTCGGTCTAGTATTCACATGCTAGGACTATGTGTCGTTATATTGTTGTTCACATGATAAGCACGATTGTCTAGCATTTATATGCTAAGGCTATGTGTTATTCATATTCATATTCTTATGTTTACATGTTATATTAATTATGACATTTCGTGGCTGGGAGAACTCGGAGTTACTCCCCACTGACTGTGGCTTTCGTATTTGTATAAAATGCGAATGACAGGTAGGTGATGCATATATGGGGTACATGGACGAGCTAGCGAGCAAAGTAACCTTGGGACCTAGATTGGTTTTATTTTATTGTGACCCTTAAACACTTTTTATGTCACATACATTTTAGGGACATATGTCTCCCTCTTTACATTGGTTGTATAATTTGCTATTCGCGACTTTAGCGATGGTTATGTTATGAAACTTCTAGTTAGACCTTGTATGTTTGACACCTTCCAATTTGGATATCTTTATAACAGGTTCAGGTTTTAAAAATTACAGGTTTTTACCCAAATGAACCTATTACAAACATATCCATGCAGTTTTATTCTAGATTTACGTGTTTATTTTTCCGCGATAAATGAGGGTGTCACAGTTGGTATCAGAGCATATTTGCTCCCGACGCACGTTTGTGCACCCCAATATAAATAACTTGACCTTAAAATAATAAACTTGAGAGATGGGTAAGATGGGTAGACTTAGGACCTTATGTTGTAGTCTCTTTGTGTTTGCTCTTTGTTAGGTACTAACTGTTTCTTTGATTGTCATTTAATAATTGTTGCGTTCTTGGATCAATGACCGTGAGCTTATCTATAGCTAATGGAGTTATTACCCTTATTATAAAAAAATTTTTTTGAACTAAAGGTTTTGAAAATATTTTAATGTTTTTCACTGGTTTTAACGTCAATTAGTGTTAAAGCTTGTTATTGGAGACGTCTGATAATTAGTTTTATCATTTGTTGGTGTAAAAATGTATTTTTATGTCTTTGAATTGGAATATTGATGTTCTTGAGTGATCGCCAAGAGTATCTCCGTTCCATTGAAAGGACACTTATATTTTAAGAAGATCAAGATTTAGTGCCTATTGCCAGAAATTGAAGATTTGTTCAACTTTGAAGAATGTTTCTACTTCCTCGAAGATGTTTCTCATTCTTTGTGTACCTTGCCCTGTTCTTTACTTCTTAATGCTTATCCCTTCTTCTAAATCCTCTTTTCTTTCTCCTTGTGAGTCACTCTTGTATCTCCTAACTTGTCCTTTGTTTCTATGCTATCTAAGTTACTTTCCTGTTTGTACAACTTCTAAACTTTCAAGCTACCAGTTTCGATTCATTCTTAAAAGTTTATGTCACTTCTGCAAACCTAACCTATTTTTAAAGATCTGAAAATGAAAATTTGATTTAGTTCCCTATTCCTTCCTTGAATATAAACTCATTTATCGTAATTTTAATTACTAGACCCGAGATTTCGTTAAGTTTTGTCCAATTTCTGTTAACTTTGATCTATTTATGACTTCTTTGTCAAAGTTTAATGTTACACTTTCAGGGATTTGACCCCCAATTGGGTTTAAAAGTGAAACCTTTATTTCTATTTTGGCTTTTTGCAAAAGAAAATTTGAGTAGATTACCTTTTCTTTTGATTTTAACGTTGATCGGATGTTAGAACTCGTTATTAGAAACGTTTAATAACTTGTTCTACTCTTGTCGACGAGTGATTTTCGGTTTTAAATTTGTCTTTGACTTGGAAGGTTAGCGTTCTTGTGTGCACAACAAGAGCAATTTCGTTCCATGAATGAGACTTATACTTTTGAAAACTTTTCATTAATGTTTCTGAAAGTATTTTGATTTTCGATTTATACAAATAATTTGCTTTTTGACCTTATCTTTGATTTGGAATGTGATGTTCTTGAATGCGCAACGAGAGCACTTCCGTTCCTTTGATGAGAATCTGGTTCTGTCGGAAAATTTTATTTGAAACTTTTGAAAGAATTTTGATTCTTACGATAAGTGACCTTTTAAATGTTTTGGTTACCGATTCCAATTTCAGTTTTATTTTTATAACCTTTCATTTATACTTTCAAGTTTCGAGGACGAAACTTTTTAAAAGATGGGGTGATTGTAACACCCCGTATTTTATTAAGTTGGATAAAATTCTTTTAATTGCTATTTTGAATTTAATTACATCATTTAACGATTTATATATATATGCTTAGCTAATTAATTAATTTCATCATAATTCGATACGTTAATTTTAATAATCATTAATAAGTTTATTTAAAGTTAGTTCGAGTTTATTGAAGTTAGTTCGAGTTTATTTATTTAATAATTTCCGTTTCTTTACGAGTCCTTATGAAAGTTGTTTTAAGTGAACCCGAGATGGATTTTGGGAACAAAACCGTCCAATTAGCTATTTTGAGCTTATTTCACTAAATTAGCAATTTTTATTAATATCCGTTAGTTTTGTAAAAATCGCTAATAATTCGATTCAAGCGATATTGTATTATTTACGTTAACTAGCTGAGTTTATTTTATTTTCACTAATTAAATTTATTTATTATTGATTCCGTTTTATTACTGAAACTTTTACTAAAACCGGTTAAATTTAACTCGAAACGGTTTTAATAACTATCGAAGTTTCTTAACGACGAAGAAACGTACGTATAATAAATAGCGGTGGCGGTGTCTTTGCCTCATTTTCATTTCCTACGTCTCTTTCTTCTTCTCCCTTCCTTTTTCTTCTTTTTCACGTTTCATTTTTTTTTCTTTCTTTCGTAAAATCGATTTTCGGTCGTCCGTTTCTCATCCGTTTTCGACGATTTTCGTTCCATAGCGTTCCTCTCGTCGTTTCCGTCAATCCGTTGTAAGTAAAATTCATTTTCGTTACGTATTTTTACAAACCCAATTTATATTTTCAGCTATATTTATTATAAGACGGTTGTATGTACTAAAATAGACGGTCTTGTAGAAGATTTGTTAGTCATAAATGATTAGTTCAATCGGAAAAAGGTAACAATTATGGATTACTCGATAATACTTGTAAGATATGTTTATTTCGAATCTTTGGTTAGTCTCTGTTTTATAATTAAGACGGTGTATAATTATATATAGGGATCCTTATGGATGTTAATTAGTCGGTTGTATAGTTGAGACGGTGTATCGATATGTGGAGATAGTTGAGACGGTGTATACTGACCTCTAGGGATCATTTGGGATGCTAGCTAGTAAGTGGTATATTTAAGACGGTGTATGCTGACATGTATGGATTGTTTTGGGTGATAATTGGTGTGTTTTATAGTTGAGACGGTGTATACTGACATGTAGGGATTGTTTTGGACTAATTTGGACTCGTGTTGGGCGATTTTTGTAGTCTTTAGGGTCTGTTTTTGAGTTGCTTTATACTTGTGGATTTCCGCTCTAAAACCGTTTTAAATGCTGACTTAGTTGGCTCAGCTAGGACTGTTTTTAGGCGCGAGAATGGAGTCTTAAGGGGACGATTGGTACTGTTTTTGGGCGGGGACGAGAGCTGTCATCGTGGGTTTTCACTTTGCATTTGAGGACTGGAGTTGGGGTCGAACTTAGGCATCTTTTGGGTTCTGTTTTGGACTGATTTTTGGGTCAGGTTATGAAGTAGGGTGAAGGGTGGCTATGGGTAGTCGGGTGGTGGTCGTGTCGGACTCTTAGTGGCCTAGCTAAGTCACGAGTTTGAGGCCATGATTGTAGTTGGTGGTTAGGCCGAGTTTGAGGTTGTCATAATAACTTTTGGGTCCTGTCTATAAATTGTTTTGACGCTAGTTTGGTTTATTTAAAATATAATTAAATTAATTTTCGTCTCATATTTTATATAAAGATAATTCGTTAATATCGTCCTTTCACATAATTATTTTAGGTGGCTCATATGTGGTTGAAGATGAAGAGTAATTTTGGGTTTTAGAAGCTTTCTCAAGTTATTGCTTGTCTCCTTGCTAGCTTAAGGTAACTATTCCGAGTTACTCGACGAATTAATGTCACATTAGTAGTTGATGTTGTGTTTGTTGTTTGATAAGTGTTTAGGTGATTGATAATGTTTTACTTTCGTTTTTCACATGATAGAAATTGGAAATAGCATAAGAATAATATTGCGATAAAATTTGTAATTTGGGCCAAAGCAGGCCAAGACTCTGAGCTGGGCCAGATTGACCGAACGAGTTTGGTCAAACTAGGTTTTAACCAGTCAGCCTCGATTTGACCGATGACCCGTCGCGGGACTCGGGTCGAGGGTTTGTCTTTGAGGTGAGATTGGTTGTTATTGGAAATTTTATGTTATGTCTTGATATTTGTAATTATCATTTCACATGTTGGTTGTTGGATGAATTGGCTGCCTTATACTTCAGTCTTGTTGCCTCTTTGCCATTTTAGCTTGTTCTCATGAATTATGAAATTAACGGTTAGCTGGAATTTGGATTATTATTGATAATGGAGATATTGTTGGATTGTCAGCTGAATTGGGTATCCTACTTGTCTTGTGTGGTGTGGGCTAAAGTATTCAAGCTGGGACTAGCTGGGACTAGGTCCTAGGTGAGTATTTCGGCCTTCATCATAGATAGGTCATTATAGTCTTTGACGAGTGTATGTTCACTGCTTAATAGCCTCTGTGTTCCTGACTTGGTGGGTTTATATCCAAGTTGGGGCATGACCTCGTTACTTATTTTGAGAGTAAGTGGTCAGCTTAAGTACTAGCCAACCCTTTGGTGGACTCCTTAGGGTACTCATGTGGTTTTATCATGAGTCTTGGGTGCGGTGGTGTGTATCCGCATGTCTAGGTCTGCGCAGATTTTAGGCTAGGGTTGTGTTGTGTCTTGGACATGTTTTGATAGAACCTCTGAGCCAAGATACCGGTTCGATTACCTTCCCTACCTCGTGGTATAGACTCGAGTTACAGAGTGACTATTGACCGTACTAAGAACTTATGCCTGTCTCTAGATATATTGCCCTTTCTTGTTTGATGATTCTATGAATCATAGAAGGTGAGATGCAAGCCGGCTATGGTTGATAGAGTTTGGATTCCTGGATGTTATGTGATTCACATGATAGTGTAGTATGAGTCGGTCTAGTATTCACATGCTAGGACTATGTGTCGTTATATTGTTGTTCACATGATAAGCACGATTGTCTAGCATTTATATGCTAAGGCTATGTGTTATTCATATTCATATTCTTATGTTTACATGTTATATTAATTATGACATTTCGTGGCTGGGAGAACTCGGAGTTACTCCCCACTGACTGTGGCTTTCGTATTTGTATAAAATGCGAATGACAGGTAGGTGATGCATATATGGGGTACATGGACGAGCTAGCGAGCAAAGTAACCTTGGGACCTAGATTGGTTTTATTTTATTGTGACCCTTAAACACTTTTTATGTCACATACATTTTAGGGACATATGTCTCCCTCTTTACATTGGTTGTATAATTTGCTATTCGCGACTTTAGCAATGGTTATGTTATGAAACTTCTAGTTAGACCTTGTATGTTTGACACCTTCCAATTTGGATATCTTTATAACAGGTTCAGGTTTTAAAAATTACAGGTTTTTACCCAAATGAACCTATTACAAACATATCCATGCAGTTTTATTCTAGATTTACGTGTTTATTTTTCCGCGATAAATGAGGGTGTCACAAAATCCGTAAAAACCGAGTAATATACGATATTGGCTAATTAAAGGCGATTTAGCATAAAATTGGGCATGTTCATACATATTATAATGCTGCATTTTCTTTATGATTGTCATAATTTTAATTTATGTAATTTTTGAATTATGTAATTTTACTTAGTATGGCCTTAGATTTTAATTGGTATTTTCCGAAATGTATGGGAATATAGATTCGGTTGTAATTTTATTGTGATCTCGTATCACCGTTTTGTAATTTAATAGATTTATTTTATTTTAGTTACAAATGTATAATAGGAAATTATGTAATTTATTATGTAATTTATATTCATCTCGGAGTTCCCAAAGACGGATTTCTTCAAGATGGCGATACATAAAGACAGTGTTACCTCGAGATGCGTGCCACAACCGAAGTTCAAGGGACCAATAGAGTTGGTTTCCGAATATGTAATAGTTAAATAGTTTTTCTATTTTAGGAAAGGCCATACTAGGATTTATTTATTTTTATGCTTGCATTTTATTTTATGTCGCATGCATCGCTAAATCGCCATAACTAAAACATGCATCTTCTTTTATCGAGTTTATCGACCGTGTCAATTAGAATTATCGTAGTTCACCGCTTTAGTTCACTTAAAACGTGATAGATAATAAATTGACATGACCTCTCGCTAAAACAATTAATTGAGACATAGCCTTACCAAATAGTAGAAACCATGAAAACCTATTTCGCGAGGGAGTGCGCTCGGCCCCACCAGGGTACAAACCTTGTTACGTAGGGGAAGTGGGTGATAAATGTCTATCCACCGAATTCATGTTGATAAGGGATGTATCGGCCACATCGTGCCCAAGTTAATGTGGATTTGGATCATGGACACATTTATTCGAAATTTGGATTGAACTCAACAAAAGTTTTTGATAAGGGATGTATCGTGGAGTAAAACGGCGGGGTGGTCCTTAATCAGCCCATTCTAGGCCAAAAACGCAGCAACCATACTACAAAAATTAACTCGAAAATGGGTTGTTTTGGAGTAGTATTTTCTCGGTTTTGGGAGGGGGCTGTTTTGGGAGGTTTTATTTGAAACATAAAATGAAAGATATGACTTAAACAAGATCACAAAGCATGTTTAAGCCTAGGATAATACTCTTCCAAAGCACTAAGCAAATGAAAAGAGTTCATCTCCAAACACTAAGTAATGGAGGTTGTTCAAGCACAAAGCAATGAACTAATGAAAGGGTTTTCAAAAACCTCATATTCTCATTCTCATAAACTTCAAATCTGAATGTTTACATGGGATAGGTGCTCTTTAAATAGAGGCTCAAAATGAATCTAAACCATCCATCTAAAAGTAAATCTAAAGGCTACAATTGAAAGCATAAATGGACAAAAGTACAAGTAGATATTTTACACAAAAAAGCACAACAAATGGGTCCAAATAAACAAGCTTGGCAGCCTGTTTAGGCGTGACAAAATGCTGTCCATTTTGTTGTTTTTGCTTCTTCAATTGCTTTGGCCTTTTGCTTGTACAAAAAGGGGACCATATGATGTCATTTTGTCCATGGAATCTTGCAATTGTGCTCTTCATTTCTCTTGAGAAAACTGGCTGTTTTAACACAAAATGTCGGCCTACCATATTTGCTTCAAACTCCCTTTGTTGAGAAAAGTTTGTCCTCAAACTTTCGCGGTTAAGAACATGGTATAACAAAAGACGATTTCAAAAACAAATACAATTTCAGAAAAATGTAGTATAGATGTTAAAGAGGGAAACAACAAGAGCCCATTCTAGTCAAGCACTTAGCAAAGACCGAACCCTCTTGTTAGCCAACTCGACCCGAGCAACACACAAGTGCTCGAACCAAAGCCAACACCCACAAATCAAGCCACGCACAGATTTGCGGTGTCACACCCTAGAACACCAAGGACCACCATTTCCCAAGATCGTCTTGGTTTAAGAAAACGCAAGAGCCGTAGCTCTGATACCAATTTGGAGTAAAACTCTTAGGACTTGATTTTTGGACATATAAGACTCGAAAACAAGAACTAACTTGGACAGAATTAGACTCAACAAAGGACTCGATTTGGACACTTAGATGGATTGTTTTAAGGACCAACAAGCTATATAAGGACACATTTAGAAGCTAATAAACGATTCAACCAAAGCAAGGCACGAAACAACCTGTTTTGGACGAATATAAGATCCTAAATAGCTTGATAACTTTGAAAGAAAGCAATGGAAATAAGATTGTAACTTAAATGCTTATGAACTAAACATTCAAATAACAATTCCCACAATAACTTAAGGCAACAAAACAGAAACTTTGGGACTGTTTTGACACAAAACAATAACAAGACTCGGGATATGACTTGAGAAGATCACAAAGCAATCTCAAGACTCGGGATGTTGTTCAAGATCACAAAGCAAGAACTAATCCCCTTATGCACTTGGTCAGATCACAAAGCAAACCAAGATACACGACCCCAAACACTAAGTAATGGAGTTGTTCTAGCACTAAGCAAAGAACTAATCAAGGGTTTTGAGAAACCTCATAAAACTCGTAATTTTCATTAACTCCAATCTGATTTTCTCATATGTCTAACTTGGTTTATATAGACCAAGGCTTACAATCTTGACCCTTGATTACAAGTTACACATCTAAGGGCCACAAAATGAGCAGCTAAAAGGACATAAAAACAGCAGCCTAGGCCTCTTACAATGCTGAAATTGAAAATGACATAAAGCAAAGAAATGATAAAGTAAACTAATAGTCCAATCTTCCTTGTTTGTAGCTCAACTTCTTATTTATGATTATATGGACTGATTGGAGGCTTGTGGAACCGTGTATGACTCCTATTCAGCTCCCAAAAAGTCTCTTGAGCTTTGTTGGATCAAAAGAGGAAAGATTGATAGCGACATTTAGCTCATTGTTCAAAACCGGGTCCCCTTGTACCTTTGCTTTAGTTCTTCAAATAATTTCTGAATGGTAACCCTTGGAGATAAAAGATCCTACACAAAAACATCCTAAACTCACCAAAGATGTGAAATAGGGCGGTTGGAGGCATGACTTCTTAGACGGAATTGAAGTTGGACCTCGATTGTTGGTGACGGTTCAAAACCGGGTTTGGAGAGCATCTTAGGAAATCAGACGCATTTTGGAAGAGGCATATCTCTTAGCTCAGGACGAATATCAGGGCCCATGATAGCTCATTTGAAAGCTAAGGGATCTAACTTTCACCTCCAAAAAGAATCAACCTTAGACGTTGAGTAAATCTCGAGTTATTGAACTTTTAGTGCACGTAGGTCATGGGCTGTCCAGAAATGCGCAGTCTGTTTGCATCACCCATATTTCAAGCTATAAACCTGATATGGAGGTGATTCAAAATCCATCGTTTTTCTAAGATCCCAAGCTTTCTAATGACATAAGAATCATTGTATTTGCATGAGTAAAACTTGAGATATAGAGCTTGGAAGTTAGGCTTGATGTAATGACACTTCAAAAAACGATGAAATGCATTCAATTGTGAACCGTTCCTTGGACTGTTTCTTTTGGCTTAAAAATGAATCACAATGCAACAAATTTTGTTGCAAACTCCCTTTCTTCAAAAGAATTTGCCCTCAAATTCTCGACATTGTCATCTTCAACCTCTTCACAATAAGACCACACACACCTCAAGAGATGGATTATCATGACTTCCTCCCGGATCATAGACTAGAATTGTGTATGGCAAGAGAGGTGTTGTTACTCTCTTGTCACCAAAGTTCTTGGACAAATCAGGCTCTAAGGACGTTTGAGGTTGCTCCTTACTCGGTTGGCATGCTCCCAAGATGTAGCTTTTGAAGCAAGAACCATGGCTGATGTAGGAGGTCGGATTTGGTACACTCGAGTATGGAACAACCCAAGACTCTCCTCTTGCTTTACCCTTGCTTGAATCCGAACAAGTTCCACCATTGAACATGACCATGGACTGTCCAAACTCCATGGTTTGAAGGCTAAGTAGTCCTTGGTTAACAATCACTTCTCTAAGCCCCAAATCAGTAGCTTGGTCATTGATGGTCACATGGGAGAGGATATGGCTATTCTCCTCCTCACTAGTAGGCTTATGTGTTGGGTTGAAGGGGGTTTTAGTTTCAAAACATGGACTCTCAAATGTAGCACTACATGGGTTAGTCATCTCACCACAAATGCTAATGACCTTTGGCTCAAGGGATTTAGACTTAGGACAAGTAATGTTCAAGCTTGGCACAACTCCTTGGTCTAAACTCTCCTCTTTCCCATCTGTTTTGGCTACCTCTAAACTAACCCCTTTAGCTAAAACCTCATGGTTTTCAGGCCTTGATAAGCTCTTTTCCACACACAAAGCCAACTCAAGCAATTCACCATATGAATGCATCATTTCTAATTTAATCTTCCTAGCAATTTCAGATTTCAAGCCATTGTAAAATCTGATTCCCTTTAGAAAAGAACTTACTTCATTGTCACACACAAAGTGTAATTCCTCAAATAATCTAGCATACTCATGAACACTCAAGGAATTTTGTTTAAGGGTCTTAAGTTCAGCCAACAAATTATCAATGGTAGAAGAAGGTAGAAACTTTAATCTCATGTTCCTTTCAAGTTTAAACCAAGAACATATTCTACCCTTCCCTTCCATCCTCCTTGAAAATGTAAGAGTATTATACCACAACAAAGCAACACCCTTTAAAGAAGACACAACCAGTTTACACTTCTCTTTATCAGAAAAACACTTGTTCTCGAAATAGCATTCAACATCAAACAACCAAGACACAAATGCTCTACTGTTTTCACCATTAAAGGAATGTAGTAATGGTATGTTACCTTTGCTTCTAAGGGTCGGAGAGGAATTAGAACACTCATAGGACAGGAGGTGTTCTCCTTGATACAAATCAGGAGGTTTTGGTTCCCTTGGAACCCCATGGGTGCTTGTTGCACTCCTTGTATGCACATCACCTTCATACCCTTTTGTTAGAGCTTGCAACTTCACCATAGCTGCTTCTAATGACTTGGAAATAGAACCAAGATCACAAGGCTTCATCTTTGAGCATGGAACATAGGGTACAACACCAATAGCTACTGATTTTCCCATGAAAAATCAGAATCAAAACAACTTAAGTAAAACTGATTTTCAAGAAACAAACCAAAGCTTTGAAAACCTCTCTTCACTCATTGGGTTGTTTTTGTAGTTTTAGATGTAGTTAGGAAAGATGAACACTCAACCAAAGCTCTGATAACCAATTTGGAGTAAAACGGCGGGGTGGTCCTTAATCAGCCCATTCTAGGCCAAAAACGCAGCAACCATACTACAAAAATTAACTCGAAAATGGGTTGTTTTGGAGTAGTATTTTCTCGGTTTTGGGAGGGGGCTGTTTTGGGAGGTTTTATTTGAAACATAAAATGAAAGATATGACTTAAACAAGATCACAAAGCATGTTTAAGCCTAGGATAATACTCTTCCAAAGCACTAAGCAAATGAAAAGAGTTCATCTCCAAACACTAAGTAATGGAGGTTGTTCAAGCACAAAGCAATGAACTAATGAAAGGGTTTTCAAAAACCTCATATTCTCATTCTCATAAACTTCAAATCTGAATGTTTACATGGGATAGGTGCTCTTTAAATAGAGGCTCAAAATGAATCTAAACCATCCATCTAAAAGTAAATCTAAAGGCTACAATTGAAAGCATAAATGGACAAAAGTACAAGTAGATATTTTACACAAAAAAGCACAACAAATGGGTCCAAATAAACAAGCTTGGCAGCCTGTTTAGGCGTGACAAAATGCTGTCCATTTTGCTGTTTTTGCTTCTTCAATTGCTTTGGCCTTTTGCTTGTACAAAAAGGGGACCATATGATGTCATTTTGTCCATGGAATCTTGCAATTGTGCTCTTCATTTCTCTTGAGAAAACTGGCTGTTTTAACACAAAATGTCGGCCTACCATATTTGCTTCATATCGGCCCCACCGTGCCCTTGTCGGATGTGTTTTGGGCTAAAGATAAATGTTAATGTAATATTATCGACCAAGAGTTCTAAAAGTAGAATCGATTAAACGTTAATCCACCGAGTTATATTGATAAAGGATGTATCGGCCCCACCGTGCCTAAGTCAATATGAATTTGGGTCTTGGAATCATTTATCATAGTTGGGTAGAGGTCACTATGTAAATGCTATACTTGTTTTTCAAGTATTAATAAAACGATAAATGTTAAGTTTTCCACTATTCCGTTTTTATATTGTTCTATTTCTTTACCACAATTCATATACGATATCATTTCGATTTTGATACAAATCTCCATTAAAACATCGTAACTAAAGACAAAATTTGAATTTGCTTCTAAAACCTCAAACGAACCATTGCTAAGGATCTCTTGTAAAGAGTATAGATTAAAGTTATTCATTATCAAACAGGTTTTTGATTCTAGACTAACACATCTACTTACAATGGATTGTTTTTCATGTACTTAAATGAATTAAGTACCTTGAAGCGATAAATTGTTTTGGTAATTAGTTTTGTCAAGAATTCGTAATTGACCAAAATAACGCAACCACTTCAATGAAAGTTTTAAGACTAAAAACGAACAAATGAAGAGTAATCTTCATGAATTCAATTTTGCTTCTCAAAGCAAAGACTCATTGAAATGAGTGGGAGCATTCTCTTAAACCGTTAAGATGAGGACGAGGTTCAAGAAGTAAAGATTATAATGGAATTGATACAAGGTAATGTTAAAGGTAAAGTTGTTGAGAATGACGATACTAAACCTATCAATCCCGACCGATAAGTTTCCATTGTCTTAAATGTTGGACACGAGAAAGGAAACTACCCCAAATTATTGAAGTATCAACAAGTTAGTTGTGGGACATCTAATTGAACCTTCTTCTTTAATTGTTTATTTGATTAAACATAAAATTTTGCTAGTACTACTTCGTCAATATTAGAAACCAATGGAGGTTTTCATCATTGTACTTGATACATAGGATGATTAGAATATGACGACTAGCAACAATAATGTCAAGAGATAGAGTCATTGTGTACTAAATCTAGTTTTTGGGTTTGGAGTTGTACTTAATTGTGACTATTAAGTACATCAACTCTAAATAAGAATACAAACTTGTTAAGATACAAAAGAGGTTTCGCTTTTGTGACCCTATACACCACGATTTGATGTATGGCTAGCCTTTTATCAAGGTGATTATATTCTAAACCAAACTAGAATGATATATCATGAAGATGATGCAAGACTCAAATTGGTAACCCAAGATTAAACCTTAAAATTTTGGAATGATGAACGCAAAGAGTTAACGAGTACTCTTGAAACCATTAGATTGTTAATGGTATATGCGTATCTTGTATTCAAAGCAAGATATCTCGTGCCTTTTGGTTGAAAAGGAGATCGAGGTTATAAATCATTGATCCATAATAGGTTGATCATTCTCTTTTACCAACGATTTAAGTTGACCCTAATGTGAAACTTAATAAGGTAAATAGAAAAATCTTTAAAGAAGTTTAAAGAGTTAAAGAAATCACGATTTAGTCGTGATGGAATTATCAAAGTGAAGACTTTGATATAAGCCAATGGAAATGTGATCTAATATCACAAGTTAATCTCTCTTAGCACGCATTATGAAATAATGTGTGATTGGATAAGAATTCAAACGCTATTCGATAAGGTTTGGACTTCGATCAAGTTACTTTGAGTTACTTGATCCTTTTGGGGATTTTATCATTTTGTCTAAATTATTTTTCCACTAAATCGAATCATATGAGATATCAAATGGTAAGGGTACCATGTTTGTAAGTTTTCACAAAAAACAAATGCTCATTTTTCCCTCTTCAATTATCACGAGTACGACGGGTTTGCGGCTCGTGAAGCTGTCTTTCTAAAATACAAGTTTATTTTTAGAAGACAGAGTGGGAGAAATTATTCAAGAGCCACAAAGAATGCCACAGAGAATGTTATGTCGCAAGAAACTGGTCTTTCTTGGCTACATGAGACGTTTTGTGTAAGACATTATACATTGTTTCTTCCAAACCTAGGGGGTTAAATTTGTCACTTGTTAAAAATGATGAATTCATGCTACTTTTAAGAAAGTAAAGAGCTTATAACTTACAAAAGAAATTGTTTGATTCAAGTTGATTACTTCTAGAAAGTAATGAACATATGACTTACATAAGAGTGTTTAAGTCACAACTCAATACAAGGCTTAGAGCCATGAAAATCCGAAACATAAGGGCTTGATTAGTGACAAAGGGTTTTGCACTAATAAAGAGATATTTCAAAGCAAGATTGGTTGCAAAGGGTTTTGCACTAATTGAAATGATTAAGTCTATTTGGATCTTCTTAGGGATTGTGTTTCATTATGAGGATATGCATACAGCAAGTGAATCTAAAACCCACTTCTTCAATAGAAGGAATGTATTCAATACATGTCATAAGTTTTATAGATTCTTGCAATCCTAAGATAATGTGAAACTTAAGAGAGGATCTTAAGTAGGACATCAATGAGTTGGAATCAACATTTTGATCATGTGATAAAACATTTCTCGATAAGTCGAGAAGTTGTGTTTATACATGGAGTTTAGTGGGAGTTACGGAATTTTTAATTAGTCCGATATATGGAAGACATATTGATCATTGAGAATGATTTAAGACTTTTGGAGTATTATAATACATCTTGAATATCCGGATTTATGAAGATAAATCCACATGATATTAGCGTCAGTAAGAAGTCTTATGTTGATAAGATTCATGACTAGTTCAATTAAATTGAACATATTTGATTGATTTCATTTGCTTCCGCTGCCGAATCAATTAAAAAGAAATGATGTATAACACTTCATATGCTTTGAGTATGATGAATTGTTTTCAAAAAATCGAATTTAAGTAATCTTTACCAAGTAAGCTATAAAGATTACCCTTAAGTGCTTGCAGAAACATTAAGGAAGTAAAGCAAAGTGTTTATGATGCAATTTTGTGTAAGGGTGTTACACAAGTGACAATTGACAATTGAGATTGCGTATGGTTTCCGACAAAACCATAATCAAAACACATTAAGATGGTTAAGATACCATTGTGGCTATGTTAATTAAGAAGTAGATTTTCTAGAATCGTTCTAGGCAATAAAGAACAATGAGAGATATTTATAATGGAAATTGAGTACACTTGCAATCATGAGATGTGCAAGAGGATGAGTCCCGCACACTGTGAAAATTGATAAAACCTACTAACCAAAGCCTTCTCAAAGGCTAAACATGATGAGTCATGTCATTTCAATTGAATTGAAATGAACAACTACGTACAAGATCAAATTAGATTATAGAACATGAAATAGTAATCAGGCATTGACTATTCATGTGTGATAATCGCATTTGTCGTTCGAGTTTTATTTTAAAACTCTTTTATTATACTTTGTTACATCCAAACGGGTTGTAGAGACAACGTTAAACCCCGTTAAAGTGAACTCGGATCAACATAGTATAAGCCCATAGTCGCTTGTATGAGGTGACGTCTCGAAGTGACTAGAGTGTGATCGATTGATGGCAAGTTCAAGTGTCATAGAGTCATGTGAGATGACTAGTCGATCACATAGGCAGACTGTTAGGAACACTTTGTCGGGCCTTATGACCGCTTATAGAGTTCTGGCAATTTATATAGCCTGGTCGTGGCGAGAGCTACAATAGTATTCTAATGAGTCGATTCTTTTGACTAAAGACTATTCACCTAAGATGGCACAGTTTCAGATTAACTTTGATTTGTGTTACTACGACCTTCGTAAATGGGGTCAAATGGGCATATTTTGGGTTATGATGGCTGTGGCTAGTCGAAGGGAATGAGTGCGATAGGAATTGTCCATCCCCTTGTCAGGGTTAAAACAATATCTCAGGGCCACTCGAGGAGTAATGAACTGGAAATGCGTGGCCACGCTCGGAAGGTATCTATGATAGATAAATCCGGTCAATCAGTTATTCTCCAGATCGAGGAAACCACTCTCAATATGATCACTTGCAAGTACGACCTGGAAGACACCTTGCATTGAGTGGGAGATAGTAATAGGACAAGAGAATTGGTGACGCACACTTGTCGAGGACAAGTGGGAGATTGTTGGGAAATGTGTCCTCAACAATAGTGCGATCACATGATTTAAATATCATTATTAAATCTCATTTTAAGAATACATGTGGGATGTAATATTTTACAGTCAACTGGTCCACACATATCGGTAATGATTGGCTGACTAGAGTTTGACATTACTGTAAAGCGACGGTGGTGATCAGTTGATCCCCTTAGGTCATACCTATAGGGAAATACTCTTAATTGATTATTTAGTTGATCGTATACCGATACGAGTTAATTAAATTGCTTAAAATTGACGGATGATTTTGTGAGTATAATTTACGTATCTTATTGTAAATATGATTAAATGAGACACGATCTAAGTAATCGAATTATTTTATTACTTAGATGAAATTATTGTTTACAGAAACAATTGAAACGGAATGAATAAATTATTATAAATACAGAATGTTGTAGTTTATAATTTGGAAACATTTTTGGTACAAGTAATTACGAATTACTAGTCGATTTTGTAAATGACATATTTTATGAGTATGTTGATTTTTAATATGTTAAAAATACATTACATTGTGACATGTCATGTAACATGTTACATGTGACAAATTTGACAAATGACAAAATAAAATGGATTCTCCATTTTATGCTTAAAACCGAAAATGAGGAGGGAGTGTAAGATATGTATTGTGTTTTTATCTTGAGTGGAAAACACAATTATCATATCTAAGTAGTAGCCATGCACACCTACCTTTTGAGAAGAGCAAAAATGAAAGGCATTGGGCATGCTACCCAAGGCCATTTTTTCGGCCATTCCACAAGAAAAGAGAGAAGAGCTTTTCTCTTACATATTATTATTCATTCCTTTCACAATAGAATTTTCTAGTGTAAGAAAATGCATAATCTCTACAATATGTGATTTTTCTAGAGAAATAAAATCTCATATACTCCCTCTTGACCGAATTATTCAAGAGCCAAAATACAAATTATTTTGTGTCAATTTTATAGTAAAACTAATATTATTACTAGATCTAAATAATATTGGTTAATTATGAGTTTCCTTGGGTATATGCTTTTGGGAGGGATTCTATACTTGAATCTTGTTCATCCATAAGGAAAGCTCAAGAACAAGTGAGTAGGTGAACTCACTTGTGCCCATAAATCCGAAAATCACAATGTAAGATGATGGTTTCTTCTTTATATCGTTTATTAGTTTGCATGCATAAGATCCACCATTTAATTTTATGACAATTAAATTAAAACATATATGAATATGATGAGTATATAGATCTACTTTTCCTTCAAATGGTTTACACAACGAGTCACTAAGACTAATAAACAAGGACAAATGGTTTAAACAACGAGTCACAAGGACTAAAGAACAAGGACAAGTGGTTCACAAAACGAGTCACAAGGACAAATGAACAAGGACAAATAGTTTACACAACAGTCACAAGGACGTATGAACAAGGGCAAATGGTTCACACAACGAGTCACAAGGACTAATGAACAAGGAAAAATGGTTCACACAACAAGTCACAATAACAAGGACAAATGGTTTACACAACGAGTCACAAAGACTAATAAAGAAGGACAAATGGTTCACACAAAAAGTCATATGGACTAATGAACAAGAACAAATGGTTCACACAACGAGTCACAAGGATTATTGAACAAGGACAAATGGTTCACACAAAGAGTCATATGGACTAATGAACAAGAACAAATGGTTCGCACAACGAGTGACAAGGATTAATGAACAAGGGAAAATGGTTCACACAACGAATAACAAGGTCTAATGAACAAGGACAAATGGTTCACAAAACGAGTCACAAGGACTAATGAACAAGGACAAATGGTTCACACAACGAGTCAGAAGGACTAATGAACAAGGACAAATGGTTCACACAAAAAGTCACAATAACAAGGATAAATGGTTTTCACAACATGTCACAAGGACTAATAAACAAGGAAAAATGGTTTAAACAACGAGTCACAAGGACTAAAGAACAAGGACAAATGGTTCACACAACGAGTCATATGGACTAATAAATAAGGACAAACGGTTCACACATGAGTCACAAGGACTAAAGAACAAGGACAAATGGTTCACACAACGAGTCACAAGGTCTAAAGAACAAGGACAACTGATTTACACAATGAGTCCTTGTTACAAATGGTTTAAACAACGAGTGACAAGGACTAATGAACAAGGAAAAATGGTTTACACAACAGTCACAAGGACTAATGAACAAGGACAAATGGTTCACACAACGAGTCACAAGGACTAATGAACAAGGAAAAATGGTTCACACAACAAGTCACAATAACAAGGACAAATGGTTTATACAACGAGTTACAAAGACTAATAAACAAGGACAAATGGTTTAAACAACGAGTCACAAGGACTAAAGAACAAGGACAAATGGTTCACACAAAGAGTCATATGGACTAATGAACAAGAACAAATGGTTCACACAACGAGTCACAAGGATTAATGAACAAGGACAAATGGTTCACACAACGACACACAAGGACTAATTACCAAGGAAAAATGGTCACACAACAAGTCACAATAACAAGGATAAATGGTTCACACAACGAGTCACAAGGACTAATAAACAAAGACAAATAGTTTAAACAACGAGTCATAAGGACTAAAGAACAAGGACAAATGGTTCACACAAAGGGTCATATGGACTAATGAACAAGGATAAATGGTTCACACAACGAGTCACAAGGACTAATGAACAAGGCCAAATGGTTCACACAACGAGTCAGAATAACAAGGATAAATGGTTCACACAACGAGTCACAAGGAATTATAAACAAAGACAAATAGTTTAAACAACGAGTAATAAGGACTAAAGAACAAGGACAAATGGTTCACACAAAGAGTCATATGCACTAATGAACAAGAACAAATGGTTCACACAACGAGTCACAAAGACTAATGAACAAGGACAAATGGTTCACACAACGAGTCACAAGGACTAATAAACAAGGACAAATGGTTTAAACAACGAGTCACAAGGACTAAAGAACAAGTACAAATGGTTCACACAACGAGTCACAAGGACTAATGAACAAGGACAAATAGTTCACACAACAAGTCACAATAACATGGACAAATGGTTTTCACAACAAGTCACAAGGATTAATAAACAAGGAAAATGGTTTAAACAACGAGTCACAAGGACTAAAGAACAAGGACAAATTAATAAACAAGGACAAACGATTCACACAATGAGTCACAAGGACTAATGAACAAGGACAAATGGTTCACACAACGAGTCACAAGGTCTAAAGAACAAGGACAAATGATTTACACAATGAGTCCTTGTTACAAATGGTTTAAACAACGAGTCACAAGGACGAATGAACAAGGACAAATGGTTTACACAACAGTCACAAGGACTAATGAACAAGGACAAATGGTTCACACAACGAGTCACAAGGACTAATGAACAAGGAAAAATGGTTCACACAACAGGTCACAATAACAAGGACAAATGGTTTACACAACGAGTCACAAAGACTAATAAACAAGGACAAATGGTTTAAACAACGAGTCAAGGACTTAAGAACAAGGACTAATGAACAAGGACAAATGGTTCACACAACGAGTCAGAACAACAAAGATAAATGGTTCACACAACGAGTCACAAGGACTAATAAACAAAGACAAATAGTTTAAACAACGAGTAATAAGGACTAAAGAACAAGGACAAAAGGTTCACACAAAGAGTCATATGGACTAATGAACAAGAACAAATGGTTCACACAACGAGTCACAAGGACTAATGAACAAGGACAAATGGTTCACACAACGAGTCACAAGGACTAATGAACAAGGACAAATAGTTTACACAACAGTCACAAGGACTAATGAACAAGGACAAATGGTTCACACAACGAGTCACAAAGACTTATGAACAAGGAAAAACGGTTCACACAAAAAGTCACAATAACAAGGACAAATGGTTTACACAACGAGTCACAAAGACTAATAAACAAGGACAAATGGTTTAAACAACGAGTCACAAGGACTAAAGAACAAGGACAAATGGCTCACAAAACGAGTCACAAGGACAAATGAACAAGGACAAATAGTTTACACAATAGTCACAAGGACGTATGAACAAGGGCAAATGGTTCACACAACGAGTCACAAGGACTAATGAACAAGGAAAAATGGTTCACACAACAAGTCACAATAACAAGGACAAATAGTTTACACAACGAGTCACAAAGACTAATAAAGAAGGACAAATGGTTCACACAAAGAGTCATATGGACTAATGAACAAGAACAAATGGTTCACACAACGAGTCACAAGGATTATTGAACAAGGACAAATGGTTCACACAACTAGTCACAAGGACTAATGAACAAGGACAAATGGTTCACACAACGAGTTAGAAGGACTAATGAACAAGGACAAATGGTTCACACATCGAGTCACAAGGACTAATTAACAAGGAAAAATGGTTCACACAAAAAGTCACAATAACAAGGATAAATGGTTCACACAACGAGTCACAAGCTCTAAAGAACAAGGACAAATGATTTACAGAATGAGTCCTTGTTACTAATGGTTTAAACAACGAGTCACAAGGACGAATGAACAAGGACAAATGGTTTACACAACAGTCACAAGGACTAATGAACAAGGACAAATGGTTCACACAACGAGTCACAAGGACTAATGAACAAGGAAAAATGGTTCACACAACAGGTGACAATAACAAGGACAAATGGTTTACACAACGAGTCACAAAGACTAATAAACAAGGACAAATGGTTTAAACAACGAGTCAAGGACTTAAGAACAAGGACTAATGAACAAGGACAAATGGTTCACACAACGAGTCAGAACAACAAAGATAAATGGTTCACACAACGAGTCACAAGGACTAATAAACAAAGACAAATAGTTTAAACAACGAGTAATAAGGACTAAAGAACAAGGACAAAAGGTTCACACAAAGAGTCATATGGACTAATGAACAAGAACAAATGGTTCACACAACGAGTCACAAGGACTAATGAACAAGGACAAATGGTTCACACAACGAGTCACAAGGACTAATGAACAAGGACAAATAGTTTACACAACAGTCACAAGGACTAATGAACAAGGACAAATGGTTCACACAACGAGTTACAAAGACTTATGAACAAGGAAAAACGGTTCACACAAAAAGTCACAATAACAAGTACAAATGGTTTACACAACGAGTCACAAAGACTAATAAACAAGGACAAATGGTTTAAACAACGAGTCACAAGGACTAAAGAACAAGGACAAATGGCTCACAAAACGAGTCACAAGGACAAATGAACAAGGACAAATAGTTTACACAATAGTCACAAGGACGTATGAACAAGGGCAAATGGTTCACACAACGAGTCACAAGGACTAATGAACAAGGAAAAATGGTTCACACAACAAGTCACAATAACAAGGACAAATGGTTTACACAACGAGTCACAAAGACTAATAAAGAAGGACAAATGGTTCACACAAAGAGTCATATGGACTAATGAACAAGAACAAATGGTTCACACAACGAGTCACAAGGATTATTGAACAAGGACAAATGGTTCACACAACCAGTCACAAGGACTAATGAACAAGGACAAATGGTTCACACAACGAGTTAGAAGGACTAATGAACAAGGACAAATGGTTCACACATCGAGTCACAAGGACTAATTAACAAGGAAAAATGGTTCACACAAAAAGTCACAATAACAAGGATAAATGGTTCACACAACGAGTCACAAGGACTAATAAACAAAGACAAATAGTTTGAACAACGAGTCATAAGGACTAAAGAACAAGGAAAAATGGTTCACACAAAGGGTCATATGGACTAATGAACAAGGACAAATGGTTCACACAACGAGTCACAAGGACTAATGAACAAGGACAAATGGTTCACACAATGAGTCAGAATAACAAGGATAAATGGTTCACACAACGAGTCACAAGGACTAATAAACAAAGACAAATAGTTTAAACAACGAGTAATAAGGACTAAAGAACAAGGACAAATGGTTCACACAAAGAGTCATATGGACTAATGAACAAGAACAAATGGTTCACACAACGAGTCACAAGGACTAATGAACAAGGACAAATGATTCACACAACGAGTCACAAGGACTAATGAACAAGGACAAATAGTTTACACAACAGTCACAAGGACTAATGAACAAGGACAAATGGTTCACACAACGAGTCACAAGGACTAATGAACAAGGAAAAATGGTTCACACAAAAAGTCACAATAACAAGGACAAATGGTTTACACAACGAGTCACAAAGACTAATAAACAAGGACAAATGGTTTAAACAACGAGTCACAAGGACTAAAGAACAAGGACAAATGGTTCACAAAACGAGTCACAAGGACAAATGAACAAGGACAAATAGTTTACACAACAGTCACAAGGACGTATGAACAAGGGCAAATGGTTCACACAACGAGTCACAAGGACTAATGAACAAGGAAAAATGGTTCACACAACAAGTCACAATAACAAGGACAAATGGTTTACACAACGAGTCACAAAGACTAATAAAGAAGGACAAATGGTTCACACAAAGAGTCATATGGACTAATGAACAAGAACAAATGGTTCACACAACGAGTCACAAGGATTATTGAACAAGGACAAATGGTTCACACAACGAGTCACAAGGACTAATAAACAAGGACAAAAGGTTCACACAACGAGTCATAAGGACTAATGAACAAGGAAAAATGGTTCACACAACAAGTCACAATAACAAGGACAATGGTTTACACAACGAGTCACAAGGACTAATAAACAAGGAAAAATGGTTTAAACAACGAATCATAAGGACTAAAGAACAAGGACAAATGGTTCACACAAAGAGTCATATGGACTAATAAACAAGAACAAATGGTTTACACAACGAGTCAGAAGGACTAAAGAACAAGGACAAATGGTTCACACAACGAGTCACAAGGACTAATTAACAAGGAAAAATGGTTCACACAAAAAGTCACAATAACAAGGATAAATGGTTCACACACAGAGTCATATGCACTAATGAACAAGAACAAATGGTTCACACAACGAGTCACAAAGACTAATAGACAAGGACAAATGGTTCACACAACGAGTCACAAGGACTAATAAACAAGGACAAATGGTTTAAACAACGAGTCACAAGGACTAAAGAACAAGTACAAATGGTTCACACAACGAGTCACAAGGACTAATGAACAAGGACAAATAGTTTACACAACGAGTCACAAGGATTAATGAACAAGGAAAAATGGTTCACACAACAAGTCACAATAACAAGGATAAATGGTTTTCACAACAAGTCACAAGGATTAATAAACAAGGAAAAATGGTTTAAACAACGAGTCACAAGGACTAAAGAACAAGGACAAATTAATAAACAAGGACAAACGGTACACACAATGAGTCACAAGGACTAATGAACAAGGACAAATGGTTCACACAACGAGTCACAAGGTCTAAAGAACAAGGACAAATGATTTACACAATGAGTCCTTGTTACTAATGGTTTAAACAACGAGTCACAAGGACGAATAAACAAGGACAAATGGTTTATACAACAGTCACAAGGACTAATGAACAAGGACAAATGGTTCACACAACGAGTCACAAGGACTAATGAACAAGGAAAAATGGTTCACACAACAAGTCACAATAACAAGGACAAATGGTTTACACAACGAGTCACAAAGACTAATAAACAAGGACAAATGGTTTAAACAACGAGTCAAGGACTAAAGAACAAGGACTAATGAACAAGGACAAATGGTTCACAAAACGAGTCAGACCAACAAAGATAAATGGTTCACACAACGAGTCACAAGGACTAATAAACAAAGACAAATAGTTTAAACAACGAGTAATAAGGACTAAAGAACAAGGACAAATGGTTCACACAAAGAGTCATATGGACTAATGAACAAGAACAAATGGTTCACACAACGAGTCACAAGGACTAATGAACAAGGACAAATGGTTCACACAACGAGTCACAAGGACTAATGAACAAGGACAAATAGTTTACACAACAGTCACAAGGACTAATGAACAAGGACAAATGGTTCACACAACGAGTCACAAGGACTAATGAACAAGGAAAAATGGTTCACACAAAAAGTCACAATAACAAGGACAAATGGTTTACACAACGAGTCACAAAGACTAATAAACAAGGACAAATGGTTTAAACAACGAGTCACAAGGACTAAAGAACAAGGACAAATGGCTCACAAAATGAGTCACAAGGACAAATGAACAAGGACAAATAGTTTACACAATAGTCACAAGGGCGTATGAACAAGGGCAAATGGTTCACACAACGAGTCACAAGGACTAATGAACAAGGAAAAATGGTTCACACAACAAGTCACAATAACAAGGACAAATGGTTCACACAACGAGTCATAAGGACTAATGAACAAGGACAAATGGTTCACACAACGAGTCAGAAGTACTAAAGAACAAGGACAAATGGTTCACACAACGAGTCACAAGGACTAATTAACAAGGAAAAATGGTTCACACAAAAAGTCACAATAACAAGGATAAATGGTTCACACAACGAGTCACAAGGACTAATAAACAAAGACAAATGGTCTAAACAACGAGTAATAAGGACTAAAGAACAAGGACAAATGGTTCACACAAAGAGTCATATGGACTAATGAACAAGAACAAATGGTTCACACAACGAGTTACAAAGACTAATGAACAAGGACAAATGATTCACACAACGAGTCACAAGGACTAATAAACAAGGACAAATGGTTTAAACAACGTGTCACAATGACTAAAGAACAAGTACAAATGGTTCACACAACGAGTCACAAGGACTAATGAACAAGGACAAGTAGTTTACACAACGAGTCACAAGGATTAATGAACAAGGACAAATGGTTCACACAACTAGTCACAAGGACTAATAAACAAGGAAAAATGGTTCACACAACAAGTCACAATAACAAGGACAAATGGTTTTCACAACAAGTCACAAGGACTAATAAACAAGGAAAAATGGTTTAAACAACGAGTCACAAGGACTAAAGAACAAGGACAAATGGTTCACACAACGAGTCATATGGACTAATAAACAAGGACAAACGGTTCACACAATGAGTCACAAGGACTAATGAACAAGGACAAATGGTTCACACAACGAGTCACAAGGTCTAAAGAACAAGGACAAATGATTTACACAATGAGTCCTTGTTACTAATGGTTTAAACAACGAGTCACAAGGACGAATAAACAAGGACAAATGGTTTACACAACAGTCACAAGGACTAATGAACAAGGACAAATGGTTCACACAACAAGTCACAAGGACTAATGAACAAGGAAAAATGGTTCACACAACAAGTCACAATAACAAGGACAAATGGTTTACACAACGAGTCACAAAGACTAATAAACAAGGACAAATGGTTTAAACAACGAGTCAAGGACTAAAGAACAAGGACTAATGAACAAGGACAAATGGTTCACACAACGAGTCAGAACAACAAAGATAAATGGTTCACACAACGAGTCACAAGGACTAATAAACAAAGACAAATAGTTTAAACAACGAGTAATAAGGACTAAAGAACAAGGACAAATGGTTCACACAAAGAGTCATATGGACTAATGAACAAGAACAAATGGTTCACACAACGAGTCACAAGGACTAATGAACAAGGACAAATGGTTCACACAACGAGTCACAAGGACTAATGAACAAGGACAAATAGTTTACACAACAGTCACAAGGACTAATGAACAAGGACAAATGGTTCACACAACGAGTCACAAGGACTAATGAACAAGGAAAAATGGTTCACACAAAAAGTCACAATAACAAGGACAAATAGTTTACACAACGAGTCACAAAGACTAATAAACAAGGACAAATGGTTTAAACAACGAGTCACAAGGACTAAAGAACAAGGACAAATGGCTCACAAAATGAGTCACAAGGACAAATGAACAAGGACAAATAGTTTACAGAATAGTCACAAGGGCGTATAAACAAGGGCAAATGGTTCACACAACGAGTCACAAGGACTAATGAACAAGGAAAAATGGTTCACACAACAAGTCACAATAACAAGGACAAATGGTTTACACAACGAGTCACAAAGACTAATAAAGAAGGACAAATGGTTCACACAAAGAGTCATATGGACTAATGAACAAGAACAAATGGTTCACACAACGAGTCACAAGGATTATTGAGCAAGGACAAATGGTTCACACAACGAGTCATAAGGAATAATGAACAAGGACAAATGGTTCACACAACGAGTCAGAAGTACTAAAGAACAAGGACAAATGGTTCACACAACGAGTCACAAGGACTAATTAACAAGGAAAATTGGTTCACACAAAAAGTCACAATAACAAGGATAAATGGTTCACACAACGAGTCACAAGGACTAATAAACAAAGACAAATGGTCTAAACAACGAGTAATAAGGACTAAAGAACAAGGACAAATGGTTCACACAAAGAGTCATATGGACTAATGAACAAGAACAAATGGTTCACACAACGAGTTACAAAGACTAATGAACAAGGACAAATGATTCACACAACGAGTCACAAGGACTAATAAACAAGGACAAATGGTTTAAACAACGTGTCACAAGGACTAAAGAACAAGTACAAATGGTTCACACAACGAGTCACAAGGACTAATGAACAAGGACAAGCAGTTTACACAACGAGTCACAAGGATTAATGAACAAGGACAAATGGTTCACACAACTAGTCACAAGGACTAATAAACAAGGAAAAATGGTTCACACAACAAGTCACAATAACAAGGACAAATGGTTTTCACAACAAGTCACAAGGACTAATAAACAAGGAAAAATGGTTTAAACAACGAGTCACAAGGACTAAAGAACAAGGACAAATGGTTCACACAACGAGTCATATGGACTAATAAACAAGGACAAACGGTTCACACAATGAGTCACAAGGACTAATGAACAAGGACAAATGATTTACACAATGAGTCCTTGTTACAAATGGTTTAAACAACGAGTCACAAGGACGAATGAACAAGGACAAATGGTTTACACTACAGTCACAAGGACTAATGAACAAGGACAAATGGTTCACACAACGAGTCACAAGGACTAATGAACAAGGAAAAATGGATCACATAACAAGTCACAATAACAAGGACAAATGGTTTACACAACGAGTCACAAAGACTAATAAACAAGGACAAATGGTTTAAACAACGAGTCACAAGGACTAAAGAACAAGGACAAATGGTTCACACAAATAGTCATATGGACTAATGAACAAGAACAAATGGTTCGCACAACGAGTCACAAGGAATAATGAACAAGGACAAATGGTTCACACAACGAATAATAAGGTCTAATGAACAAGGAAAATGGTTCACATAACGAGTCACAAGGACTAATGAACAAGGACAAATGGTTCACACAACGAGTCAGAAGGACTAATGAACAAGGACAAATGTTTCACACAAAAAGTCACAATAACAAGGATAAATGGTTCACACAACGAGTCACAAGGACTAATAAACAAAGACGATTGGTTTAAACAACGAGTAATAAGGACTAAAGAACAAGGACAAATGGTTCACACAAAGAGTCATATGGACTAATGAACAAGAACAAATGGTTCACACAACGAGTTACAAAGACTAATGAACAAAGACAAATGGTTCATACAACGAGTCACAAGGACTTATAAACAAGGACAAATGGTTCACACAACGAGTCACAAGGACTAATGAACAAGGAAAAATGGTTCACACAACAAGTCACAATAACAAGGACAAATGGTTTAGACAACGAGTCACAAAGACTAATAAACAAGGACAAATGGTTCACACAAAGAGTCATATGGACTAATGAACAAGAACAAATGGTTCACACAACGAGTGACAAGGATTATTGAACAAGGACAAATGGTTCACACAACGAGTCCCAAGGACTAATGAACAAGGACAAATGGTTCACACAACGAGTCAGAAGGACTAAAGAACAAGGACAAATGGTTCACACAACGAGTCACAAGGACTAATTAACAAGGAAAAATGGTTCACACAAAAAGTCACAATAACAAGGATAAATGGTTCACACAACGAGTCACAAGGACTAATAAACAAAGACGATTGGTTTAAACAACGAGTAATAAGGACTAAAGAACAAGGACAAATGATTCACACAAAGAGTCATATGGACTAATGAACAAGAACAAATGGTTCACACAACGAGTTACAAAGACTAATGAACAAAGACAAATGGTTCATACAACGAGTCACAAGGACTAATGAACAAGGAAAAATGGTTCACACAACAAGTCACAATAACAAGGACAAATGGTTTACACAACGAGTCACAAAGACTAATAAACAAGGACAAATGGTTTAAACAACGAGTCAAGGACTAAAGAACAAGGACTAATGAACAAGGACAAATGGTTCACACAACGAGTCAGAACAACAAAGATAAATGGTTCACACAACGAGTCACAAGGACTAATAAACAAAGACAAATAGTTTAAACAACGAGTAATAAGGACTAAAGAACAAGGACAAATGGTTCACACAAAGAGTCATATGGACTAATGAACAAGAACAAATGGTTCACACAACGAGTCACAAGGACTAATGAACAAGGACAAATGGTTCACACAACGAGTCACAAGGACTAATGAACAAGGACAAATAGTTTACACAACAGTCACAAGGACTAATGAACAAGGACAAATGGTTCACACAACGAGTCACAAGGACTAATGAACAAGGAAAAATGGTTCACACAAAAAGTCACAATAACAAGGACAAATAGTTTACACAACGAGTCACAAAGACTAATAAACAAGGACAAATGGTATAAACAACGAGTCACAAGGACTAAAGAACAAGGACAAATGGCTCACAAAATGAGTCACAAGGACAAATGAACAAGGACAAATAGTTTACAGAATAGTCACAAGGGCGTATAAACAAGGGCAAATGGTTCACACAACGAGTCACAAGGACTAATGAACAAGGAAAAATGGTTCACACAACAAGTCACAATAACAAGGACAAATGGTTTACACAACGAGTCACAAAGACTAATAAAGAAGGACAAATGGTTCACACAAAGAGTCATATGGACTAATGAACAAGAACAAATGGTTCACACAACGAGTCACAAGGATTATTGAACAAGGACAAATGGTTCACACAACGAGTCATAAGGAATAATGAACAAGGACAAATGGTTCACACAACGAGTCAGAAGTACTAAAGAACAAGGACAAATGGTTCACACAACGAGTCACAAGGACTAATTAACAAGGAAAATTGGTTCACACAAAAAGTCACAATAACAAGGATAAATGGTTCACACAACGAGTCACAAGGACTAATAAACAAAGACAAATGGTCTAAACAACGAGTAATAAGGACTAAAGAACAAGGACAAATGGTTCACACAAAGAGTCATATGGACTAATGAACAAGAACAAATGGTTCACACAACGAGTTACAAAGACTAATGAACAAGGACAAATGATTCACACAACGAGTCACAAGGACTAATAAACAAGGACAAATGGTTTAAACAACGTGTCACAAGGACTAAAGAACAAGTACAAATGGTTCACACAATGAGTCACAAGGACTAATGAACAAGGACAAGTAGTTTACACAACGAGTCACAAGGATTAATGAACAAGGACAAATGGTTCACACAACTAGTCACAAGGACTAATAAACAAGGAAAAATGGTTCACACAACAAGTCACAATAACAAGGACAAATGGTTTTCACAACAAGTCACAAGGACTAATAAACAAGGAAAAATGGTTTAAACAACGAGTCACAAGGACTAAAGAACAAGGACAAATGGTTCACACAACGAGTCATATGGACTAATAAACAAGGACAAACGGTTCACACAATGAGTCACAAGGACTAATGAACAAGGACAAATGATTTACACAATGAGTCCTTGTTACAAATGGTTTAAACAACGAGTCACAAGGACGAATGAACAAGGACAAATGGTTTACACTACAGTCACAAGGACTAATGAACAAGGACAAATGGTTCACACAACGAGTCACAAGGACTAATGAACAAGGAAAAATGGATCACATAACAAGTCACAATAACAAGGACAAATGGTTTACACAACGAGTCACAAAGACTAATAAACAAGGACAAATGGTTTAAACAACGAGTCACAAGGACTAAAGAACAAGGACAAATGGTTCACACAAATAGTCATATGGACTAATGAACAAGAACAAACGGTTCGCACAACGAGTCACAAGGAATAATGAACAAGGACAAATGGTTCACACAACGAATAATAAGGTCTAATGAACAAGGAAAATGGTTCACATATCGAGTCACAAGGACTAATGAACAAGGACAAATGGTTCACACAACGAGTCAAAAGGACTAATGAACAAGGACAAATGTTTCACACAAAAAGTCACAATAACAAGGATAAATGGTTCACACAACGAGTCACAAGGACTAATAAACAAAGACGATTGGTTTAAACAACGAGTAATAAGGACTAAAGAACAAGGACAAATGGTTCACACAAAGAGTCATATGGACTAATGAACAAGAACAAATGGTTCACACAACGAGTTACAAAGACTAATGAACAAAGACAAATGGTTCAAACAACGAGTCACAAGGACTTATAAACAAGGACAAATGGTTCACACAACGAGTCACAAGGACTAATGAACAAGGAAAAATGGTTCACACAACAAGTCACAATAACAAGGACAAATGGTTTACACAACGAGTCACAAAGACTAATAAACAAGGACAAATGGTTCACACAAAGAGTCATATGGACTAATGAACAAGAACAAATGGTTCACACAACGAGTGACAAGGATTATTGAACAAGGACAAATGGTTCACACAACGAGTCCCAAGGACTAATGAACAAGGACAAATGGTTCACACAACGAGTCAGAAGGACTAAAGAACAAGGACAAATGGTTCACACAACGAGTCACAAGGACTAATTAACAAGGAAAAATGGTTCACACAAAAAGTCACAATAACAAGGATAAATGGTTCACACAACGAGTCACAAGGACTAATAAACAAAGACGATTGGTTTAAACAACGAGTAATAAGGACTAAAGAACAAGGACAAATGATTCACACAAAGAGTCATATGGACTAATGAACAAGAACAAATGGTTCACACAACGAGTTACAAAGACTAATGAACAAAGACAAATGGTTCATACAACGAGTCACAAGGACTAATAAACAAGGACAAATGGTTCACACAACGAGTCACAAGGACTAATGAACAAGGAAAAATGGTTCACACAACAAGTCACAATAACAAGGACAAATGGTTTACACAACGAGTCAGAAGTACTAAAGAACAAGGACAAATGGTTCACACAACGAGTCACAAGGACTAATTAACAAGGAAAAATGGTTCACACAAAAAGTCACAATAACAAGTATAAATGGTTCACACAACGAGTCACAAGGACTAATAAACAAAGACAAATGGTCTAAACAACGAGTAATAAGGACTAAAGAACAAGGACAAATGGTTCACACAAAGAGTCATATGGACTAATGAACAAGAACAAATGGTTCACACAACGAGTTACAAAGACTAATGAACAAGGACAAATGGTTCACACAACGAGTCACAAGGACTAATAAACAAGGACAAATGGTTTAAACAACGTGTCACAAGGACTAAAGAACAAGTACAAATGGTTCACACAACGAGTCACAAGGACTAATGAACAAGGACAAGTAGTTTACACAACGAGTCACAAGGATTAATGAACAAGGACAAATGGTTCACACAACTAGTCACAAGGACTAATAAACAAGGAAAAATGGTTCACACAACAAGTCATAATAACAAGGACAAATGGTTTTCACAACAAGTCACAAGGACTAATAAACAAGGAAAAATGGTTTAAACAACGAGTCACAAGGACTAAAGAACAAGGACAAATGGTTCACACAACGAGTCATACGGACTAATAAACAAGGACAAACGGTTCACACAATGAGTCACAAGGACTAATGAACAAGGACAAATGGTTCACACAACGAATAATAAGGTCTAATGAACAAGGACAAATGGTTCACACAACGAGTCACAAGGACTAATGAACAAGGACAAATGGTTCACACAACGAGTCAGAAGGACTAATGAACAAGGACAAATGTTTCACACAAAAAGTCACAATAACAAGGATAAATGGTTCACACAACGAGTCACAAGGACTAATAAACAAAGACAAATGGTTTAAACAACGAGTATTAAGGACTAAAGAACAAGGACAAATGGTTCACACAAAGAGTCATATGGACTAATGAACAAGAACAAATGGTTCACACAACGAGTTACAAAGACTAATGAACAAGGACAAATGGTTCACACAACGAGTCACAAGGACTAATAAACAAGGACAAATGGTTCACACAACGAGTCACAAGGACTAATGAACAAGGAAAAATGGTTCACACAACAAGTCACAATAACAAGGACAAATGGTTTACACGACGAGTCACAAAGACTAATAAAGAAGGACAAATGGTTCACACAAAGAGTCATATGGACTAATGAACAAGAACAAATGGTTCACACAACGAGTCACAAGGATTATTGGTTCACACAACGAGTCACAAGGACTAATGAACAAGGACAAATGGTTCACACAACGAGTCAGAAGGACTAAAGAACAAGGACAAATGGTTCACACAACGAGTCACAAGGACTAATTAACAAGGAAAAATGGTTCACACAAAAAGTCACAATAACAAGGATAAATGGTTCACACAACGAATCACAAGGACTAATAAACAAAGACAAATGGTCTAAACAACGAGTAATAAGGACTAAAGAACAAGGACAAATGGTTCACACAAAGAGTCATATGGACTAATGAACAAGAACAAATGGTTCACACAACGAGTCACAAAGACTAATGAACAAGGACAAATGGTTCACACAACGAGTCACAAGGACTAATAAACAAGGACAAATGGTTTAAACAACGAGTCACAAGGACTAAAGAACAAGTACAAATGGTTCACACAACGAGTCACAAGGACTAATGAACAAGGACAAATAGTTTACACAACGAGTCACAAGGATTAATGAACAAGGACGAATGATTCACACAACTAGTCACAAGGACTAATAAACAAGAAAAAATGGTTCACACAATAAGTCACAATAACAAGGACAAATGGTTTTCACAACAAGTCACGAGGACTAATAAACAAGGAAAAATGGTTTAAACAACGAGTCACATGGACTAAAGAACAAGGACAAATGGTTCACACAACGAGTCATATGGACTAATAAACAAGGACAAACGGTTCACACAATGAGTCACAAGGACTAATGAACAAGGACAAATGGTTCACAGAACGAGTCACAAGGTCTAAAGAACAAGGACAAATGATTTACACAATGAGTCCTTGTTACAAATGGTTTAAACAACAAGTCACAAGGACGAATGAACAAGGACAAATGGTTTTCACAACAAGTCACAAGGACTAATAAACAAGGAAAAATGGTTTAAACAACGAGTCACAAGGACTAAAGAACAAGGACAAATGGTTCACACAACGAGTCACAAGGATTAATGAACAAGGACAAATGGTTCACACAACTAGTCACAAGGACTAATAAACAAGGAAAAATGGTTCACACAACAAGTCACAATAACAAGGACAAATGGTTTTCACAACAAGTCACAAGGACTAATAAACAAGGAAAAATGGTTTAAACAACGAGTCACAAGGACTAAAGAACAAGGACAAATGGTTCACACAACGAGTCATACGGACTAATAAACAAGGACAAACGGTTCACACAATGAGTCACAAGGACTAATGAACAAGGACAAATGGTTCACACAACGAATAATAAGGTCTAATGAACAAGGACAAATGGTTCACACAACGAGTCACAAGGACTAATGAACAAGGACAAATGGTTCACACAACGAGTCAGAAGGACTAATGAACAAGGACAAATGTTTCACACAAAAAGTCACAATAACAAGGATAAATGGTTCACATAACGAGTCACAAGGACTAATAAACAAAGACAAATGGTTTAAACAACGAGTATTAAGGACTAAAGAACAAGGACAAATGGTTCACACAAAGAGTCATATGGACTAATGAACAAGAACAAATGGTTCACACAACGAGTTACAAAGACTAATGAACAAGGACAAATGGTTCACACAACGAGTCACAAGGACTAATAAACAAGGACAAATGGTTCACACAACGAGTCACAAGGACTAATGAACAAGGAAAAATGGTTCACACAACAAGTCACAATAACAAGGACAAATGGTTTACACGACGAGTCACAAAGACTAATAAAGAAGGACAAATGGTTCACACAAAGAGTCATATGGACTAATGAACAAGAACAAATGGTTCACACAACGAGTCACAAGGATTATTGAACAAGGACAAATGGTTCACACAACGAGTCACAAGGACTAATGAACAAGGACAAATGGTTCACACAACGAGTCAGAAGGACTAAAGAACAAGGACAAATGGTTCACACAACGAGTCACAAGGACTAATTAACAAGGAAAAATGGTTCACACAAAAAGTCACAATAACAAGGATAAATGGTTCACACAACGAATCACAAGGACTAATAAACAAAGACAAATGGTCTAAACAACGAGTAATAAGGACTAAAGAACAAGGACAAATGGTTCACACAAAGAGTCATATGGACTAATGAACAATAACAAATGGTTCACACAACGAGTCACAAAGACTAATGAACAAGGACAAATGGTTCACACAACGAGTCACAAGGACTAATAAACAAGGACAAATGGTTTAAACAACGAGTCACAAGGACTAAAGAACAAGTACAAATGGTTCACACAACGAGTCACAAGGACTAATGAACAAGGACAAATAGTTTACACAACGAGTCACAAGGATTAATGAACAAGGACGAATGATTCACACAACTAGTCACAAGGACTAATAAACAAGGAAAAATGGTTCACACAATAAGTCACAATAACAAGGACAAATGGTTTTCACAACAAGTCACGAGGAATAATAAACAAGGAAAAATGGTTTAAACAACGAGTCACAAGGACTAAAGAACAAGGACAAATGGTTCACACAACGAGTCATATGGACTAATAAACAAGGACAAATGGTTCACACAACGAGTCACAAGGATTATTGAACAAGGACAAATGGTTCACACAACGAGTCACAAGGACTAATGAACAAGGACAAATGGTTCACACAACGAGTCAGAAGGACTAAAGAACAAGGACAAATGGTTCACACAACGAGTCACAAGGACTAATTAACAAGGAAAAATGGTTCACACAAAAAGTCACAATAACAAGGATAAATGGTTCACACAACGAATCACAAGGACTAATAAACAAAGACAAATGGTCTAAACAACGAGTAATAAGGACTAAAGAACAAGGACAAATGGTTCACACAAAGAGTCATATGGACTAATGAACAATAACAAATGGTTCACACAACGAGTCACAAAGACTAATGAACAAGGACAAATGGTTCACACAACGAGTCACAAGGACTAATAAACAAGGACAAATGGTTTAAACAACGAGTCACAAGGACTAAAGAACAAGTACAAATGGTTCACACAACGAGTCACAAGGACTAATGAACAAGGACAAATAGTTTACACAACGAGTCACAAGGATTAATGAACAAGGACGAATGATTCACACAACTAGTCACAAGGACTAATAAACAAGGAAAAATGGTTCACACAATAAGTCACAATAACAAGGACAAATGGTTTTCACAACAAGTCACGAGGAATAATAAACAAGGAAAAATGGTTTAAACAACGAGTCACAAGGACTAAAGAACAAGGACAAATGGTTCACACAACGAGTCATATGGACTAATAAACAAGGACAAACGGTTCACACAATGAGTCACAAGGACTAATGAACAAGGACAAATGGTTCACACAACGAGTCACAAGGTCTAAAGAACAAGGACAAATGATTTACACAATGAGTCCTTGTTACAAATGGTTTAAACAACAAGTCACAAGGACGAATGAACAAGGACAAATGGTTTTCACAACAAGTCACAAGGACTAATAAACAAGGAAAAATGGTTTAAACAACGAGTCACAAGAACTAAAGAACAAGGACAAATGGTTCACACAACGAGTCATATGGACTAATAAACAAGGACAAACGGTTCACACAATGAGTCACAAGGACTAATGAACAAGGACAAATGGTTCACACAATGAGTCACAAGGTCTAAAGAACAAGGACAAATGATTTACACAATGAGTCCTTGTTATAAATGGTTTAAACAACGAGTCACAAGGACGAATGAACAAGGACAAATGGTTTACACAACAGTCACAAGGACTAACGAACAAGGACAAATGGTTCACACAACGAGTCACAAGGACTAATGAACAAGGAAAAATGGATCACATAACAAGTCACAATAACAAGGACAAATGGTTTACACAACGAGTCACAAAGACTAATAAACAAGGACAAATGGTTTAAACAACGAGTCACAAGGACTAAAGAACAAGGACAAATGGTTCACACAAATAGTCATATGGACTAATGAACAAGAACAAATGATTCGCACAACGAGTCACAAGGAATAATGAACAAGGACAAATGGTTCGCACAACGAATAATAAGGTCTAATGAACAAGGAAAATGGTTCACATAACGAGTCACAAGGACTAATGAACAAGGACAAATGGTTCACACAACGAGTTAGAAGGACTAATGAACAAGGACAAATGTTTCACACAAAAAGTCACAATAACAAGGATAAATGGTTCACACAACGAGTCACAAGGACTAATAAACAAAGACGATTGGTTTAAACAACGAGTAATAAGGACTAAAGAACAAGGACAAATGGTTCACACAAAGAGTCATATGGACTAATGAACAAGAACAAATGGTTCACACAACGAGTTACAAAGACTAATGAACAAAGACAAATGGTTCATACAACGAGTCACAAGGACTAATAAACAAGGACAAATGGTTCACACAACGAGTCACAAGGACTAATGAACAAGGAAAAATGGTTCACACAACAAGTCACAATAACAAGGACAAATGGTTTACACAACGAGTCACAAAGACTAATAAACAAGGACAAATGGTTCACACAAAGAGTCATATGGACTAATGAACAAGAACAAATGGTTCACACAACGAGTGACAAGGATTATTGAACAAGGACAAATGGTTCACACAACGAGTCCCAAGGACTAATGAACAAGGACAAATGGTTCACACAACGAGTCAGAAGGACTAAAGAACAAGGACAAATGGTTCACACAACGAGTCACAAGGACTAATTAACAAGGAAAAATGGTTCACACAAAAAGTCACAATAACAAGGATAAATGGTTCACACAACGAGTCACAAGGACTAATAAACAAAGACGATTGGTTTAAACAACGAGTAATAAGGACTAAAGAACAAGGACAAATGGTTCACACAAAGAGTCATATGGACTAATGAACAAGAACAAATGGTTCACACAACGAGTTACAAAGACTAATGAACAAAGACAAATGGTTCATACAACGAGTCACAAGGACTAATAAACAAGGACAAATGGTTCACACAACGAGTCACAAGGACTAAAGAACAAGGACAAATGGTTCACACAACGAGTCATACGGACTAATAAACAAGGACAAACGGTTCACACAAAGAGTCACAAGGACTAATGAACAAGGACAAATGGTTCACACAACGAATAATAAGGTCTAATGAACAAGGACAAATGGTTCACACAACGACTCACAAGGACTAATGAACAAGGACAAATGGTTCACACAACGAGTCAGAAGGACTAATGAACAAGGACAAATGTTTCACACAAAAAGTCTCAATAACAAGGATAAATGGTTCACACAACGAGTCACAAGGACTAATAAACAAAGACAAATGGTTTAAACAACGAGTATTGAGGACTAAAGAACAAGGACAAATGGTTCACACAAAGAGTCATATGGACTAATGAACAAGAACAAATGGTTCACACAACGAGTTACAAAGACTAATGAAGAAGGACAAATGGTTCACACAACGAGTCACAAGGACTAATAAACAAGGACAAATGGTTCACACAATGAGTCACAAGGACTAATGAACAAGGAAAAATGGTTCACACAACAAGTCACAATAACAAGGACAAATGGTTTACACGACGAGTCACAAAGACTAATAAAGAAGGACAAATGGTTCACACAAAGAGTCATATGGACTAATGAACAAGAACAAATGGTTCACACAACGAGTCACAAGGATTATTGAACAAGGACAAATGTTTCACACAACGAGTCACAAGGACTAATGAACAAGGACAAATGGTTCACACAACGAGTCAGAAGGACTAAAGAACAAGGACAAATGGTTCACACAACGAGTCACAAGGACTAATTAACAAGGAAAAATGGTTCACACAAAAAGTCACAATAACAAGGATAAATGGTTCACACAACGAATCACAAGGACTAATAAACAAAGACAAATGGTCTAAACAACGAGTAATAAGGACTAAAGAACAAGGACAAATGGTTCACACAAAGAGTCATATGGACTAATGAACAAGAACAATTGGTTCACACAACGAGTCACAAAGACTAATGAACAAGGACAAATGGTTCACACAACGAGTCACAAGGACTAATAAACAAGGACAAATGGTTTAAACAACGAGTCACAAGGACTAAAGAACAAGTACAAATGGTTCACACAACGAGTCACAAGGACTAATGAACAAGGACAAATAGTTTACACAACGAGTCACAAGGATTAATGAACAAGGACGAATGATTCACACAACTAGTCACAAGGACTAATAAACAAGGAAAAATGGTTCACACAATAAGTCACAATAACAAGGACAAATGGTTTTCACAACAAGTCACGAGGACTAATAAACAAGGAAAAATGGTTTAAACAACGAGTCACAAGGACTAAAGAACAAGGACAAATGGTTCACACAACGAGTCATATGGACTAATAAACAAGGACAAACGGTTCACACAATGAGTCACAAGGACTAATGAACAAGGACAAATGGTTCACACAACGAGTCACAAGGTCTAAAGAACAAGGACAAATGATTTACACAATGAGTCCTTGTTACAAATGGTTTAAACAACAAGTCACAAGGACGAATGAACAAGGACAAATGGTTTTCACAACAAGTCACAAGGACTAATAAACAAGGAAAAATGGTTTAAACAACGAGTCACAAGGACTAAAGAACAAGGACAAATGGTTCACACAACGAGTCATATGGACTAATAAACAAGGACAAACGGTTCACACAATGAGTCACAAGGACTAATGAACAAGGACAAATGGTTCACACAACGAGTCACAAGGTCTAAAGAACAAGGACAAATGATTTACACAATGAGTCCTTGTTACAAATGGTTTAAACAACGAGTCACAAGGACGAATGAACAAGGACAAATGGTTTACACAACAGTCACAAGGACTAATGAACAAGGACAAATGGTTCACACAACGAGTCACAAGGACTAATGAACAAGGAAAAATGGATCACATAACAAGTCACAATAACAAGGACAAATGGTTTACACAACGAGTCACAAAGACTAATAAACAAGGACAAATGGTTTAAACAACGAGTCACAAGGACTAAAGAACAAGGACAAATGGTTCACACAAATAGTCATATGGACTAATGAACAAGAACAAATGGTTCGCACAACGAGTCACAAGGAATAATGAACAAGGACAAACGGTTCACACAACGAATAATAAGGTCTAATGAACAAGGAAAATGGTTCACATAACGAGTCACAAGGACTAATGAACAAGGACAAATGGTTCACACAACGAGTCAGAAGGACTAATGAACAAGGACAAATGTTTCACACAAAAAGTCACAATAACAAGGATAAATGGTTCACACAACGAGTCACAAGGACTAATAAACAAAGACGATTGGTTTAAACAACGAGTAATAAGGACTAAAGAACAAGGACAAATGGTTCACACAAAGAGTCATATGGACTAATGAACAAGAACAAATGGTTCACACAACGAGTTACAAAGACTAATGAACAAAGACAAATGGTTCATACAACGTGTCACAAGGACTAATAAACAAGGACAAATGGTTCACACAACGAGTCACAAGGACTAATTAACAAGGACAAATGGTTCACACAACGAGTCAATAGGACTAATTAACAAGGAAAAATGGTTCACACAAAAAGTCACAATAACAAGGATAAATGGTTCACACAACGAGTCACAAGGACTAATAAACAAAGACGATTGGTTTAAACAACGAGTAATAAGGACTAAAGAACAAGGACAAATGGTTCACACAAAGAGTCATATGGACTAATGAACAAGAACAAATGGTTCACACAACGAGTTACAAAGACTAATGAACAAAGACAAATGGTTCATACAACGAGTCACAATGACTAATAAACAAGGACAAATGGTTCACACAACGAGTGACAAGGACTAATGAACAAGGAAAAATGGTTCACACAACAAGTCACAATAACAAGGACAAATGGTTTACACAACGAGTCAGAAGTACTAAAGAACAAGGACAAATGGTTCACACAAAGAGTCATATGGACTAATGAACAAGAACAAATGGTTCACACAACGAGTGACAAGGATTATTGAACAAGGACAAATGGTTCACACAACGAGTCCCAAGGACTAATGAACAAGGACAAATGGTTCACACTGTTGGGAAATGTGTCCTCAACAATAGTGCGATCACATGATTTAAATATCATTATTAAATCTCATTTCAAGAATACGGAAGGGATGATACATTACATATATATAGTCAACTGGTCCACACATATCGGTAATGATTGGTTGGCTAGAGTTTGACATGTCGTAAATCGACGGTGGTGATCGATTGATCCCTTGACGTCACACCTAAAGGACGATTCCCTTAATTGAAAAGGTTAATTAGTTGTATACCGTCTGATTAATTAATTCCTTAAAATTGAACAATTCGATTTGTGAGAAAGAGAATATTGATATCTTATTGTAATGGGATTAAATAAGATTTATTTTAGTAATAAAATGCTTTGTTGCTAAAATTATTTATTGTTTGAGAAACAATAAAGATAAGAATGAATGGTTAATTATAATTACAAGAAGTTGTGAATTATAACTGTATGACCCATTTTATTTATGTGATCAAGTATCACTAGTCAATTTGTTGTATATAATTTAATTAATTCATGAAATGGTATTTATGTGATAAATATGCATTAAATTAATTAATAACATGTATCATGTAACATGTGACATATTGTGTGACAAGTGACAAATTGACAAAATAAAATGGTAGTCCATTTTACATATGGACCGAAATATTGTAGATAGTGGAGGATAGTGGGTGTATTATTTTAATGCCTAAAATTATTATAATCATACCTATTATTGCATAGCCTTACACCTACAATATTGGTAAGACAAAAAGGAAAGCAAGATGCTCTCCTTTGGCCTTGAGTGGGCCGGCTCTACTACTCCAAAAAGAGGAGTTTTAGTTCTTTTAGATGATCATTCTTACACAACCATTCAATACACATGCAAATGTTCATGTATCCTCTCTTCTCTCTCTTTTATTTTCATAAAAAAGATGAGATTATAATCTAAATTGTTCATATAAATTACTAAGATTACTAGAAGTAGTATATGAGTATTAGTAATAGATTTTAAGGTTAACTACAATACAAACATCTAGTACATGTTTATTTGTGGGATTAAGGGATTGTCTTGGGTGCTACTAATTGGAGGGCTTCTAATTTGAAGTCAAGAATGTTCATCCATTAATGGAAAGCTCAAGAACTAACAAGAAGGAGATCTTGTTAGTGCCCATTATGACCGAAATCCTTATGGTGAGAAAATGTTTTCTTATCTTATTTTATTAATGTTTGCATGCATAAAATCCACATTTAATTTTATGAAAAATTAATTTTAACATATATGAGTATGTTAGTATGTATATAGATCTACATTTCCTTCAATTGGTATCAGAGCCACGGTTGTTTGCATGCAAATCGGTTAAAAGTTTTTCCGAGTTATAAAGATTAACATATAAAACTTGTAAAATTTGTGTTATTATGATATATCACGAATTTAATCCATGCATGTTAATATTTCTGGTCCTAAAATGTTTTAGGATTTTTTGGTTAATTTTTCGGATTTTTATTGTTCATATTTAATAATAATGACATTTAAATGTGATTTTATGAGTAAAAATGTCATTTTTGGTCGAAAATTAGCTATACTTCGAATTTTCACTTGGTTTTTGGATATGTTGTTACATATATTATTTTGAGATAACCTGTAAATTTTCATAATTTTTGCACTTGTTATGCTCGAAAAATGAATTTTTCATTATTAAATTCGGATTTAAGAGAAAAATAGGTTAATATGAGTTAAATTTCGAATCTGGTCATAGAAAATTAATATGTTGTCACATGCAATTTTACAAGATGTGTGTAAAATAATTGGCTATAAAGAAGTCTTTTAGCATGATTTATGATTTTTTGAAGAAAAATGGCATAAATAGTGACATTATTAGTTGAAAATTAATAAAACATAATATATGACTTAGGAAAAACGTCTAATGTTGCATTTTATTATATTTTTCAGATCTAAAATTGAAAAGTTAATGAAAATAATTTTTCCATGTTTTTATGATTATTTTATTAAATATCGATAAACCGCAACATTGTTTTTCCGGAAAATTTTCGAAATTTTTAACCTAAGTTTTTTTGAACATTATGAGTGTCATGGAAATTTTCCAGAATGTTCATGAATTTAAATTTCAAATTTTGAATTTATTTGAAATTTTTGGATTTATTTGAAGTTTAATAGCTTATTTTTGTAATTTTGGTCCATTTATGAACAAATTTGTAAATAAAAGTTAATTATGGTCAAATTATTAGTGAAGACTATATTTTGAGTCCTAAGAGGTTAGGGTAATTAACTTATGCATAAATATGAGTTTATGTATTTTTGTGATTATAAAATGTTGAAATCACGCAAATCCGTAAAAACCGAGTAATATACGATATTGGCTAATTAAAGGCGATTTAGCTTAAAATGAAGCATGTTCATACATATTATAATGCTGCATTTTTCTTTATGATTGTCATAATTTTAATTTATGTAATTTTGAATTATGTAATTTTACTTAGTATGGCCTTAGATTTTAATTGGTATTTCCGAAATGTATGGGAATATCGATTCGGTTGTAATTTTATTGTGATCTCGTATCACCGTTTTGTAATTTAATAGATTTATTTTATTTTAGTTACAAATGTATAATAGGAAATTATGTAATTTATTATGTAATTTTTATTCATTCCGGAGTTCCAAAAGACGGATTTCTTCAAGAATGGCGATACATAAAGACGGTGTTACCTCGAGATGCGTGTCACAACCGAAGTTCAAGGGACCAATGGAGTTGGTTTCCGAATATGTAATAGATTAATAGTTTTTCTATTTTAGGAAAGGCCATACTAGGATTTATTTATTTTTATGCTTGCATTTTATTTTATGTCTCATGCATCGCTAAATCGCCATAACTAAACATGCATTGTCATTTTATCGAGTTTATCGACCGTGTCAATTAGAATTATCGTAGTTCACCACTTTAGTTCACTTAAAACGTGATAGATAATAAATTGACATGACCTCTCGCTAAAACAATTAATTGAGACATAGCCTTACCAAATAGTAGAAACCATGAAAACCTATTTCGCGAGGGAGTGCGCTCGGCCCTACCGGGGTACAAACCTTGTTACGTAGGGGAAGTGGGTGATGAATGTTAATCCACCGAATTCATGTTGATAAGGGATGAATCGGCCCTACCGTGCCCGAGTTGATGTGGATTTGGATCATGGACACATTTATTCGAAATTTGGATTGAACTCAACAAAAGTTTTTGATAAGGGATGTATCGGCCCTACCGTGCCCTTGTCGAATGTGTTTTGGGCTAAAGATAATAGTTAGTGTAATATTATCGACCAAGAATTCTAAAAGTAGAATCGATTAAACGTTAATCCACCGAGTTATATTGATAAAGGATGTATCGGCCCTACCGTGCCTAAGTCGATATGAATTTGGGTCTTGGAATCATTTATCATAGTTGGGTAGAGGTCACTATGTAAATGCTATACTTGTTTTTCAAGTATTAATATAACGATAAATGTTAAGTTTTCCACTATTCCGTTATCATATTGTTCTATTTCTTTACCACAATTCATATACGATATCATTTTGATTTTGATACAAAACTCCATTAAAACATTGTAACTAAAGACAAAATTTGATTTTTCTTCAAAGACCTCGTATTTACCATTGCTAAGGATCTCTTGCAAAGAGTATAGATTAAAGTTATTCATTATCAAACAGGTTTTTGATTCTTGACTAACACATCTACTTACAATGGATTATTATTCATATACTTAATTGAATTAAGTACCTTGAAGCGATAAATTGTTTTGGTAATTAGTTTTGTCAAGAATTCGTAATTGACCAAAAATAACGCAACCACTTCAATGAAAGTTTTAAGACTAAAACGAACAAATGAAGAGTAATCTTCATGAATTCAATTTTGCTTCTCAAAGCAAAGACTCATTGAAATAAGTGGGAGCATTCTCTTAAACCGTTAAGATGAGGACGAGGTTCAAAAAGTAAAGATTATAATGGGATTGATACAAGGTAATGTTAAAAGTAAAGTTGTTGAGAATGACGATACTAAACCTATCAATCCCGACCGATAAAGTTTCCATTGTCTTAAATGTTGGACACAAGAAAGGAAACTACCCCAAATTATTGAAGAATTATCAAGTTAGTTGTGGGACATCTAATGGGACCTTCTTCTTTAAAAATGTTTATTTGGTTAAACATAAGTTTTGCTAGTATTACTTCGTCAATATTAGAAACCGGTGGTGGTTTTCATCATTATGTTTGATACATAGGATGATTAGAATATGACGACTAGCAACAATGAAGACGAGAGATAGAGTAATTGTGTACTCAATCTAGTTTTTGGATTTAAAGTTGTACTTAATTATGACTATTAAGTGCATTAACTCTAAATAAGAATATAAACTTGTTAAGATACAAAAGAGGTTTCACTTTTGTGACCCTATACACCACGATTTGATGTATGGCTGGCCCATTATCAAGGTGAATATATTCTAAACCAAACTAGAATGATATATCATGTAGATGATGTAAGACCCAAATTGGTAACCCAAGATTAAACCTTAAATTCTGGAATGATGAACGCAAAGAGTTATCGAGTACTCTTGAAGTCATTAGATTGTTAATGGTTTATGCGTATCTTGTATTCAAAGCAAGATGTCTCGTGCCTTTTGGTTGAAAAGGAGATCGAGGTTGTAAATCAACGATCCAAAATAGGTTGATCATTATCTTTTACCAACGATTTAAGTTGACACTAATATGTTCACTTAATAAGGTAAATAGAGAAATCTTTGAAGAATTTCAAAGAGTTCAAGTAATCACGATTTAGTCGTGATGGGATTATCAAAGTGAAGACTTTGATATAAGCCAAATGAATTGTGATATAGTATCACAAATTAATCTCTCTTAACACGCATTATGGGATAATGTATGATTGGATAAGAATTCAAACGCTATTTGATAAGGTTTGGACTTCGATCAAGTTACTTTGAGTTACTTGATCCTTTTGGGGATTTTATCATTTTGTCTAGATTATTTTTCCACTAAATCGAATCATATGTGATATGAAATGGTAAGGGTACCATGTTTGTAAGTTTTCACAAGAAACAAATGCTCATTTTTCCCTCTTAAATTATCACGAGTACGACGGGTTTGCGGCTCGTGAAGTTGTCTTTCTAAAAAACAAGTTTATTTTTAGAAGACAGAGTGGGAGAAATTATTCAAGAGCCACAAAGAATGCCACGAAGAATGTTATGTCGCAAGAAACTGGTCTTTCTTGGCTACATGAGACGTTTTGTGTAAGACATTGTTTCTTTAAAACCTAGGAGGTTATTCGTCACTTGTCAAAAGGATGAATTCATGCTACTTTTAAGAAAGTAAAGAGCTTATAACTTACAAAGAAATTGATTGATTCAAGTTGATTACTTCTGGAAAGTAATGAACATATGACTTACATAAGAGTGTTTAAGTCACAACTCAATACAAGGCTTAGAGCCATGAAAATCCGAAATAAAAGGCTTGATTAGTGACAAAGGGTTTTGCACTAATAAAGAGATATTTCAAAGTAAGATTGGTTGCAAAGGGTTTTGCACCAATTGAAATGCTTAAGTCTATTTGGATCTTCTTAGGGATTGTGTTTCATTATTATGAAATACATAGCGAGTGAATCTAAAACCCACTTCTTCAATTAGAAGGAATGTATTCAATACATATCTTGAGTTTTGAAGATTCTTGCAATCCTAAGATAATGTGAAACTTAAGAGAGGGTCTTAAGTAGGACATCAATGAGTTGGAATCAACATTTTGGATCATGTGATAAAACATTTCTCGATAAATCGAGAAGTTGTGTTTATACATGGAGTTTAGTGGGAGTTACGGAATTTTAATTAGTCCGATATGTGGATGACATATTGATCATTGCGAATGATTTAAGACTTTTGGAGTATTATAATACATCTTTAATATCCGGATCTATGAAGATAAATCCACATGATATTAGCGTCGGTAAGAAGTCTTATGTTGATAAGATTCATGACTAGTTCAATTAAATTGAACATATTTGATTGATTTCATTTGCTTCCGCTGCCGGATCAATTAAATGAGTAATGATGTATAACACTTCATATACTTTGAGTATGATGAATTGTTTTCAAAATCGAATTTAAGTAATCTTTGCCAAGTACGCCATAAAGATTACCCTTAAGTGCATGCAGAAGCATTAAGGAAGTAAAGCAAAGTGTTTATGATGCAATTTTGTGTAAGTGTGTTACACAAGTGACAATTGACAATTGAGGTTGCGCATGGTTTCCGACAAAACCATAATCAAAACACATTAGGATGGTTAAGATACCATTATGGCTATGATAATTAAGAAGTAGATTTTCTAGAATCGTTCTAGGCAATAAAGAACAATGAGAGATATTAATAACGGAAATTGAGTACACTTGCAATCATGAGATGTGCAAGAGGATGAGTCCCGCACACTGTGAAAACAGTGGGAGCTATTCTTAGGCTAGAGGGCCTATGTCTTGATTGGATCTCGACACGTACTCAGAAAGTTTTGTAATGCAAATGTGTACATTACAAAAAGGAAAACGAGTATGTAGTAAGGTTGAGTAAGGTACAAGAAGTTGATAAAACCTACTAACCAAAGCCTTCTCAAAGGCTAAACATGATGAGTCATGTCATTTCAATTGAATTGAAATGAACAACTACGTACAAGATCAAATTAGATTATAGAATATGAAATAGTAATCAGGCATTGACTATTCATATGTGATAATCACATTTGTCGTTCGAGTTTTTATTTTAAAACTCTTTTATTATACTTTGTTACATCCAAACGGGTTGTGGAGACAATTGAACCCCGTTAAAGTGAACACGGATTAACATTGTATTCGCCCATAGTCACTTGTATGAGGTGACGTCTCGAAGTGACTAGAGTGTGATGCGATTGATGGCAAGTTCAAGTGCCATAGAGTCATGTGAGATGACTAGTCGATCACATAGGCAGACTGTTAGGAACATTTTGTCGGGCAGTGACCGCTTATAGAGTTCTGGCAAATTTATAAAGCCTGGTCGTGGCGAGAGCTACTATAGTATTCTAATGAGTCGATTCTTTTGACTAAAGACTATTCACCTAAGATGGCACAGTTTCAGATTAACTTTGATTTGTGTTACTACGACCTTCGTAAATGGGGTCAAATGGGCATATTTTGGGTTATGATGGCTGTGGCTAGTCGAAGGGAATGAGTGCGATAGGAATTGTCCATCCCCTTGTCAGGGTTAAAATAATGTCTCAGGGCCACTCGAGGAGTAATGAACTGGAAATGCGTGGCCACGCTCGGAAGGTATCCAGAGTGGATAAATTCGGTCAATCAGTTATTCTCGGATCGAGGAAACCACTCTCGATATGATCACTTGCAAGTACGACCTGAAAGACACCTTGCATTGAGTGGGAGATAGTAATAGGACAAGAGAATTGGTGACGCACACTTGTCGAGGACAAGTGGGAGATTGTTGGGAAATGTGTCCTCAACAATAGTGCGATCACATGATTTAAATATCATTATTAAATCTCATTTCAAGAATACGGAAGGGATGATACATTACATATATATAGTCAACTGGTCCACACATATCGGTAATGATTGGCTGGCTAGAGTTTGACATTACTGTCGTGCGACGGTGGTGATCAGTTGATCCCTTGAGGTCACACCTAAAGGACGATTCCCTTAATTGAAAAGGTTAATTAGTTGTATACCGTCTGATTAATTAATTCCTTAAAATTGAACAATTCGATTTGTGAGAAAGAGAATATTGATATCTTATTGTAATGGGATTAAATAAGATTTATTTTAGTAATAAAATGCTTTGTTGCTAAAATTATTTATTGTTTGAGAAACAATAAAGATAAGAATGAATGGTTAATTATAATTACAAGAAGTTGTGAATTATAATTTTATGACCCATTTTATTTATGTGATCAAGTATCACTAGTCAATTTGTTGTATATAATTTAATTAATTCATGAAATGGTATTTATGTGATAAATATGCATTAAATTAATTAATAACATGTATCATGTAACATGTGACATATTGTGTGACAAGTGACAAATTGACAAAATAAAATGGTAGTCCATTTTACATATGGACCGAAATATTGTAGATAGTGGAGGATAGTGGGTGTATTATTTTAATGCCTAAAATTATTATAATCATACCTATTATTGCATAGCCTTACACCTACAATATTGGTAAGACAAAAAGGAAAGCAAGATGCTCTCCTTTGGCCTTGAGTGGGCCGGCTCTACTACTCCAAAAAGAGGAGTTTTAGTTCTTTTAGATGATCATTCTTACACAACCATTCAATACACATGCAAATGTTCATGTATCCTCTCTTCTCTCTCTTTTATTTTCATCAAAAAGATGAGATTATAATCTAAATTGTTCATATAAATTACTAAGATTACTAGAAGTAGTATATGAGTATTAGTAATAGATTTTAAGGTTAACTACAATACAAACATCTAGTACATGTTTATTTGTGGGATTAAGGGATTGTCTTGGGTGCTACTAATTGGAGGGCTTCTAATTTGAAGTCAAGAATGTTCATCCATTAATGGAAAGCTCAAGAACTAACAAGAAGGAGATCTTGTTAGTGCCCATTATGACCGAAATCCTTATGGTGAGAAAATGTTTTCTTATCTTATTTTATTAATGTTTGCATGCATAAAATCCACATTTAATTTTATGACAAATTAATTTTAACATATATGAGTATGTTAGTATGTATATAGATCTACATTTCCTTCACACACAACGAGTCAGAAGGACTAAAGAACAAGGACAAATGGTTCACACAACGAGTCAATAGGACTAATTAACAAGGAAAAATGGTTCACACAAAAAGTCACAATAACAAGGATAAATGGTTCACACAACGAGTCACAAGGACTAATAAACAAAGACGATTGGTTTAAACAACGAGTAATAAGGACTAAAGAACAAGGACAAATGGTTCACACAAAGAGTCATATGGACTAATGAACAAGAACAAATGGTTCACACAACGAGTTACAAAGACTAATGAACAAAGACAAATGGTTCATACAACGAGTCACAAGGACTAATAAACAAGGACAAATGGTTCACACAACGAGTCACAAGGACTAATGAACAAGGAAAAATGGTTCACACAACAAGTCACAATAACAAGGACAAATGGTTTACACAACGAGTCAGAAGTACTAAAGAACAAGGACAAATGGTTCACACAACGAGTCACAAGGACTAATTAACAAGGAAAAATGGTTCACACAAAAAGTCACAATAACAAGGATAAATGGTTCACACAACGAGTCACAAGGACTAATAAACAAAGACAAATGGTCTAAACAACGAGTAATAAGGACTAAAGAACAAGGACAAATGGTTCACACAAAGAGTCATATGGACTAATGAACAAGAACAAATGGTTCACACAACGAGTTACAAAGACTAATGAACAAGGACAAATGGTTCACACAACGAGTCACAAGGACTAATAAACAAGGACAAATGGTTTAAACAACGTGTCACAAGGACTAAAGAACAAGTACAAATGGTTCACACAACGAGTCACAAGGACTAATGAACAAGGACAAGTAGTTTACACAACGAGTCACAAGGATTAATGAACAAGGAAAAATGGTTCACACAAAAAGTCACAATAACAAGGATAAATGGTTCACACAACGAGTCACAAGGACTAATAAACAAAGACGATTGGTTTAAACAACGAGTAATAAGGACTAAAAAACAAGGACAAATGGTTCACACAAAGAGTCATATGGACTAATGAACAAGAACAAATGGTTCACACAACGAGTTACAAAGACTAATGAACAAGAACAAATGGTTCACACAACGAGTCACAAGGACTAATAAACAAGGACAAATGGTTTAAACAACGTGTCACAAGGACTAAAGAACAAGTACAAATGGTTCACATAACGAGTCACAAGGACTAATGAACAAGGACAAGTAGTTTACACAACGAGTCACAAGGATTAATGAACAAGGACAAATGGTTCACACAACTAGTCACAAGGACTAATAAACAAGGAAAAATGGTTTAAACAACGAGTCACAAGGACTAAAGAACAAGGACAAATGGTTCACACAACGAGTCATACGGACTAATAAACAAGGACAAACGGTTCACACAATGAGTCACAAGGACTAATGAACAAGGACAAATGGTTCACACAACGAATAATAAGGTCTAATGAACAAGGACAAATGGTTCACACAACGAGTCACAAGGACTAATGAACAAGGACAAATGGTTCACACAACGAGTCAGAAGGACTAATGAACAAGGACAAATGTTTCACACAAAAAGTCACAATAACAAGGATAAATGGTTCACACAACGAGTCACAAGGACTAATAAACAAAGACAAATGGTTTAAACAACGAGTATTAAGGACTAAAGAACAAGGACAAATGGTTCACACAAAGAGTCATATGGACTAATGAACAAGAACAAATGGTTCACACAACGAGTTACAAAGACTAATGAACAAGGACAACTGGTTCACACAACGAGTCACAAGCACTAATAAACAAGGACAAATGGTTCACACAACGAGTCACAAGGACTAATGAACAAGGAAAAATGGTTCACACAACAAGTCACAATAACAAGGACAAATGGTTTACACGACGAGTCACAAAGACTAATAAAGAAGGACAAATGGTTCACACAAAGAGTCATATAGACTAATGAACAAGAATAAATGGTTCACACAACGAGTCACAAGGATTATTGAACAAGGACAAATGGTTCACACAACGAGTCACAAGGACTAATGAACAAGGACAAATGGTTCACACAACGAGTCACAAGGACTAAAGAACAAGGACAAATGGTTCACACAACGAGTCACAAGGACTAATTAACAAGGAAAAATGGTTCACACAAAAAGTCACAATAACAAGGATAAATGGTTCACACAACGAATCACAAGGACTAATAAACAAAGACAAATGGTCTAAACAACGAGTAATAAGGACTAAAGAACAAGGACAAATGGTTCACACAAAGAGTCATATGGAGTAATGAACAAGAACAAATGGTTCACACAACGAGTCACAAAGACTAATGAACAAGGACAAATGGTTCACACAACGAGTCACAAGGACTAATAAACAAGGACAAATGGTTTAAACAACGAGTCACAAGGACTAAAGAACAAGTACAAATGGTTCACACAATGAGTCACAAGGACTAATGAACAAGGACAAATAGTTTACACAACGAGTCACAAGGATTAATGAACAAGGACGAATGATTCACACAACTAGTCACAAGGACTAATAAACAAGGAAAAATGGTTCACACAATAAGTCACAATAACAAGGACAAATGGTTTTCACAACAAGTCACGAGGACTAATAAACAAGGAAAAATGGTTTAAACAACGAGTCACAAGGAATATTGAACAAGGACAAATGGTTCACACAACGAATAATAAGGTCTAATGAACAAGGACAAATGGTTCACACAATGAGTCACAAGGACTAATGAACAAGGACAAATGGTTCACACAACGAGTCAGAAAGACTAATGAACAAGGACAAATGTTTCACACAAAAAGTCACAATAACAAGGATAAATGGTTCACACAACGAGTCACAAGTACTAATAAACAAAGACAAATGGTTTAAACAACGAGTAATAAGGACTAAAGAACAAGGACAAATGGTTCACACAAAGAGTCATATGGACTAATGAACAAGAACAAATGGCTCACACAACGAGTTACAAAGACTAATGAACAAGGAGAAATGGTTCACACAACTAGTCACAAGGACTAATAAACAAGGACAAATGGTTCACACAACGAGTCACAATAACAAGGACAAATGGTTTACACAACGAGTCACAAAGACTAATAAACAAGGACAAATGGTTCACACAAAGAGTCATATGGACTAATGAACAAGAACAAATGGTTCACACAACGAGTCACAAGGATTATTGAACAAGGACAAATGGTTCACACAACGAGTCACAAGGACTAATGAACAAGGACAAATGGTTCACACAACGAGTCACAAGGACTAAAGAACAAGGACAAATGGTTCACACAACGAGTCACAAGGACCAATTAACAAGGAAAAATGGTTCACACAAAAAGTCACAATAAAAAGGATAAATGGTTCACACAACGAGTCACAAGGACTAATAAACAAAGACAAATGGTCTAAACAACGAGTAATAAGGACTAAAGAACAAGGACAAATGGTTCACACAAAGAGTCATATGGACTAATGAACAAGAACAAATGGTTCACACAACGAGTCACAAAGACTAATGAACAAGGACAAATGGTTCACACAACGAGTCACAAGGACTAATAAACAAGGACAAATGGTTTAAACAACGAGTCACAAGGACTAAAGAACAAGTACAAATGGTTCACACAACGAGTCACAAGGACTAATGAACAAGGACAAATAGTTTACGTAATGAGTAACAAGGACTAATGAACAAGGACAAATGGTTCACACAACGAGTCACAAGGACTAATGAACAAGGACAAATGGTTCACACAACGAGTCAGAAGGACTAAAGAACAAGGACAAATGGTTCACACAACGAGTCACAAGGACTAATTAACAAGGAAAAATGGTCTAAACAACGAGCAATAAGGACTAAAGAACAAGGACAAATGGTTCACACAAAGAGTCATATGGACTAATGAACAAGAACAAATGGTTCACACAACGAGTCACAAGGACTAATAAACAAAGACAAATGGTCTAAACAACGAGTAATAAGGACTAAAGAACAAGGACAAATGGTTCACACAAAGAGTCATATGGACTAATGAACAAGAACAAATGGTTCACACAACGAGTCACAAGGACTAATGAACAAGGACAAATGGTTCACACAACGAGTCAGAAGGACTAATGAACAAGGACAAATGTTTCACACAAAAATCACAATAACAAGGATAAATGGTTCACACAACGAGTCACAAGGACTAATAAACAAAGACAAATGGTTTAAACAACGAGTATTAAGCACTAAAGAACAAGGACAAATGGTTCACACAAAGAGTCATATGGACTAATGAACAAGAACAAATGGTTCACACAACGAGTTACAAAGACTAATGAACAAGGACAACTGGTTCACACAACGAGTCACAAGGACTAATAAACAAGGACAAATGGTTCACACAACGAGTCACAAGGACTAATGAACAAGGAAAAATGGTTCACACAACAAGTCACAATAACAAGGACAAATGGTTTACACGACGAGTCACAAAGACTAATAAAGAAGGACAAATGGTTCACACAAAGAGTCATATGGACTAATGAACAAGAACAAATGGTTCACACAACGAGTCACAAGGATTATTGAACAAGGACAAATGGTTCACACAACGAGTCACAAGGACTAATGAACAAGGACAAATGGTTCACACAACGAGTCAGAAGGACTAAAGAACAAGGACAAATGGTTCACACAACGAGTCACAAGGACTAATCAACAAGGAAAAATGGTTCACACAAAAAGTCACAATAACAAGGATAAATGGTTCACACAACGAATCACAAGGACTAATAAACAAAGACAAATGGTCTAAACAACGAGTAATAAGGACTAAAGAACAAGGACAAATGGTTCACACAAAGAGTCATATGGACTAATGAACAAGAACAAATGGTTCACACAACGAATCACAAAGACTAATGAACAAGGACAAATGGTTCACACAACGAGTCACAAGGACTAATAAACAAGGACAAATGGTTTAAACAACGAGTCACAAGGATTAATGAACAAGGACGAATGATTCACACAACTAGTCACAAGGACTAATAAACAAGGAAAAATGGTTCACACAATAAGTCACAATAACAAGGACAAATGGTTTTCACAACAAGTCACGAGGACTAATAAACAAGGAAAAATGGTTTAAACAACGAGTCACAATGACTAAAGAACAAGGACAAATGGTTCACACAACGAGTCATATGGACTAATAAACAAGGACAAACGGTTCACACAATGAGTCACAAGGACTAATGAACAAGGACAAATGGTTCACACAACGAGTCACAAGGTCTAAAGAACAAGGACAAATGATTTACACAATGAGTCCTTGTTACAAATGGTTTAAACAACAAGTCACAAGGACGAATGAACAAGGACAAATGGTTTACACAACAGTCACAAGGACTAATGAACAAGGACAAATGGTTCACACAACGAGTCACAAGGACTAATGAACAAGGAAAAATGGATCACACAACAAGTCACAATAACAAGGACAAATGGTTTACACAACGAGTCACAAAGACTAATAAACAAGGACAAATGGTTTAAACAACGAGTCACAAGGACTAAAGAACAAGGACAAATGGTTCACACAAAGAGTCATATGGACTAATGAACAAGAACAAATGGTTCGCACAACGAGTCACAAGGATTATTGAACAAGGACAAATGGTTCACACAACGAATAATAAGGTCTAATGAACAAGGACAAATGGTTCACACAATGAGTCACAAGGACTAATGAACAAGGACAAATGGTTCACACAACGAGTCAGAAGGACTAATGAACAAGGACAAATGTTTCACACAAAAAGTCACAATAACAAGGATAAATGGTTCACACAACGAGTCACAAGTACTAATAAACAAAGACAAATGGTTTAAACAACGAGTAATAAGGACTAAAGAACAAGGACAAATGGTTCACACAAAGAGTCATATGGACTAATGAACAAGAACAAATGGTTCACACAACGAGTTACAAAGACTAATGAACAAGGAGAAATGGTTCACACAACGAGTCACAAGGACTAATAAACAAGGACAAATGGTTCACACAACGAGTCACAAGGACTAATAAACAAGGACAAGTAGTTTACACAACGAGTCACAAGGATTAATGAACAAGGACAAATGGTTCACACAACTAGTCACAAGGACTAATAAACAAGGAAAAATGGTTTAAACAACGAGTCACAAGGACTAAAGAACAAGGACAAATGGTTCACACAACGAGTCATATGGACTAATAAACAAGGACAAACGGTTCACACAATGAGTCACAAGGACTAATGAACAAGGACAAATGGTTCACACAACGAATAATAAGGTCTAATGAACAAGGACAAATGGTTCACACAACGAGTCACAAGGACTAATGAACAAGGACAAATGGTTCACACAACGAGTCAGAAGGACTAAAGAACAAGGACAAATGGTTCACACAACGAGTCACAAGGACCAATTAACAAGGAAAAATGGTTCACACAAAAAGTCACAATAAAAAGGATAAATGGTTCACACAACGAGTCACAAGGACTAATAAACAAAGACAAATGGTCTAAACAACGAGTAATAAGGACTAAAGAACAAGGACAAATGGTTCACACAAAGAGTCATATGGACTAATGAACAAGAACAAATGGTTCACACAACGAGTCACAAAGACTAATGAACAAGGACAAATGGTTCACACAACGAGTCACAAGGACTAATAAACAAGGACAAATGGTTTAAACAACGAGTCACAAGGACTAAAGAACAAGTACAAATGGTTCACACAACGAGTCACAAGGACTAATGAACAAGGACAAATAGTTTACAGAACGAGTAACAAGGATTAATGAACAAGGACAAATGGTTCACACAACGAGTCACAAGGACTAATGAACAAGGACAAATGGTTCACACAACGAGTCAGAAGGACTAAAGAACAAGGACAAATGGTTCACACAACGAGTCACAAGGACTAATTAACAAGGAAAAATGGTCTAAACAACGAGCAATAAGGACTAAAGAACAAGGACAAATGGTTCACACAAAGAGTCATATGGACTAATGAACAAGAACAAATGGTTCACACAACGAGTCACAAGGACTAATAAACAATGACAAATGGTCTAAACAACGAGTAATAAGGACTAAAGAACAAGGACAAATGGTTCACACAAAGAGTCATATGGACTAATGAACAAGAACAAATGGTTCACACAACGAGTCACAAGGACTAATGAACAAGGACAAATGGTTCACACAACGAGTCAGAAGGACTAATGAACAAGGACAAATGTTTCACACAAAAATCACAATAACAAGGATAAATGGTTCACACAACGAGTCACAAGGACTAATAAACAAAGACAAATGGTTTAAACAACGAGTATTAAGCACTAAAGAACAAGGACAAATGGTTCACACAAAGAGTCATATGGACTAATGAACAAGAACAAATGGTTCACACAACGAGTTACAAAGACTAATGAACAAGGACAACTGGTTCACACAACGAGTCACAAGGACTAATAAACAAGGACAAATGGTTCACACAACGAGTCACAAGGACTAATGAACAAGGAAAAATGGTTCACACAACAAGTCACAATAACAAGGACAAATGGTTTACACGACGAGTCACAAAGACTAATAAAGAAGGACAAATGGTTCACACAAAGAGTCATATGGACTAATGAACAAGAACAAATGGTTCACACAACGAGTCACAAGGATTATTGAACAAGGACAAATGGTTCACACAACGAGTCACAAGGACTAATGAACAAGGACAAATGGTTCACACAACGAGTCAGAAGGACTAAAGAACAAGGACAAATGGTTCACACAACGAGTCACAAGGACTAATCAACAAGGAAAAATGGTTCACACAAAAAGTCACAATAACAAGGATAAATGGTTCACACAACGAATCACAAGGACTAATAAACAAAGACAAATGGTCTAAACAACGAGTAATAAGGACTAAAGAACAAGGACAAATGGTTCACACAAAGAGTCATATGGACTAATGAACAAGAACAAATGGTTCACACAACGAGTCACAAAGACTAATGAACAAGGACAAATGGTTCACACAACGAGTCACAAGGACTAATAAACAAGGACAAATGGTTTAAACAACGAGTCACAAGGACTAAAGAACAAGTACAAATGGTTCACACAATGAGTCACAAGGACTAATGAACAAGGACAAATAGTTTACACAACGAGTCACAAGGATTAATGAACAAGGACGAATGATTCACACAACTAGTCACAAGGACTAATAAACAAGGAAAAATGGTTCACACAATAAGTCACAATAACAAGGACAAATGGTTTTCACAACAAGTCACGAGGACTAATAAACAAGGAAAAATGGTTTAAACAACGAGTCACAATGACTAAAGAACAAGGACAAATGGTTCACACAACGAGTCATATGGACTAATAAACAAGGACAAACGGTTCACACAATGAGTCACAAGGACTAATGAACAAGGACAAATGGTTCACACAACGAGTCACAAAGTCTAAAGAACAAGGACAAATGATTTACACAATGAGTCCTTGTTACAAATGGTTTAAACAACAAGTCACAAGGACGAACGAACAAGGACAAATGGTTTTACACATCACAAGGACTAATGAACAAGGACAAATGGTTCACACAACAAGTCACAAGGACTAATGAACAAGGAAAAATGGATCACACAACAAGTCACAATAACAAGGACAAATGGTTTACACAACGAGTCACAAAGACTAATAAACAAGGACAAATGGTTTAAACAACGAGTCACAAGGACTAAAGAACAAGGACAAATGGTTCACACAAAGAGTCATATGGACTAATGAACAAGAACAAATGGTTCGCACAACGAGTCACAAGGAATATTGAACAAGGACAAATGGTTCACACAACGAATAATAAGGTCTAATGAACAAGGACAAATGGTTCACACAATGAGTCACAAGGACTAATGAACAAGGACAAATGGTTCACACAACGAGTCAGAAGGACTAATGAACAAGGACAAATGTTTCACACAAAAAGTCACAATAACAAGGATAAATGGTTCACACAACGAGTCACAAGTACTAATAAACAAAGACAAATGGTTTAAACAACGAGTAATAAGGACTAAAGAACAAGGACAAATGGTTCACACAAAGAGTCATATGGACTAATGAACAAGAACAAATGGTTCACACAACGAGTTACAAAGACTAATGAACAAGGAGAAATGGTTCACACAACGAGTCACAAGGACTAATAAACAAGGACAAATGGTTTAAACAACGTGTCACAAGGACTAAAGAACAAGTACAAATGGTTCACACAACGAGTCACAAGGACTAATGAACAAGGACAAGTAGTTTACACAACGAGTCACAAGGATTAATGAACAAGGAAAAATGGTTCACACAAAAAGTCACAATAACAAGGATAAATGGTTCACACAACGAGTCACAAGGACTAATAAACAAAGACGATTGGTTTAAACAACGAGTAATAAGGACTAAAAAACAAGGACAAATGGTTCACACAAAGAGTCATATGGACTAATGAACAAGAACAAATGGTTCACACAACGAGTTACAAAGACTAATGAACAAGAACAAATGGTTCACACAACGAGTCACAAGGACTAATAAACAAGGACAAATGGTTTAAACAACGTGTCACAAGGACTAAAGAACAAGTACAAATGGTTCACATAACGAGTCACAAGGACTAATGAACAAGGACAAGTAGTTTACACAACGAGTCACAAGGATTAATGAACAAGGACAAATGGTTCACACAACTAGTCACAAGGACTAATAAACAAGGAAAAATGGTTTAAACAACGAGTCACAAGGACTAAAGAACAAGGACAAATGGTTCACACAACGAGTCATACGGACTAATAAACAAGGACAAACGGTTCACACAATGAGTCACAAGGACTAATGAACAAGGACAAATGGTTCACACAACGAATAATAAGGTCTAATGAACAAGGACAAATGGTTCACACAACGAGTCACAAGGACTAATGAACAAGGACAAATGGTTCACACAACGAGTCAGAAGGACTAATGAACAAGGACAAATGTTTCACACAAAAAGTCACAATAACAAGGATAAATGGTTCACACAACGAGTCACAAGGACTAATAAACAAAGACAAATGGTTTAAACAACGAGTATTAAGGACTAAAGAACAAGGACAAATGGTTCACACAAAGAGTCATATGGACTAATGAACAAGAACAAATGGTTCACACAACGAGTTACAAAGACTAATGAACAAGGACAACTGGTTCACACAACGAGTCACAAGCACTAATAAACAAGGACAAATGGTTCACACAACGAGTCACAAGGACTAATGAACAAGGAAAAATGGTTCACACAACAAGTCACAATAACAAGGACAAATGGTTTACACGACGAGTCACAAAGACTAATAAAGAAGGACAAATGGTTCACACAAAGAGTCATATAGACTAATGAACAAGAATAAATGGTTCACACAACGAGTCACAAGGATTATTGAACAAGGACAAATGGTTCACACAACGAGTCACAAGGACTAATGAACAAGGACAAATGGTTCACACAACGAGTCAGAAGGACTAAAGAACAAGGACAAATGGTTCACACAACGAGTCACAAGGACTAATTAACAAGGAAAAATGGTTCACACAAAAAGTCACAATAACAAGGATAAATGGTTCACACAACGAATCACAAGGACTAATAAACAAAGACAAATGGTCTAAACAACGAGTAATAAGGACTAAAGAACAAGGACAAATGGTTCACACAAAGAGTCATATGGAGTAATGAACAAGAACAAATGGTTCACACAACGAGTCACAAAGACTAATGAACAAGGACAAATGGTTCACACAACGAGTCACAAGGACTAATAAACAAGGACAAATGGTTTAAACAACGAGTCACAAGGACTAAAGAACAAGTACAAATGGTTCACACAATGAGTCACAAGGACTAATGAACAAGGACAAATAGTTTACACAACGAGTCACAAGGATTAATGAACAAGGACGAATGATTCACACAACTAGTCACAAGGACTAATAAACAAGGAAAAATGGTTCACACAATAAGTCACAATAACAAGGACAAATGGTTTTCACAACAAGTCACGAGGACTAATAAACAAGGAAAAATGGTTTAAACAACGAGTCACAAGGAATATTGAACAAGGACAAATGGTTCACACAACGAATAATAAGGTCTAATGAACAAGGACAAATGGTTCACACAATGAGTCACAAGGACTAATGAACAAGGACAAATGGTTCACACAACGAGTCAGAAAGACTAATGAACAAGGACAAATGTTTCACACAAAAAGTCACAATAACAAGGATAAATGGTTCACACAACGAGTCACAAGTACTAATAAACAAAGACAAATGGTTTAAACAACGAGTAATAAGGACTAAAGAACAAGGACAAATGGTTCACACAAAGAGTCATATGGACTAATGAACAAGAACAAATGGCTCACACAACGAGTTACAAAGACTAATGAACAAGGAGAAATGGTTCACACAACGAGTCACAAGGACTAATAAACAAGGACAAATGGTTCACACAACGAGTCACAATAACAAGGACAAATGGTTTACACAACGAGTCACAAAGACTAATAAACAAGGACAAATGGTTCACACAAAGAGTCATATGGAGTAATGAACAAGAACAAATGGTTCACACAACGAGTCACAAGGATTATTGAACAAGGACAAATGGTTCACACAACGAGTCACAAGGACTAATGAACAAGGACAAATGGTTCACACAACGAGTCAGAAGGACTAAAGAACAAGGACAAATGGTTCACACAACGAGTCACAAGGACCAATTAACAAGGAAAAATGGTTCACACAAAAAGTCACAATAAAAAGGATAAATGGTTCACACAACGAGTCACAAGGACTAATAAACAAAGACAAATGGTCTAAACAACGAGTAATAAGGACTAAAGAACAAGGACAAATGGTTCACACAAAGAGTCATATGGACTAATGAACAAGAACAAATGGTTCACACAACGAGTCACAAAGACTAATGAACAAGGACAAATGGTTCACACAACGAGTCACAAGGACTAATAAACAAGGACAAATGGTTTAAACAACGAGTCACAAGGACTAAAGAACAAGTACAAATGGTTCACACAACGAGTCACAAGGACTAATGAACAAGGACAAATAGTTTACAGAACGAGTAACAAGGATTAATGAACAAGGACAAATGGTTCACACAACGAGTCACAAGGACTAATGAACAAGGACAAATGGTTCACACAACGAGTCAGAAGGACTAAAGAACAAGGACAAATGGTTCACACAACGAGTCACAAGGACTAATTAACAAGGAAAAATGGTCTAAACAACGAGCAATAAGGACTAAAGAACAAGGACAAATGGTTCACACAAAGAGTCATATGGACTAATGAACAAGAACAAATGGTTCACACAACGAGTCACAAGGACTAATAAACAAAGACAAATGGTCTAAACAACGAGTAATAAGGACTAAAGAACAAGGACAAATGGTTCACACAAAGAGTCATATGGACTAATGAACAAGAACAAATGGTTCACACAACGAGTCACAAGGACTAATGAACAAGGACAAATGGTTCACACAACGAGTCAGAAGGACTAATGAACAAGGACAAATGTTTCACACAAAAATCACAATAACAAGGATAAATGGTTCACACAACGAGTCATAAGGACTAATAAACAAAGACAAATGGTTTAAACAACGAGTATTAAGCACTAAAGAACAAGGACAAATGGTTCACACAAAGAGTCATATGGACTAATGAACAAGAACAAATGGTTCACACAACGAGTTACAAAGACTAATGAACAAGGACAACTGGTTCACACAACGAGTCACAAGGACTAATAAACAAGGACAAATGGTTCACACAACGAGTCACAAGGACTAATGAACAAGGAAAAATGGTTCACACAACAAGTCACAATAACAAGGACAAATGGTTTACACGACGAGTCACAAAGACTAATAAAGAAGGACAAATGGTTCACACAAAGAGTCATATGGACTAATGAACAAGAACAAATGGTTCACACAACGAGTCACAAGGATTATTGAACAAGGACAAATGGTTCACACAACGAGTCACAAGGACTAATGAACAAGGACAAATGGTTCACACAACGAGTCACAAGGACTAAAGAACAAGGACAAATGGTTCACACAACGAGTCACAAGGACTAATCAACAAGGAAAAATGGTTCACACAAAAAGTCACAATAACAAGGATAAATGGTTCACACAACGAATCACAAGGACTAATAAACAAAGACAAATGGTCTAAACAACGAGTAATAAGGACTAAAGAACAAGGACAAATGGTTCACACAAAGAGTCATATGGACTAATGAACAAGAACAAATGGTTCACACAACGAGTCACAAAGACTAATGAACAAGGACAAATGGTTCACACAACGAGTCACAAGGACTAATAAACAAGGACAAATGGTTTAAACAACGAGTCACAAGGACTAAAGAACAAGTACAAATGGTTCACACAATGAGTCACAAGGACTAATGAACAAGGACAAATAGTTTACACAACGAGTCACAAGGATTAATGAACAAGGACGAATGATTCACACAACTAGTCACAAGGACTAATAAACAAGGAAAAATGGTTCACACAATAAGTCACAATAACAAGGACAAATGGTTTTCACAACAAGTCACGAGGACTAATAAACAAGGAAAAATGGTTTAAACAACGAGTCACAATGACTAAAGAACAAGGACAAATGGTTCACACAACGAGTCATATGGACTAATAAACAAGGACAAACGGTTCACACAATGAGTCACAAGGACTAATGAACAAGGACAAATGGTTCACACAACGAGTCACAAGGTCTAAAGAACAAGGACAAATGATTTACACAATGAGTCCTTGTTACAAATGGTTTAAACAACAAGTCACAAGGACGAATGAACAAGGACAAATGGTTTACACAATGAGTCACAAGGACTAATGAACAAGGACAAATGGTTCACACAACGAGTCACAAGGACTAATGAACAAGGAAAAATGGATCACACAACAAGTCACAATAACAAGGACAAATGGTTTACACAACGAGTCACAAAGACTAATAAACAAGGACAAATGGTTTAAACAACGAGTCACAAGGACTAAAGAACAAGGACAAATGGTTCACACAAAGAGTCATATGGACTAATGAACAAGAACAAATGGTTCGCACAACGAGTCACAAGGATTATTGAACAAGGACAAATGGTTCACACAACGAATAATAAGGTCTAATGAACAAGGACAAATGGTTCACACAATGAGTCACAAGGACTAATGAACAAGGACAAATGGTTCACACAACGAGTCAAAAGGACTAATGAACAAGGACAAATGTTTCACACAAAAAGTCACAATAACAAGGATAAATGGTTCACACAACGAGTCACAAGTACTAATAAACAAAGACAAATGGTTTAAACAACGAGTAATAAGGACTAAAGAACAAGGACAAATGGTTCACACAAAGAGTCATATGGACTAATGAACAAGAACAAATGGTTCACACAACGAGTTACAAAGACTAATGAACAAGGAGAAATGGTTCACACAACGAGTCACAAGGACTAATAAACAAGGACAAATGGTTCACACAACGAGTCACAAGGACTAATAAACAAGGACAAGTAGTTTACACAACGAGTCACAAGGATTAATGAACAAGGACAAATGGTTCACACAACTAGCCACAAGGACTAATAAACAAGGAAAAATGGTTTAAACAACGAGTCACAAGGACTAAAGAACAAGGACAAATGGTTCACACAACGAGTCATATGGACTAATAAACAAGGACAAACGGTTCACACAATGAGTCACAAGGACTAATGAACAAGGACAAATGGTTCACACAACGAATAATAAGGTCTAATGAACAAGGACAAATGGTTCACACAACGAGTCACAAGGACTAATGAACAAGGACAAATGGTTCACACAACGAGTCAGAAGGACTAAAGAACAAGGACAAATGGTTCACACAACGAGTCACAAGGACCAATTAACAAGGAAAAATGGTTCACACAAAAAGTCACAATAAAAAGGATAAATGGTTCACACAACGAGTCACAAGGACTAATAAACAAAGACAAATGGTCTAAACAACGAGTAATAAGGACTAAAGAACAAGGACAAATGGTTCACACAAAGAGTCATATGGACTAATGAACAAGAACAAATGGTTCACACAACGAGTCACAAAGACTAATGAACAAGGACAAATGGTTCACACAACGAGTCACAAGGACTAATAAACAAGGAAAAATGGTTTAAACAACGAGTCACAAGGACTAAAGAACAAGTACAAATGGTTCACACAACGAGTCACAAGGACTAATGAACAAGGACAAATAGTTTACAGAACGAGTAACAAGGATTAATGAACAAGGACAAATGGTTCACACAACGAGTCACAAGGACTAATGAACAAGGACAAATGGTTCACACAACGAGTCAGAAGGACTAAAGAACAAGGACAAATGGTTCACACAACGAGTCACAAGGACTAATTAACAAGGAAAAATGGTCTAAACAACGAGCAATAAGGACTAAAGAACAAGGACAAATGGTTCACACAAAGAGTCATATGGACTAATGAACAAGAACAAATGGTTCACACAACGAGTCACAAGGACTAATAAACAATGACAAATGGTCTAAACAACGAGTAATAAGGACTAAAGAACAAGGACAAATGGTTCACACAAAGAGTCATATGGACTAATGAACAAGAACAAATGGTTCACACAACGAGTCACAAGGACTAATGAACAAGGACAAATGGTTCACACAACGAGTCAGAAGGACTAATGAACAAGGACAAATGTTTCACACAAAAATCACAATAACAAGGATAAATGGTTCACACAACGAGTCACAAGGACTAATAAACAAAGACAAATGGTTTAAACAACGAGTATTAAGCACTAAAGAACAAGGACAAATGGTTCACAAAAAGAGTCATATGGACTAATGAACAAGAACAAATGGTTCACACAAAGAGTTACAAAGACTAATGAACAAGGACAACTGGTTCACACAACGAGTCACAAGGACTAATAAACAAGGACAAATGGTTCACACAACGAGTCACAAGGACTAATGAACAAGGAAAAATGGTTCACACAACAAGTCACAATAACAAGGACAAATGGTTTACACGACGAGTCACAAAGACTAATAAAGAAGGACAAATGGTTCACACAAAGAGTCATATGGACTAATGAACAAGAACAAATGGTTCACACAACGAGTCACAAGGATTATTGAACAAGGACAAATGGTTCACACAACGAGTCACAAGGACTAATGAACAAGGACAAATGGTTCACACAACGAGTCAGAAGGACTAAAGAACAAGGACAAATGGTTCACACAACGAGTCACAAGGACTAATCAACAAGGAAAAATGGTTCACACAAAAAGTCACAATAACAAGGATAAATGGTTCACACAACGAATCACAAGGACTAATAAACAAAGACAAATGGTCTAAACAACGAGTAATAAGGACTAAAGAACAAGGACAAATGGTTCACACAAAGAGTCATATGGACTAATGAACAAGAACAAATGGTTCACACAACGAGTCACAAAGACTAATGAACAAGGACAAATGGTTCACACAACGAGTCACAAGGACTAATAAACAAGGACAAATGGTTTAAACAACGAGTCACAAGGACTAAAGAACAAGTACAAATGGTTCACACAATGAGTCACAAGGACTAATGAACAAGGACAAATAGTTTACACAACGAGTCACAAGGATTAATGAACAAGGACGAATGATTCACACAACTAGTCACAAGGACTAATAAACAAGGAAAAATGGTTCACACAATAAGTCACAATAACAAGGACAAATGGTTTTCACAACAAGTCACGAGGACTAATAAACAAGGAAAAATGGTTTAAACAACGAGTCACAATGACTAAAGAACAAGGACAAATGGTTCACACAACGAGTCATATGGACTAATAAACAAGGACAAACGGTTCACACAATGAGTCACAAGGACTAATGAACAAGGACAAATGGTTCACACAACGAGTCACAAGGTCTAAAGAACAAGGACAAATGATTTACACAATGAGTCCTTGTTACAAATGGTTTAAACAACAAGTCACAAGGACGAATGAACAAGGACAAATGGTTTACACAATGAGTCACAAGGACTAATGAACAAGGACAAATGGTTCACACAACAAGTCACAAGGACTAATGAACAAGGAAAAATGGATCACACAACAAGTCACAATAACAAGGACAAATGGTTTACACAACGAGTCACAAAGACTAATAAACAAGGACAAATGGTTTAAACAACGAGTCACAAGGACTAAAGAACAAGGACAAATGGTTCACACAAAGAGTCATATGGACTAATGAACAAGAACAAATGGTTCGCACAACGAGTCACAAGGAATATTGAACAAGGACAAATGGTTCACACAACGAATAATAAGGTCTAATGAACAAGGACAAATGGTTCACACAATGAGTCACAAGGACTAATGAACAAGGACAAATGGTTCACACAACGAGTCAGAAGGACTAATGAACAAGGACAAATGTTTCACACAAAAAGTCACAATAACAAGGATAAATGGTTCACACAACGAGTCACAAGTACTAATAAACAAAGACAAATGGTTTAAACAACGAGTAATAAGGACTAAAGAACAAGGACAAATGGTTCACACAAAGAGTCATATGGACTAATGAACAAGAACAAATGGTTCACACAACGAGTTACAAAGACTAATGAACAAGGAGAAATGGTTCACACAACGAGTCACAAGGACTAATAAACAAGGACAAATGGTTCACACAACGAGTCACAAGGACTAATAAACAAGGACAAGTAGTTTACACAACGAGTCACAAGGATTAATGAACAAGGACAAATGGTTCACACAACTAGTCACAAGGACTAATAAACAAGGAAAAATGGTTTAAACAACGAGTCACAAGGACTAAAGAACAAGGACAAATGGTTCACACAACGAGTCATACGGACTAATAAACAAGGACAAACGGTTCACACAATGAGTCACAAGGACTAATGAACAAGGACAAATGGTTCACACAACGAATAATAAGGTCTAATGAACAAGGACAAATGGTTCACACAACGAGTCACAAGGACTAATGAACAAGGACAAATGGTTCACACAACGAGTCAGAAGGACTAATGAACAAGGACAAATGTTTCACACAAAAAGTCACAATAACAAGGATAAATGGTTCACACAACGAGTCACAAGGACTAATAAACAAAGACAAATGGTTTAAACAACGAGTATTAAGGACTAAAGAACAAGGACAAATGGTTCACACAAAGAGTCATATGGACTAATGAACAAGAACAAATGGTTCACACAACGAGTTACAAAGACTAATGAACAAGGACAACTGGTTCACACAACGAGTCACAAGCACTAATAAACAAGGACAAATGGTTCACACAACGAGTCACAAGGACTAATGAACAAGGAAAAATGGTTCACACAACAAGTCACAATAACAAGGACAAATGGTTTACACGACGAGTCACAAAGACTAATAAAGAAGGACAAATGGTTCACACAAAGAGTCATATAGACTAATGAACAAGAACAAATGGTTCACACAACGAGTCACAAGGATTATTGAACAAGGACAAATGGTTCACACAACGAGTCACAAGGACTAATGAACAAGGACAAATGGTTCACACAACGAGTCAGAAGGACTAAAGAACAAGGACAAATGGTTCACACAACGAGTCACAAGGACTAATTAACAAGGAAAAATGGTTCACACAAAAAGTCACAATAACAAGGATAAATGGTTCACACAACGAATCACAAGGACTAATAAACAAAGACAAATGGTCTAAACAACGAGTAATAAGGACTAAAGAACAAGGACAAATGGTTCACACAAAGAGTCATATGGAGTAATGAACAAGAACAAATGGTTCACACAACGAGTCACAAAGACTAATGAACAAGGACAAATGGTTCACACAACGAGTCACAAGGACTAATAAACAAGGACAAATGGTTTAAACAACGAGTCACAAGGACTAAAGAACAAGTACAAATGGTTCACACAATGAGTCACAAGGACTAATGAACAAGGACAAATAGTTTACACAACGAGTCACAAGGATTAATGAACAAGGACGAATGATTCACACAACTAGTCACAAGGACTAATAAACAAGGAAAAATGGTTCACACAATAAGTCACAATAACAAGGACAAATGGTTTTCACAACAAGTCACGAGGACTAATAAACAAGGAAAAATGGTTTAAACAACGAGTCACAAGGAATATTGAACAAGGACAAATGGTTCACACAACGAATAATAAGGTCTAATGAACAAGGACAAATGGTTCACACAATGAGTCACAACGACTAATGAACAAGGACAAATGGTTCACACAACGAGTGGAAAGACTAATGAACAAGGACAAATGTTTCACACAAAAAGTCACAATAACAAGGATAAATGGTTCACACAACGAGTCACAAGTACTAATAAACAAAGACAAATGGTTTAAACAACGAGTAATAAGGACTAAAGAACAAGGACAAATGGTTCACACAAAGAGTCATATGGACTAATGAACAAGAACAAATGGCTCACACAACGAGTTACAAAGACTAATGAACAAGGAGAAATGGTTCACACAACGAGTCACAAGGACTAATAAACAAGGACAAATGGTTCACACAACGAGTCACAATAACAAGGACAAATGGTTTACACAACGAGTCACAAAGACTAATAAACAAGGACAAATGGTTCACACAAAGAGTCATATGGACTAATGAACAAGAACAAATGGTTCACACAACGAGTCACAAGGATTATTGAACAAGGACAAATGGTTCACACAACGAGTCACAAGGACTAATGAACAAGGACAAATGGTTCACACAACGAGTCAGAAGGACTAAAGAACAAGGACAAATGGTTCACACAACGAGTCACAAGGACCAATTAACAAGGAAAAATGGTTCACACAAAAAGTCACAATAAAAAGGATAAATGGTTCACACAACGAGTCACAAGGACTAATAAACAAAGACAAATGGTCTAAACAACGAGTAATAAGGACTAAAGAACAAGGACAAATGGTTCACACAAAGAGTCATATGGACTAATGAACAAGAACAAATGGTTCACACAACGAGTCACAAAGACTAATGAACAAGGACAAATGGTTCACACAACGAGTCACAAGGACTAATAAACAAGGACAAATGGTTTAAACAACGAGTCACAAGGACTAAAGAACAAGTACAAATGGTTCACACAACGAGTCACAAGGACTAATAAACAAGGACAAATAGTTTACAGAACGAGTAACAAGGATTAATGAACAAGGACAAATGGTTCACACAACGAGTCACAAGGACTAATGAACAAGGACAAATGGTTCACACAACGAGTCAGAAGGACTAAAGAACAAGGACAAATGGTTCACACAACGAGTCACAAGGACTAATTAACAAGGAAAAATGGTCTAAACAACGAGCAATAAGGACTAAAGAACAAGGACAAATGGTTCACACAAAGAGTCATATGGACTAATGAACAAGAACAAATGGTTCACACAACGAGTCACAAGGACTAATAAACAAAGACAAATGGTCTAAACAACGAGTAATAAGGACTAAAGAACAAGGACAAATGGTTCACACAAAGAGTCATATGGACTAATGAACAAGAACAAATGGTTCACACAACGAGTCACAAGGACTAATGAACAAGGACAAATGGTTCACACAACGAGTCAGAAGGACTAATGAACAAGGACAAATGTTTCACACAAAAATCACAATAACAAGGATAAATGGTTCACACAACGAGTCACAAGGACTAATAAACAAAGACAAATGGTTTAAACAACGAGTATTAAGCACTAAAGAACAAGGACAAATGGTTCACACAAAGAGTCATATGGACTAATGAACAAGAACAAATGGTTCACACAACGAGTTACAAAGACTAATGAACAAGGACAACTGGTTCACACAACGAGTCACAAGGACTAATAAACAAGGACAAATGGTTCACACAACGAGTCACAAGGACTAATGAACAAGGAAAAATGGTTCACACAACAAGTCACAATAACAAGGACAAATGGTTTACACGACGGGTCACAAAGACTAATAAAGAAGGACAAATGGTTCACACAAAGAGTCATATGGACTAATGAACAAGAACAAATGGTTCACACAACGAGTCACAAGGATTATTGAACAAGGACAAATGGTTCACACAACGAGTCACAAGGACTAATGAACAAGGACAAATGGTTCACACAACGAGTCAGAAGGACTAAAGAACAAGGACAAATGGTTCACACAACGAGTCACAAGGACTAATTAACAAGGAAAAATGGTTCACACAAAAAGTCACAATAACAAGGATAAATGGTTCACACAACGAATCACAAGGACTAATAAACAAAGACAAATGGTCTAAACAACGAGTAATAAGGACTAAAGAACAAGGACAAATGGTTCACACAAAGAGTCATATGGACTAATGAACAAGAACAAATGGTTCACACAACGAGTCACAAAGACTAATGAACAAGGACAAATGGTTCACACAACGAGTCACAAGGACTAATAAACAAGGACAAATGGTTTAAACAACGAGTCACAAGGACTAAAGAACAAGTACAAATGGTTCACACAATGAGTCACAAGGACTAATGAACAAGGACAAATAGTTTACACAACGAGTCACAAGGATTAATGAACAAGGACGAATGATTCACACAACTAGTCACAAGGACTAATAAACAAGGAAAAATGGTTCACACAATAAGTCACAATAACAAGGACAAATGGTTTTCACAACAAGTCACGAGGACTAATAAACAAGGAAAAATGGTTTAAACAACGAGTCACAATGACTAAAGAACAAGGACAAATGGTTCACACAACGAGTCATATGGACTAATAAACAAGGACAAACGGTTCACACAATGAGTCACAAGGACTAATGAACAAGGACAAATGGTTCACACAACGAGTCACAAGGTCTAAAGAACAAGGACAAATGATTTACACAATGAGTCCTTGTTACAAATGGTTTAAACAACAAGTCACAAGGACGAATGAACAAGGACAAATGGTTTACACAACAATGATCACAAGGACTAATGAACAAGGACAAATGGTTCACACAACGAGTCACAAGGACTAATGAACAAGGAAAAATGGATCACACAACAAGTCACAATAACAAGGACAAATGGTTTACACAACGAGTCACAAAGACTAATAAACAAGGACAAATGGTTTAAACAACGAGTCACAAGGACTAAAGAACAAGGACAAATGGTTCACACAAAGAGTCATATGGACTAATGAACAAGAACAAATGGTTCGCACAACGAGTCACAAGGAATATTGAACAAGGACAAATGGTTCACACAACGAATAATAAGGTCTAATGAACAAGGACAAATGGTTCACACAATGAGTCACAAGGACTAATGAACAAGGACAAATGGTTCACACAACGAGTCAGAAGGACTAATGAACAAGGACAAATGTTTCACACAACTAGTCACAAGGACTAATAAACAAGGAAAAATGGTTTAAACAACGAGTCACAAGGACTAAAGAACAAGGACAAATGGTTCACACAACGAGTCATACGGACTAATAAACAAGGACAAACGGTTCACACAATGAGTCACAAGGACTAATGAACAAGGACAAATGGTTCACACAACGAATAATAAGGTCTAATGAACAAGGACAAATGGTTCACACAACGAGTCACAAGGACTAATGAACAAGGACAAATGGTTCACACAACGAGTCAGAAGGACTAATGAACAAGGACAAATGTTTCACACAAAAAGTCACAATAACAAGGATAAATGGTTCACACAACGAGTCACAAGGACTAATAAACAAAGACAAATGGTTTAAACAACGAGTATTAAGGACTAAAGAACAAGGACAAATGGTTCACACAAAGAGTCATATGGACTAATGAACAAGAACAAATGGTTCACACAACGAGTTACAAAGACTAATGAACAAGGACAACTGGTTCACACAACGAGTCACAAGCACTAATAAACAAGGACAAATGGTTCACACAACGAGTCACAAGGACTAATGAACAAGGAAAAATGGTTCACACAACAAGTCACAATAACAAGGACAAATGGTTTACACGACGAGTCACAAAGACTAATAAAGAAGGACAAATGGTTCACACAAAGAGTCATATAGACTAATGAACAAGAACAAATGGTTCACACAACGAGTCACAAGGATTATTGAACAAGGACAAATGGTTCACACAACGAGTCACAAGGACTAATGAACAAGGACAAATGGTTCACACAACGAGTCAGAAGGACTAAAGAACAAGGACAAATGGTTCACACAACGAGTCACAAGGACTAATTAACAAGGAAAAATGGTTCACACAAAAAGTCACAATAACAAGGATAAATGGTTCACACAACGAATCACAAGGACTAATAAACAAAGACAAATGGTCTAAACAACGAGTAATAAGGACTAAAGAACAAGGACAAATGGTTCACACAAAGAGTCATATGGAGTAATGAACAAGAACAAATGGTTCACACAACGAGTCACAAAGACTAATGAACAAGGACAAATGGTTCACACAACGAGTCACAAGGACTAATAAACAAGGACAAATGGTTTAAACAACGAGTCACAAGGACTAAAGAACAAGTACAAATGGTTCACACAATGAGTCACAAGGACTAATGAACAAGGACAAATAGTTTACACAACGAGTCACAAGGATTAATGAACAAGGACGAATGATTCACACAACTAGTCACAAGGACTAATAAACAAGGAAAAATGGTTCACACAATAAGTCACAATAACAAGGACAAATGGTTTTCACAACAAGTCACGAGGACTAATAAACAAGGAAAAATGGTTCGCACAACGAGTCACAAGGAATATTGAACAAGGACAAATGGTTCACACAACGAATAATAAGGTCTAATGAACAAGGACAAATGGTTCACACAATGAGTCACAAGGACTAATGAACAAGGACAAATGGTTCACACAACGAGTCAGAAAGACTAATGAACAAGGACAAATGTTTCACACAAAAAGTCACAATAACAAGGATAAATGGTTCACACAACGAGTCACAAGTACTAATAAACAAAGACAAATGGTTTAAACAACGAGTAATAAGGACTAAAGAACAAGGACAAATGGTTCACACAAAGAGTCATATGGACTAATGAACAAGAACAAATGGCTCACACAACGAGTTACAAAGACTAATGAACAAGGAGAAATGGTTCACACAACGAGTCACAAGGACTAATAAACAAGGACAAATGGTTCACACAACGAGTCACAATAACAAGGACAAATGGTTTACACAACGAGTCACAAAGACTAATAAACAAGGACAAATGGTTCACACAAAGAGTCATATGGACTAATGAACAAGAACAAATGGTTCACACAACGAGTCACAAGGATTATTGAACAAGGACAAATGGTTCACACAACGAGTCACAAGGACTAATGAACAAGGACAAATGGTTCACACAACGAGTCAGAAGGACTAAAGAACAAGGACAAATGGTTCACACAACGAGTCACAAGGACCAATTAACAAGGAAAAATGGTTCACACAAAAAGTCACAATAAAAAGGATAAATGGTTCACACAACGAGTCACAAGGACTAATAAACAAAGACAAATGGTCTAAACAACGAGTAATAAGGACTAAAGAACAAGGACAAATGGTTCACACAAAGAGTCATATGGACTAATGAACAAGAACAAATGGTTCACACAACGAGTCACAAAGACTAATGAACAAGGACAAATGGTTCACACAACGAGTCACAAGGACTAATAAACAAGGACAAATGGTTTAAACAACGAGTCACAAGGACTAAAGAACAAGTACAAATGGTTCACACAACGAGTCACAAGGACTAATAAACAAGGACAAATAGTTTGAGTAACGAGTAACAAGGATTAATGAACAAGGACAAATGGTTCACACAACGAGTCACAAGGACTAATGAACAAGGACAAATGGTTCACACAACGAGTCAGAAGGACTAAAGAACAAGGACAAATGGTTCACACAACGAGTCACAAGGACTAATTAACAAGGAAAAATGGTCTAAACAACGAGCAATAAGGACTAAAGAACAAGGACAAATGGTTCACACAAAGAGTCATATGGACTAATGAACAAGAACAAATGGTTCACACAACGAGTCACAAGGACTAATAAACAAAGACAAATGGTCTAAACAACGAGTAATAAGGACTAAAGAACAAGGACAAATGGTTCACACAAAGAGTCATATGGACTAATGAACAAGAACAAATGGTTCACACAACGAGTCACAAGGACTAATGAACAAGGACAAATGGTTCACACAACGAGTCAGAAGGACTAATGAACAAGGACAAATGTTTCACACAAAAATCACAATAACAAGGATAAATGGTTCACACAACGAGTCACAAGGACTAATAAACAAAGACAAATGGTTTAAACAACGAGTATTAAGCACTAAAGAACAAGGACAAATGGTTCACACAAAGAGTCATATGGACTAATGAACAAGAACAAATGGTTCACACAACGAGTTACAAAGACTAATGAACAAGGACAACTGGTTCACACAACGAGTCACAAGGACTAATAAACAAGGACAAATGGTTCACACAACGAGTCACAAGGACTAATGAACAAGGAAAAATGGTTCACACAACAAGTCACAATAACAAGGACAAATGGTTTACACGACGGGTCACAAAGACTAATAAAGAAGGACAAATGGTTCACACAAAGAGTCATATGGACTAATGAACAAGAACAAATGGTTCACACAACGAGTCACAAGGATTATTGAACAAGGACAAATGGTTCACACAACGAGTCACAAGGACTAATGAACAAGGACAAATGGTTCACACAACGAGTCAGAAGGACTAAAGAACAAGGACAAATGGTTCACACAACGAGTCACAAGGACTAATTAACAAGGAAAAATGGTTCACACAAAAAGTCACAATAACAAGGATAAATGGTTCACACAACGAATCACAAGGACTAATAAACAAAGACAAATGGTCTAAACAACGAGTAATAAGGACTAAAGAACAAGGACAAATGGTTCACACAAAGAGTCATATGGACTAATGAACAAGAACAAATGGTTCACACAACGAGTCACAAAGACTAATGAACAAGGACAAATGGTTCACACAACGAGTCACAAGGACTAATAAACAAGGACAAATGGTTTAAACAACGAGTCACAAGGACTAAAGAACAAGTACAAATGGTTCACACAATGAGTCACAAGGACTAATGAACAAGGACAAATAGTTTACACAACGAGTCACAAGGATTAATGAACAAGGACGAATGATTCACACAACTAGTCACAAGGACTAATAAACAAGGAAAAATGGTTCACACAATAAGTCACAATAACAAGGACAAATGGTTTTCACAACAAGTCACGAGGACTAATAAACAAGGAAAAATGGTTTAAACAACGAGTCACAATGACTAAAGAACAAGGACAAATGGTTCACACAACGAGTCATATGGACTAATAAACAAGGACAAACGGTTCACACAATGAGTCACAAGGACTAATGAACAAGGACAAATGGTTCACACAACGAGTCACAAGGTCTAAAGAACAAGGACAAATGATTTACACAATGAGTCCTTGTTACAAATGGTTTAAACAACAAGTCACAAGGACGAATGAACAAGGACAAATGGTTTACACAACGAGCACAAGGACTAATGAACAAGGACAAATGGTTCACACAACGAGTCACAAGGACTAATGAACAAGGAAAAATGGATCACACAACAAGTCACAATAACAAGGACAAATGGTTTACACAACGAGTCACAAAGACTAATAAACAAGGACAAATGGTTTAAACAACGAGTCACAAGGACTAAAGAACAAGGACAAATGGTTCACACAAAGAGTCATATGGACTAATGAACAAGAACAAATGGTTCGCACAACGAGTCACAAGGAATATTGAACAAGGACAAATGGTTCACACAACGAATAATAAGGTCTAATGAACAAGGACAAATGGTTCACACAATGAGTCACAAGGACTAATGAACAAGGACAAATGGTTCACACAACGAGTCAGAAGGACTAATGAACAAGGACAAATGTTTCACACAAAAAGTCACAATAACAAGGATAAATGGTTCACACAACGAGTCACAAGTACTAATAAACAAAGACAAATGGTTTAAACAACGAGTAATAAGGACTAAAGAACAAGGACAAATGGTTCACACAAAGAGTCATATGGACTAATGAACAAGAACAAATGGTTCACACAACGAGTTACAAAGACTAATGAACAAGGAGAAATGGTTCACACAACGAGTCACAAGGACTAATAAACAAGGACAAATGGTTCACACAACGAGTCACAAGGACTAATGAACAAGGAAAAATGGTTCACACAACAAGTCACAATAACAAGGACAAATGGTTTACACAACGAGTCACAAAGACTAATAAACAAGGACAAATGGTTCACACAAAGAGTCATATGGACTAATGAACAAGAACAAATGGTTCACACAACGAGTCACAAGGATTATTGAACAAGGACAAATGGTTCACACAACGAGTCACAAGGACTAATGAACAAGGACAAATGGTTTACACGACGAGTCACAAAGACTAATAAAGAAGGACAAATGGTTCACACAAAGAGTCATATAGACTAATGAACAAGAACAAATGGTTCACACAACGAGTCACAAGGATTATTGAACAAGGACAAATGGTTCACACAACGAGTCACAAGGACTAATGAACAAGGACAAATGGTTCACACAACGAGTCAGAAGGACTAAAAAACAAGGACAAATGGTTCACACAAAGAGTCATATGGACTAATGAACAAGAACAAATGGTTCGCACAACGAGTCACAAGGAATATTGAACAAGGACAAATGGTTCACACAACGAATAATAAGGTCTAATAAACAAGGACAAATGGTTCACACAATGAGTCACAAGGACTAATGAACAAGGACAAATGGTTCACACAACGAGTCAGAAGGACTAATGAACAAGGACAAATGTTTCACACAAAAAGTCACAATAACAAGGATAAATGGTTCACACAACGAGTCACAAGTACTAATAAACAAAGACAAATGGTTTAAACAACGAGTAATAAGGACTAAAGAACAAGGACAAATGGTTCACACAAAGAGTCATATGGACTAATGAACAAGAACAAATGGTTCACACAACGAGTTACAAAGACTAATGAACAAGGAGAAATGGTTCACACAACGAGTCACAAGGACTAATAAACAAGGACAAATGGTTCACACAACGAGTCACAAGGACTAATGAACAAGGAAAAATGGTTCACACAACAAGTCACAATAACAAGGACAAATGGTTTACACAACGAGTCACAAAGACTAATAAACAAGGACAAATGGTTCACACAAAGAGTCATATGGACTAATGAACAAGAACAAATGGTTCACACAACGAGTCACAAGGATTATTGAACAAGGACAAATGGTTCACACAACGAGTCACAAGGACTAATGAACAAGGACAAATGGTTTACACGACGAGTCACAAAGACTAATGAACAAGGACAAATGGTTCACACAACGAGTCACAAGGACTAATAAACAAGGACAAATGGTTTAAACAACGAGTCACAAGGACTAAAGAACAAGTACAAATGGTTCACACAACGAGTCACAAGGACTAATGAACAAGGACAAATAGTTTACACAACGAGTAACAAGGATTAATGAACAAGGACAAATGGTTCACACAACGAGTCACAAGGACTAATGAACAAGGACAAATGGTTCACACAACGAGTCAGAAGGACTAAAGAACAAGGACAAATGGTTCACACAACGAGTCACAAGGACTAATTAACAAGGAAAAATGGTCTAAACAACGAGTAATAAGGACTAAAGAACAAGGACAAATGGTTCACACAAAGAGTCATATGGACTAATGAACAAGAACAAATGGTTCACACAACGAGTCACAAGGACTAATAAACAAAGACAAATGGTCTAAACAACGAGTAATAAGGACTAAAGAACAAGGACAAATGGTTCACACAAAGAGTCATATGGACTAATGAACAAGAACAAATGGTTCACACAACGAGTCACAAGGACTAATGAACAAGGACAAATGGTTCACACAACGAGTCAGAAGGACTAATGAACAAGGACAAATGTTTCACACAAAAATCACAATAACAAGGATAAATGGTTCACACAACGAGTCACAAGGACTAATAAACAAAGACAAATGGTTTAAACAACGAGTAATAAGGACTAAAGAACAAGGACAAATGGTTCACACAAAGAGTCATATGGACTAATGAACAAGAACAAATGGTTCACACAACGAGTTACAAAGACTAATGAACAAGGAGAAATGGTTCACACAACGAGTCACAAGGACTAATAAACAAGGACAAATGGTTCACACAACGAGTCACAAGGACTAATGAACAAGGAAAAATGGTTCACACAACAAGTCACAATAAACAAGGACAAATGGTTTACACAACGAGTCACAAAGACTAATAAACAAGGACAAATGGTTCACACAAAGAGTCATATGGACTAATGAACAAGAACAAATGGTTCACACAACGAGTCACAAGGATTATTGAACAAGGACAAATGGTTCACACAACGATTCACAAGGACTAATGAACAAGGACAAATGGTTTACACGACAAGTCACAAAGACTAATAAAGAAGGACAAATGGTTCACACAAAGAGTCATATAGACTAATGAACAAGAACAAATGGTTCACACAACGAGTCACAAGGATTATTGAACAAGGACAAATGGTTCACACAACGAGTCACAAGGACTAATGAACAAGGACAAATGGTTCACACAACGAGTCAGAAGGACTAAAAAACAAGGACAAATGGTTCACACAAAGAGTCATATGGACTAATGAACAAGAACAAATGGTTCGCACAACGAGTCACAAGGAATATTGAACAAGGACAAATGGTTCACACAACGAATAATAAGGTCTAATGAACAAGGACAAATGGTTCACACAATGAGTCACAAGGACTAATGAACAAGGACAAATGGTTCACACAACGAGTCAGAAGGACTAATGAACAACGACAAATGTTTCACACAAAAAGTCACAATAACAAGGATAAATGGTTCACACAACGAGTCACAAGTACTAATAAACAAAGACAAATGGTTTAAACAACGAGTAATAAGGACTAAAGAACAAGGACAAATGGTTCACACAAAGAGTCATATGGACTAATGAACAAGAACAAATGGTTCACACAACGAGTTACAAAGACTAATGAACAAGGAGAAATGGTTCACACAACGAGTCACAAGGACTAATAAACAAGGACAAATGGTTCACACAACGAGTCACAAGGACTAATGAACAAGGAAAAATGGTTCACACAACAAGTCACAATAACAAGGACAAATGGTTTACACAACGAGTCACAAAGACTAATAAACAAGGACAAATGGTTCACACAAAGAGTCATATGGACTAAGGAACAAGAACAAATGGTTCACACAACGAGTCACAAGGATTATTGAACAAGGACAAATGGTTCACACAACGAGTCACAAGGACTAATGAACAAGGACAAATGGTTTACACGACGAGTCACAAAGACTAATGAACAAGGACAAATGGTTCACACAACGAGTCACAAGGACTAATAAACAAGGACAAATGGTTTAAACAACGAGTCACAAGGACTAAAGAACAAGTACAAATGGTTCACACAACGAGTCACAAGGACTAATGAACAAGGACAAATAGTTTACACAACGAGTAACAAGGATTAATGAACAAGGACAAATGGTTCACACAACGAGTCACAAGGACTAATGAACAAGGACAAATGGTTCACACAACGAGTCAGAAGGACTAAAGAACAAGGACAAATGGTTCACACAACGAGTCACAAGGACTAATTAACAAGGAAAAATGGTCTAAACAACGAGTAATAAGGACTAAAGAACAAGGACAAATGGTTCACACAAAGAGTCATATGGACTAATGAACAAGAACAAATGGTTCACACAACGAGTCACAAGGACTAATAAACAAAGACAAATGGTCTAAACAACGAGTAATAAGGACTAAAGAACAAGGACAAATGGTTCACACAAAGAGTCATATGGACTAATGAACAAGAACAAATGGTTCACACAACGAGTCACAAGGACTAATGAACAAGGACAAATGGTTCACACAACGAGTCAGAAGGACTAATGAACAAGGACAAATGTTTCACACAAAAATCACAATAACAAGGACAAATGGTTCACACAAAGAGTCATATGGACTAATGAACAAGAACAAATGGTTCACACAACGAGTTACAAAGACTAATGAACAAGGACAACTGGTTCACACAACGAGTCACAAGGACTAATAAACAAGGACAAATGGTTCATACAACGAGTCACAAGGACTAATGAACAAGGAAAAATGGTTCACACAACAAGTCACAATAACAAAGACAAATGGTTTACACGACGAGTCACAAAGACTAATAAAAAAGGACAAATGGTTCACACAAAGAGTCATATGGACTAATGAACAAGAACAAATGGTTCACACAACGAGTCACAAGGATTATTGAACAAGGACAAATGGTTCACACAACGAGTCACAAGGACTAATGAACAAGGACAAATGGTTCACACAACGAGTCAGAAGGACTAAAGAACAAGGACAAATGGTTCACACAACGAGTCACAAGGACTAATTAACAAGGAAAAATGGTTCACACAAAAAGTCACAATAACAAGGATAAATGGTTCACACAACGAATCACAAGGACTAATAAACAAAGACAAATGGTCTAAACAACGAGTAATAAGGACTAAAGAACAAGGACAAATGGTTCACACAAAGAGTCATATGGACTAATGAACAAAAACAAATGGTTCACACAACGAGTCACAAAGACTAATGAACAAGGACAAATGGTTCACACAACGAGTCACAAGGACTAATAAACAAGGACAAATGGTTTAAACAACGAGTCACAAGGACTAAAGAACAAGTACAAATGGTTCACACAATGAGTCACAAGGACTAATGAACAAGGACAAATAGTTTACACAACGAGTCACAAGGATTAATGAACAAGGACGAATGATTCACACAACTAGTCACAAGGACTAATAAACAAGGAAAAATGGTTCATACAATAAGTCACAATAACAAGGACAAATGGTTTTCACAACAAGTCACGAGGACTAATAAACAAGGAAAAATGGTTTAAACAACGAGTCACAATGACTAAAGAACAAGGACAAATGGTTCACACAACGAGTCATATGGACTAATAAACAAGGACAAACGGTTCACACAATGAGTCACAAGGACTAATGAACAAGGACAAATGGTTCACACAACGAGTCACAAGGTCTAAAGAACAAGGACAAATGATTTACACAATGAGTCCTTGTTACAAATGGTTTAAACAACAAGTCACAAGGACGAATGAACAAGGACAAATGGTTTACACAACGAGCACAAGGACTAATGAACAAGGACAAATGGTTCACACAACGAGTCACAAGGACTAATGAACAAGGAAAAATGGATCACACAACAAGTCACAATAACAAGGACAAATGGTTTACACAACGAGTCACAAAGACTAATAAACAAGGACAAATGGTTTAAACAACGAGTCACAAGGACTAAAGAACAAGGACAAATGGTTCACACAAAGAGTCATATGGACTAATGAACAAGAACAAATGGTTCGCACAACGAGTCACAAGGAATATTGAACAAGGACAAATGGTTCACACAACGAATAATAAGGTCTAATGAACAAGGACAAATGGTTCACACAATGAGTCACAAGGACTAATGAACAAGGACAAATGGTTCACACAACGAGTCAGAAGGACTAATGAACAAGGACAAATGTTTCACACAAAAAGTCACAATAACAAGGATAAATGGTTCACACAACGAGTCACAAGTACTAATAAACAAAGACAAATGGTTTAAACAACGAGTAATAAGGACTAAAGAACAAGGACAAATGGTTCACACAAAGAGTCATATGGACTAATGAACAAGAACAAATGGTTCACACAACGAGTTACAAAGACTAATGAACAAGGAGAAATGGTTCACACAACGAGTCACAAGGACTAATAAACAAGGACAAATGGTTCACACAACGAGTCACAAGGACTAATGAACAAGGAAAAATGGTTCACACAACAAGTCACAATAACAAGGACAAATGGTTTACACAACGAGTCACAAAGACTAATAAACAAGGACAAATGGTTCACACAAAGAGTCATATGGACTAATGAACAAGAACAAATGGTTCACACAACGAGTCACAAGGATTATTGAACAAGGACAAATGGTTCACACAACGAGTCACAAGGACTAATGAACAAGGACAAATGGTTTACACGACGAGTCACAAAGACTAATAAAGAAGGACAAATGGTTCACACAAAGAGTCATATAGACTAATGAACAAGAACAAATGGTTCACACAACGAGTCACAAGGATTATTGAACAAGGACAAATGGTTCACACAACGAGTCACAAGGACTAATGAACAAGGACAAATGGTTCACACAACGAGTCAGAAGGACTAAAGAACAAGGACAAATGGTTCACACAACGAGTCACAAGGACTAATTAACAAGGAAAAATGGTTCACACAAAAAGTCACAATAACAAGGATAAATGGTTCACACAACGAATCACAAGGACTAATAAACAAAGACAAATGGTCTAAACAACGAGTAATAAGGACTAAAGAACAAGGACAAATGGTTCACACAAAGAGTCATATGGACTAATGAACAAGAACAAATGGTTCACACAACGAGTCACAAAGACTAATGAACAAGGACAAATGGTTCACACAACGAGTCACAAGGACTAATAAACAAGGACAAATGGTTTAAACAACGAGTCACAAGGACTAAAGAACAAGTACAAATGGTTCACACAATGAGTCACAAGGACTAATGAACAAGGACAAATAGTTTACACAACGAGTCACAAGGATTAATGAACAAGGACGAATGATTCACACAACTAGTCACAAGGACTAATAAAAAAGAAAAAATGGTTCACACAATAAGTCACAATAACAAGGACAAATGGTTTTCACAACAAGTCACGAGGACTAATAAACAAGGAAAAATGGTTTAAACAACGAGTCACAAGGAATATTGAACAAGGACAAATGGTTCACACAACGAATAATAAGGTCTAATGAACAAGGACAAATGGTTCACACAATGAGTCACAAGGACTAATGAACAAGGACAAATGGTTCACACAACGAGTCAGAAGGACTAATGAACAAGGACAAATGTTTCACACAAAAAGTCACAATAACAAGGATAAATGGTTCACACAACGAGTCACAAGTACTAATAAACAAAGACAAATGGTTTAAACAACGAGTAATAAGGACTAAAGAACAAGGACAAATGGTTCACACAAAGAGTCATATGGACTAATGAACAAGAACAAATGGCTCACACAACGAGTTACAAAGACTAATGAACAAGGAGAAATGGTTCACACAACGAGTCACAAGGACTAATAAACAAGGACAAATGGTTCACACAACGAGTCACAAGGACTACTGAACAAGGAAAAATGGTTCACACAACAAGTCACAATAACAAGGACAAATGGTTTACACATCGAGTCACAAAGACTAATAAACAAGGACAAATGGTTCACACAAAGAGTCATATGGACTAATGAACAAGAACAAATGGTTCACACAACGAGTCACAAGGATTATTGAACAAGGACAAATGGTTCACACAACGAGTCACAAGGACTTATGAACAAGGACAAATGGTTCACACAACGAGTCAGAAGGACTAAAGAACAAGGACAAATGGTTCACACAACGAGTCACAAGGACCAATTAACAAGGAAAAATGGTTCACACAAAAAGTCACAATAAAAAGGATAAATGGTTCACACAACGAGTCACAAGGACTAATAAACAAAGACAAATGGTCTAAACAACGAGTAATAAGGACTAAAGAACAAGGACAAATGGTTCACACAAAGAGTCATATGGACTAATGAACAAGAACAAATGGTTCACACAACGAGTCACAAAGACTAATGAACAAGGACAAATGGTTCACACAACGAGTCACAAGGACTAATAAACAAGGACAAATGGTTTAAACAACGAGTCACAAGGACTAAAGAACAAGTACAAATGGTTCACACAACGAGTCACAAGGACTAATGAACAAGGACAAATAGTTTACACAACGAGTAACAAGGATTAATGAACAAGGACAAATGGTTCACACAACGAGTCACAAGGACTAATGAACAAGGACAAATGGTTCACACAACGAGTCAGAAGGACTAAAGAACAAGGACAAATGGTTCACACAACGAGTCACAAGGACTAATTAACAAGGAAAAATGGTCTAAACAACGAGTAATAAGGACTAAAGAACAAGGACAAATGGTTCACACAAAGAGTCATATGGACTAATGAACAAGAACAAATGGTTCACACAACGAGTCACAAGGACTAATAAACAAAGACAAATGGTCTAAACAACAAGTAATAAGGACTAAAGAACAAGGACAAATGGTTCACACAAAGAGTCATATGGACTAATGAACAAGAACAAATGGTTCACACAACGAGTCACAAGGACTAATGAACAAGGACAAATGGTTCACACAACGAGTCAGAAGGACTAATGAACAAGGACAAATGTTTCACACAAAAATCACAATAACAAGGATAAATGGTTCACACAACGAGTCACAAGGACTAATAAACAAAGACAAATGGTTTAAACAACGAGTATTAAGGACTAAAGAACAAGGACAAATGGTTCACACAAAGAGTCATATGGACTAATGAACAAGAACAAATGGTTCACACAACGAGTTACAAAGACTAATGAACAAGGACAACTGGTTCACACAACGAGTCACAAGGACTAATAAACAAGGACAAATGGTTCACACAACGAGTCACAAGGACTAATGAACAAGGAAAAATGGTTCACACAACAAGTCACAATAACAAGGACAAATGGTTTACACGACGAGTCACAAAGACTAATAAAGAAGGACAAATGGTTCACACAAAGAGTCATATGGACTAATGAATAAGAACAAATGGTTCACACAACGAGTCACAAGGATTATTGAACAAGGACAAATGGTTCACACAACGAGTCACAAGGACTAATGAACAAGGACAAATGGTTCACACAACGAGTCAGAAGGACTAAAGAACAAGGACAAATGGTTCACACAACGAGTCACAAGGACTAATTAACAAGGAAAAATGGTTCACACAAAAAGTCACAATAACAAGGATAAATGGTTCACACAACGAATCACAAGGACTAATAAACAAAGACAAATGGTCTAAACAACGAGTAATAAGGACTAAAGAACAAGGACAAATGGTTCACACAAAGAGTCATATGGACTAATGAACAAGAACAAATGGTTCACACAACGAGTCACAAAGACTAATGAACAAGGACAAATGGTTTAAACAACGAGTCACAAGGACTAAAGAACAAGTACAAATGGTTCACACAATGAGTCACAAGGACTAATGAACAAGGACAAATAGTTTACACAACGAGTCACAAGGATTAATGAACAAGGACGAATGATTCACACAACTAGTCACAAGGACTAATAAACAAGGAAAAATGGTTCACACAATAAGTCACAATAACAAGGACAAATGGTTTTCACAACAAGTCACGAGGACTAATAAACAAGGAAAAATGGTTTAAACAACGAGTCACAATGACTAAAGAACAAGGACAAATGGTTCACACAACGAGTCATATGGACTAATAAACAAGGACAAACGGTTCACACAATGAGTCACAAGGACTAATGAACAAGGACAAATGGTTCACACAACGAGTCACAAGGTCTAAAGAACAAGGACAAATGATTTACACAATGAGTCCTTGTTACAAATGGTTTAAACAACAAGTCACAAGGACGAATGAACAAGGACAAATGGTTTACACAACAGTCACAAGGACTAATGAACAAGGACAAATGGTTCACACAACGAGTCACAAGGACTAATGAACAAGGAAAAATGGATCACACAACAAGTCACAATAACAAGGACAAATGGTTTACACAACGAGTCACAAAGACTAATAAACAAGGACAAATGGTTTAAACAACGAGTCACAAGGACTAAAGAACAAGGACAAATGGTTCACACAAAGAGTCATATGGACTAATGAACAAGAACAAATGGTTCGCACAACGAGTCACAAGGAATATTGAACAAGGACAAATGGTTCACACAACGAATAATAAGGTCTAATGAACAAGGACAAATGGTTCACACAATGAGTCACAAGGACTAATGAACAAGGACAAATGGTTCACACAACGAGTCAGAAGGACTAATGAACAAGGACAAATGTTTCACACAAAAAGTCACAATAACAAGGATAAATGGTTCACACAACGAGTCACAAGTACTAATAAACAAAGACAAATGGTTTAAACAACGAGTAATAAGGACTAAAGAACAAGGACAAATGGTTCACACAAAGAGTCATATGGACTAATGAACAAGAACAAATGGTTCACACAACGAGTTACAAAGACTAATGAACAAGGAGAAATGGTTCACACAACGAGTCACAAGGACTAATAAACAAGGACAAATGGTTCACACAACGAGTCACAAGGACTAATGAACAAGGAAAAATGGTTCACACAACAAGTCACAATAACAAGGACAAATGGTTTACACAACGAGTCACAAAGACTAATAAACAAGGACAAATGGTTCACACAAAGAGTCATATGGACTAATGAACAAGAACAAATGGTTCACACAACGAGTCACAAGGATTATTGAACAAGGACAAATGGTTCACACAACGAGTCACAAGGACTAATGAACAAGGACAAATGGTTCACACAACGAGTCAGAAGGACTAAAGAACAAGGACAAATGGTTCACACAACGAGTCACAAGGACCAATTAACAAGGAAAAATGGTTCACACAAAAAGTCACAATAAAAAGGATAAATGGTTCACACAACGAGTCACAAGGACTAATAAACAAAGACAAATGGTCTAAACAACGAGTAATAAGGACTAAAGAACAAGGACAAATGGTTCACACAAAGAGTCATATGGACTAATGAACAAGAACAAATGGTTCACACAACGAGTCACAAAGACTAATGAACAAGGACAAATGGTTCACACAACGAGTCACAAGGACTAATAAACAAGGACAAATGGTTTAAACAACGAGTCACAAGGACTAAAGAACAAGTACAAATGGTTCACACAACGAGTCACAAGGAGTAATGAACAAGGACAAATAGTTTACACAACGAGTAACAAGGATTAATGAACAAGGACAAATGGTTCACACAACGAGTCACAAGGACTAATGAACAAGGACAAATGGTTCACACAACGAGTCAGAAGGACTAAAGAACAAGGACAAATGGTTCACACAACGAGTCACAAGGACTAATTAACAAGGAAAAATGGTCTAAACAACGAGTAATAAGGACTAAAGAACAAGGACAAATGGTTCACACAAAGAGTCATATGGACTAATGAACAAGAACAAATGGTTCACACAACGAGTCACAAGGACTAATTGGAGCGTATACGGAGCGGAAGACTTAATTGTGAATTCAAGTGAAGCGAGAGATCCGAATGCACTAGGTGCAACCCGACCAGATCGTGCCACTTGAGGCGTTTTGGGCGAAACGGAAGACTTTTTGTTTTGTTTTTGTGTTTTCTTTGTGGAGAAATGAAAGGATATTTGCTTCGATTTCTTGTGAGGAAATCGAACCAATGGGATATTTGCTATCACTAGACCTATAGCGATAACAATGGGGAATTACTCGAAAACGCGTCAAGTAATTCAACTTAAACTGCGGAGCGCGTCCTTAGTTCAAGGCAAGACTCGAAATCATCGATTCTTTGAAAAAGATTGAAACAACAAGTTTCTCTCTCTAAAAGGTTTTTTCTTCAACTTGGGTGATTTACAAATGAGGAGGTTAGGTCCTTATATAGGATAAAAAACCTTGGCCTCCAAGCAAGCATTTAATGCTAGTTTGTAAGTTTCTAGGATGAATGAACATAGAACTCACAAACTAGACTATTTTGTCAACTCTTATTCTACCTAGTTTGAAAATGCAAAAATCTAAGAAAAGGATTCTTCTCCCCTTGTTGGATGCCGCCACTTCCCTCTCCCCTTGCTTGATGCCGCCACTTCCCTTGTTCCCACACGTTTTCAGCGTTCCCACGGCCTTGAGTCTCGACTGCGCATATTTCCTTTTCTTTAATTGAGCCCATCCAATTTTGTGTGTGAATAATGCATTATTTGGGCTTGGTTTTGCTCGGTCCTCTAAATTAAGCACAACCTCTTCCATGTGGTCGATATTCGCATCAGGTCGTTTATTAATCGTCCCGCCATACGCATCAAATTCTCTCCCTTAAAAAAGAATTGTCCTCAATTCTTGCCTCAGTATGCCGGGATCAAAGATGAATATTATAAACCCGAACAAACCCGAACACGTAGTCGAATCTTTGATGCCACCGGGATCAAAACAAATCTGGAAGTTAGATTCAAACTTGATTAAGAACATGAAGCAGTTTACGCACCCCGTTGATCTCTTCTTCAGCTCATCATCTTCAATGTAGTCTTCATATTTATCCCTCTCCGGTGGTTCGAATTTGTAATGAGTATTGTCAACCACAACCATTTTGTGCCATCTTTGCTTGTGCTTTACTTTCTTGGGATTTCCTTCCCACCACCTTCCATGCACAATTCTACCAAAATCCAAATAATGGTTGCTCGAAGTAACAAGATCGTTATGAGTTTCCATGAAAATTGACCTCAATAAGAATTTAGAGTTCCCACCATGTAGCTTCTCATCAATGTATTTGTCAATTGATGATTGATACGGTTCTTTGACTTGATACGGTTCCCACCTTCGTATCACATCATGTATGTCTCTTTGCAGTTGGGGCCAATGAAAATGCTCTTTGAGAATATCTACAGTTTTGTTTACCCCGAAATGTCCTCCAAGTCCACCTTCATGAGCTTCTCGAATAAGGAGCTCCCGAGTTGGAAGTTTTGGAACACAAAGTCTATTATCCTTGAAGAGGAAACCACCTGGACTAACGAACTCATCATGAGTTCCGGACTTGCAAATCTCGAAGGTTTCTCCAAAGTCGGGATCATGCTCGTAGTAATCCTTCAATGCCTCAAATCCAAGTGATCGGACATCGAGCACGTTCAATAATGAGTACCGTCGTGAGAGAGCATCGGCCACCACATTACTCTTGCCACGTTTATACTTTGATGAAAAGTGAAAGGATTGTAGGAACTCCACCCACTTGGCATACCGTGGGTTTAACCTTTGTTGTCCATTGATGTGCTTCAGTGATTCGCGGTTCGAGTGCAGGATGAAATGACTCGGCCAAAGGTAGTGACTCCAATGTTGAAGAGCTCTCACGATAGCATAAAATTCTTTGTCGTACGTCGAGTAATTGAGCCGGGCTTCATTCAATTTCTCGGGGAAATAAGCGATGGGTCGCTTTCCTTGTATTAGTATGGCTCCAATTCTAACACCGCTTGCGTCACATTCCACCTCGAATGGTTGAGTGAAAGCTGGGAGTGCCAATAAAGGCGCCTCGCAAAGTTTTTGAATAATCGTCTCAAACGCCTTTTGAGCAGTCGGGGTCCATACGAAGATTCCCCTTTTCGTACACTTGGTGATAGGACTAGTAATGGTACTAAAGTCCCGAATGAACCTCCGATACAATGATGCGAGTCCATGAAATGATCGGACCTCCGTGGTGGCCTTAGGAGTAGGCCATGCCTTGATTGCTTCAATTTTGATTTGTTCCACCGAAACCCTGTCTTTAGATACCATATAGTCGAGAAAGATGACACTCTTGACCCACAACGACCACTTCTCCTTCTCTCCATAGAGTTTCTGCCCTCGAAGTATGTCGAACACCTCTCGAAGGTGTATGAAATGTTCTTCCTCGTTTGTTGACCCCAAAATGTCATCCAAATAGATGACAACAAATCTGCTTAAGAAAGATTTGAGTACCTCGTTCATGAGTCGCATAAAAGTACTCGGAGCATTGGTTAATCCGAATGGCATGACGGCCCACTCGTATAACCTATGTCTAGTCTTGAACGCGGTTTTCCACTTATCCCTTTCTCTTATTCGCATTTGCTGATAACCACTCCTCAAGTCGATCTTAGAAAAGGTTTCGGATCCATGTAACTCATCAAGCATGTTGTCAAGCCTTGGGATAGGAAAATGAACAGGGAAAAATGGTTCACACAACAAGTCACAATAACAAGGACAAATGGTTTACACAATGAGTCACAAAGACTAATAAACAAGGACAAATGGTTTAAACAACGAGTCATAAGGACTAAAGAACAAGGACAAATGGTTCACACAATGAGTCACAAGGACTAAAGAACAAGGACTAAAGCTTCACACAACGAGTCACAAGGCCTAATGAACAAGGAAAAATGCTTCAAACAACAAGTCACAATAACAAGGACGACTGGTTTAAACAACGAGTCACAAGGACTTATAAACAAGGGCAAATGGTTTAAACAACGAGTCACAAAGACTAAAGAACAAGGACAAATGGTTCACACAACGTGTCACAACGGCTAATAAACAAGGACAAATGGTTTAAACAACGAGTCACAAGGACTAATAAACAACGACAAATAGTTTAAACAACGAGTCACAAGGACTAAAGAACAAGGACACATGGTTCACACAACGAGTCACAAGGACTAATAAACAAGGACAAATAGTTTACACAACGAGTCACAAGGACTAATGAACAAGGACACATGGTTCACAAAACGAGTCACAAGGACAAATGATTTACACAATGAGTCCTTGTTACAAATGATTTAAACAACGAGTCACAAGGACTAATGAACAAGGACAAATGTTTCACACAACGAGTCACAAGGACTAATGAACAAGGACATATAGTTTACACAACGAGTCACAAGGACTAATGAACAAGGACAAATGGTTCACACAACGAGTCACAAGGACTAATGAACAAGGACTAAAGGTTCACACAACGAGTCACAAGGCCTAATGAACAAGGAAAAATGCTTCAAACAACAAGTCACAGTAACATGGACGACTGGTTTAAACAACGAGTCACAAGGACTTATAAACATGGGCAAATGGTTTAAACAACGAGTCACAAAAACTAAAGAACAAGGACAAATGGTTCATACAACGTGTCACAACGGCTAATAAACAAGGACAAATGGTTTAAAGAACGAGTCACAAGGACTAATAAACAAGGACAAATGGTTTAAACAACAAATCACAAGGACTAAAGAACAAGGACAAATGGTTCACACAACGAGTCACAAGGACTAATAAACAAGGACAAATAGTTTACACAACGAGTCACAAGGACACATGGTTCACAAAACGAGTCACAAGGACTAATGAACAAGGAAAAATTCTTCAAACAAAAAGTCACAATAACAAGGACAACTGGTTTAGACAACGAGTCACAAGGACTAATAAACAAGGGCAAATGATTTAAACAAAGAGTCACAAGGAATAAAGTACAAGGACCAATCGTTCACACAACGAGTCACAAGGACTAATAAACAAGGACAAATGGTTTTAACAACAAGTCACAAGGACTATAGAACATGGACAAATGGATCACACAACGAGTCACAAGGACTAATGAACAAGGACAAATGGTTCACACAACGAGTCACAATGATAAATGGTTAACATAACGAGTTACAAGGACTAATGAACAAGGACAAATGGTTCACACAACGAGTCACAAGGGCTAATGAACAAGGACAAATGGTTCACATAACGAGTCACAAGGACAAATGATTTACACAATGAGTCCTTGTTACAAATGATTTAAACAACGAGTCACAAGGACTAATGAACAAGGGCAAATGGTTCACACAACGAGTCACAAGGACTAATGAACAAGGAAAAATGGTTCACACAACAAGTCACAATAACAAGGACAAATGGTTTACACAACGAATCACAAGGACTAATAAACAAGGCCAAATGGTTTAAACAACGAGTCACAAGGACTAAAGAACAAGGACAAATGGTTAACACAACGAGTCACAAGGACTAATGAACAAGGACAAATGTTTCACACAACGAATCACAATGACAAATGGTTAACATAACGAGTTACAAAGACTAATGAACAAGGACAAATCGTTCACATAACGAGTCACAAGGACTAAAGAACAAGGACAAATGATTTACACAATAAGTCCTTGTAACAAATGGTTTAAACAACGAGTAAGAAGGACTAATGAACAAGGACAAATGGTTCACACAACGAGTCACAATGATAAATGGTTAACATAACGAGTTACAAGGACTAATGAACAAGGACAAATGGTTCACACAACGAGTCACAAGGACAAATGGTTAACATAACGAGTTACAAGGATTAATGAACAAGGACAAATGGTTCACACAACAAGTCACAAGGACTAATGAACAAGGACATATAGTTTACACAACGAGTCACTAGGACTAATGAACAAGGACAAATGGTTCACACAACGAGTGACAAGGACTAATGAACAAGGAAAAATTGTTCACACAACAAGTCGCAATAACAAGGACAAATGGTATACACAATGAGTCATAAGGACTAATAAACAAGGACAAATGGTTTAAACAACGAGTCTCAAGGACTAAAGAACAAGGACAAACGGTTCACACAACGAGTCACAAGGACTAATGAATAAGGACAAATAGTTTACACAACGAGTCACAAGGCCTAATGAACAAGGACAAATGGTTCACACAATGAGTCACAAGGTCTAATGAACAAGGAAAAATGCTTCAAACAACAAGTGACAATAACAAGGACATCTCGTTTAGACAATGAGTGACAAGGACTAAGAAACAAGGGCAAATGGTTTAAACAACGAGTCACAAGGACTAAAGAACAAGGACAAATGGTTTACACAACGAATCACAAGGACTAATAAACAAGGACAAATGGTTTAAACAACGAGTCACAAGGACTAAAGAACAAGGACAAATGGTTCACACAACGAGTCACAAGGACTAATGAACAAGGACAAATGGTTCACACAACGAGTCACAAGGACAAATGGTTAACATAACGAGTTACAAGGACTAATGAACAAGGACAAATGGTTCACACAACGAGTCACAAGGACTAATGAACAAGGACATATAGTTTACACAACGAGTTACAAGGACTAATGAACATGGACAAATGGTTCATACAACGAGTCACAAGGACTAATGAACAGGGAAAAATGGTTCACACAACAAGACACAATAACAAAGACAAATGGTTTACACAATGAGTCACAAGGACTAAAAAACAAGGACAAATGGTTTAAACAACGAGTCATAAGGACTAAAGAACAAGGACAAATGGTTCACACAATGAGTCACAAGGACTAAAGAACAAGGACTAAAGCTTCACACAACGAGTCACAAGGCCTAATGAACAAGGAAAAATGCTTCAAACAACAAGTCACAATAACAAGGACGACTGGTTTAAACAACGAGTCACAAGGACTTATAAACAAGGGCAAATGGTTTAAACAACGAGTCACAAAGACTAAAGAACAAGGACAAATGGTTCACACAACGTGTCACAACGGCTAATAAACAAGGACAAATGGTTTAAACAACGAGTCACAAGGACTAATAAACAACGACAAATGGTTTAAACAACAAATCACAAGGACTAAAGAACAAGGACAAATGGTTCACACAACGAGTCACAAGGACTAATAAACAAGGACAAATAGTTTACACAACGAGTCACAAGGACTAATGAACAAGGACATATGGTTAACAAAACGAGTCACAAGGACAAATGATTTACACAATGAGTCCTTGTTACAAATGATTTAAACAACGAGTCACAAGGACTAATGAACAAGGACAAATGTTTCACACAACGAGTCACAAGGACTAATGAACAAGGACATATAGTTTACACAACGAGTCACAAGGACTAATGAACAAGGACAAATGGTTCACACAACGAGTCACAAGGACTAATGAACAAGGACTAAAGGTTCACACAATGAGTCACAAGGCCTAATGAACAAGGAAAAATGCTTCAAACAACAAGTCACAGTAACATGGACGACTGGTTTAAACAACGAGTCACAAGGACTTATAAACATGGGCAAATGGTTTAAACAACGAGTCACAAAAACTAAAGAACAAGGACAAATGGTTCATACAACGTGTCACAACGGCTAATAAACAAGGACAAATGGTTTAAAGAACGAGTCACAAGGACTAATAAACAAGGACAAATGGTTTAAACAACAAATCACAAGGACTAAAGAACAAGGACAAATGGTTCACACAACGAGTCACAAGGACTAATAAACAAGGACAAATAGTTTACACAACGAGTCACAAGGACACATGGTTCAAAAAACGAGTCACAAGGACTAATGAACAAGGAAAAATGCTTCAAACAAAAAGTCACAATAACAAGGACAACTGGTTTAGACAACGAGTCACAAGGACTAATAAACAAGGGCAAATGATTTAAACAAAGAGTCACAAGGAATAAAGTACAAGGACCAATCGTTCACACAACGAGTCACAAGGACTAATAAACAAGGACAAATGGTTTTAACAACAAGTCACAAGGACTATAGAACATGGACAAATGGATCACACAACGAGTCACACGGACTAATGAACAAGGACAAATGGTTCACACAACGAGTCACAATGATAAATGGTTAACATAACGAGTTACAAGGACTAATGAACAAGGACAAATGGTTCACACAACGAGTCACAAGGGCTAATGAACAAGGACAAATGGTTCACATAACGAGTCACAAGGACAAATGATTTACACAATGAGTCCTTGTTACAAATGATTTAAACAACGAGTCACAAGGACTAATGAACAAGGGCAAATGGTTCACACAACGAGTCACAAGGACTAATGAACAAGGAAAAATGGTTCACACAACAAGTCACAATAACAAGGACAAATGGTTTACACAACGAATCACAAGGACTAATAAACAAGGCCAAATGGTTTAAACAACGAGTCACAAGGACTAAAGAACAAGGACAAATGGTTAACACAACGAGTCACAAGGACTAATGAACAAGGACAAATGTTTCACACAACGAATCACAATGACAAATGGTTAACATAACGAGTTACAAAGACTAATGAACAAGGACAAATCGTTCACATAACGAGTCACAAGGACTAAAGAACAAGGACAAATGATTTACACAATAAGTCCTTGTAACAAATGGTTTAAACAACGAGTAAGAAGGACTAATGAACAAGGACAAATGGTTCACACAACGAGTCACAAGGACAAATGGTTAACATAACGAGTTACAAGGATTAATGAACAAGGACAAATGGTTCACACAACAAGTCACAAGGACTAATGAACAAGGACATATAGTTTACTCAACGAGTCACTAGGACTAATGAACAAGGACAAATGGTTCACACAACGAGTGACAAGGACTAATGAACAAGGAAAAATTGTTCACACAACAAGTCGCAATAACAAGGACAAATGGTATACACAATGAGTCATAAGGACTAATAAACAAGGACAAATGGTTTAAAGAAACGAGTCTCAAGGACTAAAGAACAAGGACAAACGGTTCACACAACGAGTCACAAGGACTAATGAATAAGGACAAATAGTTTACACAACGAGTCACAAGGCCTAATGAACAAGGACAATGTTGGGAAATGTGTCCTCAACAATAGTGCGATCACATGATTTAAATATCATTATTAAATCTCATTTTAAGAATACATGTGGGATGTAATATTTTACATGTCAACTGGTCCACACATATCGGTAATGATTGGCTGACTAGAGTTTGACATTACTGTCGTGCGACGGTGGTGATCAGTTGATCACCTTAGGTCATACCTATAGGGAAATACTCTTAATTGATTATTTAATTAATCGTATACCGATACGAGCTGATTAAATTGCTTAAAATTGACGGATAATTTTGTGAGTATAATTTACGTATCTTATTGTAAATATGATTAAATAAGACACGGTCTAAGTAATCGAATTGTTTTATTACTTAGATGAAATTATTGTTTACAGAAACAATTGAAACGGAATGAATAAATTATTATAAATACAGAATGTTGTAGTTTATAATTCGGAAACATTTTTGGTACAAGTAATTATGATATTACTAAGTCGATTTTTGTATGTGACGTATTTTTAATAATACGTTGATTTTTAATATGATAAAAATACATTACATTGTGACATGTCATGTAACATGTTACATGTGACAAATTTGACAAATGACAAAATAAAATGGATTCTCCATTTTATGCCAAAACCGAAAATGTGGATGTGTGTACATGGTTTATATTGTGTTGTTTATTTTTAAATAGAAACACAATCATAACACTTGGTAGTAGGCTTGCATGCCTAGTCTCTTGTGAAGAGCACAAACAAAAGGCATTGGGCATACTACCCAATGCTCCTTTTTCGGCCACCCCACTAGAAAGAGAGAAGAGCTTCTCTTTTTCATGATTATTATTCATTCCTTTTACTAACATTTTTTTTCTAGTGTAAGCAAAATTCACATGCTCTCTAAATATTATGAAATCTAGAGAAATAAACTCACAAATATTACCACCTCTTGACCGAAATTTCAAGAGTGAAAATACAATTTATATTGTATCAATTTTATTGTAAAAACCATTATTATTACTAGATCTAAATAGTATTGGTTTATTAAGATGTATTCCTTGGGTATATGCTTTTGGGAGGGATTCTACACTTGAATCCTTGTTCTTCCATTTGGAAAGCTCAAGAACAAAATAAAAGGAGATTTCTTTTGTGCCCATTAGAACCGAAATCACAATGTAAGGATGATTTCTTCTCTATTATATTATTTGTTTGCATGCATAAAATCCGTATTTAATTTTATGACATATTACTTTTGACATATAAGAGTATGTTAGTATGTATATGAATCTACATTTCTTTCAATCGGTATCAAGAGCCACGGTTGTTTGCATGCAAATTGGTTAAAAGTTTTTCCGAGTTATAAGAATAACAAATAAAACTTGTAAAATTTGTGTTATTATGATATATCACGAAATTAATCCATGCATGTTAATATTTCTGGTCCTAAAATGTTTTAGGATATTTTGGTTAATTTTTCGGATTTTTATTGTTCATAATTTACAATAATGGCATTTAAATGTGATTTTATGAGTAAAAATGTCATTTTTGGTCTAAAATTAGCTATATTTCGAATTTTCACTTGGTTTTTGGATATGTTGTCACATATATTATTTTGAGATAACCTGTAAAGTTTCATAATTTTTGGACTTGTTATGCTCGAAAAATGAATTTTTCATTATTAAATTCGGATTTAGGTGAAAAATAGGTTAATATGAGTTAAATTTCGAATCCGGTCATAGAAAATTAATATGTTGTCACATGAAATTTACAAGATGTGTGTAAAATAATTGGCTATAAAGAAGTCTTTTAGCATGATTTATGGATTTTTGAAGAAAAATAGCATAAATAGTGACATTATTAGTGAAAATTAATAAAACATAATCTATGACTTAGGAAAAACGTCTAATGTTGCATTTTATTATATTTTTCAGATCTAAAATTGAAAAGTTAATGAAAATAATTTTTCCATGTTTTTATGATTATTTTATTAAAAATCGATAAACCGCAACATTGTTTTTCCGGTAAATTTTTCGAAATTTTTTAACCTAAGATTTTGAACATTATGAGTGTCATGGAATTTTTCCAGAATGTTCAAGAGTTTAAATTTCAAATTTTGAATTTATTTGAAATTTTGTGATTTATTTGAAGTTTAATGGCTTATTTTTGTAATTTTGGTCCATTTATGAACAAATTTGTAAATAAAGGTTAATTATGGTCAAATTATTAGTGAAGACTATATTTTGAGTCCTAAAAGGTTAGGGTAATTAACTTATACATAAATATGAGTTTATGTATTTTTGTGATTATAAAATGTTGAAATCACGCAAATCCGTAAAAACCGAGTAATATACGATATTGGCTAATTAAAGGCGATTTAGCATAAAATTGAGCATGTTCATACATATTATAATGCTGCATTTTCTTTATGATTGTCATAATTTTAATTTATGTAATTTTTGAATTATGTAATTTTACTTAGTATGGCCTTAGATTTTAATTGGTATTTCCCGAAATGTATGGGAATATCGATTCGGTTGTAATTTTATTGTGATCTCGTATCACCGTTTTGTAATTTAATAGATTTATTTTATTTTAGTTACAAATGTATAATAGGAAATTATGTAATTTATTATGTAATTTTATTCATTCCGGAGTTCCCAAAGACGGATTTCTTCAAGAATGACGATACATAAAGACGGTGTTACCTCGAGATGCGTGCCACAACCGAAGTTCGAGGGACCAATGGAGTTGGTTTCCGAATATGTAATAGTTAAATAGTTTTTCTATTTTAGGAAGGCCATACTAGGATTTATTTTTATGCTTTGCATTTTATTTATATGTCACATGCATCGCTAAATCGCCATAACTAAAACATGCATTGTCATTTTATCGAGTTTATCGACCGTGTCAATTAGAATTATCGTAGTTCACCGCTTTAGTTCACTTATAAGTGATAGATAATAAATTGACATGACCTCTCGCTAAAACAATCAATTGAGACATAGCCTTACCAAATAGTAGAAACCATGAAAACCTATTTCGCGAGGGAGTGCACTCGGCTACCCCGGGGTACAAACCTTGTTACGTAGGGGAAGTGGGTGATAAATGTTAATCCACCGAATTCATGTTGATGAGGGTTTCATCGGCTACCCCGTGCCTAAGTTAATGTGGGTTTGGATAATGGACACATTTATTCGAAATTTGGATTGAACTCAACAAAAGTAATTGATAAGGGTTTCATCGGCTACCCCGTGCCCTTGTTGATGTGTTTTGGACTATAGATAAATATTAGAGTAATTTTATCGACCGAGAGTTCTAAAAGTAGAATCGATTAAAGAGTTAATCCACCGAGTTATATTGATAAGGGTTTCATCGGCTACCCCGTGCCCAAGTTAATATGAATTTGGATCTTGGAATCATTTATCATAGTTGGGTAGAGGTCACTATGTAAATGCTATACTTGTTTACAAGTATTAATATAACGATGAATGTTTTGTTTTCCACTATTCCGTTATCATATTGTTCTATTTCTTTACCACAATTCATATACGATATCATTTCGATTTTTGATTCAAATCTCCATTAAAACATCGTAACTAAAGACAAAATTTGAATTTTTCTTCTAAAGACCTCGAATTAACCATTGCTAAGGATCTCTTGCAAAGAGTATAGATTAAAGTTAATCATTATCAAACAGGTTTTTGATTCTTGACTAACACTTCTACTTACAATGGATTGTTTTTCATATACTTAAGTGAATTAAGTACTTTGAAGCGATAAATTATTTTGGTAATTAGTTTTGTCAGAATTCGTAATTGACCAAAATAACGCAACCACTTCAATGAAAGTTTTAAGACTAAAACGAACAAATGAAGAGTAATCTTCATAAATTCAATTTTGCTTCTCAAAGCAAAGACTCATTGAAATGAGTGGGAGCATTCTCTTAAACCGTTAAGATGAGGACGAGGTTCAAGAAGTAAAGATTATAATGGAATTGATACAAGGTAATGTTAAAGGTAAAGTTGTTGAGAATGACGATACTAAACCTATCAATCCCGACCGATAAAGTTTCCATTGTCTTAAATGTTGGACACGAGAAAGGAAACTACCCCAAATTATTGAAGAATCAACGAGTTAGTTGTGGGACATCTAATGGGACCTTCTTCTTTAAATGTTTATTTGATTAAACATAAATTTTGCTAGTACTACTTCGTCAATATAAGAAACCGGTGGTGGTTTACATCGTTGTACTTGATACATAGAATGATTAGAATATGACGACTAGCATCAATAATGACGAGAGATAGAGTAATTGTGTACTCAAATCTAGTTTTTGGATTTGGAGTTGTACTTAATTGTGACTATTAAGTACATAAACTCTAAATAAGAATACAAACTTGTTAAGATACAAAAGAGGTTTCACTTTTGTGACCCTTTACACCACGATTTGATATATGGCTAGCCCATTATCAAGGTGATAATATTCTAAACCAAACTAGAACGATATATCATGAAGATGATGTAAGATTCAAATTGGTAACCCAAGATTAAACCTTAAATTTTGGAATGATGAACGCAAAGAGTTATCGACTACTCTTGAAACCATTAGATTGTTAATGGTATATGCGTATCTTGTATTCAAAGCAAGATGTCTCGTGCCTTTTGGTTGAAAAGGAGATCGAGATTATAAATCATTGATCCATAATAGGTTGATCATTCTCTTTCACCAACGATTTAAGTTGACGCTAATGTGTTCACTTAATAAGGTAAATAGAGAAATCCTTGAAGAAGTTCAAGAGTTCAAGGAATCACGATTTAGTCGTGATGGGATTATCAAAGTGAAGACTTTGATATAAGCCAAAAGAAATGTGATATAGTATCACAAATTAATCTCTCTTAAACACGCATTATGGAATAATGTGTGTGGTTGATATGAATTCAAACGCTATTCGATATGGTTTGGACTTCAATCAAGTTACTTTGAGTTACTTGATCCTTTTGGGGATTTTATCATTTTTGTCTAAATTATTTTTCCACTAAATCGTATCATATGAGATATGAAATGGTAAGGGTACCATGTTTGTAAGCTTTCACAAGAAACAAATGCTCATTTTTTTTCCTTTTCCATTATCACGAGTACGACGGGTTTGTGGCTCGTGAAGCTGTCTTTCTAAAATACAAGTTTATTTTTAGAAGACAGAGTGGGAGAAATTATTCAAGAGCCACAAAGAATGCCACAGAGAATGTTATGTCGCAAGAAACTGGTCTTTCTTGGCTACATGAGACGTTTTGTGTAAGACATTGTTTCTTCAAAACCTAGGAGGTTAAATTCGTCACTTGCTAAAAATGATGAATTCATGCTACTTTTAAGAAAGTAAAGAGCTTATAACTTACAAAGAAATTGTTTGATTCAAGTTGATTACTTCTGGAAAGTAATGAACATATGACTTACATAAGAGTGTTCAAGTCACAACTCAATACAAGGCTTAGAGCCATGAAAATCCGAAATAAAAAGGCTTGATTAGTGACAAAGGATTTTGCACTAATAAAAACAGTTTTCAAGGCTTGATTGGTTGCAAAGAGTTTTGCACCAATTAAAATGCTTAAGTCTATTTGGATCTTCTTAGGGATTGTGTTTCATTATTATGAAATACATAGCGAGTGAATCTAAAACACACTTCTTCAATAGAAGGAATGTATTCAATACATGTCATGAGTTTTATAGATTCTTGCAATCCTAAGATAATGTGAAACTTAAGAGAGGATCTTAAGTAAGACATCAATGAGTTGGAATCAACATTTTGATCATGTGATAAAACATTTCTCGAAAAGTCAAGAAGTTGTGTTTATACATGGAATTTAGTGGGAGTTACGGAAATTTTAATTAGTCCGATATGTGGATGACATATTGATCATTGAGAATGATTTAAGACTTTTGGAGTATTATAATACATCTGGAATATCCGGATTTATGAAGATAAATCCACATGATATTAGCGTTAGTAAGAAGTCTTATGTTGATAAGATTCATGACTAGTTCAATTAATTTGAACATATTTGATTGATTCCATTTGCTTCCGCTGCCGAATCAATTGAAAAGAAATGATGTATAACACTTCATATGCTTTGAGTTTGATGAATTGTTTTTCAAAATCGAATTTAAGTAATCTTTACCAAGTAAGCTATAAAGATTACCCTTAAGTGCTTGCAGAAGCATTAAGGCTATGATGCAAAGTGTTTATGATGCAATATTGTGTAAGGGTGTTACACAAGTGACAATTGACAATTGAGATTGCGCATGGTTTCCGACAAAACCATAATCAAAACACATTAGGATGGTTAAGATACCATTGTGGCAATGTTAATTAAGAAGTAGATTTTCTAGAATCGTTCTAGGCAATAAAGAACAATGAGTGATATTTATAACGGAAATTGAGTACACTTGCAATCATGAGATGTGCAAGAAGGATGAGTCCCTTTAATGTGAAAACAGTGGGAGCTATTCTTAGGCTAGAGGGCCTATGTCTTGATTGGATCTCGACACGTACTCAAAAAGTTTTGTAATGCAAATGTATACATTACAACGGAAAACGAGTATGTAGTAAGGTTGAGTAAGGTACAAGAAGTTGATAAAACCTACTAACCAAAGCCTTCTCAAAGGCTAAACATGATGAGTCATGTCATTTCAATTGAATTGAAATGAACAACTACGTACAAGATCAAATTAGATTATAGAATATGAAATAGTAATCAGGCATTGACTATTCATATGTGATAATCACATTTGTCGTTCGAGTTTTATTTTAAAACTCTTTTATTATACTTTGTTACATCCAAACGGGTTGTGGAGACAATTGAACCCCGTTAAAGTGAACACGGATTAACATTGTATTTGCCCATAGTTACTTGTATGAGGTGACGTCTCGAAGTAACTAGAGTGTGATGCGATTTATGGCAAGTTCAAGTGCCATAAAGTCATGTGAGATGACTAGTCGATCATATAGGCAGACTGTTAGGAACATTTTGTCGGGCCTTATGACCGCTTATAGAGTTCTGGCAATTTATATAGCCTGGTCGTGGCGAGAGCTACTATAGTATTCAAATGAGTCGATTCTTTTGACTAAAGACTATTCACCTAAGATAGCTCAGTTTCAGATTAACTTTGATTTGTGTTACTACGACCTTCGTAAATGGGGTCAAATGGGCATATTTTGGGTTATGATGGCTGTGGCTAGTCAAAGGGAATGAGTGCGATAGGAATTGTCCATCCCCTTGTCAGGGTTAAAACAATATCTCAGGGCCACTCGAGGAGTAATGAACTGGAAATGCGTGGCCACGCTCGGAAGGTATCTATGATAGATAAATCCGGTCAATCAGTTATTCTCCAGATCGAGGAAACCACTCTCGATATGATCACTTGCAAGTACGACCTGAAAGACACCTTGCATTGAGTGGGAGATAGTAATAGGACAAGAGAATTGGTGACGCACACTTGTCGAGGACAAGTGGGAGATTGTTGGGAAATGTGTCCTCAACAATAGTGCGATCACATGATTTAAATATCATTATTAAATCTCATTTTAAGAATACATGTGGGATGTAATATTTTACATGTCAACTGGTCCACACATATCGGTAATGATTGGCTGACTAGAGTTTGACATTACTGTCGTGCGACGGTGGTGATCAGTTGATCCCCTTAGGTCATACCTATAGGGAAATACTCTTAATTGATTATTTAATTAATCGTATACCGATACGAGCTGATTAAATTGCTTAAAATTGACGGATAATTTTGTGAGTATAATTTACGTATCTTATTGTAAATATGATTAAATAAGACACGGTCTAAGTAATCGAATTGTTTTATTACTTAGATGAAATTATTGTTTCTGAGAAACAATTGAAACGGAATGAATAAATTATTATAAATACGGAATGTTGTAGTTTATAATTCGGAAACATTTTTGGTACAAGTAATTATGATATTACTAAGTCGATTTTTGTATGTGACGTATTTTTAATAATACGTTGATTTTTAATATGATAAAAATACATTACATTGTGACATGTCATGTAACATGTTACATGTGACAAATTTGACAAATGACAAAATAAAATGGATTCTCCATTTTATGCCAAAACCGAAAATGTGGGTGTGTGTACATGGTTTATATTGTGTTGTTTATTTTTAAATAGAAACACAATCATAACACTTGGTAGTAGGCTTGCATGCCTAGTCTCTTGTGAAGAGCACAAACAAAAGGCATTGGGCATACTACCCAATGCTCCTTTTTCGGCCACCCCACTAGAAAGAGAGAAGAGCTTCTCTTTTTCATGATTATTATTCATTCCTTTTACTAACATTTTTTTTCTAGTGTAAGAAAAATTCACATGCTCTCTAAATATTATGAAATCTAGAGAAATAAACTCACAAATATTACCACCTCTTGACCGAAATTTCAAGAGTGAAAATACAATTTATATTGTATCAATTTTATTGTAAAAACCATTATTATTACTAGATCTAAATAGTATTGGTTTATTAAGATGTATTCCTTGGGTATATGCTTTTGGGAGGGATTCTACACTTGAATCCTTGTTCTTCCATTTGGAAAGCTCAAGAACAAAATAAAAGGAGATTTCTTTTGTGCCCATTAGAACCGAAATCACAATGTAAGGATGATTTCTTCTCTATTATATTATTTGTTTGCATGCATAAAATCCGTATTTAATTTTATGACATATTACTTTTGACATATAAGAGTATGTTAGTATGTATATGAATCTACATTTCTTTCAATCGGTATCAAGAGCCACGGTTGTTTGCATATAGTTTACACAACGAGTCACAAGGACTAATGAACAAGGACATATAGTTTACACAACGAGTCACAAGGACTAATGAACAAGGACAAATGGTTCACACAACGAGTCACAAGGACTAATGAACAAGGACTAAAGGTTCACACAACGAGTCACAAGGCCTAATGAACAAGGAAAAATGCTTCAAACAACAAGTCACAGTAACATGGACGACTGGTTTAAACAACGAGTCACAAGGACTTATAAACATGGGCAAATGGTTTAAACAACGAGTCACAAAAACTAAAGAACAAGGACAAATGGTTCATACAACGTGTCACAACGGCTAATAAACAAGGACAAATGGTTTAAAGAACGAGTCACAAGGACTAATAAACAAGGACAAATGGTTTAAACAACAAATCACAAGGACTAATGAACAAGGACTAAAGGTTCACACAACGAGTCACAAGGCCTAATGAACAAGGAAAAATGCTTCAAACAACAAGTCACAGTAACATGGACGACTGGTTTAAACAACGAGTCAAAAGGACTTATAAACATGGGCAAATGGTTTAAACAACGAGTCACAAAAACTAAAGAACAAGGACAAATGGTTCATACAACGTGTCACAACGGCTAATAAACAAGGACAAATGGTTTAAAGAACGAGTCACAAAAACTAATAAACAAGGCCAAATGGTTTAAACAACGAGTCACAAGGACTAAAGAACAAGGACAAATGGTTAACACAACGAGTCACAAGGACTAATGAACAAGGACAAATGTTTCACACAACGAATCACAATGACAAATGGTTAACATAACGAGTTACAAAGACTAATGAACAAGGACAAATCGTTCACATAACGAGTCACAAGGACTAAAGAACAAGGACAAATGATTTACACAATGAGTCCTTGTAACAAATGGTTTAAACAACGAGTAAGAAGGACTAATGAACAAGGACAAATGGTTCACACAACGAGTCACAAGGACAAATGGTTAACATAACGAGTTACAAGGATTAATGAACAAGGACAAATGGTTCACACAACCAGTCACAAGGACTAATGAACAAGGACATATAGTTTACACAACGAGTCACTAGGACTAATGAACAAGGACAAATGGTTCACACAACGAGTGACAAGGACTAATGAACAAGGAAAAATTGTTCACACAACAAGTCGCAATAACAAGGACAAATGGTATACACAATGAGTCATAAGGACTAATAAACAAGGACAAATGGTTTAAACAACGAGTCACAAGGACTAAAGAACAAGGACAAACGGTTCACACAACGAGTCACAAGGACTAATGAATAAGGACAAATAGTTTACACAACGAGTCACAAGGCCTAATGAACAAGGACAAATGGTTCACACAATGAGTCACAAGGTCTAATGAACAAGGAAAAATGCTTCAAACAACAAGTGACAATAACAAGGACAACTGGTTTAGACAATGAGTGACAAGGACTAAGAAACAAGGGCAAATGGTTTAAACAACGAGTCACAAGGACTAAAGAACAAGGACAAATGGTTTACACAACGAATCACAAGGACTAATAAACAAGGACAAATGGTTTAAACAACGAGTCACAACGACTAAAGAACAAGGACAAATGGTTCACACAACGAGTCACAAGGACTAATGAACAAGGACAAATGGTTAACACAACGAGTCACAAGGACAAATGGTTAACATAACGAGTTACAAGGACTAATGAACAAGGACAAATGGTTCACACAACGAGTCACAAGGACTAATGAACAAGGACATATAGTTTACACAACGAGTTACAAGGACTAATGAACATGGACAAATGGTTCATACAACGAGTCACAAGGACTAATGAACAGGGAAAAATGGTTCACACAACAAGTCACAATAACAAGGACAAATGGTTTACACAATGAGTCACAAGGACTAATAAACAAGGACAAATGGTTTAAACAACGAGTCATAAGGACTAAAGAACAAGGACAAATGGTTCACACAATGAGTCACAAGGACTAAAGAACAAGGACTAAAGCTTCACACAACGAGTCACAAGGCCTAATGAACAAGGAAAAATGCTTCAAACAACAAGTCACAATAACAAGGACGACTGGTTTAAACAACGAGTCACAAGGACTTATAAACAAGGGCAAATGGTTTAAACAACGAGTCACAAAGACTAAAGAACAAGGACAAATGGTTCACACCACGTGTCACAACGGCTAATAAACAAGGACAAATGGTTTAAACAACGAGTCACAAGGACTAATAAACAACGACAAATGATTTAAACAACAAATCACAAGGACTAAAGAACAAGGACAAATGGTTCACACATCGAGTCACAAGGACTAATAAACAAGGACAAATAGTTTACACAACGAGTCACAAGGACTAATGAACAAGGACACATGGTTCACAAAACGAGTCACAAGGACTAATGAACAAGGAAAAAAGCTTCAAACAAAAAGTCACAATAACAAGGACAACTGGTTTAGACAACGAGTCACAAGGACTAATAAACAAGGGCAAATGATTTAAACAAAGAGTCACAAGGAATAAAGTACAAGGACAAATCGTTCACACAACGAGTCACAAGGACTAATAAACAAGGACAAATGGTTTTAACAACAAGTCACAAGGACTAAAGAACATGGACAAATGGTTCACACAACGAGTCACAAGGACTAATGAACAAGGACAAATGGTTCACACAACGAGTCACAATGATAAATGGTTAACATAACGAGTTCAAGGACTAATGAACAAGGACAAATGGTTCACACAACGAGTTACAAGGGCTAATGAACAAGGACAAATGGTTCACATAACGAGTCACAAGGACAAATGATTTACACAATGAGTCCTTGTTACAAATGATTTAAACAACGAGTCACAAGGACTAATGAACAAGGGCAAATGGTTCACACAACGAGTCACAAGGACTAATGAACAAGGAAAAATGGTTCACACAACAAGTCACAATAACTAGGACAAATGGTTTACACAACGAATCACAAGGACTAATAAACAAGGCCAAATGGTTTAAACAACGAGTCACAAGGACTAAAGAACAAGGACAAATGGTTAACACAACGAGTCACAAGGACTAATGAACAAGGACAAATGGTTCACACAACGAATCACAATGACAAATGGTTAACATAACGAGTTACAAAGACTAATGAACAAGGACAAATCGTTCACATAACGAGTCACAAGGACTAAAGAACAAGGACAAATGATTTACACAATGAGTCCTTGTAACAAATGGTTTAAACAACGAGTAAGAAGGACTAATGAACAAGGACAAATGGTTCACACAACGAGTCACAAGTACTAATGAACAAGGACAAATGGTTCACATAACGAGTCACAAGGACTAATGAACGAGGAAAAATGGTTCACACAACAAGTCACAATAACAAGGACAAATGGTTTACACAACGAATCACAAGGACTAATAAACAAGGACAAATTGTTTAAACAACGAGTCACAAGGACTAAAGAACAAGGACAAATTGTTTACACAACAAGTCACAAGGACTAATGAACAAGGACAAATGGTTCACACAACGAGTCACAAGGACAAATGGTTAACATAACGAGTTACAAGGATTAATGAACAAGGACAAATGGTTCACACAACAAGTCACACGGACTAATGAACAAGGACATATAGTTTACACAACGAGTCACTAGGACTAATGAACAAGGACAAATGGTTCACACAACGAGTGACAAGGACTAATGAACAAGGAAAAATTGTTCACACAACAAGTCGCAATAACAAGGACAAATGGTATACACAATGAGTCATAAGGACTAATAAACAAGGACAAATGGTTTAAACAACGAGTCACAAGGACTAAAGAACAAGGACAAACGGTTCACACAACGAGTCACAAAGACTAATGAACAAGGACAAATAGTTTACACAACGAGTCACAAGGCCTAATGAACAAGGACAAATGGTTCACACAATGAGTCACAAGGTCTAATGAACAAGGAAAAATGCTTCAAACAACAAGTGACAATAACAAGGACAACTGGTTTAGACAATGAGTGACAAGGACTAATAAACAAGGGCAAATGGTTTAAACAACGAGTCACAAGGACTAACAAACAAGGACAAATGGTTTACACAACGAATCACAAGGACTAATAAACAAGGACAAATGGTTTAAACAACGAGTCACAAGGACTAAAGAACAAGGACAAATGGTTCACACAACGAGTCACAAGGACTAATGAACAAGGACAAATGGTTCACACAACGAGTCACAAGGACAAATGGTTAACATAACGAGTTACAAGGATTAATGAACAAGGACAAATGGTTCACACAACGAGTCACAAGGACTAATGAACAAGGACATATAGTTTACACAACGAGTTACAAGGACTAACGAACATGGACAAATGGTTCATACAACGAGTCACAAGGACTAATGAACAGGGAAAAATGGTTCACACAACAAGTCACAATAACAAGGACAAATGGTTTACACAATGAGTCACAAGGACTAATAAACAAGGACAAATGGTTTAAACAACGAGTCATAAGGACTAAAGAACAAGGACAAATGGTTCACACAACGAGTCACAAGGACTAATGAACAAGGACAAAAGGTTCACACAACGAGTCACAAGGCCTAATGAACAAGGAAAAATGCTTCAAACAACAAGTCACAATAACAAGGACGACTGGTTTAAACAACGAGTCACAAGGACTTATAAACAAGGGCAAATGGTTTAAACAACGAGTCACAAAGACTAAAGAACAAGGACAAATGGTTCACACAACGTGTCACAACGGCTAATAAACAAGGACAAATTGTTTAAACAACGAGTCACAAGGACTAATAAACAACGACAAATGGTTTAAACAACAAATCACAAGGACTAAAGAACAAGGACAAATGGTTCACACAACGAGTCACAAGGACTAATAAACAAGGACAAATAGTTTACACAACGAGTCACAAGGACTAATGAACAAGGACACATGGTTCACAAAACGAGTCACAAGGACTAATGAACAAGGAAAAATGCTTCAAAAAAAAAGTCACAATAACAAGGACAACTGGTTTAGACAACGAGTTACAAGGACTAATAAACAAGGGCAAATGATTTAAACAACGAGTCACAAGGAATAAAGTACAAGGACAAATCGTTCACACAACGAGTCACAAGGACTAATAAACAAGGACAAATGGTTTTAACAACAAGTCACAAGGACTAAAGAACATGGACAAATGGTTCACACAACGAGTCACAAGGACTAATGAACAAGGACAAATGGTTCACACAACGAGTCACAATGATAAATGGTTAACATAACGAGTTACAAGGACTAATGAACAAGGACAAATGGTTCACACAACGAGTCACAAGGGCTAATGAACAAGGACAAATGGTTCACATAACGAGTCACAAGGACAAATGATTTACACAATGAGTCCTTGTTACAAATGATTTAAACAACGAGTCACAAGGACCAATGAACAAGGGCAAATGGTTCATACAACGAGTCACAAGGACTAATGAACAGGGAAAAATGGTTCACACAACAAGTCACAATAACAAGGACAAATGGTTTACACAATGAGTCACAAGGACTAATAAACAAGGACAAATGGTTTAAACAACGAGTCATAAGGACTAAAGAACAAGGACAAATGGTTCACACAACGAGTCACAAGGACTAATGAACAAGGACAAAAGGTTCACACAACGAGTCACAAGGCCTAATGAACAAGGAAAAATGCTTCAAACAACAAGTCACAATAACAAGGACGACTGGTTTAAACAACGAGTCACAAGGACTTATAAACAAGGGCAAATGGTTTAAACAACGAGTCACAAAGACTAAAGAACAAGGACAAATGGTTCACACAACGTATCACAACGGCTAATAAACAAGGACAAATGGTTAAAACAACGAGTCACAAGGACTAATAAACAAGGATAAATGGTTTAAACAACAAATCACAAGGACTAATGAACAAGGACAAATGGTTCACACAACGAGTCACAAGGACTAATGAACAAGGACAAATGGTTAACACAACGAGTCACAAGGACAAATGGTTAACATAACGAGTTACAAGGACTAATGAACAAGGACAAATGGTTCACACAACGAGTCACAAGGACTAATGAACAAGGACATATAGTTTACACAACGAGTTACAAGGACTAATGAACATGGACAAATGGTTCATACAACGAGTCACAAGGACTAATGAACAGGGAAAAATGGTTCACACAACAAGTCACAATAACAAGGACAAATGGTTTACACAATGAGTCACAAGGACTAATAAACAAGGACAAATGGTTTAAACAACGAGTCATAAGGACTAAAGAACAAGGACAAATGGTTCACACAATGAGTCACAAGGACTAAAGAACAAGGACTAAAGCTTCACACAACGAGTCACAAGGCCTAATGAACAAGGAAAAATGCTTCAAACAACAAGTCACAATAACAAGGACGACTGGTTTAAACAACGAGTAACAAGGACTTATAAACAAGGGCAAATGGTTTAAACAACGAGTCACAAAGACTAAAGAACAAGGACAAATGGTTCACACCACGTGTCACAACGGCTAATAAACAAGGACAAATGGTTTAAACAACGAGTCACAAGGACTAATAAACAACGACAAATGGTTTAAACAACAAATCACAAGGACTAAAGAACAAGGACAAATGGTTCACACAACGAGTCACAAGGACTAATAAACAAGGACAAATAGTTTACACAACGAGTCACAAGGACTAATGAACAAGGACACATGGTTCACAAAACGAGTCACAAGGACTAATGAACAAGGAAAAAAGCTTCAAACAAAAAGTCACAATAACAAGGACAACTGGTTTAGACAACGAGTCACAAGGACTAATAAACAAGGGCAAATGATTTAAACAAAGAGTTACAAGGAATAAAGTACAAGGACAAATCGTTCACACAACGAGTCACAAGGACTAATAAACAAGGACAAATGGTTTTAACAACAAGTCACAAGGACTAAAGAACATGGACAAATGGTTCACACAACGAGTCACAAGGACTAATGAACAAGGACAAATGGTTCACACAACGAGTCACAATGATAAATGGTTAACATAACGAGTTACAAGGACTAATGAACAAGGACAAATGGTTCACACAACGAGTCACAAGGGCTAATGAACAAGGACAAATGGTTCACATAACGAGTCACAAGGACAAATGATTTACACAATGAGTCCTTGTTACAAATGATTTAAACAACGAGTCACAAGGACTAATGAACAAGGGCAAATGGTTCACACAACGAGTCACAAGGACTAATGAACAAGGAAAAATGATTCACACAACAAGTCACAATAACAAGGACAAATGGTTTACACAACGAATCACAAGGACTAATAAACAAGGCCAAATGGTTTAAACAACGAGTCACAAGGACTAAAGAACAAGGACAAATGGTTAACACAACGAGTCACAAGGACTAATGAACAAGGACAAATGGTTCACACAACGAATCACAATGACAAATGGTTAACATAACGAGTTACAAAGACTAATGAACAAGGACAAATCGTTCACATAACGAGTCACAAGGACTAAAGAACAAGGACAAATGATTTACACAATGATTCCTTGTAACAAATGGTTTAAACGAGTAAGAAGGACTAATGAACAAGGACAAATGGTTCACACAACGAGTCACAAGTACTAATGAACAAGGACAAATGGTTCACATAACGAGTCACAAGGACTAATGAACGAGGAAAAATGGTTCACACAACAAGTCACAATAACAAGGACAAATGGTTTACACAACGAATCACAAGGACTAATAAACAAGGACAAATTGTTTAAACAACGAGTCACAAGGACTAAAGAACAAGGACAAATTGTTTACACAACAAGTCACAAGGACTAATGAACAAGGACAAATGGTTCACACAACGAGTCACAAGGACAAATGGTTAACATAACGAGTTACAAGGATTAATGAACAAGGACAAATGGTTCACACAACAAGTCACACGGACTAATGAACAAGGACATATAGTTTACACAACGAGTCACTAGGACTAATGAACAAGGACAAATGGTTCACACAACGAGTGACAAGGACTAATGAACAAGGAAAAATTGTTCACACAACAAGTCGCAATAACAAGGACAAATGGTATACACAATGAGTCATAAGGACTAATAAACAAGGACAAATGGTTTAAACAACGAGTCACAAGGACTAAAGAACAAGGACAAACGGTTCACACAACGAGTCACAAAGACTAATGAACAAGGACAAATAGTTTACACAACGAGTCACAAGGCCTAATGAACAAGGACAAATGGTTCACACAATGAGTCACAAGGTCTAATGAACAAGGAAAAATGCTTCAAACAACAAGTGACAATAACAAGGACAACTGGTTTAGACAATGAGTGACAAGGACTAATAAACAAGGGCAAATGGTTTAAACAACGAGTCACAAGGACTAACAAACAAGGACAAATGGTTTACACAACGAATCACAAGGACTAATAAACAAGGACAAATGGTTTAAACAACGAGTCACAAGGACTAAAGAACAAGGACAAATGGTTCACACAACGAGTCACAAGGACTAATGAACAAGGACAAATGGTTCACACAACGAGTCACAAGGACAAATGGTTAACATAACGAGTTACAAGGATTAATGAACAAGGACAAATGGTTCACACAACGAGTCACAAGGACTAATGAACAAGGACATATAGTTTACACAACGAGTTACAAGGACTAACGAACATGGACAAATGGTTCATACAACGAGTCACAAGGACTAATGAACAGGGAAAAATGGTTCACACAACAAGTCACAATAACAAGGACAAATGGTTTACACAATGAGTCACAAGGACTAATAAACAAGGACAAATGGTTTAAACAACGAGTCATAAGGACTAAAGAACAAGGACAAATGGTTCACACAACGAGTCACAAGGACTAATGAACAAGGACAAAAGGTTCACACAACGAGTCACAAGGCCTAATGAACAAGGAAAAATGCTTCAAACAACAAGTCACAATAACAAGGACGACTGGTTTAAACAACGAGTCACAAGGACTTATAAACAAGGGCAAATGCTTTAAACAACGAGTCACAAAGACTAAAGAACAAGGACAAATGGTTCACACAACGTGTCACAACGGCTAATAAACAAGGACAAATGGTTTAAACAACGAGTCACAAGGACTAATAAACAACGACAAATGGTTTAAACAACAAATCACAAGGACTAAAGAACAAGGACAAATGGTTCACACAACGAGTCACAAGGACTAATAAACAAGGACAAATAGTTTACACAACGAGTCACAAGGACTAATGAACAAGGACACATGGTTCACAAAACGAGTCACAAGGACTAATGAACAAGGAAAAATGCTTCAAAAAAAAAGTCACAATAACAAGGACAACTGGTTTAGACAACGAGTTACAAGGACTAATAAACAAGGGCAAATGATTTAAACAACGAGTCACAAGGAATAAAGTACAAGGACAAATCGTTCACACAACGAGTCACAAGGACTAATAAACAAGGACAAATGGTTTTAACAACAAGTCACAAGGACTAAAGAACATGGACAAATGGTTCACACAACGAGTCACAAGGACTAATGAACAAGGACAAATGGTTCACACAACGAGTCACAATGATAAATGGTTAACATAACGAGTTACAAGGACTAATGAACAAGGACAAATGGTTCACACAACGAGTCACAAGGGCTAATGAACAAGGACAAATGGTTCACATAACGAGTCATAAGGACAAATGATTTACACAATGAGTCCTTGTTACAAATGATTTAAACAACGAGTCACAAGGACCAATGAACAAGGGCAAATGGTTCATACAACGAGTCACAAGGACTAATGAACAGGGAAAAATGGTTCACACAACAAGTCACAATAACAAGGACAAATGGTTTACACAATGAGTCACAAGGACTAATAAACAAGGACAAATGGTTTAAACAACGAGTCATAAGGACTAAAGAACAAGGACAAATGGTTCACACAACGAGTCACAAGGACTAATGAACAAGGACAAAAGGTTCACACAACGAGTCACAAGGCCTAATGAACAAGGAAAAATGCTTCAAACAACAAGTCACAATAACAAGGACGACTGGTTTAAACAACGAGTCACAAGGACTTATAAACAAGGGCAAATGGTTTAAACAACGAGTCACAAAGACTAAAGAACAAGGACAAATGGTTCACACAACGTATCACAACGGCTAATAAACAAGGACAAATGGTTTAAACAACGAGTCACAAGGACTAATAAACAAGGATAAATGGTTTAAACAACAAATCACAAGGACTAATGAACAAGGACAAATGGTTCACACAACGAGTCACAAGGACTAATAAACAAGGACAAATAGTTTACACAACGAGTCACAAGGACTAATGAACAAGGACACATGGTTTACAAAACGAGTCACAAGGACTAATGAACAAGGAAAAATGCTTCAAACAAAAAGTCACAATAACAAGGACAACTGGTTTAGACAACGAGTCACAAGGACTAATAAAAAAGGGCAAATGATTTAAACATCGAGTCACAAGGAATAAAGTACAAGGACAAATCGTTCACACAACGAATCACAAGGACTAATAACCAAGGACAAATGGTTTAAACAACGAGTCACAAGGACTAAAGAACAAGGACAAACGGTTCACACAACGAGTCACAAAGACTAATGAACAAGGACAAATAGTTTACACAACGAGTCACAAGGCCTAATGAACAAGGACAAATGGTTCACACAATGAGTCACAAGGTCTAATGAACAAGGAAAAATGCTTCAAACAACAAGTGACAATAACAAGGACAACTGGTTTAGACAATGAGTGACAAGGACTAATAAACAAGGGCAAATTTTTTTAAACAACGAGTCACAAGGACTAAAGAACAAGGACAAATGGTTTACACAACGAATCACAAGGACTAATAAACAAGGATAAATGGTTTAAACAACGAGTCACAAAGACTAAAGAACAAGGACAAATGGTTCACACAACGAGTCACAAGGACTAATGAACAAGGATAAATGGTTCACACAACGAGTCACAAGGACAAATGGTTAACATAACGAGTTACAAGGACTAATGAACAAGGACAAATTGTTCACACAACGAGTCACAAGGACTAATGAACAAGGACATATAGTTTACACAACGAGTTACAAGGACTAACGAACATGGACAAATGGTTCATACAACGAGTCACAAGGACTAATGAACAGGGAAAAATGGTTCACACAACAAGTCACAATAACAAGGACAAATGGTTTACACAATGAGTCACAAGGACTAATAAACAAGGACAAATGGTTTAAACAACGAGTCATAAGGACTAAAGAACAAGGACAAATGGTTCACACAACGAGTCACAAGGACTAATGAACAAGGACAAAAGGTTCACACAACGAGTCACAAGGCCTAATGAACAAGGAAAAATGCTTCAAACAACAAGTCACAATAACAAGGACGACTGGTTTAAACAACGAGTCACAAGGACTTATAAACAAGGGCAAATGCTTTAAACAACGAGTCACAAAGACTAAAGAACAAGGACAAATGGTTCACACAACGTGTCACAACGGCTAATAAACAAGGACAAATGGTTTAAACAACGAGTCACAAGGACTAATAAACAACGACAAATGGTTTAAACAACAAATCACAAGGACTAAAGAACAAGGACAAATGGTTCACACAACGAGTCACAAGGACTAATAAACAAGGACAAATAGTTTACACAACGAGTCACAAGGACTAATGAACAAGGACACATGGTTCACAAAACGAGTCACAAGGACTAATGAACAAGGAAAAATGCTTCAAAAAAAAAGTCACAATAACAAGGACAACTGGTTTAGACAACGAGTTACAAGGACTAATAAACAAGGGCAAATGATTTAAACAACGAGTCACAAGGAATAAAGTACAAGGACAAATCGTTCACACAACGAGTCACAAGGACTAATAAACAAGGACAAATGGTTTTAACAACAAGTCACAAGGACTAAAGAACATGGACAAATGGTTCACACAACGAGTCACAAGGACTAATGAACAAGGACAAATGGTTCACACAACGAGTCACAATGATAAATGGTTAACATAACGAGTTACAAGGACTAATGAACAAGGACAAATGGTTCACACAACGAGTCACAAGGGCTAATGAACAAGGACAAATGGTTCACATAACGAGTCATAAGGACAAATGATTTACACAATGAGTCCTTGTTACAAATGATTTAAACAACGAGTCACAAGGACCAATGAACAAGGGCAAATGGTTCATACAACGAGTCACAAGGACTAATGAACAGGGAAAAATGGTTCACACAACAAGTCACAATAACAAGGACAAATGGTTTACACAATGAGTCACAAGGACTAATAAACAAGGACAAATGGTTTAAACAACGAGTCATAAGGACTAAAGAACAAGGACAAATGGTTCACACAACGAGTCACAAGGACTAATGAACAAGGACAAAAGGTTCACACAACGAGTCACAAGGCCTAATGAACAAGGAAAAATGCTTCAAACAACAAGTCACAATAACAAGGACGACTGGTTTAAACAACGAGTCACAAGGACTTATAAACAAGGGCAAATGGTTTAAACAACGAGTCACAAAGACTAAAGAACAAGGACAAATGGTTCACACAACGTATCACAACGGCTAATAAACAAGGACAAATGGTTTAAACAACGAGTCACAAGGACTAATAAACAAGGATAAATGGTTTAAACAACAAATCACAAGGACTAATGAACAAGGACAAATGGTTCACACAACGAGTCACAAGGACTAATAAACAAGGACAAATAGTTTACACAACGAGTCACAAGGACTAATGAACAAGGACACATGGTTTACAAAACGAGTCACAAGGACTAATGAACAAGGAAAAATGCTTCAAACAAAAAGTCACAATAACAAGGACAACTGGTTTAGACAACGAGTCACAAGGACTAATAAAAAAGGGCAAATGATTTAAACATCGAGTCACAAGGAATAAAGTACAAGGACAAATCGTTCACACAACGAATCACAAGGACTAATAACCAAGGACAAATGGTTTAAACAACGAGTCACAAGGACTAAAGAACAAGGACAAACGGTTCACACAACGAGTCACAAAGACTAATGAACAAGGACAAATAGTTTACACAACGAGTCACAAGGCCTAATGAACAAGGACAAATGGTTCACACAATGAGTCACAAGGTCTAATGAACAAGGAAAAATGCTTCAAACAACAAGTGACAATAACAAGGACAACTGGTTTAGACAATGAGTGACAAGGACTAATAAACAAGGGCAAATTTTTTTAAACAACGAGTCACAAGGACTAAAGAACAAGGACAAATGGTTTACACAACGAATCACAAGGACTAATAAACAAGGATAAATGGTTTAAACAACGAGTCACAAAGACTAAAGAACAAGGACAAATGGTTCACACAACGAGTCACAAGGACTAATGAACAAGGATAAATGGTTCACACAACGAGTCACAAGGACAAATGGTTAACATAACGAGTTACAAGGACTAATGAACAAGGACAAATTGTTCACACAACGAGTCACAAGGACTAATGAACAAGGACATATAGTTTACACAACGAGTCACAAGGACCAATGAACAAGGGCAAATGGTTCATACAACGAGTCACAAGGACTAATGAACAGGGAAAAATGGTTCACACAACAAGTCACAATAACAAGGACAAATGGTTTACACAATGAGTCACAAGGACTAATAAACAAGGACAAATGGTTTAAACAACGAGTCATAAGGACTAAAGAACAAGGACAAATGGTTCACACAACGAGTCACAAGGACTAATGAACAAGGACAAAAGGTTCACACAACGAGTCACAAGGCCTAATGAACAAGGAAAAATGCTTCAAACAACAAGTCACAATAACAAGGACGACTGGTTTAAACAACGAGTCACAAGGACTTATAAACAAGGGCAAATGGTTTAAACAACGAGTCACAAAGACTAAAGAACAAGGACAAATGGTTCACACAACGTATCACAACGGCTAATAAACAAGGACAAATGGTTTAAACAACGAGTCACAAGGACTAATAAACAAGGATAAATGGTTTAAACAACAAATCACAAGGACTAATGAACAAGGACAAATGGTTCACACAACGAGTCACAAGGACTAATAAACAAGGACAAATAGTTTACACAACGAGTCACAAGGACTAATGAACAAGGACACATGGTTTACAAAACGAGTCACAAGGACTAATGAACAAGGAAAAATGCTTCAAACAAAAATTCACAATAACAAGCACAACTGGTTTAGACAACGAGTCACAAGGACTAATAAAAAAGGGCAAATGATTTAAACATCGAGTCACAAGGAATAAAGTACAAGGACAAATCGTTCACACAACGAATCACAAGGACTAATAACCAAGGACAAATGGTTTAAACAACGAGTCACAAGGACTAAAGAACAAGGACAAACGGTTCACACAACGAGTCACAAAGACTAATGAACAAGGACAAATAGTTTACACAACGAGTCACAAGGCCTAATGAACAAGGACAAATGGTTCACACAATGAGTCACAAGGTCTAATGAACAAGGAAAAATGCTTCAAACAACAAGTGACAATAACAAGGACAACTGGTTTAGACAATGAGTGACAAGGACTAATAAACAAGGGCAAATGGTTTAAACAACGAGTCACAAGGACTAAAGAACAAGGACAAATGGTTTACACAACGAATCACAAGGACTAATAAACAAGGATAAATGGTTTAAACAACGAGTCACAAAGACTAAAGAACAAGGACAAATGGTTCACACAACGAGTCACAAGGACTAATGAACAAGGATAAATGGTTCACACAACGAGTCACAAGGACAAATGGTTAACATAACGAGTTACAAGGACTAATGAACAAGGACAAATTGTTCACACAACGAGTCACAAGGACTAATGAACAAGGACATATAGTTTACACAACGAGTTACAAGGACTAACGAACATGGACAAATGGTTCATACAACGAGTCACAAGGACTAATGAACAGGGAAAAATGGTTCACACAACAAGTCACAATAACAAGGACAAATGGTTTACACAATGAGTCACAAGGACTAATAAACAAGGACAAATGGTTTAAACAACGAGTCATAAGGACTAAAGAACAAGGACAAATGGTTCACACAACGAGTCACAAGGACTAATGAACAAGGACAAAAGGTTCACACAACGAGTCACAAGGCCTAATGAACAAGGAAAAATGCTTCAAACAACAAGTCACAATAACAAGGACGACTGGTTTAAACAACGAGTCACAAAGACTTATAAACAAGGGCAAATGCTTTAAACAACGAGTCACAAAGACTAAAGAACAAGGACAAATGGTTCACACAACGTGTCACAATGGCTAATAAACAAGGACAAACGGTTTAAACAACGAGTCACAAGGACTAATAAACAAGGACAAATGGTTTAAACAACAAATCACAAGGACTAAAGAACAAGGACAAATGGTTCACACAACGAGTCACAAGGACTAATAAACAAGGACAAATAGTTTACACAACGAGTCACAAGGACTAATGAACAAGGACACATGGTTCACAAAACGAGTCACAAGGACTAATGAACAAGGAAAAATGCTTCAAAAAAAAAGTCACAATAACAAGGACAACTGGTTTAGACAACGAGTCACAAGGACTAATAAACAAGGGCAAATGATTTAAACAACGAGTCACAAGGAATAAAGTACAAGGACAAATCGTTCACACAACGAGTCACAAGGACTAATAAACAAGGACAAATGGTTTTAACAACAAGTCACAAGGACTAAAGAACATGGACAAATGGTTCACACAACGAGTCACAAGGACTAATGAACAAGGACAAATGGTTCACACAACGAGTCACAATGATAAATGGTTAACATAACGAGTTACAAGGACTAATGAACAAGGACAAATGGTTCACACAACGAGTCACAAGGGCTAATGAACAAGGACAAATGGTTCACATAACGAGTCACAAGGACAAATGATTTACACAATGAGTCCTTGTTACAAATGATTTAAACAACGAGTCACAAGGACCAATGAACAAGGGTAAATGGTTCATACAACGAGTCACAAGGACTAATGAACAGGGATAAATGGTTCACACAACAAGTCACAATAACAAGGACAAATGGTTTACACAATGAGTCACAAGGACTAATAAACAAGGACAAATGGTTTAAACAACGAGTCATAAGGACTAAAGAACAAGGACAAATGGTTCACACAACGAGTCACAAGGACTAATGAACAAGGACAAAAGGTGATGCAGGAGCATTGATGGAAACTGAAAATGAAGTGCTACTTAGTCGAAATGCAACTCATTTGGTCGAAGGCTTCAAGATTGGGTCAAGTTATTTGACGATGCTCACTTGGGTGGATAAAGGCCCAGAAGTGCACGGTTAATCCAACCGTGTAGGTGTACTAGCTGGTCCAAATTATTAGTATTATTTAGCTAATTAATCTATTACAAATAAAATTAGGAAAGCCTAATATTTCCTAATCCTAGTCAAGTCTTAGTTGTTCTTTTCGATTATTTGTTTCCTAATTAGTTAAGGAAACTAGTTTGCTTGTTGTCCAAGTATGATTAGGTTTTAGGTTACTATAAATTAAAGCCTTGTAACCTAATAATATCAGACATGAAATACAATAAAACTTCCAGTTTTATGCTTTATTCGTCATTCTTGCGAGATACACGAACCAGGCCTTGCGAGGTTACCCTGAGTGCTTCGAGTGATTACCTTGCGAGGTATTGAGCGAGATTCACTTATCTATCTTGTTCTTTTGTCAATTCACGTTTTTACCTTCTGTTTGCCTATTTAGTTCGCTGTTTTTACGTCAATTCCACAATCGAGATCATAACAATTCCAAGCATAATTTCTAACCTATAGAATTCGCCTAAAACCTACTAATTCTATATCAAATTTTTACCAGAGCTGAGGTTTTCGATTTATTGCTTAATAAATCAGTCTTGGGAGAAGATGGTGAATGGAGAAGGAGATAAACCATGGAAGGAAGATATGGATGCAATTAGGGAGAGATTGGCCGATTTCTTACGTAGTAAAGAGCATAGCTACGGATTTAGCTTGAGAAAAAAAGAAGAAGAAATTGAACGGGTCGAGTCGACACCCAATCTGAATCAAGATGACGGACACCAAAATCAACCAAAAAAAGGAATGATGATGATAGAGGCACGAAACTCGACATTCCCGAGTTTAACGGAGATGGAGATTTGAAAAATTCTTGGATTGGATTCGTCAAAGCAGAGAGGATCTTTGAGTACAAAAATTATGATGAAAACAAGCAATTCAAGGTGGCTACCTTAAAATTGACCAAATACGCATCTTTGTGGTACGAAAACATGAAGAGGCAGCGTAAGAAGGATAGGAAGCCAAAAATTGAAACATGGGAGAAACTCAAGAAGCACCTCACAAAGAGATTCCTTCCTAGAGACTATGAGCATGACAATTATCTGAAACTAACATCTCTGTCACAAGAGAGTTCAAGTGTCTCTGATTACATAAATGAGTTTGAAAAGATGAGTATCGTATGTGATCTAGAGGAAAAGCAAGAGTTGAGGACTGCACGATTTATTCGTGGTCTTAACACTAATTTGGCGCAAAGGGTGGAAATTCAACATTATGATAACTTTGATGATGCTTGCAGATTGGCTCTTAAATTTGAGAAGCAGGATAAGAGCAAGAAGTCCTATACTCGTGACTATGCAAAGAATTCGAGCACATACTCGAAATCGCAGCCTACCACATCTAGTAGCAAGGAACCACGACATGAGGATCCTAAAGATAAAGGAAAAGGCACGGTGGTGGAAGCTAAGGAGACACGGTTGAGGCGTTGCTTCAAGTGCCAGGGATATGGGCACATTGCCAATGAATGTCCGCAAAAGAAAGCTCTGACAATTCAAGAATTGATTAACTTAATTCCAAATTTCGTTGTCCCGCATTCCGAATCGGGGCCTATTGATGTCGAAGATGAGAGTGGTGGGGAAGAAGTACATGAGGTGGAGCCTTACGATGTGACGAGGAGAAAGGAGCATTGGTGCTTAGAAACCTCCACACCGAGGCTGCTCAAATCGAGCACGAGCAAAGGGAGCAATTGTTTCATTCCCGTTGTAAGGTAAACAGCCAGATTTGCACTCTTATTATTGATAGTGGCTCTTGTACCAATGTTATAGCTAAGGATGTCGTTGCTAAACTGAAATTGCCTACTAAGAACCATCCTAAACCATATAAACTACATTGGCTTGATGGGAATAATGGGGTTATGGTAAAGAAACAGACTTTAATTTCTTTGCAATTGGGACCGTATAAAGATGAGATATTATGTGACGTAATCCCGATGAATGCCCGCCATATTTTTCTTTGGGCAGACCGTGGCAATATGATAGGAAGGTGGAACATGACGGACGAAGTAATGTTTATGTTGTTTCTAAAGGGAAAGCTAAGTATCATTTGAAACCATTGTCACCAACCAAATATAACAAACCTATTGCAAAAGACAGTTTGTTTTTAGATGCAAACGAGGCCGAGGAGGTTGTGGCGCGAGGGGAACCAAAGATACCTATTGGTTGTTCGAGAGGTGACAAAAATGGAGAGTAATGATGCGAGGATTCGGGAGTTATTAGTTGAGTTCAGTGATGTGTTTCCCGACGAGTTACCTGATGGGTTACCACCGAAGAGAGGGATTGAGCACCAAATTGACTTACTTCCTGTGGGTGCGTTACCTAATAAACCAGCCTATCGATGTAATCCTGAAGAGGCTAAGGAATTACAGAGACAAGTGCAAGAACTGATAGACAGAGGATATGTGAAAGAAAGCTTGAGTCCGTGTGCTGTACTAGCTCTTTTGGTACCAAAAAAAGAGGGAACTTGGCGAATGTGCATAGATAGCAGAGCCGTGAATAACATCACTATTAAATACCGTTTTCCTATGCCAAGACTTGATGATATGCTAGATGAGCTATCCGGTTCATGTGTGTTTTCTAAACTGGATTTGAGGAGTGGCTACCACCAAATGCGGATTCGTGAAGGGGATGAGTGGAAGACCGCTTTCAAAACGAAACAGGGGTTGTATGAGTGGCTTGTCATGCCGTTTGGATTGTGTAATGCACCTAGTTCGTTTATGAGACTCATGAATGAAGTGTTAAGGCCGTTCCTTAACAAGTTTGTTGTTGTCTATCTTGATGACATTCTCATCTATAGCAAGAGTGAAGAAGAGCACAAGTTCCATCTTAGAGCTGTATTTGAAGTCATGAGAACGCAGAAGCTGTATGGTAAGCTCGAAAAGTGCACTTTTATGGTGTAAAGTGTTGTTTTTCTTGGTTACATTGTAGGAAAAGAAGGAGTAAGCATGGACCCATCCAAGGTCGAAGCTATTCAAGCCTGGCGATTGCCTAAATCCACGATCAAGTCCGTAGTTTTCATGGTTTGGCATCGTTTTATAGACGTTTTATCCAGGGGTTTAGCTCAATTATGGCTCCAATTACCGAGCTAACCAAGAAAGGGGAGTTTGTTTGGACTCCGAGTGCTCAAAAGGCATTTGAAGAAGTGAAGACAAAGTTGTGTTCGGACTGTTTTAGCGCCGCCCAACTTTGAGAAATTATTTGAAGTCGAGTGTGATGCGAGTGGCGTTGGGATTGGTGCCGTGTTGATCCAAGAGAAACGACCCATTGCTTATTTCAGTGAGAAACTTGGAGGTGCAAGGCTGAACTATTCAACCTATGACAAAGAGTTTTATGCTATTGTACGAGCATTGGAGCATTGGAGTCATTATTTGCGTCCGAAACCATTCGTGCTACATTCCGATCACGAAGCTCTTAAACATATTCATGGACAGCAAAAATTGAACATAAGGCACGCGAAGTGGGTCGAGTTTTTACAATCATTCACGTTTTCATCCAAGTACAAAACAGGTAATTCTAATATTGTAGCGATGCGTTATCCGAAGACACCGTTTGTTGGTTGAATTAGATGCAAGATTGTTGGGTTTTGAGCATATTAAAGAATTATACAAGGCTGATCCGGCGTTTGCTAAAGAGGTGATTGAACCTACTGGACTTTATACAATGCAAGACGGATTTTTGTTTAAGGGAAATCGCCTTTGCATTCCACAAGGGTCCATTCAGGAGTTGATTATTAGAGAAGCTCACGGAGGAGCTTTGGCTGGTCATTTCGGTTCGAATAAGACTTATGACATTGTAAGTGAACATTTCTATTGGCCCAAGATGAGTAAGGATGTCCAAGAAATTGTGGGCAAGTGCGTTGTGTGTCAGAAAGCAAAGAGCTCGTTTGTCAAAGGGTCAGACACGCCTTTACCCGTGCCAAAAAACAGCCTTGGAGCGAAGTGAGCATGGATTTCATACTTGGTTTGCCACGAACACAAAGGGGTAAAGACTCGATCATGGTTGTTGTTGATCGGTTTTCAAAGATGGCTCATTTTATTCCTTGTCACAAGACGGATGATGCTACGAATGTTGCTGATTTGTACTATAAGGAGGTAGTTCGTTTACACGGTATTCCCCTTACTATTGTCTCAGACCGTGATGTGAAGTTCCTTAGTTATTTTTGGAAGACTTTATGGCGTTTGATGGGTACAAAGTTGTTGTTCAAGATTTCGCACCATCCTCAAACAGATGGGCGGACGGAGGTCACTAATCGTACTTTGGGGAGTTTATTGCGTGGCCTAGTGAGCAAGACTACGAAGGATTGGGATACTAAACTTGCACATGCTGAATTTGCGTATAACCGGACTCCATCGGTGACTACGGGCGTGCTCCATTCGAAATTGTGTATGGCATTAATCCATTTTTGCCTATTGATCTAGTTCCAATTCCGAAGAAAGACCTTATGAGCTTTGAAGCAAAGGAGAGGCAGGCTACATTTCTAAGGACTTGTGAGCAAGTGAGAGCCAAAATTGAGAAATCGAATGCTAAATACAAAGAGAAGGCCAATAAGCATCGAAAACAGCCCGTGTTCAAAGTAGGGGATCTCGTGTGGCTTCATTTAAGGAAGGAGCGTTTTCCAGCTAAGCGAAAGAACAAGTTGATGCCGCGAGCAGATGGCCCATTCAAGGTCATAGAATGCTACGGTTCGAATGCTTACAAGTTGGAATTACCAAGTGAGTACGGTGGTGTGAGTGCAACGTTTAATGTTGGTGACCTGTCCCCATATCTCGACGACGACAATTTGAGGTCAAATTCTCAAAAAGAGGGAGAGAATGATGCAGAGCATTGATGGAAACCGAAAATGAAGTGCTACTTAGTCGAAATGCAACTCATTTGGTCGAAGGCTTCAAGATTGGGTCAAGTTATTTGACGATGCTCACTTGGGTGGATAAAGGCCGTAAGTGCACGGTTAATCCAACCGTGTAGGTGTACTAGCTGGTCCAAATTATTAGTATTATTTAGCTAATTAATCTATTACAAATAAAATTAGGAAAGCCTAATATTTCCTAATCCTAGCTGAAGTCTTAGTTGTTCTTTTCAGATTATTTGTTTCCTAATTAGTTAAGGAAACTAGTTTGCTTGTTGTCCAAGTATGATTAGGTTTTAGGTTACTATAAATTAAAGCCTTGTAACCTAATAATATTCAGACATAGAAATACAATAAAACTTCCAGTTTTATGCTTTATTAAATCATTCTTGCGAGATACACGAACCAGGCCTTGCGAGGTTACCCTGAGTGCTTCGAGTGATTACCTTGCGAGGTATTGAGCGAGATTCACTTATCTATCTTGTTCTTTTGTCAATTCACGTTTTTACCTTCTGTTTGCCTATTTAGTTCGCTGTTTTTACGTCAATTCCACAGTCAGATCATAACAATTCCGCTGCATAATTTCTAACCTATAGAATTCGCCTAAAACCTACTAATCTATAAAATACTATTAAAAGCCTAGCCTAAAATGACTCACAAAGTCCACGTAGATAAATCCATGTAGGATCATGAAAAGCCACGTTTGAATAACGAATACCACGTGTGTTTTAAAACTGCCAACTACATCAACAACCAACAATCCCATTAACCCTGGCAAAAATGGGGAAAAAAATTACCCTTCATCTTCTCAACACAAGCCGTTTCTTCCCAAATTCAATAACAAAACTAAATTCAATGACACAAATCAATGTTAAATTCAATGACACAAATCAATGCTTATGAATGATCAATTATATATCACAAATCAATGTTCATGAATGATTCAATTAGTATAGCAATTATCACATGGCTCCTAATCTTCATACGTTTCTCCAACCAACTAGATATAAATGTCTCGGAATGAATGCTTTGTTACAATTTACCTATTTAACTCCGATTGCTGCTTCACTGACCTACGCCGCCGGTAAGTTCATCTTGCATCTTCAAACCCGCGTTTCTATTTGGTTTACAGGTTGTTTGTGTTCGGTTGAAGCTAAGACTTATTCAATTTGTTTATGTATATTCCTAGCTATGATTTAATCCGAAATTTGCAGGTTTTGGGCTCGCCGGAATGAAGCCTACGCTTCGCGGTGTACAAATTCAGCTTACCTTAGATTTTGTTTCCTTTTTAAATTTTAATTTATCTTTAGTTTGGTTTTCTTATTTAGTACTAATAATTCACTACCAATTTCTTTTATTTTTCCATCTATTTGAATGACTATTATAATTCTTTTTGGTTACATACATCTAGCTAATTTTGTGTGTTTTATGTCTGTTGTTGCAGTGCTTAATCGACGACTTACGGTGTGCTTTCTTTACTCCATCAAATCACCAATCATGGTAACAAAATCATATTCAGGTCCAATTAGAGAATTTCTTACTGTTTATGATGTGTTGATGTTACTGTTTGCTGTATTAATATCATCCTAAAGGAAACAATCAGGTAAAATGAATGGCCACAGATGATAAAATCTTAATTGGATGCATATGGTTTGATAAAGTTGGAGCCGTTATGAATACTCCGTATTAGCTACTTTTGTATGAAATGATACATATGCAATGAGTGGAATGTAGCCAATTCTATACATGTCTAGAATACATGCCACTACTTCATTCCACATTTGCTGAAATTGCTTTGAGTAATGGTTTCATTCGTAAACACTCATCCTTATGGTTGTTTAGTCATTCATATTGACAACATACTCTTTTCTCATAAAACCAGCTACGAATATCTACCATATCTTGACGGAATCCGACTCACGCCCTGATATTGTGTTACGGTCGAGGTCAACAAACAGGTATAGTTTCATTCATATGATTTGATTCATTTCATGATACTGCATATGAAATTGTAGTCATCATTCTTTAGGTATCTTCTTATATTATGTTGCTCATCACAAAGTTCCACTCACCAACGATGGGTAGCAGGTAACACTAATTTGTTTTCATGATTTCTTCCAATGCATCATCTATTACTCCATGACATACAACTTTTACAATTTCCATTTTGTTGATTCTAATTTAATGCATATGCATTTTAATTTCAACAGAAGCTTTACTGTGCATTTGTATTTTTGCTTTAACTTGAGAATTGAGATAGTAAGGTTGAATGGATTTTCATTCTAATGAACCAAGGTAATTGAATCGGAGTTTTTCCATGTTTTCATTAAATAATTTTACCAACTAAGAATGCGAAAAAATTGAGGGAACTGTCATAGTATCACATGGCTATGCACGAGCTACATAAATGTCTTCTAGATTTAAAATTTTTAATCATAGTTGTTCTTGAATAGATTTCAAATGCGGAGAAAGGAGTTTTAATGCTACATAGCTTCATGGTTAAATTTTGTTTTGTGTTTTTTATTAATCAAATCCAGCCACATTAGTTCACTTCTCATGTACCACAATGTTGTTAGTGTTGTACTGATCACATTTCCCTTGGTTTATAATATTTTTTTTTCACAGGGAAATTTAATTTCTGAGTCTACTAATTCTAACTATGTGATTGACAACTTTGTTGCATGTCATATTACATATACTATTCTTATGATGTCATTGATGAATGGAACAAGTTGAAGACTCATTGCAGATGAGTTTAAGTCTTTAAGACAACAATGTCATTACATGATAATTTCATTAGATGGTGGTTTTTCTAAATGTAAAAATGTGTCAATGATTACATGTTTGGTTAAATTTGCAAGGTGAATCTAATATTTCAGTTTTTATATTATTTAAATTTTTCAATTTTATAATTCAATAATTTGGCCCATACCTAAAATATCGGTACTTTTCTTATTTATGTTATCTCTGGCTTTGTAATCTCGTATACAATACGGGAAATTGATGGATACCAAATAATTTGGACAAGCTATGGTTATAAAACAAATGGAGAAGCTAAGCAATGTGTAGCTTGGTAGACGTACCTCATGTACTCCATTTATCATTAAATTTTATATACACAGGTTGTACAAGACCACCAAATATTGGTCTGGACACTCATCGCACCCATCCCCAACGATTGAGTTATCGGGGTTTTAAAAATTATTGTAACTCCTAATTCAAAAATGGTCAAGTATGAGCTATTTATTTTATTTTACTTCGTATTTCTATAATAGGGGAAAATACAACAAAGGTTAAAGAACATGTATTTACAGTTTAAATATTTTGAGAAGGGCAACAAATTACCATTAAATTTGGGGTCAAATATTGTTACCGTCTTCAATTTAATTAGTAAAAATGTCGGATGAAATATTGCTTGATAGGCAAATGTATAGTTTTGTATATGCATGTGCTGATATGCATCATTGCAACGTATTTCAAAATTGGATTGTGGTTTGCCATCTCGACAGTTGCATTGTCTTCTTATGCTACTCTATATTACTCCTTATTTTAAGTTTTAATAATTTCATTTACTCGCATATCATGACTGATATACATTGTATCGTGTGCAACAAAACACGTTGTAGAATGTTATTGGTTCCTCATCCATTTCGAACATCTGAAGCTTAAGCTTTTTTTTGTTTTATTTTAAACCAAAGGAATAAATATTTGTCTTCTTATCTTAATATCAAGAAATCAACTTAAATTTCTCAAAGTGATTATGGATATACTCCCTCTCATCCACTTCAAAGTTTGGATAACATGGGCCCACTTATCCACTCCAAAGGTAACATGAACCCACTTTTAGTAAGAGGAAAAGTGAGTCCATGTTATTTTTGCAGTAGATGGGAGAGAGTATGATTTGACATATTTACGAAGTTACGTAAATATTATAAATGCACACAAATTGGATTTAGAAAGACCTCTCACATAAAGCAAGTTGGAGGGCAACTGGGGGAGAAGTAGTGAGAGTACATAAGCTAAAGACGACCACAAACAAAACAGATTAATGTACACAAATTGGATTAATCTAAGTTTTCTTCGTTGTTTATAACACCGTTATATTAAATACATTTCAACTTCACAAATGACTTTGAACTAAAAACTGAATATATTTAAGAAGAGTTATAGTATTGACTAATCTACTATACAACCCAAACTAAAGTCCACACTAAGTATAAAACCTTATACCAATCGTTGGCTGGCGCAGTGGTAGCATGGGGCTGTGCTTGGTAGGGAGGTCTGCGGATCGATCCCCCACAACTGCGATTGGGAGGGGTTTAAATACCGTAATCCTTGGACACGCCCCGAAATGCAGATTAGTCGGCCCAATGTGGTTCGGATTACCGGATGGTTTAGACTAAAAAAAAAGTATAAAACCTTAACAGACTATCATCTATAATAAGAAACTCGTGCAGTCGACCGAGTGTAAAATGTTTCTAAAACATGAGTTAGAACAGTTAGCATTTGACGGGCGCGTGTCAACTAGTAAAAAATTTGAAAAAACATTTAACCAGAATCCGTGCATTGCACGGGTCATAAAACTAGTTCTATATCAAAAGGTTCACACAACGAGTCACAAGGCTTAATGAACAAGGAAAAATGCTTCAAACAACAAGTCACAATAACAAGGACGACTGGTTTAAACAACGAGTCACAAGGACTTATAAACAAGGGCAAATGGTTTAAACAACGAGTCACAAAGACTAAAGAACAAGGACAAATGGTTCACACAACGTATCACAACGGCTAATAAACAAGGACAAATGGTTTAAACAACGAGTCACAAGGACTAATAAACAAGGATAAATGGTTTAAACAACAAATCACAAGGACTAATGAACAAGGACAAATGGTTCACACAACGAGTCACAAGGACTAATAAACAAGGACAAATAGTTTACACAACGAGTCACAAGGACTAATGAACAAGGACACATGGTTTACAAAACGAGTCACAAGGACTAATGAACAAGGAAAAATGCTTCAAACAAAAAGTCACAATAACAAGGACAACTGGTTTAGACAACGAGTCACAAGGACTAATAAAAAAGGGCAAATGATTTAAACAACGAGTCACAAGGAATAAAGTACAAGGACAAATCGTTCACACAACGAATCACAAGGACTAATAACCAAGGACAAATGGTTTTAACAACAAGTCACAAGGACTAAAGAACATGGACAAATGGTTCACACAACGAGTCACAAGGACTAATGAACAAGGACAAATGGTTCACACAACGAGTCACAATGATAAATGGTTAACATAACGAGTTACAAGGACTAATGAACAAGGACAAATGGTTCACACAACGAGTCACAAGGGCTAATGAACAAGGACAAATGGTTCACATAACGAGTCACAAGGACAAATGATTTACACAATGAGTCCTTGTTACAAATGATTTAAACAACGAGTCACAAGGACTAATGAACAAGGGCAAATGGTTCACACAACGAGTCACAAGGACTAATGAACAAGGAAAAATGGTTCACACAACAAGTCACAATAACAAGGACAAATGGTTTACACAATGAATCATAAGAACTAATAAACAAGGACAAATGGTTTAAACAACGAGTAACAAGGATTAAAAACAATGACAAATGGTTCACACAATGAGTCACAAGGACTAATGAACAAGGACAAATGGTTCACACAACGAGTCACAAGGACAAATTGTTAGGTTCATATACCTATTATTAGACTCCTCTAATAGTGAACTAATTAACTTGTTAATTATATGTTCTTTAGATCTAGTGCATGCATAACAAAATGAAGGATTTATAAGGAAAAACAATGTTCCTTACATTGTTGGTTGGTTTGAAATTATGGGCACAAGTAAGGTCACCTTCCTTCACTTGTTCTTGAGCTTATAATGATGGATGATCCTCCTAAGACTCCAAGTATAGAAGTCACTCCAATAAATTGCACCCAAGATTAATCCCAAAAATTCCTACTAATATTAACTAGATATTTAGTAGAAATATTTCCTTAATAATACTAATGGTCTTGCATTACTACCTCTAGTAATATATGATGAGTGTATTAGTATTTCTAGAGAGTTTTTGTTGCTTTGCATGTGAGGAAAGTAGAGAGAAAAACAAGTAAAAAGCAAGCATAAAAAATGAACAACAATCTTGCCCTTTAATGAGCCAAAACCGGTTGGCTTAAGGCAAAGGGGGAATCTTTTGCCTTTTGTTTTTACTTGTTTGTAAAGTGTAGGTAGAGTGTGTAAGATGTAGGCATGATTAGAGCTAGCATGATATGTCACAATCACACAATAACCAACATCAACATAAGACAAAAGAGCATCTTTTGCTCATCTTATTTGGCCGAAATATTGGTCCTTATTTGGTCCATTTTTGCCTTTTGTCATTTGTCCCACAAATGCTTATAAGTCATATGTTTAATTATCTTTCATTTTTTAATTATTAATGTAATCATTTAACACTTAAATATTACAATTAATATAATATACACTCCACTTTTTGAGTAGTATACTACCATTATATCATCATATAATGGGTCCCATAATAACTAGTTAGTTAAAATTACAACTTCTTGTAACTTTAAATAACTAATTACCTCTACCTCAAAACTTATATTAATACCTCAACTAATTTAGTAATATAACACTTAATTACTAAATTTAATCTTATTTAATCACATTAAAATAAGACGCAAAATTGCACTCCCATAATTAAGGAATTAATTAATTCGTATCGCATACAATTAATTAAATATCTATTTGGGCCTCATCCTATAGGTGTGACCTAAAGGGATCAACTGACCACCACCGTCACACGACAGTAATGACAAACTCTAGTTAGCTAATCATTACCGATTAATGACGGTCAGTCGACTGTATAAAGAATCATCCCTAACGTATTCGTTGTATGAGATTTAATTATGATATTTAAATCATGTGATCGCACTATTGTTGAGGACACATTTCCCAACAATCTCCCACTTGTCCTCGACAAGTGTGCGTCACCAATTCTCTTGTCCTATTACAATCTCCCACTCAATGCAAGGTGTCTTGCAGGTCGTACTTACATTTGATCATATCTTGAGTGGTTTTCTCGATTTGGAGATTAACTGTCTGACCGGAATTATCTATCATAGATACCTTCCGAGCGTGGCCACGCATTTCCAATTAACTACTCCTCGAGTGGCCTTGAGATTTCAAACAACCGTGACAAGGGGTGGACAATTCCTATCGCCCTAGTCCCTTCGTTCAGCCACAGTCCATCATAACCCAAAATATACCCAGTTTGACCTCATTTACGAAATCGTAGAGTATAAATCAAAGCTAATCAGAAGTTGTGCCAACTTGGGCGAATAGTCTCTAGTCAAAAGAATTGACTCATAAGAATACTATAGTAGCTCTTGCCACGACCAGGCTTTATGAATTACCGGAACTCTATAAGCGGTCATCGCCCGACGATTGTCCCATACTGATCCGCCTATGTGATCGACTAGTCATCCCATATGACTCTATGACACTTGAACTTGCCATCAATCGCATCACACTCTAGTCACTTGGAGACGTCACCTCATATAAGTAACTAGGGGCGAATACCATGTCAATCTAGTTCACTTTAATGGGGTTCAATTTGTCTCTACAACCCATTCGGATACGACAAGGTAGCGGGTGAGTTTAATAAAACTCAAACGATAAATGTGATTATCACATATGAACAGTCAATACACTATACTACTTCATATTTTATAATCTTTAGTGTATTATAACACTAGTTAAAATGCAATACAAGCTTGGCAAGTGGATATACCCGATATCCATATATTCCAACTTTATTAATTGTTATTTCCTTCCATTCAATGTTATCTCTAATGACATGAATTTCGTTAAGTATATGTCTAGACTTCATACTAGACCTGAGCTCTTTAACTTGAAAGAAGCTCCCACTATTATCGCATAACTTATGATAAAGTCATTTGTAGAGGGATTCACCCTTAATCCCTACGTTGACCATTTAATCACTATTTACTTAGAATCCTTTTGTAGAATTTGCAATGCGTGAAACTAAAACACTTTTCTTAGTTTCTTACTCCTTAGTCAATAACATTAGCTTAGGATTTCATCAAATCCTTTTAAGCTTGGAAACTAAAGTTTGTGCAACCCTTCAACACAAACTTAGTTTATCATCCAAACATGTGTACAAGTCATCAATTGTACTTTAAGGCTTTCACAAGCCCATCTAATGAATTAACTTATTATTGATTCATAATGTACCTAGCATATGGTACATCACAGCACGTGCATCTGTTGGCATACATAATCGTTCTAATGGCGGAAACATTAGTAATTGATTTCATGTAATCAACAACTTAATGGGTTCAGTGAACGACTATGATTCCATCATAGTAATTCGACTTTCATCATCATGAATAAGCCATTCAACTTTGTTGTGGTTATACAACAGATGCGAAATATCTTATCCTCATAAGACTCTCAACTCTATGCCAATATTCTCTCACATAGATTCAAAATCTAGAATACTTTGCATCCCTTTCCATGTCTCCCAATTACTCTTACCAGAAGAGAGCATTGGTATATTATTCTCAATAAGTAATATGTTATCAACATATAAGACATGGAGAAACAATTCTAGCTCCCACTTAACTTCATGTATATCATGATTCTTCAATCATGTGAATGAAACAATTCACTATAATCACATGAACGAAAAGTATAATCCTTTAATGCTAGCTTAAGACCATCTTGTGATCACTTAAGATAGCTACGCATAATATGTTAGGATTCTTAGATCTTCATCTAAGGTTTTGTGTTTCAAACACTTCCTTCTCTAAATTCCCTTATCTACTTGAATCATTGGTAAAAGTGACGAAGTAGTCATAAATTCCCCTTGCGGTGATGCTCATTAGAACACATACATCGGCATGTATTAGTCTCAACAAATCACTTGCTTGTGTCCCTTTACCACTAAAGGAAGTACAAATTATTTTGCAAAGGAGACAAGATTCGCATATTCCATATGATTGAAAATCAAATGGTCCAATAATTCTAGTCGACACTAGTGTTTAATGCGTTTCTCATTTACGTAACCTAATTGAAAAAACAAATGTACAAATCATTTCGATTACCAGTTGTGAGTCTTTTGGTGCGTATTATGTAGATATCTTTACATGAGTTGGAACTGTCTAAAGCTTGTGTATCATAAAGATAAGTGACATGGCTCACATCCATGTCTATTTTCAATAAAATACAACAATTGTCTTTGAGGACAAAATATAGATCCTTTCATGTCTCACATAGAAATGGAAATAATGATTTAGACTACGTGGATACATAATAACAATTATGTAAATTATAACTCAAAGCTATTAGCAAAAACAAGTACATAAGTTTCTCTTGATGTGGCGGCTACCCGAGCTCCATTTCATTGTTGGCGATCCACATCACCCTTGTTTAGCTTTTCCACATTTCCAAGTCCCACTTGGAGTAATAAGTCCAACTTTAATATCTTCTAAATACTTGGGGCAATTTCGCTTTCAATGGCCCATGACATTACAATAATGACATTCCTCATAGGATTTGGCACCCTTCTTGGTCTTGGTCTTGGTTTTCGTAGTCCCACTATCCATTTCCAATTTATAATTAGGTTTGGGTTTCTTGCCCATTTTTGCCTTCCCTTTATTAATACCAATACTCCTTTCATTTGCAAGGACACTCTTGCTAGTACTCCCACTCAATTTGATATTTCTCATTGTTTCTTCAAACAAGGATTCCTTAGGTTTTGCAAGATTTTCTTCATAAGAATTTCTTTCCAAGGTGGTGGGCAATAATATTGGAGTGGGTGGAGTAGAGGTGGTAAAGAAGCAAAAATTTCCATCCTGACCAATGCCAATGCGTAATTCTCTAATCGTTTCATTGTCATACTCGGAGCATTTTTCATCGAATGATTGGAGCCATGTTTCAACGGTGATTTGTGTAGGAGTATTAAATGAATTCATTGCGTATTATTTAACTACAAAAACGGTAATAAAGGAAATAATTAAAATCTATCGTTTTAAGAACACTCGTATATATAACTACAAGCATTGCATTTATATAGTGACCTCCACCCAACTATATGAATGATTCCGAGATCCAAATTCATATCAACTCGGGCACGGTGAGCCGATTAAACCTTTATTAATATAACTCGGTGGATTAACTCTTTAATCGATTCTACTTTTAGAACTCTCGGTCGATAAAATTACTCTAATTCTTATCTTTAGCCCGGAACACATGCGACTACGGTCAACAATACTTCCGTTGAGCTCAATCCAAATTTCGATGTAATAACTTTTTACTACCCCACTTCGCCAACGTAACAAGGTTTGTATTACGGTGAAGCCGGATTAACTCCCTTGTGAAATTGGTACTTCATGAGTTTCTACTTTTTGGTAAGGCTATTTCTCAATTATTATATGTGAGAGGTCTTGTCAATTTATTATCTATCACGTTTTAAGTGAACTAAAGCAGTGAACTACGATAATTATAATTGACACGGTCGATGACTCGATATGATATGCATGTGTTGTTATGGCGATTTGGCAATGCATGCAACATATTAAAAGAAATGCAAAGCAATAAATAAAATTCCTAGTATGGCCTTTCTAAAATAGAAAATCAAATAATCTATTACATATTCGGAAACCAACTCCTTTGGTCCCTTGAATCTTCAAGTGACACGCCTCCCAAGACACCGTCTTTGTCGGATCACCTTTCCGAATGGCACCGTCTTTGAAGATGCTCCATAATTACAAATAATAATAAAAATACAAAGCTATTCCTATTATACATTTGTAAAATGGAAAAACTAATAAAATAAAAATAAAAGTGATACGAGATCACATTAAATTACAACCGAATCAATATTCCCTTTCATTACGGGTAATATTAATTAAAACTAAGGCCATACTAAGATAAAATTACATAATTCAAAATTATATAAATAAAAGACATTCAACAATTTAAATATGCAGCATTATAATATGTACCTATCATGCAAAATCATGTGCCAAATCGCCCTATTTAACTCATGTCGTATATATAACCCGGTTTTATGGAAATGCGTGATAATAACCTTTTAAAATCACTAATTAATACTTAAATCACATCTAAGCTCAAGTTAATTATCCTAACACATTTTAGGACTCAAAAATCAGTCATCACTAAATTTTTGACAATAATTCAACTTGATTTAATTTTATGCTCATTTTTTACCTTAAAAACATAATATATATGAAATAAATCCAAATTAAATCATAAAAGTTTCAAAATTTGAATTTTAAATTTTTTAACATTCTGGAATAATTCCATGACACTCATAATGTCAAAAAACATGGTTAAAATTTTCGAATTAATTTTGAGAAAATATAGTTGCATTTTTATCGGTTTTATCTCATAAAATGTATAAAGTATACGAAAATTAATCCAATAATTATTACAACTTTAGATCTGATTATTGGGATATATATGCAACTTAAAATAATTTTCGCAAGCCATGAAATACGTTTTAGCTAATATTTGCTAAAATAGTAACCATTTATGCCATTTTTACTCAAAAATCCATAAATCATGCTAAAGAAGATCTTTTGATCTAGTAATTTACATACACTCTGTAAATCATGAATGTGACATCATATTAAAAGATCATGGCTTAATTCGAGATTTAACTAATTTTAACCATTTTACCTCTTTTAATCCATTTTTATCTCATAAAAATCATAAATCATGCAATATTAATCAAATTAACACGTCCTTTTACACACAACTTGTAAAATATGCATGTGGGGTCATATAAAATTTCCAACGTCAGAAACGAAGTTTAACTATTTTTAGCATTTTAATTCCCATTTTAGTCATAAAAATGTAATAAAATGACCAAAAATCCTTAAAATGAGCAATAAATTTCCATAAATCATAAAAAAGACCTAAAAATATTTTAGGACCAGAATATATAACATGCATGGTGATTTCGTGGCTTATACTTATAAATCACAAATTTTAAAGTTTTATATGTTAAACTTTTAACTCGGAAAAACAATAACCGATTATGCATGCAACATCCTTATGCTCTGATACCACTTGTTAGGTTCATATACCTATTATTAGACTCCTCTAATAGTAAACTAATTAACTTGTTAATTATATGTTCTTTAGATCTAGTGCATTCATAACAAAATGAAGGATTTATAAGGAAAAACAATGTTCCTTACATTGTTGGTTGGTTCAAAATTATGGGCACAAGTAAGGCCACCTTCCTTCACTTGTTCTTGAGCTTATAATGATGGATGATCCTCCTAAGACTCCAAGTATAGAAGCCACTCCAATAAATTGCACCCAAGATTAATCCCAAAAATTCCTACTAATATTAACTAGATATTTAGTAGAAATATTTCCATAATAATACTAATGTTCTTGCATTACTACCTCTAGTAATATATGATGAGTGTATTAGTATTTTTAGAGAGTTTTTGTTGCTTTGCATGTGAGGAAAGTAGAGAGAAAAACAAGTAAAAAGCAAGCATAAAAAATGAACAACAATCTTGCCCTTTAATGAACCAAAACCGGTTGGCTTAAGGCAAAGGGGGAATCTTTTGCCTTTTGTTTTTACTTGTTTGTAAAGTGTAGGTAGAGTGTGTAAGATGTAGGCATGATTAGAGCTAGCATGATATGTCACAATCACAAAATAACCAACATCAACATAAGACAAAAGAGCATCTTTTGCTCATCTTATTTGGCCGAAATATTGGTCCTTATTTGGTCCATTTTTGCCTTTTGTCATTTGTCCCACAAATGCTTATAAGTCATATGTTTAATTATCTTACATTTTTTAATTATTAATGTAATCATTTAACACTTAAATATTACAATTAATATAATATACACTCCACTTTTTGAGTAGTATACTACCATTATATCATCATATAATGGGTCCCATAATAACTAGTTAGTTAAAATTACAACTTCTTGTAACTTTAAATAACTAATTACCTCTACCTCAAAACTTATATTAATACCTCAACTAATTTAGTAATATAACACTTAATTACTAAATTTAATCTTATTTAATCACATTAAAATAAGACGCAAAATTGCACTCCCATAATTAAGGAATTAATTAATTCGTATCGCATACAATTAATTAAATATCTATTTGGGCCTCATCCTATAGGTGTGACCTAAAGGGATCAACTGACCACCACCGTCACACGACAGTAATGTCAAACTCTAGTTAGCCAATCATTACCGATTAATGACGGTCGATCATCATTTGTATAAAGAATCATCCCTCACGTATTCGTTGTATGAGATTTAATTATGATATTTAAATCATGTGATCGCACTATTGTTGAGGACACATTTCCCAACACAAATGGTTAACATAACGAGTTACAAGGACTAATGAACAAGGACAAATGGTTCACACAACGAGTCACAAGGACTAATGAACAAGGACATATAGTTTACACAACGAGTCACAAGGACTAATGAATAAGGACAAATGGTTCACACAACAAGTCACAAGGACTAATGAACAAGGAAAAATGGTTCACACAACAAGTCACAATAACTAGGACAAATGGTTCACACAATGAGTCACAAGGACTAACAAACAAGGACAAATGGATTAAACAACGAGTCACAAGGACTAAAGAACAAGGACAAATGGTTTACAGAACGAGTCACAAGGACTAATCAACAAGGACAAATAGTTTACACAACGAGTCACAAGGACTAATGAACAAGGACAAATGGTTCACACAACGAGTCACAAGGACCAATGAACAAGGAAAAATGCTTCAAACAACAACTCACAATAACAAGGACAACTGGTTTAGACAACGAGTCATAAGGACTCATAAACAAGGGCAACTGGTTTAAACAACGAGTCACAAAGACTAAAGAACAAGGACAAATGGTTCACACAATGAGTCACAAGGACTAATGAACAAGGACGAATGGTTCATACAACGAGTCACAAGCACAAATGGTTAACATAACGAGTTACAAGCACTAATGAACAAGGACAAATGGTTCACACAACGAGTCACAAGGACTAAAGAACAAGGACAAATGGTTTACACAACGAATCACAAGGACTAATAAACAAGGACAAATGGTTTAAATAACGAGTCACAAGGACTAAAGAACAAGGACAAATGGTTAACACAACGAGTCACAAGGACTAATGAACAAGGACAAATGGTTCACACAACGAGTCACAAGGACTAATGAACAAGGACATATAGTTTATACAACGAGTCACAAGGACTAATGAACAAGGACAAATGGTTCACACAACGAGTCACAAAGACTAATGAACAAGGACAAATGGTTCACAGAACGAGTCACAAGGACTAATGAACAAGGAAAAATGCTTCAAATAACAAGTCACAATAACAACGACAACTGGTTTAGACAACGAGTCACAAGGACTAATAAACAAGGGCAAATGGTTTAAACAACAAGTCACAAGGAATAAAGTACAATGACAAATGGTTCACACAATGAGTCACAAGGACTAATGAACAAGGACGAATGGTTCATACAACGAGTCACAAGGACAAATGGTTAACATAACGAGTTACAAGGACTAATGAACAAGGACAAATGGTTCACACAACGAGTCACAAGGACTAAAGAACAAGGACAAATGGTTTACACAACGAATCACAAGGAATAATAAACAAGGACAAATGGTTTAAACAACGAGTCACAAGGACTAAAGAACAAGGACAAATGGTTAACACAACGAGTCACAAAGACTAATGAACAAGGACAAATGTTTCACACAACGAGTCACAAGGACTAATGAACAAGGACATATAGTTTACACAACGAGTCACAAGGACTAATGAACAAGGACAAATGGTTCACACAACGAGTCACAAGGACTAATGAACAAGGACAAATGGTTCACACAACGAGTCACAAGGACTAATGAACAAGGAAAAATGCTTCAAATAACAAGTCACAATAACATGGACAACTGGTTTAGACAACGAGTCACAAGGACTAATAAACAAGGGCAAATGGTTTAAACAACAAGTCACAAGGAATAAAGTACAAGGACAAATGGTTCACACACCGAGTCACAAGGACTAATAAAAAAGGAAAAATGGTTTAACAACGAGTCACAAGGACTAAAGAACAAGGAAAATTGGTTCACACAATGAGTCACAAGGACTAATGAACAAGGAAAATGTTTCACAGAACGAGTCACAATGATAAATGGTTAACATAACGAGTTACAAGGACTAATGAACAAGGACAAATGGTTCACATAACGAGTCACAAGGGCTAATGAACAAGGACAAATGGTTCACATAACGAGTCACAAGGACTAAAGAACAAGGACAAATGATTTACACAATGAGTCCTTAATACAAATGCTTTAAACAACGAGTCACAAGGACTAATGAACAAGGACAAATGGTTCACACAACGAGTCACAAGGACTAATGAACAAGAAAAAATGGATCACACAACAAGTCACAATAACAAGGACAAATGGTTTACACAATGAATCACTAGGACTTATAAATAAGGACTGAAGGAAATGTAGATCTATATACATATTTAACATACTCATATATGTCTAATTAATTTGTCATAAAATTAAAACGGATTTTATGCATGCAAACATTAATAAAAGAGAAGATAAATAATGTCCTTACATTGTAGTATTTCGGTTTAGAAGGCACAAAAGAGATCACCTTTCTCTCTTGTTCTTGAGCTTATCCTTATGGAAGAACAAAGATCTAAGTATAAGATCTCTCCCTATGTATTATACCCAAGGCTTCTCTTAATTTGATTAATATTACAAATACTAGTATAATATTAATCTTATGAAAAATTGAACCAAAAATTATTTGGTTTTATGCTCCTAAAACCGGGTAGGAGAGGAGAGATTATGGAGGATTTTTCTCTTTCTAAAACTCTTATTTTAGATGAATAAGAATAATGATTCACTAGTTTTTCTCAAGTGAATAATAGGTAAAATAAGAAGAAAAATCACTAGGATTTTTCTCTTCCCAAAACCGGTGGGAGTGGAGGAGAAGGAGAGCCAATGCATGCCCATATTTGTCTTCACAAGATGAATAGGGTTGCATGGCTATTATAGCTTTTTCATCATTATGTTTTCCATTTTAAATATAAACATAATTTTAGCCTAATGCTCCTCCATTATTTCGGCATTTTGACATAATATGGATTCCATATTATTTTGTCAATTGTCAATATGTCACATGTCATGTGTGACATAAATTTGTTATGTATTTTTAACATATTAAAAATCAACGTATTAATAAAAATACGTCACATACAAAAATTGACTTAGTAATTTCATAATTACTTGTGCCAAAATATTTTACCATTTATAAATCACAACAGATTGTATTTATATCAATTCATTCAAATTTAATTGTTACATTAAACAATTTATTTCATCCGAGTAATTATACAATTTAATTACTCGATCGTATCTCATTTAATCACATTTCAATATGATACGTAAATTTTACTTCCAAAATCGTCCGTCAATTTTCAAGTAATTTAATTAACTCGTAACATTATACGATTAATTAAATAATCAATTAAGAGTGTCGCCCTTTAGGTATGACCTAGGGGTCAATGATCACCACCGTCACACGACAAGTAATGTCAAACTCTAGTCACCAATCATTACCGATATATGTTGACCAGTTGACAGTAACAATATTACTTCCCAATTGTATTCTTTAAAATGAGATTTAATAATGATTTTAAATCATATGATCGCACTATTGTTGAGGACACATTTCCCAACAATCTCCCACTTGTCCTCGACAAGTGTGCGTCACCAATTCTCTTGTCCTATTACTATCTCCCACTCAATGCAAGGTGTCTTTCGGTCGTTTTGCAAGTGATCATATCGAGAGTGGTTTCCTCGATCCGGAGAATAACTGATTGACCGGATTTATCCACTCTGGATACCTTCCGAGCGTGGCCACGCATTTACAATTCATTACTCCTCGAGTGGCCCTGAGATATTGTTATAACCCCGACAAGGGGTGGACAATTCCTATCGCACTCATTCCCTTCGACTAGCCACGACCATCATAACCCAAAATATGCCCATTTGACCCCATTTACGAAGGTCGTAGTAACACAAATCAAAGTTAATCAAACTGTGCCATCTTAGGTGAATAGTCTTTAGTCAAAAGAATCGACTCATTAGAATACTATAGCAGCTCTCGCCACGACCAGGCTATATAAATTTGCGTAACTCTATAAGCGGTCAATAGGCCCGACAAAAAGTTCCTAACAGTTTGCCTATGTGATCGACTAGTCATCTCACATGACTCTATGGCATTTGAACTTGCCATCAATCGCATCACACTCTAGTCACTTCGAGACGTCACCTCATACAAGTGACTATGGGCGAATACAATGTTAATCCGTGTTCACTTTAACGGGGTTCAATTGTCACTACAACCCGTTTGGATGTAACAATGTATAAAAGGAGTTTTTAAAGAAAAACTCGAACGACAAATGCGATTATCACATATGAATAGTCAATGCCTGATTACTATTACATATTCTATAATCTAATTTGATCTTGCATGTAGTTGTTAATTTCAATTCAATTGAAATGACATGACTCATCATGTTTAGCCTTTGAGAAGGCTTTGGTTAGTAGGTTTTATCAATTTCTTGTACCTTACTCAACCTTACTACATACTCGTTTTCCTTTGTAATGTATACATTTCCATCACAAAACTTACTGAGTACGTGTCGAGATCCAATCAAGACATAGGTCCTCTAGCCTAAGAATAGCTCCCACTTTGTTTTCACGATTGTGCGGGACTCATCCTCTTGCACATCTCATGATTGCAAGTGTACTCAATTTCCGTTATAAATATCTCTCATTGTTCTTTATTGCCTAGAACGATTCTAGAAAATCTACTTCTTAATTAACATAGCCGCAATGGTATCTTAACCATCTTAATGTGTTTTGATTATGGTTTTGTCGGAAACCATGCGCAATCTCAATTGTCAATTGTCACTTGTGTAACACCCTTACACAAAATTGCATCATAAACACTTTGCTTTACTTCCTTAATGCTTCTGCAAGCACTTAAGGGTAATCTTTACATACTAGGTAAAGATTACTTAAATTCGATTTTGAAAACAATTCATCATACTCAAAGTATATGAAGTGTTATACATCATTACTCATTTAATTGATCGGCGTGGAAGCAAATGAAATCAATCAAATATGTTCAATTTAATTGAACTAGTCATGAATCTTATCAACATAAGACTTCTTCTTGACGCTAATATCATGTGGATTTATCTTCATAGATCCGGATATTAAAGATGTATTATAATACTCCAAAAGTCTTAAATCATTCTCAATGATCAATATGTCATCCACATATCGGACTAATTAAAATTTCCGTAACTCCCACTAAACTCCATGTATAAACACAACTTCTTGACTTATCGAGAAATGTTTTATCACATGAATAAAATGTTGATTACAACTCATTGATGTCCTACTTAAGACCCTCTCTTAAGTTTCACATTATCTTAGGATTGCAAGAATCTACAAAACTCAAGACATGTATTGAATACATTCCTTCTATTGAAGAAGTGGGTTTTAGATTCACTTGCTATGTATTTCATAACCTCATAATGAAACACAATCTTTAAGAATATCCAAATAGACTTAAGCATTTCAATTAGTGCAAAACCCTTTGCAACCAATCTTGCTTTGAAATATCTCTTTATTAGTGCAAAAACTCTTTGTCACTAATCAAGCCTTTTTGTTTCGGATTTTCATGGCTCTAAGCCTTGTATTGAGTTGTGACTTTAAACACTCTTATGTAAGTCATTTGTTGATTACCTTCTAGAAGTAATCAACTTGAATCAAACAATTTCTTTTGTAAGTTATAAGCTCTTTTACTTTACAAAAAGTAGCATGAATTCATCATTTTTAACAAGTGACGAATTTAACTTCCTAGGTTTTAAAGAAACAACGTCTTACACAAAACGTCTCATGTAGTCAAGAAAGTCCAGTTTCTTGCGACATAACATCTTTGTGGCTCTTGAGACATAACATCTTTGTGGCTCTTGAGACATAACATCTTTGTGGCTCTTGAATAATTTCTCCCACTCTGTCTTCTAGAAATAAACTTGTGAAAACTTACAACCATGGTACCCTTACCATTTCATATCTCATATGATTCGATTTAGTGGAAAAATAATTTAGACAAAAATGATAAAATCCCCAAATGGATCAAGTAACTCAAAGTAACTTGATTGAAATCCAAACCATATCGAATAGCGTTTGATTTCTTATCTAATCACACATTATTCCATAATGCGTGCTACGAGAGATTAACTTGTGATTCTATATCACATTTTCTTTGGCTTACATCAAAGTCTTCACTTTGATAATCCCATCACGACTAAATCGTGATTCCTTGAACTCTTTGAAATTCTTCAAAGATTTCTCTATTTACCTTATTAAGTGAACATATTAGCGTCAACTTAAATCGTTGGTAAAAGAAAATGATCAACCTATTTTGGATCGATGATATACTACCTCGATTTCCTTTTCAACTAAAAGGCATGAGACATCTTGCTTTGAATACAAGATACGCATATACCATTAACAATCTAATGGTTTCAAGAGTACTCGATAACTCTTTGCGTTCATCATTCCAAAATTTAAGGTTTAATCTTTGGGTTACCAATTTGAACCTTACATCATCTACATGATATATCATTCTAGTTTGGTTTAGAATATTATCACCTTGATAATGGGCTAGCCATATATCAAATCGTGGTGTAAAGGGTCACAAAAGTGAAACCTCTTTTGTATCTTAACAAGTATGTATTCTTATTTAGAGTTTATGTACTTAATAGTCACAATTAAGTACAACTCCAAACCCGAAAACTAGATTGAGTACACAATGACTCTATCTCTCGACATCATTGATGCTAGTCGTCATATTCTAATCATTCTATGTATCAAGTACAACGATGTAAACCACCACCGGTTTCTAATATTGACGAAGTGGTACTAGCAAAATTTATGTTTAATCAAATAAACATTTAAAGAAGAAGGTCCCATTAGATGTCCCACAACTAACTTGTTGATTCTTCAATAATTTGGGGTAGTTTCCTTTCTTGTGTCCAACATTTACGACAATGGAAACTTTATCGGTTGGGATTGATAGGTTTAGTATCGCTATTCTCAACAACTTTACTTTTAACATTACCTTGTATCAATTCCATTATAATCTTGACTTCTTGAACCTCGTCCTCATCTTAACGGTTTAAGAGAATGCTCCCACTTAATTCAATGAGTCTTTGCTTTGAGAAGCAAAATTGAATTCATGAAGATTTCTCTTCATTTGTTCGTTTAGTCTTAAAACTTTCATTGAAGTGGTTTGCGTTATTTTGGTCAATTACGAATTCTGAAAATCTAATCACCAAAACAATTTATCGCGTCAAGGTACTTAATTCAATTAAGCATATGAATAACAACCCATTGTAAGTAGATGTGTTAGTCAAGAATCAAAAACCTGTTTGATAATGAATAACTTTTATCTATACTCTTTGCAAGAGATCCTTAGCAATGGTTCATGTGAGGTTTTAGAAGCAATTTCATATTTGTCTTTAGTTACGATATTTTAATGGAGATTTGAATCAAAAAACGAAATGATATCGTATATGAATTGTGGTAAAGAAATAGAACAAAATAATAACGGAATAGTGGAAAACTTAACATTTATCGTTTTATTAATACTTGGAAAAACAAGTATAGCATTTACATAGTGACCTCTACCCAACTATGATAAATGATTCCAAGACCCAAATTCATATCGACTTAGGCACGGTATGGCCGATGAAACCCTTATCAATATAACTCGGTGGATTAACGCTTTAATCGATTCTACTTTTAGAACTCTTGGTCGATAAAATTACTCTAATATTTATCTATAGCCCGGAACACATGCAACTACGGTCGCGAATACTTCCGTTGAGCTCAATCCAAATTTCGAATAAATGTGTCCATGATCCAAATCCACATCAACTTGGGCACGGTATGGCCGATGAAACCCTCATCAACATGAATTCGGTGGATTGACATTTATCACCCACTTCCCCTACGTAACAAGGTTTGTACCCCGGTAGGGCCGAGTGCACTCCCTCACGAAATAGGTTTTCATGGTTTCTACTATTTGGTAAGGCTATGTCTCAATTGATTGTTTTAGCGAGAGGTCATGTCAATTTATTATCTATCACGTTTTAAGTGAACTAAAGCGGTGAACTACGATAATTATGATTGACACGGTCGATAAACTCGATAAAATGACAATGCATGTTTAGTTATGGCGATTTAGCGATGCATGTGACATAAAATAAAATGCAAGCATAAAATAAATAAATCCTAGTATGGCCTTTCCTAAAAAAAGAAAAACTATTTAACTATTACATATTCGGAAACCAACTCCATTGGTCCCTTGAACTTCGGTTGTGGCACGCATCTCGAGGTAACACCGTCTTTATGTATCGCCATTCTTGAAGAAATCCGTCTTTAGGAACTCCGGAATGAATAAAATTACATAATAAATTACATAATTTCCTATACATTTGTAACTAAAATAAAATAAATCTATTAAATTACAAAACGGTGATACGAGATCACAATAAAATTACAACCGAATCGATATTCCCAAACATTTCGGGAAATACCAATTAAAAACTAAGGCCATACTAAGTAAAATTACATAATTCAAAATTACATAAATTAAAATTATGACAATCATAAAGGAAAAATGCAGCATTATAATATGTATGAACATGCTCAATTTTTATGCTAAATCGCCTTTTAAATAGCCAATATCGTATATTACTCGGTTTTTACGGATTTGCGTGATTTCAACATTTTATAATCACAAAAATGCATAAACTCATATTTATGCATAAGTTAATTACCCTAACCTCTTAGGACTCAAAATATAGTCTTCACTAATAATTTGACCATAATTAACCTTTATTTACAAAATTGTTCATAAATGGACCAAAAATTACAAAAATAAGCTATTAAACTTCAAATAAATCCAAAAATTTCAAATAAATTCAAAATTTGAAATTTAAATTCATGAACATTCTGGAAAAATTCCATGACACTCATAATGTTCAAAATCTTAGGTTAAAAATTTGAAATTTTTAGGAAAAACAATGTTGCGGTTTATCGATTTATAATAAAATAATCATAAAAACATGGAAAAATTATTTTCACTAACTTTTCAATTTTAGATCTGAAAAAGATAATAAAATGCAACATTAGACGTTTTTCCTAAGTCATAGATTATGTTTTATTAATTTTCACTAATAATGTCACTATTTATGCTATTTTTCTTCAAAAATCCATAAATCATGCATAAGGACTTCTTTATGGCCAATTATTTTACACACATCTTGTAAAATTGCATGTGACAACATATAAAATTTCTATGACCAGATACGAAACTTAACTCATATTAACCTATTTTTCACTTTAAATCCGAATTAAAAATGAAAAATCCATTTTTCGAGCATAACAAGTGCAAAAATTATGAAAATTTACAGGTTATCTCAAAATAATATATGTAACAACATATCCAAAAACCAAGTGAAAATTCGAAGTATAGCTAATTTTCGACCATAAATGACATTTTTACTCATAAAATCACATTTAAATGTCATTATTATTAAATATGAACAATAAAAATCCGAAAAATTAACCAAAATATCCTAAAACACTTTAGGACCAGAAATATTAACATGCATGTAATTATTTCGTGATATATCATAATAACACAAATTTTACAAGTTTTATTTTGTTATTCATATAACTCGGAAAAACTTTTAACCAATTTGCATGCAAACAACCGTGGCTCTGATACCAATTGAAGGAAATGTAGATCTATATACATATTTAACATACTCATATATGTCTAATTAATTTGTCATAAAATTAAAACGGATTTTATGCATGCAAACATTAATAAAAGAGAAGATAAATAATGTCCTTACATTGTAGTATTTCGGTTTAGAGGGCACAAAAGAGATCACCTTTCTCTCTTGTTCTTGAGCTTATCCTTATGGAAGAACAAAGATCTAAGTATAAGATCTCTCCCTATGTATTATACCCAAGGCTTCTCTTAATTTGATTAATATTACAAATACTAGTATAATATTAATCTTATGAAAAATTGAACCAAAAATTATTTGGTTTTATGCTCCTAAAACCGGGTAGGAGAGGAGAGATTATGGAGGATTTTCTCTTTCTAAAACTCTTATTTTAGATGAATAAGAATAATGATTCACTAGTTTTTCTCAAGTGAATAATAGGTAAAATAAGAAGAAAAATCACTAGGATTTTCTCTTCCCAAAACCGGTGGGAGTGGAGGAGAAGGAGAGCCAATGCATGCCCATATTTGTCTTCACAAGATGAATAGGGTTGCATGGCTATTATAGCTTTTTCATCATTATGTTTTCCATTTTAAATATAAACATAATTTTAGCCTAATGCTCCTCCATTATTTCGGCATTTTGACATAATATGGATTCCATATTATTTTGTCAATTGTCAATATGTCACATGTCATGTGTGACATAAATTTGTTATGTATTTTTAACATATTAAAAATCAACGTATTAATAAAAATACGTCACATACAAAAATTGACTTAGTAATTTCATAATTACTTGTGCCAAAATATTTTACCATTTATAAATCACAACAGATTGTATTTATATCAATTCATTCAAATTTAATTGTTACATTAAACAATTTATTTCATCCGAGTAATTATACAATTTAATTACTCAGACCGTATCTCATTTAATCACATTTCAATATGATACGTAAATTTTACTTCCAAAATCGTCCGTCAATTTTCAAGTAATTTAATTAACTCGTAACATTATACGATTAATTAAATAATCAATTAAGAGTGTCGCCCTTTAGGTATGACCTAGGGGTCAATCGATCACCACCGTCACACGACAGTAATGTCAAACTCTAGTCAGCCAATCATTACCGATATATGTTGACCAGTTGACAGTAACAATATTACTTCCCAATTGTATTCTTTAAAATGAGATTTAATAATGATTTTAAATCATATGATCGCACTATTGTTGAGGACACATTTCCCAACAAGGACAAATGGTTTAAACAACGAGTCACAAGGACTAAAGAACAACGACAAATGGTTCACACAATGAGTCATTAGGACTAATGAAGAAGGACTAATGGTTCACACAACGAGTCACAAGGACAAATGGTTAACGTAACGAGTTACAAGGACTAATTAGCAAGGACAAATGCTTTAAACAACGAGTCACAAGGACTAAAGAACAAGGACAAATTGTTAACACAATGAGTCACAAGGACTAATGAACAAGGACAAATGGTTCACACAACGAGTCACATGGACAAATGTTTAACATAACGAGTTACAAGGACTAATGAACAAAGATAAATGGTTCACACAACGAGTCACAAGGACTAATGAACAAGGACATATAGTTTACACAACGAGTCACAAGGACTAATGAACAAGGACAAATGGTTCACACAAAGAGTCACAAGGACTAATGAACAAAGACAAATGGTTCACACAACGAGTCATAAGGACTAATGAACAAGGAAAAGTGCTTCAAACAACAAGTCACAATAACAAGGACAACTAGTTTAGACAACGAGTCACAAGGACTAATAAACAAGGGCAAATAGTTTAAACAACCAGTCACAAGGAATAAAGTACAAGGACAAATGGTTCACACAACGAGTCACAAGGACTAATAAACAAGGACAAATGGTTTTAACAACGAGTCACAAGGACTAAAGAACAAGGTCAAATGGTTCACACAACTAGTCACAAGGACTAATGAACAAGGACAAATGTTTCACACAACGAGTCACAATGATAAATGGTTAACATACCGAGTTACAAGGACTAATGAACAAGGACCAATAGTTCACATAACGAGTCACAAGGGCTAATGAACAAGGACAAATGGTTCACATAACGAGTCACAATGACTAAAGAACAAGGACAAATGGTTTACACAACGAATCACAAGGATTAATAAACAAGGACAAATGGTTTAAACAACGAGTCACAAGGACTAAAGAACAAGGACAAATGGTTCACACAACGAGTCACAAGGACTAATGAACAAGGACAAATGGTTCACACAACGAGTCACAAGGACAAATGGTTAACATAACGAGTTACAAGTGAAGGAAATGTAGATTCATATACATACTAACATACTCATATATGTCGAAATTAATTTGTCATAAAATTAAATGATAGATTTTATGCATGCAAACATTAATTAAAGAGATGGAAAAATCTATATCTCACCATGTGATTTTCGGATTTATGGGCACAAGTGAGTTCACCTACTCACTTGTTCTTGAGCTCTCCAAATGGAAGAACAAGGACTCAAAGGTAGAATCCCTCCCAAAAGCATATACCCAAGGAATACATCTTAATAAACCAATACTATTTAGATCTAGTAATAATATTGGTTTTACCATAAAAATGACACAAAATAAATTGCATTTTGGCTCTTGAAAATTTCGGTCAAGAGGTGATGTTTTTGTGAGATTTTATTTCTCTAGAATTATCATAAATTGTAGAGAGTTCTTTTGGAGGATTTTCTTACACTAGAAAAAGATGGGAAGAATGAATCAATGAATAAAGAGAAGAGCTCTCCTCTCTTTCTTGTGGGAGGCCGAAAAAGAGAGCATTGGGTAGTATGCCCAATGCCTCTTGTTTTTGCTCTTCTCCAAATTATAAACTACAACATTCTGTATTTATAATAATTTATTCATTCCGTTTCAATTGTTTCTTTAAACAATAATTTCATCCAAGTAATAAAATAGTTCGATTACTTAGACCGTGTCTTATTTAATCATATTTACAATAAGATACGTAAATTATACTCACAAAATTATCCGTCAATTTTAAGCAATTTAATCAGCTCGTATCGGTATACGATTAATTAAATAATCAATTAAGAGTATTTCCCTATAGGTATGACCTAAGGGGATCAACTGATCACCACCGTCGCACGACAGTAATGTCAAACTCTAGTCAGCCAATCATTACCGATGTGTGTGGACCAGTTGACTTGTAAAATATTACATCCCACATGTATTCTTAAAATGAGATTTAATAATGATATTTAAATCATGTGATCGCACTATTGTTGAGGACACATTTCCCAACAATCTCCCACTTGTCCTCGACAAGTGTGCGTCACCAATTCTCTTGTCCTATTACTATCTCCCACTCAATGCAAGGTGTCTTTCAGGTCGTACTTGCAAGTGATCATATCAAGAGTGGTTTCCTCGATCTGGAGAATAACTGATTGACCGGATTAATCTATCATAGATACATTCCGAGCGTGGCCACGCATTTCCAGTTCATTACTCCTCGAGTGTGAAGGAAATGTAGATTCATATACATACTAACATACTCATATATGTCTAAATTAATTTGTCATAAAATTAAAACGGATTTTATGCATGCAAACAAATAATATAATAGAAGAGAAATCATGTCCTTACATTGTGGATTTCGGATTTAAGGGCACAAAAGTGATCACCTTTCTCTTTTGATCTTGAGCTTTTCCTTATGGATGAATAAGATCTAAGTATAAGATCTCTCCCTAAGCTTTATACCCAAGGCTCCTCTTAATTTAATTAATATTACAAATACTAGTATAATATTAATCAAGTAGAAAATTGAACCAAAATATTTACTTGAATATTTCGGTTTTTATGGAGGGAGAAGAAGAGAGCTTTTTATCTCTCTAGATATCTTATTTTGGATGAATGAATTAGAATGAATAATACACACTTAGAAGTGAAGTGTTAAACAAAAACTAAGGCAAAAACCCTTGCCTTTCCTTGGTAAAACCGGGTAGGAGGGAGTAATTAGGGGAGCCAATGCATGCCCACATTTATCTTCACAAGGTAAATAGGGTTGCATGGCTACTCTACTTTTTAATCATTATGTTTTCTTATTTAAAATATAAACACAATATTAAGTCTAATCCTCCTCTATTTTCGGCATTTCACATAATATGGATTCCATATTATTTTTTGTCAATTGTCTATATGTTACATGTCACATGTCACATATATTTGTTATGTATTTTTAACATATTAAAAATCAACGTATTAATAAAAATACGTCACATACAAAAATCGACTTAGTAATTTCATAATTACTTGTGCCAAAATATTTTACCATTTATAAATCACAACGGATTGTATTTATAACAATTCATTCAAATTTAATTGTTACATTAAACAATTATTTCATCCGAGTAATTATATAATTTGATTACTCAGACCGTATCTCATTTAATCACATTTCAATTTGATACGTAAATTATACTTCCAAAATCGTCCGTCAATTTTCAAGTAATTCAATTAACTCGTAACATTATACGATTAATTAAATAATCAATTAAGAGTATTGCCCTTTAGGTATGACCTAGGGGGTCAACTGATCACCACCGTCACACGACAGTAATGTCAAACTCTAGTCAGCCAATCATTACCGATATATGTTGACCAGTTGACAGTAACAATATTACTTCCCAATTGTATTCATTTTAATGAGACTTAAACATGTGATCATCATGATCAACAGTCGTGATCGCATTATTGTCGGAGGACACATATTCCAACAATCTCCCACTTGTCCTCGACAAGTGTGCGTCACCAATTCTCTTGTCCTTATTACTATCTCCCACTCAATGCAAGATGTCTTTCAGGTCGTACTTGCAAGTGATCATATCGAGAGTGGTTTCCTCGATCTGGAGAATAACTGATTGACCGGATTTATCCACTCTGGATACCTTCCGAGCGTGGCCACGCATTTCTAGTTCATTACTCCTCGAGTGGCCCTGAGATATTGTTATAACCCTGACTAGGGGTGGACAATTCCTATTGCACTCATTCCCTTCGACTAGCCACAGCCATCATAACCCAAAATATGCCCATTTGACCCCATTTACGAAGGTCGTAGTAACACAAATCAAAGTTAATCGAAACTGTGCCATCTTAGGCAAATAGTCTTTAGTCAAAAGAATCGACTCATTTGAATACTATAGTAGCTCTCGCCACGACCAGGCTATATAAATTTGCCAGAACTCTATAAGCGGTCATTAGGCCCGACAAAATGTTCCTAACAGTCCGCCTATGTGATCGACTAGTCATCTCACATGACTCTATGGCACTTGAACTTGCCATCAATCGCCTCACACTCTAGTCACTTCGAGACGTCACCTCATACAAGTGACTATGGGCAAATACCATGTTAATCCGCGTTCACTTTAACGGGGTTCAATTGTCTTCACAACCCGTTTGGATGTAACAAGGTATAAGGTGAGTTAATAATAACTCAAACGACAAATGTCGACATCACACTCGGGTAGTCAATATCATATTACAACCTTGTGATGTATATCGTAAGTGTAACCACTTATTGATTGCAATAGAAGTTTAACATGCCATGTGTCCATGTGTTCAAACTTCTTACACTTGCAATCTCCTTCACATTCATGTTCTCTCTCATAGCATGAATTTCACCAAGTACACATCAAGGTTCCCGACCTTGGTTTCGGTTCTTTAACTTGAAAGAACTTTCTAATCGACTATCACATAACGAACGAATTTGTGATAAATGACATAACTTGTACTGATCAAGTATTTCATCCACACATAATGCACTAGGTATATGTTTTGTAGAATCTTGTAACAACTGACAAGATTATTGGCTTAGCACTTCCACAAGTCCTAGCTTAACTAGGAAAGATTATTTTTGAATAACCTCTTATTCGACCAAGCATCTTTCCAAAACTTCTCATTTTTCTTTTTAGGCTTGAAAGATTTGGGATTCTCATAAATCCTTATATGTGCTCGGATTTTCTACAATATGTGCAACCTCTTAGCACACAATGGAACATTCCGTCAAGCACCGAAATCGCTCATCGGATTCTACTTGAGAATTCATTGTTGGGAAATGTGTCCTCAACAATAGTGCGATCACATGATTTAAATATCATTATTAAATCTCATTTTAAAGAATACAATTGGGAAGTAATTTTGTTTCATCAATCGGTCAACATATATCGGTAATGATTGGTGACTAGAGTTTGACATTACTGTCGTGTGACGGTGGTGATCGATTGACCCCTAGGTCATACCTATAGGGCGACACTCTTAATTGATCATTTAATTAATCGTATAATGTTACGAGTTAATTAAATTACAAAAAAAAAAAAATTGACGGACGATTTTGGAAGTAAAATTTACGTATCAAATTGAAATGTGATTAAATGAGATACGGTCTGAGTAATCGAATTGTATCGTTACTCGGATGAAATTATTGTTTAAAGAAACAATTGGATTTGAATGAATTATTATAAATGCGATTTATTTACGGTAAAATATTTTGGTACAAGTAATTATGAATTACTAAGTCGATTTTTGTATATGACGTATTTTTATTAATACGTTGATTTTTAATATGTTAAAAAATACATAACAAATTTATGTTACATATGACATGTGACATATTGACAATTGACAAAAATAAAATGGATCTCATATTATCCATTTGGAACGAAATATTGGACTTAATTAACATATTCCTATAATGTTAATTAGTGTAGTGGAAGATGTAATCATTCTTTTTACACTAGGCATGCATACCTAGTGCTTCTTGTGGAAGAGCACCTAGCCCATGCATTGGCCTTCCTCTTCCTCCCAACCGGTTTTCATCTAGAAAAGAACAAGGGTTCTTTTTCTTATTTTTATTTATCATTTACCATATGTATGTGTGGGTGATAATTATTATTCATTCTTACTTCAAAATATTTTTAGAAAGAGAAAAACCTCTAAAAATCCCTCTCCTCTAACCGGTTTTAGAGAGTAAAAAACCAAACAATTTTTGGTTCAATTTTTCACTAGATTAATATTATACTAGCTCAAATAATATTAATTAGATTAAGAGTTAGCTTTGGGTATTATTCCTAAGGAGAGATCCTACACTTGGATCTTGTTCTTCCATTAAAGGAAAGCTCAAGAACAAAAGAAAAGGAGATTTCTTTTGTGCCCATTTGAACCGAAATTTCAATGTAAGGATATGATTTCTTCTCTATTTTATTATATTGTTTGCATGCATAAAATCCGTATTTAAATTTTATGACAAATTTATTTCGACATATATGAGTATGTTAGTATGTATAAAGATCTAAATTTCCTTCAATTGGTATCAGAGCCACGGTTGTTTGCATGCAAATCGGTTAAAAGTTTTTCCGAGTTATAAGAATAACAAATAAAACTTGTAAAATTTGTGTTATTATGAGATATCACAAAATTAATCCATGCATGTTAATATTTCTGGTCCTAAAATGTTTTAGGATATTTTGGTTAATTTTTCGGATTTTTATTGTTCATAATTTACAACAATGACATTTAAATGTGATTTTATGAGTAAAAATGTCATTTTTGGTCTAAAATTAGCTATACTTCGAATTTTCTATTGATTTTTGGATATGTTGTCACATATATTATTTTGAGATAACCTGTAAAGTTTCATAATTTTTGAACTTGTTATGCTCGAAAAATGAATTTTTCATTATTAAATTCGGATTTAGGTGAAAAATAGGTTAATATGAGTTAAATTTCGAATCTGGTCATAGAAAATTAATATGTTGTCACATGAAATTTTACAAGATGTGTGTAAAATAATTGGCTATAAAGAAGTCTTTTTGCATGATTTATGGATTTTTGAAGAAAAATAGCATAAATAGTGACATTATTAGTGGAAAATTAATAAAACATAATCTATGACTTAGGAAAAATGTCTAATGTTGCATCTTATTATCTTTTTCAGATCTAAAATTGAAAAGTTAGTGAAAATAATTTTTCCATGTTTTTATGATTATTTTATTAAAAATCGATAAACCGCAACATTGTTTTTCCGGGAAAATTTTGAAATTTTTAACCTAAGATTTTGAACATTATGAGTGTCATGGTAATTTTCCAGAATGTTCATGAGTTTAAATTTCAAATTTCAAATTTATTTGAAATTTTGTGATTTATTTGAAGTTTAATAGCTTATTTTTGTAATTTTTGGTCCATTTATGAACAATTTTGTAAATATGGGTTAATTATGGTCAAATTATTAGTGAAGACTAAATTTTGAGTCCTAAGAGGTTAGGGTAATTAACTTATGCATAAATATGAGTTTATGTATTTTTTGTGATTATAAAATGTTGAAATCACGCAAACCGTGAAAAAAACCGAGTAATATACGATATTGGCTAATTAAAGGCGATTTAGCATAAAATTGAGCATGTTCATACATATTATAATGCTGCATTTTTCCTTTATGATTGTCATAATTTTAATTTATGTAATTTTGAATTATGTAATTTTACTTAGTATGGCCTTAGATTTTAATTGGTATTTCCCGAAATGTATGGGAATATCGATTCGGTTGTAATTTTATTGTGATCTCGTATCACCGTTTTGTAATTTGATAGATTTATTTTTATTTTAGTTACAAATGTATAATAGGAAATTATGTATTTTATTATGTAATTTTATTCATTCCGGAGTTCCCAAAGACAGATTTCTTCAAGAATGCATGGCGATACATAAAGACGGTGTTACCTCGAGATGCGTGCCACAACCGAAGTTCAAGGGACCAATGGAGTTGGTTTCCGAATATGTAATAGTTAAATAGTTTTTCTTTTTTAGGAAAGGCCATACTAGGATTTATTTATCTTTATGCTTGCATTTTATTTTATGTCACATGCATTGCTAAATCGCCATAACTAAACATGCATTGTTATTTTATCGAGTTTATCGACCGTGTCAATTAAAATTATCGTAGTTCACCGCTTTAGTTCACTTAAAACGTGATAGATAATAAATTGACATGACCTCTCGCTAAAACAATTAATTGAGACATAGCCTTACCAAATAGTAGAAACCATGAAAACCTATTTCGCGAGGGAGTGCGCTCGGCCCCACCGGGGTACAAACCTTGTTACGTAGGGGAAGTGGGTGATGAATGTTAATCCACCGAATTCATGTTGATAAGGGATGTATCGGCCACACCGTGCCCAAGTTAATGTGGGTTTGGATCATGGACACATTTATTCGAAATTTGGATTGAACTCAACAAAAGTTTTTGATAAGGGATGTATCGGCCCCACCGTGCCCTTGTCGAATGTGTTTTGGGCTAAAGATAATTGTTAATGTAATATTATCGACCAAGAGTTCTAAAAGTAGAATCGATTAAACGTTAATCCACCGAGTTATATTGATAAAGGATGTATCGGCCCCACCGTGCCTAAGTCGATATGAATTTGGGTCTTGGAATCATTTATTATAGTTGGGTAGAGGTCACTATATAAATGTTCATATCTTGTTAATTTGCAAGTATGATTTTAAAAAGACAAATGTTAATATTTCCTTTTCCTCCATATTTGTAGTTTTTGCAATGAATCCATCAAATGCTACCGCACCGATAACTATTGAGTCATATCACAATGTTCTTGACGACATATGCTCCAACAATAATTTCGATACAACTAGAGAACTTCATTTCGGGATAGGTTCGGATGGAAACCTTAACTTCATCACCTCTTCTAAACCACCCACTTCTACTAGACCTCGTGTGAGTCCGTCTCAGGAAGACTACCTCATACGATCTATAGGGTCTTTGTCTCTGGAAGATAAAGATGCCAAAGCTAGTGGGAGCTCTAGCAATCAAGTTCTTGCTTCAAAGGGCAAGAGGTTCAAGAAGAAAGGAAAGAAAATCAAAAACTTCAAGCAAGTTAATGATGAGTGCCATTATTGCTATGGCATGGGACATTGGCTTAGGAATTGTCCCATGTATTTGCGAAATATAAAGGAAGGACTCATTACTCCAAAAGGTACAATTCCTAAAGAAATTTATGTTATTGATATAAATTATACTTCCACTACAACATGGGTACTAGATACCGGTTGTGGTTCTCACCTTTGTAATCATTTACAGGGTTTAAGAGATGTGGAGAGGCTTAGCAAGGGAGATGTGGATCTACGCCTTGGAAATGGAGCTCGGGTAGCGGCCGAATCCAAGGGAACTTATGTTTTAGCTTTGCCAAATGGATTTGAGTTGTATTTGCATAATTTTTTTTATGTGCCTACGCTCTCTAAAAACATTATTTCAATCGCCATGCTAGACATGGACGGTTTTTGTTTTGTCATTAAGAACAATCGTTGTACTATTTCTAGGAATGATTTGGTTATTGGCCAACCTTCTTCCATTAATGGCATTTACATTTTAGAGACCTCAAATCCGACGAATGATATTTATAACATTCAATCAAAGAAACTCAAATCAAGTGACCCAAGTGAAGCGTTCATTTGGCATTGTCGATTAGGTCACATAAACGAGAATCGCATCAAAAGATTAATTTCAACTAATGTGATTACACCATTTGATTATCAATCATTTGGTACATGCGAATATTGCCTACTTGGCAAAATGACTCGTAATCCTTTTAGTGGTAAAGGGACACGAGCTAGTGAGCTATTGGGACTCATACACACCGATGTATGCGGACCAATGAGTATCACCGCTCGTGGTAATTATGACTACTTTATAACCTTCACCGATGACTTGAGTAGATATGGGTATATCTATTTAATGAAACACAAGAGTGAAGCATTTGAGAAATTCAAGGAATTTCAAAACGAAGTAGAGAACCAATTGAACAAAAGGATTAAGGCACTACGATCCGACCGTGGTGGTGAATACCTTAGCCTTGAATTTGATTCACACTTGAAAAGTCATGGTATTATATCACAACTTACTCCACCCGGAACACCACAAATCAATGGTGTTGCCGAAAGGAGGAATCGAACCCTACTTGATATGGTTCGCTCCATGATGAGTCAAACCGAGTTACCGAACTCGTTTTGGGGATTTGCGATCCAAACCGCAATTCGATCTTTAAACAATAGTCCCACCAAACCCACCGAGAAAACTCCATGTGAAATGTGGACGGGAAGGGTTCCCAATATATCCTATATGAAGATTTGGGGATGTGATGCTTACGTCAAAACTAAGAACGACAACAAGCTTGCCCCAAGATCCGAAAAATGCATCTTTGTAGGTTACCCCTCGACCTCTCGAGGATATTACTTCTACAAACCTCAAGATCATAAAGTGTTTGTGTCTTGCGAGGCTGTCTTCTTAGAAAGAGAATTTATTTCTAAGAGACAGAGTGGGAGAAATTTTGAACTTGATGAAGTTCAAAAGCCACAAACCGAGATAGAGGCGCAAGAAGATGTTCCTTCGTCGTCTAACGCGGTTGTACCTCCTCCACTAAGAAGGACGGGCCGAGTAATTCGCCATCCCGATCGATATGTGGGACTTATCGAGGAAGATGGAACACTTGATGTATTGCTTATGGAAAGTGATGAGCCCGCCACCTACAAGGCCGCAATCTCTAGTCCAAATTCCTCCTTATGGCTTGAAGCCATGAAATCCGAAATGGATTCTATGCATGAAAACCAAGTTTGGGACTTGGTAGATTTACCTAAAGGGGCAAGACCCCTTCAATGCAAATGGATATTCAAAGTCAAGAATGGCATAGAAGGACATGACGATGTCTACAAAGCTAGGCTAGTGGCAAAAGGATTTACCCAAGTCCATGGTTTCCATTATGATGAGACATTCGCCCCCGTAGCCATGCTAAGATCCATACGGATTTTGTTAGCGATCGCCGCATTTCATGATTATGAGATCCATTTATGGTCTTAAGCAAGCATCTAGAAGTTGGAATCATCGATTCGATCATGTGATAAAGGAAAATGGTTTCACTCGAAGTGTTGAGGAACCATGTTTATACATGAAATTCAGTGGGAGCAATGTTGTGTTCCTAATCTTGTATGTCGATGACATACTACTCATTGGAAATGATATTCCAATGTTGTCTTCTGTTAAGAAGTGGTTAGGTAACCACTTCCAAATGAAGGATTTAGGAGAGGCACAACGCATATTAGGTATCCGGATCTATAGAGATAGATCCAAGAGGATATTGGCACTAAGTCAAGAGTCTTATGTCGATAAGATTCTTCGACGGTTCAGCATGGACAAATCCAAAAGGGGTTTGGTACCTATGGTAACCGGGACGATATTGAGCAAGACTCAATGTCCCTCCGAACCCCATGATGTTGAACGCATGAAGTTGATCCCTTATGCTTCCGTTGTTGGATCAATCATGTATGCCATGATATGCACACGTCCTGATGTCTCGTATGCCTTGAGCATGACGAGTAGATATCAAGGAAATCCAGGTGAGAGTCACTGGATTGCAGTCAAGAACATCCTTAAGTACTTGAGAAGAACTAAGGATTCTATCCTTGTGTTTGGAGGAGACACTGAGTTGCGTGTTAATGGATACACGGACTCAAGTTTTCAAACAGATAGAGACGACTTGAAATCACAAGCTGGTTTCGTGTTCATGCTCAATGGTGGTGCCGTAAGCTGGAGAAGCTTCAAGGAAGTCAGAATCGGATTCTACAACGGAGGCTGAGTACATAGCAGCATCAGAAGCTGCCAAGGAAGCTGTGTGGATCAGGCAATTCACGGAAGGTCTAAAAGTAGTACCTACCGCCAATGATCCCATCACTCTCTATTGTGATAATAGTGGGACGATCTTCCAAGCTAAGGAGCCAAAGTCTAGTAATAGATCTAGACATGTACTTAGAAAGTATCATGTAATAAGAGATTTCATTGAAAGAAAGGAAATTGCGATTTGTAAGGTTGGGACAGATGACAACATAGCCGATCCGCTCACCAAGCCTTTATCGCAGGCTAAACATGATGGACATGTTACGTCCATGGGACTTAAACGTGTACCAAATTTTTGTTAGATTTTGAAATGAAATAAAAGTGTTGTTTTTGTTCATGTTCACAATCACATTTGTCTTTTATCTTTAATTTATACATTGTTACATCCAAACGGGTTGTAGAGACAATTGAACCCCATTAAAGTGAACACGGATTAACATAGTATTTGCCCATAGTCACTTGTATGAGGTGACGTCTCGAAGTGACTAGAGTGTGAGGCGATTGATGGCAAGTTCAAGTGCCATAGAGTCATGTGAGATGACTAGTCGATCACATAGGCAGACTGTTAGGAATATTTTGTCGGGCCTTATGACCGCTTATAGAGTTCTGGCAAATTTATATAGCCTGGTCGTGGCGAGAGCTACTATAGTATTCTAATGAGTCGATTCTTTTGACTAAAGACTATTCACCTAAGATGGCACGGTTTCAGATTAACTTTGATTTGTGTTACTACGACCTTCGTAAATGGGGTCAAATGGGCATATTTTGGGTTATGATGGCTGTGGCTAGTCGAAGGGAATGAGTGCGATAGGAATTGTCCACCCCTAGTCAGGGTTATAACAATATCTCAGGGCCACTCGAGGAGTAATGAACTGGAAATGCGTGGCCACGCTCGGAAAATATCTATGATAGATAAGTCCGGTCAATCAGTTATTCTCCAGATCGAGGAAACCACTCTCGATATGATCACTTGCAAGTACGACCTGAAAGACACCTTGCATTGAGTGGGAGATAGTAATAGGACAAGAGAATTGGTGACGCACACTTGTCGAGGACAAGTGGGAGATTGTTGGGAAATGTGTCCTCAACAATAGTGCGATCACATGATTTAAATATCATTATTAAATCTCATTTTAAAGAATACAATTGGGAAGTAATTTTGTTACTATCAACTGGTCAACATATATCGGTAATGATTGGCTGACTAGAGTTTGACATTACTGTCGTGTGACGGTGGTGATCAGTTGACCCCCTAGGTCATACCTATAGGGCGACACTCTTAATTGATCATTTAATTAATCGTATAATGTTACGAGTTAATTAAATTACCTGAAAATTTGACGGACGATTTTGGAAGTAAAATTTACGTATCAAATTGAAATGTGATTAAATGAGATACGGTCTGAGTAATCGAATTGTATCGTTACTCGGATGAAATTATTGTTTAAAGAAACAATTGGATTTGAATGAATTATTATAAATGCGATTTATAAACGGTAAAATATTTTGGTACAAGTAATTATGAATTACTAAGTCGATTTTTGTATATGACGTATTTTTATTAATACGTTGATTTTTAATATGTTAAAAAATACATAACAAATTTATGTTACATATGACATGTGACATATTGACAATTGACAAAAATAAAATGGATCTCATATTATCCATTTGGACCGAAATATTGGACTTAATTAACATATTCTTATAATGTTAATTAGTGTAGTGGAAGATGTAATCATTCTTTTTACACTAGGCATGCATACCTAGTGCTTCTTGTGGAAGAGCACCTAGCCCATGCATTGGCCTTCCTCTTCCTCCCAACCGGTTTTCATCTAGAAAAGAACAAGGGTTCTTTTTCTTATTTTTATTTATCATTTACCATATGTATGTGTGGGTGATAATTATTATTCATTCTTACTTCAAAATATTTTTAGAAAGAGAAAAACCTCTAAAAATCCCTCTCCTCTAACCGGTTTTAGAGAGTAAAAAACCAAACAATTTTTGGTTCAATTTTTCACTAGATTAATATTATACTAGCTCAAATAATATTAATTAGATTAAAAGTTAGCTTTGGGTATTATTCCTAAGGAGAGATCCTACACTTGGATCTTGTTCTTCCATTAAAGGAAAGCTCAAGAACAAAAGAAAAGGAGATTTCTTTTGTGCCCATTTGAACCGAAATTTCAATGTAAGGATATGATTTCTTCTCTATTTTATTATATTGTTTGCATGCATAAAATCCGTATTTAAATTTTATGACAAATTTATTTCGACATATATGAGTATGTTAGTATGTATAAAGATCTAAATTTCCTTCATTCATGACGTTTCTATTATGGCTCACCAATCAATCATCATGCTCTTATGCATATGATTCATAATTTGACATGTACATGATTATTCTAATGGCGGAAACATTAGTTACTAATAATCATGAGATCAACCGTTCTTAGGTTCAATGAACTACCATGACTGTTAATGGTAATCCCATTTTCATTCATATGAATAACCTATGTGTTTGTTGATACGATGTGTATCTCTTAATACTAATCCAACATCCCTCGATGTAGTTGGATTCATCATAGTCCATTTTCATCCAGAATTGAAAACTCACATCTTCCTTTATGAAGGAAGGTATTGGCTCGTCATTCTTCAATGAGTGATGAGTTATAACCCTTTTGAAGATGATCGCTCCCACTAAAATTCATGTCTTCACATGATAATCGCCAAACTCCCACTCAATTCTACATATTTCGAAATTGACTTCTCAATCGAAAATTTTATTCAAGAATTTTAAATATAAATTGCATTGCCAAGTTATATGGATAAAACCATATATGTTCCCATCATATCCCTTCAAAATACCTATTTTGAAGTGGTCTCATCTTAACCTTACGGAAAGATATTTTAAATCTCCAACACACTCATGTCATAATGATGTGTGGTAATGTCTTTATTCAAATATAAACAATATCTAGAATACGTCCTTCACAAATACCCTTTTGGAAGGAGGTTTAACCATTTCATAGTGAGGTTAAGCAATGACATTTACGTGGTTAAAACTTTGGTCATTGAAGATATCGGTATATCAATCTTTGCAACTCGATCATAACTAGTATGTAACTATGATACATTTAGGCTCTTAAGTAAATCTCAAGGTTGAAACTATTGGTCAAATATTTCATAAAATAGTCTAAACTTTGTCAAAACTCTTATTAAGACTTTACATTAGTCATTTCTTCCAAAACTTACTTTTGGTGTCCTCACATAGTAATCTCAAGAATATCTTCTTTCGATTCTTCACGTGGTCTCTTTAGTCATATAGAACTTGCTAGAGACCATGGATCTCATCCATTGGGTATACTATAGACATACCTCTATTCAAATCATTCTTCTCTTGCGTAAATCTCATTTGCACAAGTACACAAGTTTAATCTCGCCTTGTGTGTTGTGTCCTCATTTTTCTCCCACTCTATCTTTAGAATAAATACACTAGAGATTCAAAGATAGTATATGAGACACAAATAATGAATTCTTGAAGTATAAGGAGAACTACCTCATAGGTTGACTAATAGTTTTAGATATTGTATGTTTACTTGGTGATTGACATTCCTTTAAGAGAGTTCATAGACTCAATTTACTTTATAAATGATCATACACAAGCCTTAAGCATGTGGACATATAATGAAAACCCGTCATTATATTTGTCTATTAGATCACTTTAAGTGAATAATCTTATGTTTCAACGTGCAAGCATTTAAAGATGAATTTTAGAACATAAAAGGATAAATGATAAAACGGGTGACTTGGGTTGAAAACCAAGTCACTATCATCTAAAATACAAATAATTATCCAAAATACCTTTCCATGTCGAACACGGAAACTTAAAGTTCTAGAATCCAAAACATAACTTAAAATAAGACAATGAAAAGCAAAGCTCCATAAAAGCTATCCCTAGCTTCTTGATGGTTTCTTATGCTTGCTTTTCTTTTCCCTTGTCTTTGCTTGGTGGAGGCCCTATTTACAATAAAAAAGGGAGATACATTATCACAACTTTGCATCATAATGCCATAGTTGAATTAGAAACATAAAAGAAGGTTAGTCATGTACCTACTGGAGTGATCTTTCCAGCTTTGATATCACCAAGGTATTTGGAACAATTTCTTTTCCAATGTTCCATGCCATTACAATAATGGCACTTATCAAGAGGACCCTTCTTGACTTTGGAGGTGCTAGCTTCATAAGACTTAGCTTTGGTGAATGTGGGAGCTTGCTTTTTACCCTTCCTTCCACTCTTCTTGAATTTGGCCTTACTCTTAGTGCTTATGTTAAGCACATCTTTGGGAGGGTTCACATTTAACCCCATGTCCCTCTCGGCTTGCACAAGTAATTTGTGCAACTCTTCAAGAGACACATCCTTGTCTTGCATGTTGAAATTCACCCGGAATTGCACATATGCCTTGACTTTGGACAAGGAGTGTAGAATCCTATCTACGATGAGTTCTTTGGGGATTTCAACCTTTTGAATTTTCAAGGTCTCGACAAGCTCCATGTGTTTGAGCACATGAGGGCTAACCTTTTGGCCCTCTTTGAAGTCGAGATCAAAGAATGCCGCGGCCGCCTCATATTGGATGATCCGCGGAGTTTGTGAAAACATGGTCACAAGTTTGGAGTAAATCTCATTAGCATTGCCCATTTTAAAGGCTCTCCTTTGGAGGTCCGCCTCCATCGCAAATATCAAGACATTTTTCATTGCGGCGGACTCCTTTTGGTAAGCCTCATATGATTCCCTAGTGGCCGCGGTGGACCTAGTGGTGGGTTCGGGTGGAGAGGCCTCGGTAAGGTAACGAAGCTTGTCGTCACCTTCGGCGGCTAATTTGAGTTGGGCATCCCAATCGGAGAAATTTGACCCATTCTTTTCAAGTTTACATCGATCCATGAAGGATCGGAGCCAAGACGAACTAGCGAGAGGTGTAGCATTAGGAGTTGGTGTGGCCATATGTTATAAAAAGAAGTGGTCTACAAAACAAAATATAAGGAGTAAAACAATTGTCGTTTTAATAATAATACTCGTAAAAATGTATGATTTAAACAAGTTATAGGCATTTTTCTAGTGACCTCTACCCAACTAGATAAATGATTCCAAGACCCAAATTCATATCGACTTAGGCACGGTGGGGCCGATACATCCTTTATCAATATAACTCGGTGGATTAACGTTTAATCGATTCTACTTTTAGAACTCTTGGTCGATAATATTACATTAACAATTATCTATAGCCCAAAACACATCGACAAGGGCACGGTGGGGCCGATACATCCCTTATCAAATACTTTTGTTGAGTTCAATCCAAATTTCGAATAAATGTGTCCATGATCCAAACCCACATTAACTTGGGCACGGTGTGGCCGATACATCCCTTATCAACATGAATTCGGTGGATTAACATTCATCACCCACTTCCCCTACGTAACAAGGTTTGTACCCCGGTGTGGCCGAGTGCACTCCCTCACGAAATAGGTTTTCATGGTTTCTACTATTTGGTAAGGCTATGTCTCAATTGATTGTTTTAGCGAGAGGTCATGTCAATTTATTATCTATCACGTTTTAAGTGAACTAAAGCGGTGAACTACGATAATTCTAATTGACACGGTCGATAAACTCGATAAGACAATGCATGTTTAGTTATGGCGATTTAGCAATGCATGTGACATAAAATAAAATGCAAGCATAAAAATAAATAAATAAATCCTAGTATGGCCTTCCTAAAATAGAAAAACTATTTAACTATTACATTTCGGAAACCAACTCCATTGGTCCCTTGAACTTCGGTTGTGACACGCATCTCGAGGTAACACCGTCTTTATGTATCGCCATTCTTGAAGAAATCCGTCTTTGGGAACTCCGAGAATAAATAAAATTACATAATAAATTACATAATTTCCTATTATACATATGTAATTAAAATAAAATAAATCTATTAAATTACAAAACGGTGATACGAGATCACAATAAAAATTACAACCGAATCGATATTCCCATACATTTCGGGAAATACCAATTAAAATCTAAGGCCATACTAAGTAAAATTACATAAATTAAAATTATGACAATCATAAAGAAAATGCAGCATTATAATATGTATGAACATGCTCAATTTTATGCTAAATCGCCTTTAAATTGCCAATATCGTATATTACTCGGTTTTTACGGATTTGCGTGATTTCAACATTTTACAATCACAAGAATACATAAACTCATATTTATGCATAAGTTAATTACCCTAACCTCTTAGGACTCAAAATTTAGTCTTCACTAATAATTTGACCATAATTAACCCATATTTTATAAAATTGTTCATAAATGGACCAAAATTACAAAAATAAGCTATTAAACTTCAAATAAATCACAAAACTTCAAATAAATTCAAAATTTGAAATTTAAATTCATGAACATTCTGGAAAAAAATACCATGACACTCATAATGTTCAAAATCTTAGGTTAAAAATTTCGAAATTTTCCCCGGAAAAACAATGTTGCGGTTTATCGATTTTTAATAAAATAATCATAAAAACACGGAAAAATTATTTTCATTAACTTTTCAATTTTAGATCTGAAAAATATAATAAAATGCAACATTAGACGTTTTTCCTAAGTCATAGATTATGTTTTATTAATTTTTCACTAATAATGTCACTATTTATGCTATTTTTTTTCAAAAAATCATAAATCATGCAAAAAGACTTCTTTATAGCCAATTATTTTACACACATCTTGTAAAATTGCATGTGACAACATATTAAATTTCTATGACCAGATTCGAAATTTAACTCATATTAACCTAATTTTCACCTAAATCCGAATTTAATAATGAAAAATCCATTTTTCGAGCATAACAAGTCCAAAAATTATGAAAATTTACAGGTTATCTCAAAATAATATATGTGAAAACATATCCAAAAATCAATGAAAAATTCGAAGTATAGCTATTGTTAGACCAAAAATGACATTTTTACTCATAAAATCACATTTAAATGTCATTATTGTAAATTATGAACAATAAAAATCCGAAAAATAACCAAAATATCCTAAAATACTTTAGGACCAGAAATATTAACATGCATGTAATAATTTCGTGATATATCATAATAACACAAATTTTACAAGTTTTATTTGTTATTCTTATAACTCGGAAAAACTTTTAACCAATTTGCATGCAAACAACCGTGGCTCTTGATACCGATTGAAGGAAATGTAGATTCATATACATACTAATATACTCATATATGTCTAAATTAATTTGTCATAAAATTAAAACGGATTTTATGCATGCAAACAAATAATATAATAGAAGAGAAATCATGTCCTTACATTGTGGATTTCGGATTTAAGGGCACAAAAGAGATCACCTTTCTCTTTTGATCTTGAGCTTTTCCTTATGGATGAATAAGATCTAAGTATAAGATCTCTCCCTAAGCTTTATACCCAAGGCTCCTCTTAATTTAATTAATATTACAAATACTAGTATAATATTAATCAAGTAGAAAATTGAACCAAAATATTTACTTGAATATTTCGGTTTTTATGGAGGGAGAAGAAGAGAGCTTTTTATCTCTCTAGATATCTTATTTTGGATGAATGAATTAGAATGAATAATACACACTTAGAAGTGAAGTGTTAAACAAAAACTAAGGCAAAAACCCTTGCCTTTCGTTGGTAAAACCGGGTAGGAGGGAGTAATTAGGGGAGCCAATGCATGCCCACATTTATCTTCACAAGGTAAATAGGGTTGCATGGCTACTCTACTTTTTAATCATTATGTTTTCTTATTTAAAATATAAACACAATATTAAGTCTAATCCTCCTCTATTTTCGGCATTTCACATAATATGGATTCCATATTATTTTTTGTCAATTGTCTATATGTTACATGTCACATGTCACATATATTTGTTATGTATTTTTAACATATTAAAAATCAACGTATTAATAAAAATACGTCACATACAAAAATCGACTTAGTAATTTCATAATTACTTGTGCCAAAATATTTTACCATTTATAAATCACAACGGATTGTATTTATAACAATTCATTCAAATTTAATTGTTACATTAAACAATTATTTCATCCGAGTAATTATATAATTTGATTACTCAGACCGTATCTCATTTAATCACATTTCAATTTGATACGTAAATTATACTTCCAAAATCGTCCGTCAATTTTCAAGTAATTCAATTAACTCGTAACATTATACGATTAATTAAATAATCAATTAAGAGTATTGCCCTTTAGGTATGACCTAGGGGTCAATCGATCACCACCGTCACACGATGTAATGTCTAACTCTAGTCACCAATCATTACCGATATATGTTGACCGTTTGAATAACAATATTACTTCCCAATTGTATTCATTTTAATGAGACTTAAACATGTGATCATCATGATCAACAGTCGTGATCGCATTATTGTCGGAGGACACATATTCCAACAGAGTGGCCCTGAGATATTGTTATAACCCTGACAAGGGGGTGGACAATTCCTATCGCACTTATTCCCTTCGACTAGCCACAGCCATCATAACCCAAAATATGCCCATTTGACCCCATTTACGAAGGTCGTAGTAACACAAATCAAAGTTAATCTGAAACTGTGCTATCTTAGGTGAATAGTCTTTAGTCAAAAGAATCGACTCATTTGAATACTATAGCAGCTCTCGCCACGACCAGGCTATATAAATTTGCCAGAACTCTATAAGCGGTCATAAGGCCCGACAAAACGTTCCTAACAGTCTGCCTATGTGATCGACTAGTCATCTCACATGACTCTATGGCACTTGAACTTGCCATCAATCGCATCACACTCTAGTCACTTCGAGACGTCACCTCATACAAGTAACTATGGGCAAATATAATGTTAATCCGTGTTCACTTTAACGGGGTTCAATTGTCTCCACAACCCGTTTGGATGTAACAAAGTATGATAAAAGAGTTTTAAAATAAAACTCGAACGACAAATGTGATTATCACATATGAATAGTCAATGCCTGATTACTATTTCATATTCTATAATCTAATTTGATCTTGTACGTAGTTGTTCATTTCAATTTAATTGAAATGATATGACTCATCATGTTTAGCCTTTGAGAAGGCTTTGGTTAGTAGGTTTTATCAACTTCTTGTACCTTACTCAACCTTACTACATACTCGTTTTCCTTTGTAATGTATACATTTGCATTACAAAACTTTCTGAGTACGTGTCGAGATTCAATCAAGACATAGGCCCTCTAGCCTAAGAATAGCTCCCACTGTTTTCACAGTGTGCAGGACTCATCTTTCTTGCACATCTCATGATCGCAAGTGTACTCAATTTCCGTTATAAATATCTCTCATTGTTCTTTATTGCCTAGAACGATTCTAGAAAATCTACTTCTTAATTAACATTGCCACAATGGTATCTTAACCATCCTAATGTGTTTTGATTATGGTTTTGTCGGAAACCATGCGCAATCTCAATTGTCAATTGTCACTTGTGTAACACCCTTACACAATATTGCATCATAAACACTTTGCTTTACTTCCTTAATGCTTCTGCAAGCACTTAAGGGTAATCTTTATAGCTTATTTGGTAAAGATTACTTAAATTCGATTTTGAAAACAATTCATCATACTCAAAGCATATGAAGTGTTATACATCATTACTCATTTAATTGATCCAGAAGCGGAAGCAAATGGAATCAATCAAATATGTTCAATTTAATTGAACTGGTCATGGATCTTATCAACATAAGACTTCTTATTGACGCTAATATCACGTGGATTTATCTTTATAAATCCGTATATTAAAGATGTATTATAATACTCCAAAAGTCTTAAATCATTCGCAATGATCAATATGTCATCCACATATAAGACTAATTAAAACTTCCGTAACTCCCACTAAACTCCATGTATAAACACAACTTCTCGACTTATTGAGAAATGTTTTACCACATGATCAAAATGTTGATTCTAACTCATTGATGTCCTACTTAAGACCCTCTCTTAAGTTTCACATTATCTTAGGATTGCAAGAATCTACTAAACTCAAGACATGTATTGAATACATTCCTTCTATTGAAGAAGTGGGTTTTAGATTTACTCGCTATGTATTTCATAACCTCATGATGAAACACAATCCCTAAGAAGATCCAAATAGACTTAATCATTTCAATTAGTGCAAAACCCTTTGCAACCAATCTTGCTTTGAAATATCTCTTTATTAGTGCAAAACCCTTTGTCACTAATCAAGCCCTTTGTTTCGGATTTTCATGGCTCTAAGCCTTGTATTGAGTTGTGACTTAAACACTCTTATGTAAGTCATATGTTCATTACTTTCTAGAAGTAATCAACTTGAATCAACCAATTTCTTTTGTAAGTTATAAGCTCTTTACTTTCTTAAAAGTAGCATGAATTCATCATTTTTAACAAGTGACGAATTTAACCTCCTAGGTTTTAAAGAAACAATATTTTACACAAAACGTCTCATGTAGCCAAGAAAGACCAGTTTCTTGCGACATAATATTCTCTGTGGTATTCTTTGTGGCTCTTGAATAATTTCTCCCACTCTGTCTTCTAAAATAAACTTGTATTTTAGAAAGACAGCTTCACGAGCCGCAAACCCGTCGTACTCGTGAGAAAAGAAAGGGAAAAATGAGTATTTGTTTCTTGTGAAAACTTACAAATATGGTACCCTTACCATTTCATATCTCATATGATTTAGTGGAACATAATTTAGACAAAATGATAAAATCCCCAAGGGATCAAGTAACTCAAAGTAACTTGATCGAAGTCCAAACCATATCGAATAGCGTTTGATTTCTTATCCAACCACACATTGTCCCATAATGTGTGTTAAGAGAGATTAACTTGTGATACTATATCACATTTGCTTTGGCTTATATCAAAGTCTTCACTTTGATAATCCCATCACGACTAAATCGTGATTTCTTTAGCTCTTTAAACTTCTTTAAAGATTTTCTATTTACCTTATTAAGTTAACACATTAGCGTCAACTTGAATCGTTGGTAAAAGAGAATGATCAGCCTATTATGGATCAATGATTTATAACCTCGATCTCCTTTTCAACCAAAAGGTACGAGATATCTTGCTTTGAATACAAGATACGCATATACCATTAATAATCTAATGGTTTCAAGAGTACTCGATAACTCTTTGCGTTCATCATTAAAATCTTAAGGTTTAATCTTGGGTTACCAATTTTGAGTCTTGCATCATCTTCATGATATATTATTCTAGTTTGGTTTAGAATATAATCACCTTGATAATGGGCTAGCCATACATCAAATCGTGGTGTATAGGGTCACAAAAGTGAAAACCTCTTTTGTATCTTAACAAGTTTATATTCTTATTTAGAGTTTATGCACTTAATAGTCATAATTAAGTACAACTTTAAATCCAAAAACTAGATTGAGTACACAATTACTCTATCTCTCGACATTATTGTTGCTAGTCGTCATATTCTAATCATCCTATGTATCAAGTACAATGATGAAAACCTCCACTGGTTTCTAATATTGACGAAGTGGTACTAGCAAAATTTATGTTTAATCAAATAAACATTTAAAGAAGAAGGTCCCATTAGATGTCCCACAACTAACTTGTTGATTCTTCAATAATTTGGGGCAGTTTCCTTTCTTGTGTCCAACATTTAAGACAATGGAAACTTTATTGGTCGGGATTGATAGGTTTAGTATCGTCATTCCTCAATGACTTTACTTTTAACATTACCTTGTATCAATTCCATTATTATCTTTACTTCTTGAACCTCGTCCTCATCTTAACGGTTTAAGAGAATGCTCCCACTTATTTCAATGAGTCTTTGCTTTGAGAAGCAAAATTGAATTCATGAAGATTACTCTTCATTTGTTCGTTTTAGTCTTAAAACTTTCATTGAAGTGGTTGCGTTATTTTGGTCAATTACGAATTCTAAAAATCTAATCACCAAAACAATTTATCGCTTCAAGGTACTTAATTCAATTAAGCATATGAAACATAGTCCATTGTAAGTAGAAGTGTTAGTCTAGAATCAAAAACCTGTTTGATAATGAATAACTTTAATCTATACTCTTTACAAGAGATCCTTATCAATGGTTCATTTGAGGTTTTAGAAGCAAATTCATATTTGTCTTTAGTTATGATGTTTTAATGGAGATTCGTTATCAAAATCGAAATGATATCGTATATGAATTGTGGTAAAGAAATAGAACAATATAAAAACGGAATAGAGGAAAACTTAACATTTATCGTTTTATTAATACTTGGAAAAACAAGTATAGCATTTACATAGTGACCTCTACCCAACTATGATAAATGATTCCAAGACCCAAATTCATATCGACTTAGGCACGGTGGGGCCGATACATCCTTTATCAATATAACTCGGTGGATTAACGTTTAATCGATTCTACTTTTAGAACTCTTGGTCGATAATATTACATTAACAATTATCTATAGCCCAAAACACATTGACAAGGGCACGGTGGGGCCGATACATCCCTTATCAAATACTTTTGTTGAGTTCAATCCAAATTTCGAATAAATGTGTCCATGATCCAAACCCACATTAACTTGGGCACGGTGTGGCCGATACATCCCTTATCAACATGAATTCGGTGGATTAACATTCATCACCCACTTCCCCTACGTAACAAGGTTTGTACCCCGGTGGGGCCGAGCGCACTCCCTCGCGAAATAGGTTTTCATGGTTTCTACTATTTGGTAAGGCTATGTCTCAATTAATTGTTTTAGCGAGAGGTCATGTCAATTTATTATTTATCACGTTTTAAGTGAACTAAAGCGGTGAACTACGATAATTCTAATTGACACGGTCGATAAACTCGATAAAATAAGGATGCAAGTTTTAGTTATGGCGATTTAGCGATGCATGCGACATAAAATAAAATGCAAGCATAAAAATAAATAAATCCTAGTATGGCCTTCCTAGAATAGAAAAACTATTTAACTATTACATATTCGGAAACCAACTCCATTGGTCCCTTGAACTTCGGTTGTGGCACGCATCTCGAGGTAACACCGTCTTTATGTATCGCCATTCTTGAAGAAATCTGCCTTTGGGAACTCCGGAATGAATAAAATTACATAATAAATTACATAATTTCCTATTATACATTTTTAACTAAAATAAAATAAATCTATTAAATTACAAAACGGTGATACGAGATCACAATAAAATTACAACCGAATCGATATCCCCATACATTTCGGGAAATACCAATTAAAATCTAAGGCCATACTAAGTAAAATTACATAATTCAAAATTACATAAATTAAAATTATGACAATCATAAAGGAAAAATGCAGCATTATAATATGTATGAACATGCTCAATTTTATGCTAAATCGCCTTTAATTAGCCAATATCGTATATTACTCGGTTTTTACGGATTTGCGTGATTTCAACATTTTTATAATCACAAAAATACATAAACTCATATTTATGCATAAGTTAATTACCCTAACCTCTTAGGACTCAAAACTTAGTCTTCACTAATTATTTGACCATAATTAACCCATATTTTATAAAATTGTTCATAAATGGACCAAAAATTACAAAATAAGCCATAAACTTCAAATAAATCACAAAATTTCAAATAAATTCAAAATTCAAAATTTAAATTCATGAACATTCTGGAAAAACAATGTTCTTGAGCTCTCCAAATGGAAGAACAAGGACTCAAAGGTAGAATTGTAATATTTAAGTGTTAAAAATTTCGAAATTTTTCCGGAAAAACAATGTTGCGGTTTATCGATTCTAATAAAATAATCATAAAAACATGGAAAAATTATTTTCATTAACTTTTCAATTTTAGATCTGAAAAATATAATAAAATGCAACATTAGACGTTTTTCCTAAGTCATAGATTATGTTTTATTAATTTTCCACTAATAATGTCACTATTTATGCTATTTTTCTTCAAAAATCCATAAATCAGGAAAAAAGACTTCTTTATAGCCAATTATTTTACACACATCTTGTAAAATTGCATGTGACAATATATAAATTTTCTATGACCAGATTCGAAATTTAACTCATATTAACCTATTTTTCACCTAAATCCGAATTTAATAATGAAAAATTCAATTTTCGAGCATAACAAGTCCAAAAATTATGAAAATTTACAGGTTATCTCAAACTAATATATATGACAACATATCCAAAAACCAAGTGAAAATTCGAAGTATAGCTAATTTTAGACCAAAAATGACATTTTTACTCATAAAATAACATTTAAATGCCATTATTGTAAATTATGAACAATAAAAATCCGAAAAATTAACCAAAATATCCTAAAACATTTTAGGACCAGAAATATTAACATGCATGGATTAATTTCGTGATATCTCATAATAACACAAATTTTACAAGTTTTATTTGTTATTCTTATAACTCGGAAAAACTTTTAACCGATTTGCATGCAAACAACCGTGGCTCTGATACCGATTTGAAGGAAATGTAGCTTCATATACATACTAACATACTCATATATGTCGAAATTAATTTGTCATAAAATTAAATGATGGATTTTATGCATGCAAACATTAATTAAAGAGATGGAAAAATCTATATCTCACCATGTGATTTTCGGATTTATGGGCACAAGTGAGTTCACCTACTCACTTGTTCTTGAGCTCTCCAAATGGAAGAACAAGGACTCAAAGGTAGAATCCCTCCCAAAAGCATATACCCAAGGAATACATCTTAATAAACCAATACTATTTAGATCTAGTAATAATATTGGTTTTACCATAAAAATGACACAAAATAAATTGCATTTTGGCTCTTGAAAATTTCGGTCAAGAGGTGATGTTTTTGTGAGATTTTATTTCTCTAGAATTATCATAAATTGTAGAGAGTTCTTTTGGAGGATTTTCTTACACTAGAAAAAGATGGGAAGAATGAATCAATGAATAAAGAGAAGAGCTCTCCTCTCTTTCTTGTGGGAGGCCGAAAAAGAGAGCATTGGGTAGTATGCCCAATGCCTCTTGTTTTTGCACTTCTCAAAAGCTTAGGCTTGCAAGGCTAGTACTTAGATATCATGATTGTGTTTTCCACTCAAGATAAAAAACACAATATATATCTTACACTACCTCCTCATTTTCGGTTTTTAAGCATAAAATGGAGAACCCATTTTATTTTGTAATTTGTCAAATTTGTCACATGTAACATATTACATGACATGTCACAATGTAATGTATTTTTAACATATTAAAAATCAACATACTCATAAAATATGTCATTTACAAAATCGACTAGTAATTCGTAATTACTTGTACCAAAAATGTTTCCAAATTATAAACTACAACATTCTGTATTTATAATAATTTATTCATTCCGTTTCAATTGTTTCTTTAAACAATAATTTCATCCAAGTAATAAAATAGTTCGATTACTTAGACCGTGTCTTATTTAATCATATTTACAATAAGATACGTAAATTATACTCACAAAATCATCCGTCAATTTTAAGCAATTTAATTAACTCGTATCGGTATACGATTAATTAAATAATCAATTAAGAGTATTTCCCTATAGGTATGACCTAAGGGGATCAACTGATCACCACCGTCGCACGACAGTAATGTCAAACTCTAGTCAGCCAATCATTACCGATGTGTGTGGACCAGTTGACTTGTAAAATATTACATCCCACACGTATTCTTAAAATGATATTTAATAATGATATTTAAATCATGTGATCGCACTATTGTTGAGGACACATTTCCCAACAACAAGGACTAATGAACAAGGACAAATGGTTCACACAACGAGTCACAAGGACTAATGAACAAGGACATATAGTTTACACAATGAGTTACAAGGACTAATGAACAGGGACAAATGGTTCATACAACGAGTCACAAGGACTAATGAACAGGGAAAAATGGTTCACACAACAAGTCACAATAACAAGGACAAATGGTTTACACAATGAGTCACAAGGACTAATAAACAAGGACAAATGGTTTAAACAACGAGTCATAAAGACTAAAGAACAAGGACAAATGGTTCACACAACGAGTCACAAGGACTAATGAACAAGGACAAAAGGTTCACACAACGAGTCACAAGGCCTAATGAACAAGGAAAAATGCTTCAAACAACAAGTCACGATAACAAGGACGACTGGTTTAAACAACGAGTCACAAGGACTTTTAAACAAGGGCAAATGGTTTAAACAACGAGTCACAAAGACTAAAGAGCAAGGACAAATGGTTCACACAATGAGTCACAAGGACTAATGAACAAGGACGAATGGCTCATACAACGAGTCACAAGCACAAATGGTTAACATAACGAGTTACAAGGACTAATGAACAAGGACAAATGGTTCACACAACGAGTCACAAGGACTAAAGAACAAGGACAAATGGTTTACACAAGGAATCACAAGGACTAATAAACAAGGACAAATGGTTTAAACAACGAGTCACAAGGACTAAAGAACAAGGACAAATGGTTAACACAACGAGTCACAAGGACTAATGAACAAGGACAAATGGTTCACACAACGAGTCACAAGGACTAATGAACAAGGACATATAGTTTACACAACAAGTCACAAGGACTAATGAACAAGGACAAATGGTTCACACAACGAGTCACAAAGACTAATGAACAAGGACAAATGGTTCACACAACGAGTCACAAGGACTAATGAACAAGGAAAAATGCTTCAAACAACAAGTCACAATAACAACGACAACTGGTTTAGACAACGAGTCACAAGGACTAATAAACAAGGGCAAATGGTTTAAACAACAAGTCACAAGGAATAAAGTACAAGGACAAATGATTTAAACAACGAGTCACAAGGACTAATGAACAAGGGCAAATGGTTCACACAACGAGTCACAAGGACTAATGAACAAGGAAAAATGGTTCACACAACAAGTCACAATAACAAGGACAAATGGTTTACACAATGAATCATAAGAACTAATAAACAAGGACAAATGGTTTAAACAAGAAGTAACAAGGATTAAAGAATAAGGACAAATGGTTCACACAATGAGTCACAAGGACTAATGAACAAGGACAAATGGTTCACACGAGTCACAAGGACAAATTGTTAGGTTCATATACCTATTATTAGACTCCTCTAATAGTGAACTAATTAACTTGTTAATTATATGTTCTTTAGATCTAGTGCATGCATAACAAAATGAAGGATTTATAAGGAAAAACAATGTTCCTTACATTGTTGGTTGGTTTGAAATTATGGGCACAAGTAAGGTCACCTTCCTTCACTTGTTCTTGAGCTTATAATGATGGATGATCCTCCTAAGACTCCAAGTATAGTAGCCACTCCAATAAATTGCACCCAAGATTAATCCCAAAAATTCCTACTAATATTAACTAGATATTTAGTAGAAATATTTCCTTAATAATACTAATGGTCTTGCATTACTACCTCTAGTAATATATGATGAGTGTATTAGTATTTTTAGAGAGTTTTTGTTGCTTTGCATGTGAGGAAAGTAGAGAGAAAAACAAGTAAAAAGCAAGCATAAAAAATGAACAACAATCTTGCCCTTTAATGAGCCAAAACCGGTTGGCTTAAGGCAAAGGGGGAATCTTTTGCCTTTTGTTTTTACTTGTTTGTAAAGTGTAGGTAGAGTGTGTAAGATGTAGGCATGATTAGAGCTAGCATGATATGTCACAATCACACAATAACCAACATCAACATAAGACAAAAGAGCATCTTTTGCTCATCTTATTTGGCCGAAATATTGGTCCTTATTTGGTCCATTTTTGCCTTTTGTCATTTGTCCCACAAATGCTTATAAGTCATATGTTTAATTATCTTACAGTTTTTAATTATTAATGTAATCATTTAACACTTAAATATTACAATTAATATAATATACACTCCACTTTTTGAGTAGTATACTACCATTATATCATCATATAATGGGTCCCATAATAACTAGTTAGTTAAAATTATAACTTCTTGTAACTTTAAATAACTAATTACCTCTACCTCAAAACTTATATTAATACCTCAACTAATTTAGTAATATAACACTTAATTACTAAATTTAATCTTATTTAATCACATTAAAATAAGACGCAAAATTGCACTCCCATAATTAAGGAATTAATTAATTCGTATCGCATACAATTAATTAAATATCTATTTGGGCCTCATCCTATAGGTGTGACCTAAAGGGATCAACTGACCACCACCGTCACACGACAGTAATGTCAAACTCTAGTTAGCCAATCATTACCGATTAATGACGGTCAGTCGACTGTATAAAGAATCATCCCTCACGTATTCGTTGTATGAGATTTAATTATGATATTTAAATCATGTGATCGCACTATTGTTGAGGACACATTTCCCAACACAAATGGTTAACATAACGAGTTACAAGGACTAATGAACAAGGACAAATGGTTCACACAACAAGTCACAAGGACTAATGAACAAGGACATATAGTTTACACAACGAGTCACAAGGACTAATGAATAAGGACAAATGGTTCACACAACAAGTCACAAGGACTAATGAACAAGGAAAAATGGTTCACACAACAAGTCACAATAACTAGGACAAATGGTTCACACAATGAGTCGCAAGGACTAATAAACAAGACAAATGGATTAAACAACGAGTCACAAGGACTAAAGAACAAGGACAAATGGTTTACAGAACGAGTCACAAGGACTAATCAACAAGGACAAATAGTTTACACAACGAGTCACAAGGACTAATGAACAAGGACAAATGGTTCACACAACGAGTCACAAGGACCAATGAACAAGGAAAAATGCTTCAAACAACAAGTCACAATAACAAGGACAACTGGTTTAGACAACGAGTCATAAGGACTCATAAACAAGGGCAACTGGTTTAAACAACGAGTCACAAAGACTAAAGAACAAGGACAAATGGTTCACACAATGAGTCACAAGGACCAATGAACAAGGACGAATGGTTCATACAACGAGTCACAAGCACAAATGGTTAACATAACGAGTTACAAGGAATAATGAACAAGGACTAAAGAACAAGGACAAATGGTTTACACAACGAATCACAAGGACTAATAAACAAGGACAAATGGTTTAAATAACGAGTCACAAGGACTAAAGAACAAGGACAAATGGTTAACACAACGAGTCACAAGGACTAATCAACAAGGACAAATAGTTTACACAACGAGTCACAAGGACTAATGAACAAGGACAAATGATTCACACAACGAGTCACAAGGACCAATGAACAAGGAAAAATGCTTCAAACAACAAGTCACAATAACAAGGACAACTGGTTTAGACAACGAGTCATAAGGACTCATAAACAAGGGCAACTGGTTTAAACAACGAGTCACAAAGTGTAACACCCCGTATTTTATTAAGTTGGATAAAATTCTTTTAATTGCTATTTTGAATTTAATTACATCATTTAACGATTTATATATATATGCTTAGCTAATTAATTAATTTCATCATAATTCGATACGTTAATTTTAATAATCATTAATAAGTTTATTTAAAGTTAGTTCGAGTTTATTGAAGTTGGTTCGAGTTTATTTATTTAATAATTTCCGTCTCATATTTTATATAAAGATAATTCGTTAATATCGTCCTTTCACATAATTATTTTAGGTGGCTCATATGCGGTTGAAGATGAAGAGTAATTTTGGGTTTTAGAAGCTTTCTCAAGTTATTACTTGTCTCTTTGCTAGCGTAAGGTAACTATTCCGAGTTACTCGACGAATTAATGTCACATTAGTAGTTGATATTGTGTTTGTTGTTTGATAAGTAGTTAGGTGATTGTTAATGTGTTACTTTCGTTTTTCACATGATAGAAATTAGAAATAGCATGAGAATTATATTGTGATAAATTTTATGATTTGGGCCAAAGTAAGCAAAGACTCTGAGCTGGGCCAGATTGACCGAACGAGTTTGGTCAAACTAGGTTTAAACCGGTCAGCCTCGATTTGACCGATGACCCGTCGCGGGACTCGGGTCGAGGGTTTGTCTTTGAGGTAAGATTGGTTGTTATTGGAGGTTTTATGTTATGCCTTGATATTTGTAATTATCATTTCACATGTTGGGTGTTGGATGCTTTGGATGCCTTATGCTTGAGTCTTGTTTGCCTTTAGCCATTGTAGTTTATTCTCATGGACTATGATATTGATGGTTAGCTATAATTTGGTTATTGATGACATTGAAGATATGGTTGGATTGTCTGCTGAATAGACATTTATATAGCCTTTCACATGATAGAATGTTAGCATTTATGTTGGTAAGTTGGACTCTTTGCCCCTCTTATGGTTAATTGGGTATCCTACTTGTCTTGTGTGGTGTGGGCTAAAGTATTCAAGCTGGGACTAGGTCCTAGGTGAGTATTTCGGCCTTCATCATAGATAGGTCATTATAGTCTTTGACGAGTGTATGTTCACTGCTTAATAGCCTCTGTGTTCCTGACTTGGTGGGTTTATATCCAAGTTGGGGCATGACCTCGTTACTTATTTTGAGAGTAAGTGGTCAGCTTAAGTACTAGCCAACCCTTTGGTGGACTCCTTAGGGTACTCACATGGTTTTATAAAATTGTGGGTCTTGGGTGCGGTGGTGTGTATCCGCATGTCTAGGTCTGCGCAGATTTAGGACTAGGGTTGTGTTGTGTCTTGGCCATATTTTGATAGAACCTCTGAGCCAAGATACCGGTTCGATTACCTTCCCTACCTCGTGGTATAGACTCGAGTTACAGAGTGACTATTGACGGTGCTAAGAACTTATGCCTGTCTTTGATATATTGTCCTTTCTTGTTTGATGATTCTATGAATCATAGAAGGTGAGATGCAAGCCGGCTATGGTTGATAGAGTTTGGATTCCTGGATGTTATGTGATTCACATGATAGTGTAGTATGAGTCGGTCTAGTATTCACATGCTAGGACTATGTGTTGTTATATTGTTGTTCACATGATAAGCACGATTGTCTAGCATCTATATGCTAAGGCATTGTGTGATTCGTATTCATATTCTTATGTTTACATGTTATATTAATTATGACATTTCGTGGCTGGGAGAACTCGGAGTTACTCCCCACTGACTGTGGCTTTCGTATTTGTATAAAATGCGAATGACAGGTAGGTGATGCATATATGGGGTACATGGACGAGCTAGCGAGCAAAGTAACCTTGGAACCTAGATTGACTTTATTTTATTGTGACCCTTAAACACTTTTTATGTCATATACATTTTAGGGACATATGTCTCCCTTTCTCATATTTGGGTTGTATAACTTTGTTTCGCGACTTTAACGATGGTTATGTTGTGAAACTTCTAGTTAGACCTTGTATGTTTGACACCTTCTAATTTGGATATCTTTATAACAGGTTCAGGTTTTAAAATAACAAGTTTTTACCCAATTGAACCTATTACAAACATATCCATGCAGTTTTATTCTAGAATTACGTGTTTACTTTTCCGCGATAAGTGAGGGTGTCACACAAAGACTAAAGAACAAGGACAAATGGTTCACACAATGAGTCACAAGGACTAATGAACAAGGACGAATGGTTCATACAACGAGTCACAAGGACAAATGGTTAACATAACGAGTTACAAGGACTAATGAACAAGGACAAATGGTTCACACAACGAGTCACAAGGACTAAAGAACAAGGACAAGTGGTTTACACAACGAATCATAAGGACTAATAAACAAGGACAAATGGTTTAAACAACGAGTCACAAGGACTAAAGAACAAGTACAAATGGTTCACACAACGAGTCACAAGGACTAATGAACAAGGACAAATGGTTCACACAACGAGTCACAAGGACTAATGAACAAGGAAAAATGCTTCAAATAACAAGTCACAATAACATGGACAACTGGTTTAGACAACGAGTCACAAGGACTAATAAACAAGGGCAAATGGTTTAAACAACAAGTCACAAGGAATAAAGTACAAGGACAAATGGTTCACACACCGAGTCACAAGGACTAATAAACAAGGAAAAATGGTTTAACAACGAGTCACAAGGACAAAAGAACAAGGAAAATTGGTTCACACAACGAGTCACAAGGACTAATGAACAAGGACAAATGTTTCACAGAACGAGTCACAATGATAAATGGTTAACATAACGAGTTACAAGGACTAATGAACAAGGACAAATGGTTCACATAACGAGTCACAAGGGCTAATGAACAAGGACAAATGGTTCACATAACGAGTCACAAGGACTAAAGAACAAGGACAAATGATTTACACAATGAGTCCTTAATACAAATGGTTTAAACGAGTCACAAGGACTAATGAACAAGGACAAATGGTTCACACAACGAGTCATAAGGACTAATGAACAAGGAAAAATGGATCACACAACAAGTCACAATAACAAGGACAAATGGTTTACACAACGAATCACTAGGACTTATAAATAAGGACAAATGGTTTAAACAACGAGTCACAAGGACTAAAGAACAAGGACAAATGGTTCACACAATGAGTCATTAGGACTAATGAAGAAGGACTAATGGTTCACACAACGAGTCACAAGGACAAATGGTTAACGTAACGAGTTACAAGGACTAATTAGCAAGGACAAATGCTTTAAACAACGAGTCACAAGGAATAAAGAACAAGGACAAATGGTTAACACAATGAGTCACAAGGACTAATGAACAAGGACAAATGGTTCACACAACGAGTCACATGGACAAATGTTTAACATAACGAGTTACCAGGACTAATGAACAAGGACAAATGGTTCACACAACGAGTCACAAGGACTAATGAACAAGGACATATAGTTTACACAACGAGTCACAAGGACTAATGAACAAGGACAAATGGTTCACACAAAGAGTCACAAGGACTAATGAACAAAGACAAATGGTTCACACAACGAGTCATAAGGACTAATGAACAAGGAAAAGTGCTTCAAACAACAAGTCACAATAACAAGGACAACTAGTTTAGACAACGAGTCACAAGGACTAATAAACAAGGGCAAATAGTTTAAACAACCAGTCACAAGGAATAAAGTACAAGGACAAATGGTTCACACAACGAGTCACAAGGACTAATAAACAAGGACAAATGGTTTTAACAACGAGTCACAAGGACTAAAGAACAAGGTCAAATGGTTCACACAACTAGTCACAAGGACTAATGAACAAGGACAAATGCTTCACACAACGAGTGACAATGATAAATGGTTAACATACCGAGTTTCAATGACTAATGAACAAGGACAAATATTTCACATAACGAGTCACAAGGGCTAATGAACAAGGACAAATGGTTCACATAACGAGTCACAAGGACTAAAGAACAAGGACAAATGGTTTACACTACGAATCACAAGGATTAATAAACAAGGACAAATGGTTTAAACAACGAGTCACAAGGACTAAAGAACAAGGACAAATGGTTCACACAACGAGTCACAAGGACTAATGAACAAGGACAAATGGTTCACACAACGAGTCACAAGGACAAATGGTTAACATAACGAGTTACAAGGACTAATGAACAAGGACAAATGGTTCACACAACGAGTCACAAGGACTAATGAACAAGGACATATAGTTTACACAACGAGTTACAAGGACTAATGAACAGGGACAAATGGTTCATACAACGAGTCACAAGGACTAATGAACAGGGAAAAATGGTTCACACAACAAGTCACAATAACAAGGACAAATGGTTTACACAATGAGTCACAAGGACTAATAAACAAGGACAAATGGTTTAAACAACGAGTCATAAGGACTAAAGAACAAGGACAAATGGTTCACACAACGAATCACAAGGACTAATGAACAAGGACAAAAGGTTCATACAACGAGTCACAAGGCCTAATGAACAAGGAAAAATGCTTCAAACAACAAGTCACGATAACAAGGACGACTAGTTTAAACAACGAGTCACAAGGACTTTTAAACAAGGGCAAATGGTTTAAACAACGAGTCACAAAGACTAAAGAACATGGACAAATGGTTCACACAATGAGTCACAAGGACTAATGAACAAGGACAAATGGTTCATACAACGAGTCACAAGCACAAATGGTTAACATAACGAGTTACAAGGACTAATGAACAAGGGCAAATGGTTCACACAACGAGTCACAAGGACTAAAGAACAAGGACAAATGGTTTACACAACGAATCACAAGGACTAATAAACAAGGACAAATGGTTTAAACAACGAGTCACAAGGACTAAAGAACAAGGACAAATGGTTAACACAACGAGTCACAAGGACTAATGAACAAGGACAAATGGTTCACACAACGAGTCACAAGGACTAATGAACAAGGACATATAGTTTACACAACAAGTCACAAGGACTAATGAACAAGGACAAATGGTTCACACAACGAGTCACAAAGACTAATAAACAAGGACAAATGGTTCACACAACGAGTCACAAGGACTAATGAACAAGGAAAAATGCTTCAAACAACAAGTCACAATAACAACGACAACTGGTTTAGACAACGAGTCACAAGGACTAATAAACAAGGGCAAATGGTTTAAACAACAAGTCACAAGGAATAAAGTACAAGGACAAATGGTTCACACAATTAGTCACAAGGACTAATGAACAAGGACGAATGGTTCATTCAACGAGTCACAAGGACAAATGGTTTACATAACGAGTTACAAGGACTAATGAACAAGGGCAAATGGTTCACACAACGAGTCACAAGGACTAAAGAACAAGGACAAATGGTTTACACAACGAATCATAAGGACTAATAAACAAGGACAAATGGTTTAAACAACGAGTCACAAGGACTAAAGAACAAGGACAAATGGTTAACACAACGAGTCACAAGGACTAATGAACAAGGACAAATGGTTCACACAACGAGTCACAAGGACTAATGAACAAGGACATATAGTTTACATAACGAGTCACAAGGACTAATGAACAAGGACAAATGGTTCACACAACTAGTCACAAGGACTAATGAACAAGGACAAATGGTTCACATAACGAGTCACAAGGACTAAAGAACAAGGACAAATGATTTACACAATGAGTCCTTAATACAAATGGTTTAAACAACGAGTCACAAGGACTAATGAACAAGGACAAATGGTTCACACAACGAGTCATAAGGACTAATGAACAAGGAAAAATGGATCACACAACAAGTCACAATAACAAGGACAAATGGTTTACACAACGAATCACTAGGACTTATAAATAAGGACAAATGGTTTAAACAACGAGTCACAAGGACTAAAGAACAAGGACAAATGGTTCACACAATGAGTCATTAGGACTAATGAAGAAGGACTAATGGTTCACACAACGAGTCACAAGGACAAATGGTTAACGTAACGAGTTACAAGGACTAATTAGCAAGGACAAATGCTTTAAACAACGAGTCACAAGGAATAAAGAACAAGGACAAATGGTTAACACAATGAGTCACAAGGACTAATGAACAAGGACAAATGGTTCACACAACGAGTCACATGGACAAATGTTTAACATAACGAGTTACCAGGACTAATGAACAAGGACAAATGGTTCACACAACGAGTCACAAGGACTAATGAACAAGGACATATAGTTTACACAACGAGTCACAAGGACTAATGAACAAGGACAAATGGTTCACACAAAGAGTCACAAGGACTAATGAACAAAGACAAATGGTTCACACAACGAGTCATAAGGACTAATGAACAAGGAAAAGTGCTTCAAACAACAAGTCACAATAACAAGGACAACTAGTTTAGACAACGAGTCACAAGGACTAATAAACAAGGGCAAATAGTTTAAACAACCAGTCACAAGGAATAAAGTACAAGGACAAATGGTTCACACAACGAGTCACAAGGACTAATAAACAAGGACAAATGGTTTTAACAACGAGTCACAAGGACTAAAGAACAAGGTCAAATGGTTCACACAACTAGTCACAAGGACTAATGAACAAGGACAAATGCTTCACACAACGAGTGACAATGATAAATGGTTAACATACCGAGTTTCAATGACTAATGAACAAGGACAAATATTTCACATAACGAGTCACAAGGGCTAATGAACAAGGACAAATGGTTCACATAACGAGTCACAAGGACTAAAGAACAAGGACAAATGGTTTACACTACGAATCACAAGGATTAATAAACAAGGACAAATGGTTTAAACAACGAGTCACAAGGACTAAAGAACAAGGACAAATGGTTCACACAACGAGTCACAAGGACTAATGAACAAGGACAAATGGTTCACACAACGAGTCACAAGGACAAATGGTTAACATAACGAGTTACAAGGACTAATGAACAAGGACAAATGGTTCACACAACGAGTCACAAGGACTAATGAACAAGGACATATAGTTTACACAACGAGTTACAAGGACTAATGAACAGGGACAAATGGTTCATACAACGAGTCACAAGGACTAATGAACAGGGAAAAATGGTTCACACAACAAGTCACAATAACAAGGACAAATGGTTTACACAATGAGTCACAAGGACTAATAAACAAGGACAAATGGTTTAAACAACGAGTCATAAGGACTAAAGAACAAGGACAAATGGTTCACACAACGAATCACAAGGACTAATGAACAAGGACAAAAGGTTCATACAACGAGTCACAAGGCCTAATGAACAAGGAAAAATGCTTCAAACAACAAATCACGATAACAAGGACGACTGGTTTAAACAACGAGTCACAAGAACTTTTAAACAAGGGCAAATGGTTTAAACAACGAGTCACAAAGAATAAAGAACAAGGACAAATGGTTCACACAATGAGTCACAAGGACTAATGAACAAGGACGAATGGTTCATACAACGAGTCACAAGCACAAATGGTTAACATAACGAGTTACAAGGACTAATGAACAAGGGCAAATGGTTCACACAACGAGTCACAAGGACTAAAGAACAAGGACAAATGGTTTACACAACGAATCACAAGGACTAATAAACAAGGACAAATGGTTTAAACAACGAGTCACAAGGACTAAAGAACAAGGACAAATGGTTAACACAACGAGTCACAAGGACTAATGAACAAGGACAAATGGTTCACACAACGAGTCACAAGGACTAATGAACAAGGACATATAGTTTACACAACAAGTCACAAGGACTAATGAACAAGGACAAATGGTTCACACAACGAGTCACAAAGACTAATAAACAAGGACAAATGGTTCACACAACGAGTCACAAGGACTAATGAACAAGGAAAAATGCTTCAAACAACAAGTCACAATAACAACGACAACTGGTTTAGACAACGAGTCACAAGGACTAATAAACAAGGGCAAATGGTTTAAACAACAAGTCACAAGGAATAAAGTACAAGGACAAATGGTTCACACAATGAGTCACAAGGACTAATGAACAAGGACGAATGGTTCATTCAACGAGTCACAAGGACAAATGGTTAACATAACGAGTTACAAGGACTAATGAACAAGGGCAAATGGTTCACACAACGAGTCACAAGGACTAAAGAACAAGGACAAATGGTTTACACAACGAATCATAAGGACTAATAAACAAGGACAAATGGTTTAAACAACGAGTCACAAGGACTAAAGAACAAGGACAAATGGTTAACACAACGAGTCACAAGGACTAATGAACAAGGACAAATGGTTCACACAACGAGTCACAAGGACTAATGAACAAGGACATATAGTTTAAATAACGAGTCACAAGGACTAATGAACAAGGACAAATGGTTCACACAACTAGTCACAAGGACTAATGAACAAGGACAAATGGTTCACACAACGAGTCACAAGGACTAATGAACAAGGAAAAATGCTTCAAATAACAAGTCACAATAACATGGACAACTGGTTTAGACAACGAGTCACAAGGACTAATAAACAAGGGCAAATGGTTTAAACAACAAGTCACAAGGAATAAAGTACAAGGACAAATGGTTCACACACCGAGTCACAAGGACTAATAAACAAGGAAAAATGGTTTAACAACGAGTCACAAGGACAAAAGAACAAGGAAAATTGGTTCACACAATGAGTCACAAGGACTAATGAACAAGGACAAATGTTTCACAGAACGAGTCACAATGATAAATGGTTAACATAACGAGTTACAAGGACTAATGAACAAGGACAAATGGTTCACACAACGAGTCACAAGGACTAATGAACAAGGAAAAATGCTTCAAACAACAAGTCACAATAACAACGACAACTGGTTTAGACAACGAGTCACAAGGACTAATAAACAAGGGCAAATGGTTTAAACAACAAGTCACAAGGAATAAAGTACAAGGACAAATGGTTCACACAATGAGTCACAAGCACTAATGAACAAGGACGAATGGTTCATACAACGAGTCACAAGCACAAATGGTTAACATAACGAGTTACAAGGAATAATGAACAAGGACAAATGGTTCACACAACGAGTCACAAGGACTAAAGAACAAGGACAAATGGTTTACACAACGAATCACAAGGACTAATAAACAAGGACAAATGGTTTAAATAACGAGTCACAAGGAATAAAGAACAAGGACAAATGGTTAACACAACGAGTCACAAGGACTAATGAACAAGGACAAATGGTTTACAGAACGAGTCACAAGGACTAATCAACAAGGACAAATAGTTTACACAAAGAGTCACAAGGACTAATGAACAAGGACAAATGGTTCACACAACGAGTCACAAGGACCAATGAACAAGGAAAAATGCTTCAAACAACAAGTCACAATAACAAGGACAACTGGTTTAGACAACGAGTCATAAGGACTCATAAACAAGGGCAACTGGTTTAAACAACGAGTCACAAAGACTAAAGAACAAGGACAAATGGTTCACACAATGAGTCACAAGGACTAATGAAAAAGGACGAATGGTTCATACAACGAGTCACAAGGACAAATGGTTAACATAACGAGTTACAAGGACTAATGAACAAGGACAAATGGTTCACACAACGAGTCACAAGGACTAAAGAACAAGGACAAATGGTTTACACAATGAATCATAAGGACTAATAAACAAGGACAAATGGTTTAAACAACGAGTCACAAGGACTAAAGAACAAGGACAAATGGTTAACACAACGAGTCACAAGGACTAATGAACAAGGACAAATGGTTCACACAACGAGTCACAAGGACTAATGAACAAGGACGTATAGTTTACAAAACGAGTCACAAGGACTAATGAACAAGGACAAATGGTTCACACAACTAGTCACAAGGACTAATGAACAAGGACAAATGGTTCACACAACGAGTCACAAGGACTAATGAACAAGGAAAAATTCTTCAAATAACAAGTCACAATAACATGGACAACTGGTTTAGACAACGAGTCACAAGGACTAATAAACAAGGGCAAATGGTTTAAACAACAAGTCACAAGGAATAAAGTACAAGGACAAATGGTTCACACACCGAGTCACAAGGACTAATAAACAAGGAAAAATGGTTTAACAACGAGTCACAAGGACTAAAGAACAAGGAAAATTGGTTCACACAACGAGTCACAAGGACTAATGAACAAGGACAAATGTTTCACAGAACGAGTCACAATGATAAATGGTTAACATAACGAGTTACAAGGACTAATGAACAAGGACAAATGGTTCACATAACGAGTCACAAGGGCTAATGAACGAGGACAAATGGTTCACATAACGAGTCACAAGGACTAAAGAACAAGGACAAATGATTTACACAATGAGTCCTTGTTACAAATGGTTTAAACAACGAGTCACAAGGACTAATGAACAAGGACAAATGGTTCACACAACGAGTCACAAGGACTAATGAACAAGGAAAAATGGATCACACAACAAGTCACAATAAGAAGGACAAATTGTTTACACAACGAATCACAAGGACTAATAAATAGGGACAAATGGTTTAAACAACGAGTCACAAGGACTAAAGAACAAGGAAAAATGGTTCACACAATGAGTCATTAGGACTAATGAAGAAGGACTAATGGTTCACATAACGAGTCACAAGGACAAATGAACAAGAACATATAGTTTACACAACGAGTCACAAGGACTAATGAACAAGGACAAATGGTTCACACAAAGAGTCACAAGGACTAATGAACAAAGACAAATGGTTCACACAACGAGTCATAAGGACTAATGAACAAGGAAAAGTGCTTCAAACAACAACTCAAAATAACAAGGACAACTAGTTTAGACAACGAGTCACAAGGACTAATAAACAAGGGCAAATAGTTTAAACAACCAGTCACAAGGAATAAAGTACAAGGACAAATGGTTCATACAACGTGTCACAAGGACTAATAAACAAGGACAAATGGTTTTAACAACGAGTCACAAGGACTAAAGAACAAGGTCAAATGGTTCACACAACGAGTCACAAGGACTAATGAACAAGGACAAATGTTTCACACAACGAGTCACAATGATAAATGGTTAACATACCGAGTTACAAGGACTAATGAACAAGGACAAATGGTTCACATAACGAGTCACAAGGGCTAATGAACAAGGACAAATGGTTCACATAACAAGTCACAAGGACTAAAGAACAAGGACAAATTGTTTACACAACGAATCACAAGGACTAATAAACAAGGACAAATGGTTTAAACAACGAGTCACAAGGACTAAAGAACAAGGACAAATGGTTCACACAACGAGTCACAAGGACTAATGAACAAGGACAAATGGTTCACACAACGAGTCACAAGGACAAATGGTTAACATAACGAGTTACAAGGACTAATGAACAAGGACAAATGGTTCACACAACGAGTCACAAGGACTAATGAACAAGGACAAATGGTTCACACAACGAGTCATAAGGACTAATGAACAAGGAAAAATGGATCACACAACAAGTCACAATAACAAGGACAAATGGTTTACACAACGAATCAATAGGACTTATAAATAAGGACAAATGGTTTAAACAACGAGTCACAAGGACTAAAGAACAAGGACAAATGGTTCACACAATGAGTCATTAGGACTAATGAAGAAGGACTAATGGTTCACACAACGAGTCACAAGGACAAATGGTTAACGTAACGAGTTACAAGGACTAATTAGCAAGGACAAATGCTTTAAACAACGAGTCACAAGGAATAAAGAACAAGGACAAATGGTTAACACAATGAGTCACAAGGACTAATGAACAAGGACAAATGGTTCACACAACGAGTCACATGGACAAATGTTTAACATAACGAGTTACCAGGACTAATGAACAAGGACAAATGGTTCACACAACGAGTCACAAGGACTAATGAACAAGGACATATAGTTTACACAACGAGTCACAAGGACTAATGAACAAGGACAAATGGTTCACACAAAGAGTCACAAGGACTAATGAACAAAGACAAATGGTTCACACAACGAGTCATAAGGACTAATGAACAAGGAAAAGTGCTTCAAACAACAAGTCACAATAACAAGGACAACTAGTTTAGACAACGAGTCACAAGGACTAATAAACAAGGGCAAATAGTTTAAACAACCAGTCACAAGGAATAAAGTACAAGGACAAATGGTTCACACAACGAGTCACAAGGACTAATAAACAAGGACAAATGGTTTTAACAACGAGTCACAAGGACTAAAGAACAAGGTCAAATGGTTCACACAACTAGTCACAAGGACTAATGAACAAGGACAAATGCTTCACACAACGAGTGACAATGATAAATGGTTAACATACCGAGTTTCAATGACTAATGAACAAGGACAAATATTTCACATAACGAGTCACAAGGGCTAATGAACAAGGACAAATGGTTCACATAACGAGTCACAAGGACTAAAGAACAAGGACAAATGGTTTACACTACGAATCACAAGGATTAATAAACAAGGACAAATGGTTTAAACAACGAGTCACAAGGACTAAAGAACAAGGACAAATGGTTCACACAACGAGTCACAAGGACTAATGAACAAGGACAAATGGTTCACACAACGAGTCACAAGGACAAATGGTTAACATAACGAGTTACAAGGACTAATGAACAAGGACAAATGGTTCACACAACGAGTCACAAGGACTAATGAACAAGGACATATAGTTTACACAACGAGTTACAAGGACTAATGAACAGGGACAAATGGTTCATACAACGAGTCACAAGGACTAATGAACAGGGAAAAATGGTTCACACAACAAGTCACAATAACAAGGACAAATGGTTTACACAATGAGTCACAAGGACTAATAAACAAGGACAAATGGTTTAAACAACGAGTCATAAGGACTAAAGAACAAGGACAAATGGTTCACACAACGAATCACAAGGACTAATGAACAAGGACAAAAGGTTCATACAACGAGTCACAAGGCCTAATGAACAAGGAAAAATGCTTCAAACAACAAGTCACAATAACAAGGACGTTTGGTTTAAACTACGAGTCACAAGGACTTATAAACAAGGGCAAATGGTTTAAACAACGAGTCACAAAGACTAAAGAAAAAGGACAAATGGTTCACACAATGAGTCACAAGGACTAATGAACAAGGACGACTGGTTCATACAACGAGTCACAAGCACAAATGGTTAACATAACGAGTTACAAGGACTAATGAACAAGGACAAATGGTTCACACAACGAGTCACAAGGACTAAAGAACAAGGACAAATGGTTTACACAACGAATCACAAGGACTAATAAACAAGGACAAATGGTTTAAACAACGAGTCACAAGGACTAAAGAACAAGGACAAATGGTTAACACAACGAGTCACAAGGACTAATGAACAAGGACAAATGGTTCACACAACGAGTCACAAGGACTAATGAACAAGGACATATAGTTTACACAACGAGTCACAAGGACTAATGAACAAGGACAAATGGTTCACACAACGAGTCACAAAGACTAATGAACAAGGACAAATGGTTCACACAACGAGTCCTAAGGACTAATGAACAAGGAAAAATGCTTCAAACAACAAGTCACAATAACAACGACAACTGGTTTAAACCACGAGTCACAAGGACTAATAAAAAAGGGCAAATGATTTAAACAACAAGTCACAAGGAATAAAGTACAAGGACAAATGGTTCACACAATGAGTGAGTCACAAGGACTAATGAACAAGGACGAATGGTTCATACAACGAGTCACAAGGACAAATGGTTAACATAACGAGTTACAAGGACTAATGAACAAGGACAAATGGTTCACACAACGAGTCACAAGGACTAAAGAACAAGGACAAATGGTTTACACAATGAATCACAAGGACTAATAAACAAGGACAAATAGTTTAAACAACGAGTCACAAGGACTAAAGAACAAGGACAAATGGTTAACACAACGAGTCACAAGGACTAATGAACAAGGACAAATGGTTCACACAACGAGTCACAAGGACTAATGAACAAGGACATATAGTTTACACAACGAGTCACAAGGACTAATGAACAAGGACAAATTGATCACACAACGAGTCACAAGGACTAATGAACAAGGAAAAATGGTTCACACAACGAGTCAAAAGGACTAATGAACAAGGAAAAATGCTTCAAATAACAAGTCACAATAACATGGACAACTGGTTTAGACAACGAGTCACAAGGACTAATAAACAAGGGCAAATGGTTTAAACAACAAGTCACAAGGAATAAAGTACAAGGACAAATGGTTCACACACCGAGTCACAAGGACTAATAAACAAGGAAAAATGGTTTAACAACGAGTCACAAGGACAAAAGAACAAGGAAAATTGGTTCACACAACGAGTCACAAGGACTAATGAACAAGGACAAATGTTTCACGCAACGAGTCACAATGACAAATGGTTAACATAACGAGTTACAAGGACTAATGAACAAGGACAAATGGTTCACATAACGAGTCACAAGGGCTAATGAACAAGGACAAATGGTTCACATAACGAGTCACAAGGACTAAAGAACAAGGACAAATGATTTACACAATGAGTCCTTGTTACAAATGGTTTAAACAACGAGTCACAAGGACTAATGAACAAGGACAAATGGTTCACACAACGAGTCACAAGGACTAATGAACAAGGAAAAATGGATCACACAACAAGTCACAATAAGAAGGACAAATGGTTTACACAACGAATCACAAGGACTAATAAATAAGGACAAATGGTTTAAACAACGAGTCACAAGGACTAAAGAACAAGGACAAATGGTTCACACAATGAGTCATTAGGACTAATGAAGAAGGACTAATGGTTCACACAACGAGTCACAAGGACAAATGGTTAACATAACGAGTTACAATGACTAATTAACAAGGACAAATGCTTTAAACAACGAGTCACAAGGACTAAAGAACAAGGACAAATGGTTAACACAATGAGTCACAAGGACTAATGAACAAGGACAAATGGTTCACACAACGAGTCACATGGACAAATGTTTAACATAACAAGTTACAAGGACTAATGAACAAGGACAAATGGTTCACACAACGAGTCACAAGGACTAATGAACAAGGACATATAGTTTACACAATGAGTCACAAGGACAAATGAACAAGGACAAATGGTTCACACAAATAGTCACAAGGACTAATGAACAAAGACAAATGGTTCACACAACCAGTCATAAGGACTAATGAACAGGGAAAAGTGCTTCAAACAACAAGTCAAAATAACAAGGACAACTTGTTTAGACAACGAGTCACAAGGACTAATAAACAAGGGCAAATAGTTTAAACAACCAGTCACAAGGAATAAAGTACCAGGACAAATGGTTCACACAACGAGTCACAAGGACTAATAAACAAGGACAAATGGTTTTAACAACGAGTCACAAGGACTAAAGAACAAGGTCAAATGGTTCACTCAACGAGTCACAAGGACTAATGAACAAGGACAAATGTTTCACACAACGAGTCACAATGATAAATGGTTAACATACCGAGTTACAAGGACTAATGAACAAGGACAAATGGTTCACATAACGAGTCACAAGGGCTAATGAACAAGGACAAATGGTTCACATAACGAGTCACAAGGACTAAAGAACAAGGACAAATTGTTTACACAACGAATCACAAGGACTAATAAACAAGGACAAATGGTTTAAACAACGAGTCACAAGGACTAAAGAACAAGGACAAATGGTTCACACAACGAGTCACAAGGACTAATGAACAAGGACAAATGGTTCACACAACGAGTCACAAGGACAAATGGTTAACATAACGAGTTACAAGGACTAATGAACAAGGACAAATGGTTCACACAACGAGTCACAAGGACTAAAGAACAAGGACAAATGGTTTACACAACGAATCACAAGGACTAATAAACAAGGACAAATGGTTTAAACAACGAGTCACAAGGACTAAAGAACAAGGACAAATGGTTAACACAACGAGTCACAAGGACTAATGAACAAGGACAAATGGTTCACACAACGAGTCACAAGGACTAATGAACAAGGACATATAGTTTACACAACGAGTCACAAGGACTAATGAACAAGGACAAATGGTTCACACAACGAGTCACAAAGACTAATGAACAAGGACAAATGGTTCACACAACGAGTCCTAAGGACTAATGAACAAGGAAAAATGCTTCAAACAACAAGTCACAATAACAACGACAACTGGTTTAAACCACGAGTCACAAGGACTAATAAAAAAGGGCAAATGATTTAAACAACAAGTCACAAGGAATAAAGTACAAGGACAAATGGTTCACACAATGAGTGAGTCACAAGGACTAATGAACAAGGACGAATGGTTCATACAACGAGTCACAAGGACAAATGGTTAACATAACGAGTTACAAGGACTAATGAACAAGGACAAATGGTTCACACAACGAGTCACAAGGACTAAAGAACAAGGACAAATGGTTTACACAATGAATCACAAGGACTAATAAACAAGGACAAATAGTTTAAACAACGAGTCACAAGGACTAAAGAACAAGGACAAATGGTTAACACAACGAGTCACAAGGACTAATGAACAAGGACAAATGGTTCACACAACGAGTCACAAGGACTAATGAACAAGGACATATAGTTTACACAACGAGTCACAAGGACTAATGAACAAGGACAAATTGATCACACAACGAGTCACAAGGACTAATGAACAAGGAAAAATGGTTCACACAACGAGTCAAAAGGACTAATGAACAAGGAAAAATGCTTCAAATAACAAGTCACAATAACATGGACAACTGGTTTAGACAACGAGTCACAAGGACTAATAAACAAGGGCAAATGGTTTAAACAACAAGTCACAAGGAATAAAGTACAAGGACAAATGGTTCACACACCGAGTCACAAGGACTAATAAACAAGGAAAAATGGTTTAACAACGAGTCACAAGGACAAAAGAACAAGGAAAATTGGTTCACACAACGAGTCACAAGGACTAATGAACAAGGACAAATGTTTCACAGAACGAGTCACAATGATAAATGGTTAACATAACGAGTTACAAGGACTAATGAACAAGGACAAATGGTTCACATAACGAGTCACAAGGGCTAATGAACAAGGACAAATGGTTCACATAACGAGTCACAAGGACTAAAGAACAAGGACAAATGATTTACACAATGAGTCCTTGTTACAAATGGTTTAAACAACGAGTCACAAGGACTAATGAACAAGGACAAATGGTTCACACAACGAGTCACAAGGACTAATGAACAAGGAAAAATGGATCACACAACAAGTCACAATAAGAAGGACAAATGGTTTACACAACGAATCACAAGGACTAATAAATAAGGACAAATGGTTTAAACAACGAGTCACAAGGACTAAAGAACAAGGACAAATGGTTCACACAATGAGTCATTAGGACTAATGAAGAAGGACTAATGGTTCACACAACGAGTCACAAGGACAAATGGTTAACATAACGAGTTACAATGACTAATTAACAAGGACAAATGCTTTAAACAACGAGTCACAAGGACTAAAGAACAAGGACAAATGGTTAACACAATGAGTCACAAGGACTAATGAACAAGGACAAATGGTTCACACAACGAGTCACATGGACAAATGTTTAACATAACAAGTTACAAGGACTAATGAACAAGGACAAATGGTTCACACAACGAGTCACAAGGACTAATGAACAAGGACATATAGTTTACACAATGAGTCACAAGGACAAATGAACAAGGACAAATGGTTCACACAAATAGTCACAAGGACTAATGAACAAAGACAAATGGTTCACACAACCAGTCATAAGGACTAATGAACAGGGAAAAGTGCTTCAAACAACAAGTCAAAATAACAAGGACAACTTGTTTAGACAACGAGTCACAAGGACTAATAAACAAGGGCAAATAGTTTAAACAACCAGTCACAAGGAATAAAGTACCAGGACAAATGGTTCACACAACGAGTCACAAGGACTAATAAACAAGGACAAATGGTTTTAACAACGAGTCACAAGGACTAAAGAACAAGGTCAAATGGTTCACTCAACGAGTCACAAGGACTAATGAACAAGGACAAATGTTTCACACAACGAGTCACAATGATAAATGGTTAACATACCGAGTTACAAGGACTAATGAACAAGGACAAATGGTTCACATAACGAGTCACAAGGGCTAATGAACAAGGACAAATGGTTCACATAACGAGTCACAAGGACTAAAGAACAAGGACAAATTGTTTACACAACGAATCACAAGGACTAATAAACAAGGACAAATGGTTTAAACAACGAGTCACAAGGACTAAAGAACAAGGACAAATGGTTCACACAACGAGTCACAAGGACTAATGAACAAGGACAAATGGTTCACACAACGAGTCACAAGGACAAATGGTTAACATAACGAGTTACAAGGACTAATGAACAAGGACAAATGGTTCACACAACGAGTCACAAGGACTAAAGAACAAGGACAAATGGTTTACACAACGAATCACAAGGACTAATAAACAAGGACAAATGGTTTAAACAACGAGTCACAAGGACTAAAGAACAAGGACAATGGTTAACAAAACGAGTCACAAGGACTAATGAACAAGGACAAATGGTTCACACAACGAGTCACAAGGACTAATGAACAAGGACATATAGTTTACACAACGAGTCACAAGGACTAATGAACAAGGACAAATGGTTCACACAACGAGTCACAAAGACTAATGAACAAGGACAAATGGTTCACACAACGAGTCCTAAGGACTAATGAACAAGGAAAAATGCTTCAAACAACAAGTCACAATAACAACGACAACTGGTTTAAACAACGAGTCACAAGGACTAATAAAAAAGGGCAAATGATTTAAACAACAAGTCACAAGGAATAAAGTACAAGGACAAATGGTTCACACAATGAGTGAGTCACAAGGACTAATGAACAAGGACGAATGGTTCATACAACGAGTCACAAGGACAAATGGTTAACATAACGAGTTACAAGGACTAATGAACAAGGACAAATGGTTCACACAACGAGTCACAAGGACTAAAGAACAAGGACAAATGGTTTACACAACGAATCACAAGGACTAATAAACAAGGACAAATAGTTTAAACAACGAGTCACAAGGACTAAAGAACAAGGACAAATGGTTAACACAACGAGTCACAAGGACTAATGAACAAGGACAAATGGTTCACACAACGAGTCACAAGGACTAATGAACAAGGACATATAGTTTACACAACGAGTCACAAGGACTAATGAACAAGGACAAATTGATCACACAACGAGTCACAAGGACTAATGAACAAGGAAAAATGGTTCACACAACGAGTCAAAAGGACTAATGAACAAGGAAAAATGCTTCAAATAACAAGTCACAATAACATGGACAACTGGTTTAGACAACGAGTCACAAGGACTAATAAACAAGGGCAAATGGTTTAAACAACAAGTCACAAGGAATAAAGTACAAGGACAAATGGTTCACACACCGAGTCACAAGGACTAATAAACAAGGAAAAATGGTTTAACAACGAGTCACAAGGACAAAAGAACAAGGAAAATTGGTTCACACAACGAGTCACAAGGACTAATGAACAAGGACAAATGTTTCACGCAACGAGTCACAATGACAAATGGTTAACATAACGAGTTACAAGGACTAATGAACAAGGACAAATGGTTCACATAACGAGTCACAAGGGCTAATGAACAAGGACAAATGGTTCACATAACGAGTCACAAGGACTAAAGAACAAGGACAAATGATTTACACAATGAGTCCTTGTTACAAATGGTTTAAACAACGAGTCACAAGGACTAATGAACAAGGACAAATGGTTCACACAACGAGTCACAAGGACTAATGAACAAGGAAAAATGGATCACACAACAAGTCACAATAAGAAGGACAAATGGTTTACACAACGAATCACAAGGACTAATAAATAAGGACAAATGGTTTAAACAACGAGTCACAAGGACTAAAGAACAAGGACAAATGGTTCACACAATGAGTCATTAGGACTAATGAAGAAGGACTAATGGTTCACACAACGAGTCACAAGGACAAATGGTTAACATAACGAGTTACAATGACTAATTAACAAGGACTAATGCTTTAAACAACGAGTCACAAGGACTAAAGAACAAGGACAAATGGTTAACACAATGAGTCACAGGGACTAATGAACAAGGACAAATGGTTCACACAACGAGTCACATGGACAAATGTTTAACATAACGAGTTACAAGGACTAATGAACAAGGACAAATGGTTCACACAACGAGTCACAAGGACTAATGAACAAGGACATATAGTTTACACAATGAGTCACAAGGACAAATGAACAAGGACAAATGGTTCACACAAAGAGTCACAAGGACTAATGAACAAAGACAAATGGTTCACACAACCAGTCATAAGGACTAATGAACAAGGAAAAGTGCTTCAAACAACAAGTCAAAATAACAAGGACAACTTGTTTAGACAACGAGTCACAAGGACTAATAAACAAGGGCAAATAGTTTAAACAACCAGTCACAAGGAATAAAGTACAAGGACAAATGGTTCACACAACGAGTCACAAGTACTAATAAACAAGGACAAATGGTTTTAACAACGAGTCACAAGGACTAAAGAACAAGGTCAAATGGTTCACTCAACGAGTCACAAGGACTAATGAACAAGGACAAATGTTTCACACAACGAGTCACAATGATAAATGGTTAACATACCGAGTTACAAGGACTAATGAACAAGGACAAATGGTTCACATAACGAGTCACAAGGGCTAATGAACAAGGACAAATGGTTCACATAACGAGTCACAAGGACTAAAGAACAAGGACAAATTGTTTACACAACGAATCACAAGGACTAATAAACAAGGACAAATGGTTTAAACAACGAGTCACAAGGACTAAAGAACAAGGACAAATGGTTCACATAACGAGTCACAAGGACTAATGAACAAGGACAAATGGTTCACACAACGAGTCACAAGGACAAATGGTTAACATAACGAGTTACAAGGACTAATGAACAAGGACAAATGGTTCACACAACGAGTCACAAGGACTAATGAACAAGGACATATAGTTTACACAACGAGTTACAAGGTCTAATGAATAGGGATAAATGGTTCATACAACGAGTCACAAGGACTAATTAACAGGGAAAAATGGTTCACACAACAAGTCACAATAACAAGGACAAATGGTTTACACAATGAGTCACAAGGACTAATAAACAAGGACAAATGGTTTAAACAACGAGTCATAAGGACTAAAGAACAAGGACAAATGGTTCACACAACGAGTCACAAGGACTAATGAACAAGGACAAAAGGTTCACACAACGAGTCACAAGGCCTAATGAACAAGGAAAAATGCTTCAAACAACAAGTCACAATAACAAGGACGACTGGTTTAAACAACGAGTCACAAGGACTTATAAACAAGGGCAAATGGTTTAAACAACGAGTCACAAAGACTAAAGAACAAGGACAAATGGTTCACACAACGTGTCACAACGGCTAATAAACAAGGACAAATGGTTTAAACAACGAGTCACAAGGACTAATAAACAAGGAGAAATGGTTTAAACAACAAATCACAAGGACTAAAGAACAAGGACAAATGGTTCACACAACGAGTCACAAGGACTAATAAACAAGGACAAATAGTTTACACAACGAGTCACAAGGACTAATGAACAAGGACACATGGTTCACAAAACGAGTCACAAGGACTAATGAACAAGGAAAAATGCTTCAAACAAAAAGTCACAATAACAAGGACAACTGGTTTAGACAACGAGTCACAAGGACTAATAAACAAGGGCAAATGGTTTAAACAACGAGTCACAAGGAATTGAAGAGAATTCAGCCGAGCATTCCTCTTTTGAACCCGGTTTTGGACCTTGCACAAGATTGAGGTCTAACATGAATTCCGTCTAAGAAGTCGTGCCTTTTTCCAGCATGGGACTATTCCTTGGTGAGTTTAGGACGTTTTTGTGTAGGAACTTGTATCCCAAAGCTTTTCCTATCAAGAGTTTGCCAAGCTAAAAAAACCGTGTGCAACAAGGACCATGGCTGGAGCATGCTTAGTTTTTTGTGCATTATGTCGCTATCAACATTCCTCTTTTGATCAAACATAGCTCAAGGGCCCTTAGGAGAGTATTTGCAGCATTGCCAAAGTCTTCCAAGTGAGTCCATGTGTGCATAAACAAGACTTGAGCTAGTAAACAAGGGATTGTTGTACTATTAGTTTACTTTCTATCTTTTATGCTTTATGTCCTTTTCTTTTCTGAATTCTTGTAAGGCATGGGCTGCCGTGTTTTGTGGCTATTAGCAGCTCTTTTTGTGGCCTTAGCATGCTATCTTAGATGAAGGGAGGGGATTGTCTTGCTTGTCCTATAAAAGCAAACACAACCCTTAGACAAAATCAGATTATTTTGAATGAAAAAACCCTAAGAAGCAACCTGCTTTCTTTCTTCTTTATCTTTGCTTTGTGCTTGATAAAACTCCCTTGCTTATTGCTAGGAGGTTGGATAAGTCCTTTGCTAAGTGCTTGGACGAGTCCTAGGCTTAATTCATTGCTTTGTGTTCGAATTAAGTCATACCTTGAGTCCTAAACAAGCTGAGTTTTCTTTGTTTGTCATTTGAGCATTTCGTGTCAAAATCACTCCCAAATCTGATAGTTTTAGTTCAAATTGGTTATCAGAGCTTTGGTTAACAACAAAATCCTTTCTTTGTGAGTTCATTATACCCTAACCACATTAAAAACACAAAAAACAACCATGAGTGAAGAAAGGATTCTTTGGAATTGAAGCACAAGTTACTCAACTTTCTGAAAAATGTGATTTGTTGCTAGAATCTCTCAATGTTATCATGGCTAATATTCCAACACCACAACCAAGAGGAGGACAACCACCTAGAGGCAGGGGTAGAGGCCGTGGCTTCATGGGGAGAGGACGAGCTCATGGTGGCCGTGAGGAAGAGGAGCTTTCTGATTCGGAGGAATCCATGGCCGAGGCCTTTCATGGAGAGCCCAACAAAGACTTAAAGGTAGAGATTCCTGATTTTCATGGTAGTTTAAACCCCGAGGATTTGTTAGATTGGTTTAGGACCATTGAAAGAGTCTTTGAGTTTAAAGGTTATTCCGATAGCAAAGCTTTTAAAGTTGCAATCTTGAAACTCAAAGGCTATGCCTCCCTTTGGTATGAGAACTTAAAAAATCAGAGAAGAAGGGATGGTAAGGAACCTATTAAGTCTTGTTTAAAACTGAAAAAGAAGCTTAATGAGAAGTTTATACCTAAAGAGTACACTCAAGACATTTTCATTAAGCTCACACAACTTAAACAAGACCAACAACCACTTGAGTCATATCTTAGAGACTTTGAACAACTTACTTTACAATGTGAACTCAATGAGAAGCCCGAACAGAAAATTGCTAGATTTATTGAAGGTTTAGATACCAAGATTGCTCATAGGGTTAGAATGCAACAAGTATGGTCCTTTGATGAAGCCGTTAATTTGGCTTTAAGGGTTGAGAAAATGGGTAAAGGGAAGGCTACAACCACCAAACCAACCACCAAAACAGCCACCTTTAAACCCCCAACCAGTTTCAAAATTAATGAACCACCCTCTCAAAACAAAACCACCATACTTGATGAAGTAAAACGAGAGTGTGGTCCTTAATCAGCCCAAAATAGGCCAAAAAATGCAGCAAAGACGACAACAATTGCAAGGAAATTTAAGACCTTTGAAAATGATGCCAAAATTAACATAAAAATAGACCTAAAACCGGGCTAGGGATAGGACGGTCCCGGAAACCGTTTGGGTTATCATCACCCTCACATTAGCATGAGCAAATGAGAAAGGTATGAAGAGCCACGACTTAAAAACAACAAACCCAACATACGCCACAAAACAGGAACAAAATGTCAAATCGAACAGTCGTACGGACTGTTTAAACTTCGCTGAGACAGGCTGTTTTTGTGTATTTGTATTGTTTTCGGTTTGGATTGTTTTGTGAGGTTTTATTTGAAACATAAAATGAAAGATATGACTTAAACAAGATCACAAAGCATGTTTAAGCCTAGGATAATACTCTTCCAAAGCACTAAGCTAATGGAAAGAGTCATCTCCAAGCACTAAGCAAAGGAGGTTGTTCTAGCACTAAGCAAAGAACTAAACAAGGGTTTTTCAAAAAACCTCTTAAATTCATTTTCATAATCTTCAAATCTGAAATTATTACAAGGGATAGGTGCTCTTTAAATAGAGGCTCAAATTACATCCAAACCATCCATCTAAAAGCAAATCTAAAGGCTACAAATTAAAGAGCAAATGGACAAAAGTACAAGTTGAATTTTTACACCTAAAACTAATCTTGTGAGCCAAAAAGGACGCTGATGGCAGCAGCTTTGGATGTGCTTGGCAGCTTGTAATGTTTCCCATTGGTCTTCAATTATTTTGGCACCTTTAGGAGACAAAAAGGGGGACCTTTTGTTGTCATTTTCTCTTGGAATCTTTGCAATTGCTCTTCATTTTACCTTGTAAAAACCAGCTGTTTTAGCACAAAATATCGTCCTACTACATTTGTTTCACTTGACAAGGGAAAAGCAGCCGAAACCTCACAAAAAAAGACCATGCCTCTCAAAAAATGTTACCAATGCCAAGGTTATGGTCACTTTGCCAAAGAATGCCCAACCAAGAGAGCCCTTAGTAGCTTTGAAGTGGTTCATTGGGGAGATGATGAGATCCTTGTGTGTGATGAGGAAAGGGAGGGAACGGACCATGAAGAGGATGATGTGGTTATGCCGGATGCGGGTCTTAGCTTGGTTACTTGGAGAGTGATGCATACCCAACCCCAACCCTTGGAAATGGACCAAAGACAACAAATTTTCAGGTCTAGGTGCACCATTAAAGGAAGGGTTTGTAATCTTATCATTGATGGAGGGAGTTGTACCAATGTTGCCTCTAGTACTCTCATTGACAAACTATCATTACCTACACAAGACCATCCTAGTCCTTATAAGCTAAGGTGGCTCAACAAAGGGGCTGAAGTAAGGGTTGATAAGCAATGCTTGGTTCCTTTTTCCATTGGCAAAAACTATGTAGATGAAGCTCTTTGTGATGTTATTCCAATGGATGCTTGTCACTTGCTACTTGGGAGACCGTGGGAGTTTGATAGGGACTCGGTTCATCATGGTAAAGACAACACCTACACCTTCAAATTTGGCTCAAGAAAGGTCATCCTAGCACCTTTACCACCTGTTCTCAAGCATATTCCAACACCCTCCATGCTTGAACCATCTAAGGAAGTGTTGCTAATCAATGGGGCAGAAATGTTGCAAGAGTTAAAGGAGGATAGGGATGTGTATGTGCTTATAGCCAAGGAAGTGGTGGGAGAGCAAGAGAAGGGGCTACCTAGTGAGGTCCAACGCCTACTCAAAACCTATGGTGATGTGTTTCCAAATGAGCTCCCTAGTGGCTTGCCTCCTCTTAGAGGAATTGAACACCAAATTGATTTCATTCCGGGAGCTACTCTACCCAACAAGGCAGCCTATAGAAGTGATCCTAAAGCTAGCCAAGAATTGCAACAACAAATTGGAGAGCTTATGAGCAAGGGTTTTGTGAGGGAGAGCCTTAGCCCTTGTGCCGTTCCAGCCTTGCTTGTGCCCAAGAAAGATGGGTCATGGAGGATGTGCACCGATAGTAGAGCCATCAACAACATAACAATCAAGTATAGGTTTCCTATACCAAGGCTTGATGACATCCTAGATGAGCTAAGTGGAGCCAAACTGTTTTCAAAGATTGATTTAAGGCAAGGTTATCATCAAGTAAGAATCAAAGAAGGAGATGAGTGGAAAACCGCATTCAAGACAAAGCATGGGTTGTATGAATGGCTTGTCATGCCATTTGGTCTTTCCAATGCACCAAGCACTTTCATGAGGCTTATGAATGAAGTGCTTAGGCCTCACTTGGGCAGCTTTGTTGTTGTATACTTTGATGACATCTTGGTGTATAGTCCTAACAAAGAAGAGCACCTCAATCATTTGCAAATATTGTTTGACACTCTTAGGGAACACAAGTTGTATGGGAAGCTTGAGAAGTGTTCTTTTATGCAAAGTGAAGTCCAATTCTTGGGTTTCATCATTTCTGACCGTGGCATCTTAGTTGATCAAGAGAAGGTTAAAGCAATCAAGTCATGGCCTATTCCTAGGAATATCACGGATGTGAGGAGCTTTCATGGGTTAGCATCATTCTATAGGAGGTTTATCAAGGATTTTAGCACTCTCATGGCTCCTATAACTGAATGTATGAAGAAGGGGGAGTTCAAATGGGGAGATAAAGCTGAAACTTCCTTCAACACCATCAAGGAAAAGCTATGTGAGTCTCCTATTCTTGCTTTACCGAATTTTGATAAGTTGTTTGAAGTTGAGTGTGATGCTAGTGGCATTGGCATTGGGGCTGTCCTTGTTCAAGAGCACAAGCCAATTGCTTACTTTAGCGAGAAATTGAGTGGTGCCAAGCTAAATTACTCAACTTATGACAAAGAGTTCTATGCCATTGTAAGAGCCTTAACTCATTGGAGCCATTACCTCAAGCCAAGACCCTTTGTTCTTCATTCGGATCATGAGGCTCTTAAGTACATCAATGGGCAGCATAAGCTCAACCATAGACATGCCAAATGGGTTGAGTTCTTACAATCATTCAACTTTGCAAGCAAGTACATAGAAGGGAAGGATAACGTGGTTGCGGATGCTCTATCAAGAAGGTTCATTATGTTGAGTTACATGGAACAAAGAGTGCTTGGATTTGAGCACATGAAAGAGTTTTACCAAGAGGATCCAGATTTCAAGGAGGAGTGGGGGTCATTGCAAAATGGACGAGCTAAAGGGGGTCATTACTTGGTCCAAGAGGGGTTCTTGTTTCGTGGAAACCGTTTGTGCGTGCCAAAGAGTCCCTATAGAAGCTTGTTGGTAAGAGAGGCACACTCCAATGGTCTTACCGGGCACTTTGGCATTCAAAAGACCTATGACATAATCCAAGAGCATTTCTATTGGCCTAAGATGCTTGGGGATGTCCAAGATGTTATCAAGAGGTGTGCTCCATGTCAACAATCCAAGTCCTTCTTCAAAACAGGCCCCTATACTCCTTTACCCGTCCCAAACCAGCCATGGGAGGACATTAGCATGGATTTCATAGTTGCTTTGCCAAGAACTCAAAGAGGCAAGGACTCCATCATGGTTATTGTGGATAGGTTTAGCAAGATGGCTCACTTCATTGCTTGTAAGAAAACGGAGGATGCATCTAGTGTGGCTGATTTATACTTCAAAGAGGTGGTTAAGCTCCATGGAGTTCCCAAGTCTATTGTCTCGGATAGGGATTCAAAGTTCATGAGCCATTTTTGGAGGTCCTTGTGGAAGCTACTCAAGACTAGGCTCTTATTTAGCACCTCCCATCACCCCCAAACTGATGGACAAACGGAGGTGACTAACAAGACCCTAGGGAGGATCCTAAGGTGCACGGTTTCTAAGTCATTGAAGGATTGGGATCTCAAACTAGCTCAAGCCGAGTTTGCCTTCAATAGGGCTCCTTCTACAAGCACGGGCAAGTCTCCATTTGAAGTTGTTTATGGCGCCAACCCCCTCATGCCCACTGATTTGGCACCCATCCAAAGGAAAAAGATTGATTTCGATGCTAAGAAAAGAGTTGAGCAAATGCTACAAATCCATGCTCAAGTTAAGAAGCTAATTGAGAAAACAAATGAAGCATACAAAGCAAGGGCCAAGGGTCCTAAGCAAGCCACAAACTTTGAAGTAGGGGATCTTGTTTGGATTAACCTAAGAAAAGAAAGATTTCCAGCCAAAAGGAAGAACAAGCTCATGCCAAGAGCGGATGGTCCATTCGAAGTCCTTGAAAAGATTGGGTCCAATGCCTACAAGATTAACTTGCCCGGAGATTATGAGGTCCATGGCACATTCAATGTTGGGGATTTAAGTCCTTATTATGAAGAGATTGAAGATGATAATGGCCAGGATTTGAGGACAAATCCTTTTCAAGAAGGGGAGATTGAAGAGAATTCAGCCGAGCATTCCTCTTTTGAACCCGGTTTTGGACCTTGCACAAGATTGAGGTCTAACATGAATTCCGTCTAAGAAGTCATGCCTTTTTCCAGCATGGGACTATTCCTTGGTGAGTTTAGGACGTTTTTGTGTAGGAACTTGTATCCCAAAGCTTTTCCTATCAAGAGTTTGCCAAGCTAAAAAAACCGTGTGCAACAAGGACCATGGCTGGAGCATGCTTAGTTTTTTGTGCATTATGTCGCTATCAACATTCCTCTTTTGATCAAACATAGCTCAAGGGCCCTTAGGAGAGTATTTGCAGCATTGCCAAAGTCTTCCAAGTGAGTCCAAGTGTGCATAAACAAGACTTGAGCTAGTAAACAAGGGATTGTTGTACTATTAGTTTACTTTCTATCTTTTATGCTTTATGTCCTTTTCTTTTCTGAATTATTGTAAGGCATGGGCTGCCGTGTTTTGTGGCTATTAGCAGCTCTTTTTGTGGCCTTAGGATGCTATCTTAGATGAAGGGAGGGGATTGTCTTGCTTGTCCAATAAAAGCAAACACAACCCTTAGACAAAATCAGATTATTTTGAATGAAAAAACCCTAAGAAGCAACCTGCTTTCTTTCTTCTTTATCTTTGCTTTGTGCTTGATAAAACTCCCTTGCTTAGTGCTAGGAGGTTGGATAAGTCCTTTGCTAAGTGCTTGGACGAGTCCTAGGCTTAATTCATTGCTTTGTGTTCGAATTAAGTCATACCTTGAGTCCTAAACAAGCTGAGTTTTCTTTGTTTGTCATTTGAGCATTTCGTGTCAAAATCACTCCCAAATCTGATAGTTTTAGTTCAATAAAGTACAAGGACAAATCGTTCACACAACGAGTCACAAGGACTAATAAACAAGGACAAATGGTTTTAACAACAAGTCACAAGGACTAAAGAACATGGACAAATGGTTCACACAACGAGTCTTAAGGACTAATGAACAAGGACAAATGGTTCACATAACGAGTCACAATGATAAATGGTTAACATAACGAGTTACAAGGACTAATGACCAAGGACAAATGGTTCACACAACGAGTCACAAGGACTAAAGAACAAGGACAAATGGTTTACACAACGAATCACAAGGACTAATAAACAAGGACAAATGGTTTAAACAACGAGTCACAAGGACTAAAGAACAAGGACAAATGGTTAACACAACGAGTCACAAGGACTAATGAACAAGGACAAATGGTTCACACAACGAGTCACAAGGACTAATGAACAAGGACATATATTTTACACAACGAGTCACAAGGACTAATGACCAAGGACAAATGGTTCACACAACGAGTCACAAGGACTAATAAACAAGGACAAATGGTTTTAACAACAAGTCACAAGGACTAAAGAACATGGACAAATGGTTCACACAACGAGTCTTAAGGACTAATGAACAATGACAAATGGTTCACATAACGAGTCACAATGATAAATGGTTAACATAACGAGTTACAAGGAATAATGACCAAGGACAAATGGTTCACACAACGAGTCACAAGGACTAAAGAACAAGGACAAATGGTTTACACAACGAATCACAAGGATTAATAAACAAGGACAAATGGTTTAAACAACGAGTCACAAGGACTAAAGAACAAGGACAAATGGTTAACACAACGAGTCACAAGGACTAATGAACAAGGACAAATGGTTCACACAACGAGTCACAAGGACTAATGAACAAGGAGATATATTTTACACAACGAGTCACAAGGACTAATGAACAAGGACAAATGGTTCACACAACGAGTCACAAGGACTAATGACCAAGGACAAATGGTTCACACAACGAGTCACAAGGACTAATGAACAAGGAAAAATGCTTCAAATAACAAGTCACAATAACATGGACAACTGGTTTAGACAACGAGTCACAAGGACTAATAAACAAGGGCAAATTGTTTAAACAACAATTCACAAGGAATAAAGTACAAGGACAAATGGTTCACACACCGAGTCACAACGACTAATAAACAAGGAAAAATGGTTTAACAACGAGTCACAAGGACAAAAGAACAAGGAAAATTGGTTCACACAACGAGTCACAAGGACTAATGAACAAGGACAAATGTTTCACAGAACGAGTCACAATGATAAATGGTTAACATAACGAGTTACAAGGACTAATGAACAAGGACAAATGGTTCACATAACGAGTCACAAGGGCTAATGAACAAGGACAAATGGTTCACATAACGAGTCACAAGGACTAAAGAACAAGGACAAATGATTTACACAATGAGTCCTTGTTACAAATAGTTTAAACAACGAGTCACAAGGACTAATGAACAAGGACAAACGGTTCACACAACGAGTCACAAGGACTAATGAACAAGGAAAAATGGATCACACAACAAGTCACGATAAGAAGGACAAATGGTTTACACAACGAATCACAAGGACTAATAAATAAGGACAAATGGTTTAAACAACGAGTCACAAGGACTAAAGAACAAGGACAAATGGTTCCCACAATGAGTCATTAGGACTAATGAAGAAGGACTAATGGTTCACACAACGAGTCACAAGGACAAATGGTTAACATAACGAGTTACAAGGACTAATTAACAAGGACAAATGCTTTAAACAACGAGTCACAAGGACTAAAGAACAAGGACAAATGGTTAACACAATGAGTCACAAGGACTAATGAACAAGGACAAATGGTTCACACAACGAGTCACATAGACAAATGTTTAACATAACGAGTTACAAGGACTAATGAACAAGGACAAATGGTTCACACAACGAGTCACAAGGACTAATGAACAAGGACATATAGTTTACACAACGAGTTACAAGGACTAATGAACAAGGACAAATGGTTCATACAACGAGTCACAAGGACTAATGAACACGGAAAAATGGTTCACACAACAAGTCACAATAACAAGGACAAATGAACAAAGACAAATGGTTCACACAACAAGTCACAATACCTAGGACAAATGGTTCACACAATGAGTCACAAGGACTAATAAACAAGGACAAATGGATTAAACAACGAGTCACAAGGCTAAAGAACAAGGACAAATGGTTTACAGAACGAGTCACAAGGACTAATCAACAAGGACAAATAGTTTACACAACGAGTCACAAGGACTAATAAAAAAGGACAAATGGTTCACACAATGAGTCACAAGGACTAATGAACAAGGAAAAATGCTTCAAACAACAAGTCACAATAACAAGGACAACTGGTTTAGACAACGAGTCATAAGGACTCATAAACAAGGGCAAATGGTTTAAACAACGTGTCACAAAGACTAAAGAACAAGGACAAATGGTTCACACAATGAGTCACAAGCACTAATGAACAAGGACGAATGGTTCATACAACGAGTCACAAGCACAAATGGTTAACATAACGAGTTACAAGGACTAATGAACAAGGACAAATGGTTCACACAACGAGTGACAAGGACTAAAGAACAAGGACAAATGGTTTACACAACGAATTACAAGGACTAATAAACAAGGACAAATGGTTTAAACAACGAGTCACAAGGACTAAAGAACAAGGACAAATGGTTAACACAACGAGTCACAAGGACTAATGAACAAGGAAAAATGGTTCACACAACGAGTCACAAGGACTAATGAACAAGGACATATAGTTTACACAACGACTCACAAGGACTAATGAAGAAGGACAAATGGTTCACACAACGAGTCACAAGGACTAATGAACAAGGACAAATGGTTCACACAACGAGTCACAAGGACTAATGAACAAGGAAAAATGCTTCAAACAACAAGTCACAATAACAACGACAACTGGTTTAGACAACGAGTCACAAGGACTAATAAACAAGGGCAAATGGTTTAAACAACGAGTCACAAGGACTATAGAACAAGGACAAATGGTTCACACAATGAGTCATTAGGACTAATGAAGAAGGACTAATGGTTCACACAACGAGTCACAAGGACAAATGGTTAACATAGTGAGTTACAAGGATTAATTAACAAGGACAAATGCTTTAAACAACGAGTCACAAGGACTAAAGAACAAGGACAAATGGTTAACACAATGAGTCACAAGGACTAATGAACAAGGACAAATGGTTCACACAACGAGTCACATGGACAAATGTTTAACATAACGAGTTACAAGGACTAATGAATGAACTAAAACTATCAGATTTGAGTTGATATTAGACACGAAATTCCCAAATGACAAACAAAGAAAACTCAGCTTGTTTAGGACTCAAGGTATGACTTAATTCGAACACAAAGCAATGAATTAAGCCTAGGACTCGTCCAAGCACTTAGCAAAGGACTTATCCAACCTCCTAGCACTAAGCAAGGGAGTTTTATCAAGCACAAAGCAAAGATAAAGAAGAAAGAAAGCAGGTTGCTTCTTAGGGTTTTTTCATTCAAAATAATCTGATTTTGTCTAAGGGTTGTGCTTGCTTTTATAGGACAAGCAAGACAATCTCCTCCCTTCATCTAAGATAGCATCCTATGGCCACAAAAAGAGCTGCTAATACCACCAAACACGGCAGCCAAGGACCTTACAAGAAATCAGAAAAGAAAAGGACATAAAGCATAAAAGATAGAAAGTAAACTAATAGTACAACAATCCCTTGTTTACTAGCTCAAGTCTTGTTTATGCACACTTGGACTCACTTGGAAGACTTTGGCAATGCTGCAAATACTCTTCTAAGGGCCCTTGAGCTATGTTTGATCAAAAGAGGAATGTTGATAGCGACATAATGCACATAAAACGAAGCCTGCTCCAGCCATGTTCCTGATTGCGCGCTGTTCTAAAAGCTTGGCAAACTCAATGATAGGAAAAGCTTTGGGATACAAGTTCCTACACAAAAACGTCCCAAACTCACCAAAGATTAATCCCATGCTGGAAAAAGGCACGACTTCTTAGACGGAATTCATGTTAGACCTCAATCTTGTGCAAGGTCCAAAACCGGGTTCAAAAGAGGAATGCTCGGCTGAATTCTCTTCAATCTCCCCTTCTTGAAAAGGATTTGCCCTCAAATCCTGGCCATTATCATCTTCAATCTCTTCATAATAAGGACTTAAATCCCCAACATTGAATGTGCCATGGACTTCATAATCTCCGGGCAAGTTAATCTTGTAGGCATTGGACCCAATCTTTTCGAGGACTTCGAATGGACCATCCGCTCTTGGCATGAGCTTGTTCTTCCTTTTGGCTGGAAATCTTTCTTTTCTTAGGTTAATCCAAACAAGATCCCCTACTTCAAAGTTTGTGGCTTGCTTAGGACCCTTGGCCCTTGCTTTGTATGCTTCATTTGTTTTCTCAATTTGCTTCTTAACTTGAGCATGGATTTGTAGCATTTGCTCAACTCTTTTCTTAGCATCGAAATCAATCTTTTTCCTTTGGATGGGTGCCAAATCAGTGGGCATGAGGGGGTTGGTGCCATAAACAACTTCAAATGGAGACTTGCCCGTGCTTGAAGTAGGAGCCCTATTGAAGGCAAACTCGGCTTGAGCTAGTTTGAGATCCCAATCCTTCAATGATTTAGAAACCGTGCACCTTAGGATTCTCCCTAGAGTCTTGTTAGTCACCTCCGTTTGTCCATCAGTTTGGGGGTGATGGGAGGTGCTAAATAAGAGCCTAGTCTTTAGTAGCTTCCACAAGGACCTCCAAAAATGGCTCATGAACTTTGAATCCCTATCCGAGACAATAGACTTGGGAACTCCATGGAGCTTAACCACCTCTTTGAAGTATAAATCAGCCACACTAGATGCATCCTCCGTTTTCTTACAAGCAATGAAGTGAGCCATCTTGCTAAACCTATCCACAACAACCATGATGGAGTCCTTGCCTCTTTGAGTTCTTGGCAAAGCAACTATGAAATCCATGCTAATGTCTTCCCATGGCTGGTTTGGGACGGGTAAAGGGGTATAGGGGCCTGTTTTGAAGTAGGACTTGGATTGTTGACATGGAGCACACCTCTTGATAACATCTTGGATATCCCCAAGCATCTTAGGCCAATAGAAATGCTCTTGGAGTATGTCATAGGTCTTTTGAATGCCAAAGTGCCTGGCAAGACCATTGGAGTGTGCCTCTCGTACCAACAAGCTTCTATAGGGACTCCTTGGCACACACAAACGGTTTCCACGAAACAAGAACCCCTCTTGGACCAAGTAATGACCCCCTTTAGCTCGTCCATTTTGCAATGACCCCCACTCCTCCTTGAAATCTGGATCCTCTTGGTAAAACTCTTTCATGTGCTCAAACCCAAGCACTCTTTGTTCCATGTAACTCAACATAATGAACCTCCTTGATAGAGCATCCGCAACCACGTTATCCTTCCCTTCTATGTACTTGCTTGCAAAGTTGAATGATTGTAAGAACTCAACCCATTTGGCATGTCTATGGTTGAGCTTATGCTGCCCATTGATGTACTTAAGAGCCTCATGATCCGAATGAAGAACAAAGGGCCTTGGCTTGAGGTAATGGCTCCAATGAGTTAAGGCTCTTACAATGGCATAGAACTCTTTGTCATAAGTTGAGTAATTTAGCTTGGCACCACTCAATTTCTCACTAAAGTAAGCAATTGGCTTGTGCTCTTGAACAAGGACAGCCCCAATGCCAATGCCACTAGCATCACACTCAACTTCAAATAACTTATCAAAATTTGGCAAAGCAAGAATAGGAGACTCACATAGCTTTTCCTTGATGGTGTTGAAGGAAGTTTCAGCCTTATCTCCCCATTTGAACTCCCCCTTCTTCATACATTCAGTTATAGGAGCCATGAGAGTGCTAAAATCCTTGATAAACCTCCTATAGAATGATGCTAACCCATGAAAGCTCCTCACATCCGTGATATTCCTAGGAATAGGCCATGACTTGATTGCTTTAACCTTCTCTTGATCAACTAATATGCCACGGTCAGAAATGATGAAACCTAAGAATTGGACTTCACTTTGCATAAAAGAACACTTCTCAAGCTTCCCATACAACTTGTGTTCCCTAAGAGTGTCAAACAATATTTGCAAATGATTGAGGTGCTCTTCTTTGTTAGGACTATACACCAAGATGTCATCAAAGTATACAACAACAAAGCTGCCCAAGTGAGGCCTAAGCACTTCATTCATAAGCCTCATGAAAGTGCTTGGTGCATTAGAAAGACCAAATGGCATGACAAGCCATTCATACAACCCATGCTTTGTTTTGAATGCGGTTTTCCACTCATCTCCTTCTTTGATTCTTACTTGATGATAACCTTGCCTTAAATCAATCTTTGAAAACAGTTTGGCTCCACTAAGCTCATCTAGGATGTCATCAAGCCTTGGTATAGGAAACCTATACTTGATGGTTATGTTGTTGATGGCTCTACTATCGGTGCACATCCTCCATGACCCATCTTTCTTGGGCACAAGCAAGGCTGGAACGGCACAAGGGCTAAGGCTCTCCCTCACAAAACCCTTGCTCATGAGCTCTCCAATTTGTTGTTGCAATTCTTGGCTAGCTTTAGGATCACTTCTATAGGCTGCCTTGTTGGGTAGAGTAGCTCCCGGAATGAAATCAATTTGATGTTCAATTCCTCTAAGAGGAGGCAGACCACTAGGAAGCTCATTTGGAAACACATCACCATAGGTTTTGAGTAGGCGTTGGACCTCACTAGGCAGCCCCTTCTCTTGCTCTCCCACCACTTCCTTGGCTATAAGCACATACACGTCCCTATCCTCCTTTAACTCTTGCAACATTTCTGCCCCATTGATTAGCAACACTTCCTTAGATGGTTCAAGCATGGAGGGTGTTGGAATATGCTTGAGAACAGGTGGTAAAGGTGCTAGGATGACCTTTCTTGAGCCAAATTTGAAGGTGTAGGTGTTGTCTTTACCATGATGAACCGAGTCCCTATCAAACTCCCACGGTCTCCCAAGTAGCAAGTGACAAGCATCCATTGGAAGAACATCACAAAGAGCTTCATCTACATAGTTTTTGCCAATGGAAAAAGGAACCAAGCATTGCTTATCAACCCTCACTTCAGCCCCTTTGTTGAGCCACCTTAGCTTATAAGGACTAGGATGGTCTTGTGTAGGTAATGATAGTTTGTCAATGAGAGTACTAGAGGCAACATTGGTACAACTCCCTCCATCAATGATAAGATTACAAACCCTCCCTTTAATGGTGCACCTAGACCTGAAAATTTGTTGTCTTTGGTCCATTTCCAAGGGTTGGGGTTGGGTATGCATCACTCTCCAAGTAACCAAGCTAAGACCCGCATCCGGCATAACCACATCATCCTCCTCATGGTCCGTTCCTTCCCTTTCCTCATCACACACAAGAATCTCATCATCTCCCCAATGAACCACTTCAAAGCTACTAAGGGCTCTCTTGGTTGGGCATTCTTTGGCAAAGTGACCATAACCTTGGCATTGGTAACATTTTTTGAGAGGCATGGTCTTTTTTTGTGAGGTTTGGCTGCTTTTCCCTTGTCAAGTATGGTGGTTTTGTTTTGAGAGGGTGGTTCATTGATTTTGAAACTGGTTGGGGGTCTAAAGGTGGCTGTTTTGGTGGTTGGTTTGGTGGTTGTAGCCTTCCCTTTACCCATTTTCTCAACCCTTAAAGCCAAGTTAACGGCTTCATCAAAGGACCATACTTGTTGCATTCTAACCCTATGAGCAATCTTAGTATCTAACCCTTCAACAAATCTAGCAATTTTCTGTTCGGGCTTCTCATTGAGTTCACATTGCAAAGTAAGTTGTTCAAAGTCTCTAAGATATGACTCAAGTGGTTGTTGGTCTTGTTTAAGTTGTGTGAGCTTAATGAAAATGTCTTGAGTGTACTCTTTAGGTATAAACTTCTCATTAAGCTTCTTTTTCAGTTTTAACCAAGACTTAATAGGTTCCTTACCATCCCTTCTTCTCTGATTTTTTAAGTTCTCATACCAAAGGGAGGCATAGCCTTTGAGTTTCAAGATTGCAACTTTAAAAGCTTTGCCATCAGAATAACCTTTAAACTCAAAGACTCTTTCAATGGTCCTAAACCAATCTAACAAATCCTCGGGGTTTAGACTACCATGAAAATCAGGAATTTCTACCTTTAAGTCTTTGTTGGGCTCTCCATGAAAGGCCTCAGCCATGGACTCCTCCGAATCAGAAAGCTCCTCTTCCTCATGGCCACCATGAGCTCGTCCTCTCCCCATGAAGCCACGGCCTCTACCCCTGCCTCTAGGTGGTCATCCTCCTCTTGGTGGTGGTGTTGGAATATTAGCAATGATAACATTGAGAGATTCTAGCAACAAATCACATTTTTCAGAAAGTTGAGTAACTTGTGTTTCAATTCCAGCAATCCTTTCTTCACTCATGGTTGTTTTTTGTGTTTTTAATGTGGTTAGGGTATAATGAACTCACAAAGAAAGGATTTTTGTTGTTAACCAAAGCTCTGATAAACAATTTGAACTAAAACTATCAGATTTGAGTTGATATTAGACACGAAATTCCCAAATGACAAACAAAGAAAACTCAGCTTGTTTAGGACTCAAGGTATGACTTAATTCGAACACAAAGCAATGAATTAAGCCTAGGACTCGTCCAAGCACTTAGCAAAGGACTTATCCAACCTCCTAGCACTAAGCAAGGGAGTTTTATCAAGCACAAAGCAAAGATAAAGAAGAAACAAAGCAGGTTGCTTCTTAGGGGTTTTTCATTCAAAATAATCTGATTTTGTCTAAGGGTTGTGCTTGCTTTTATAGGACAAGCAAGACAATCTCCTCCCTTCATCTAAGATAGCATCCTATGGCCACAAAAAGAGCTGCTAATACCACCAAACACGGCAGCCAAGGACCTTACAAGAAATCAGAAAAGAAAAGGACATAAAGCATAAAAGATAGAAAGTAAACTAATAGTACAACAATCCCTTGTTTACTAGCTCAAGTCTTGTTTATGCACACTTGGACTCACTTGGAAGACTTTGGCAATGCTGCAAATACTCTTCTAAGGGCCCTTGAGCTATGTTTGATCAAAAGAGGAATGTTGATAGCGACATAATGCACATAAAACGAAGCCTACTCCAGCCATGTTCCTGATTGCGCGCTGTTCTAAAAGCTTGGCAAACTCAATGATAGGAAAAGCTTTGGGATACAAGTTCCTACACAAAAACGTCCCAAACTCACCAAAGAATAATCCCATGCTGGAAAAAGGCACGACTTCTTAGACGGAATTCATGTTAGACCTCAATCTTGTGCAAGGTCCAAAACCGGGTTCAAAAGAGGAATGCTCGGCTGAATTCTCTTCAATGAACAAGGACAAATGGTTCACACAACGAGTCACAAGGACTAATGAACAAGGACATAAAGTTTACACAACGAGTCACAAGGACTAATGAACAAGGACAAACGGTTCTCACAAAGAGTCACAAGGACTAATGAACAAAGATAAATGGTTCACACAACGAGTCAAAAGGACTAATGAACAAGGAAAAGTGCTTCAAACAACAAGTCAAAATAACAAGGACAACTAGTTTAGACAACGAGTCACAAGGACTAATAAACAAGGGCAAATAGTTTAAACAACCAGTCACGAGGAATAAAGTACAAGGACAAATGGTTCACACAATTAGTCACAAGGACTAATAAACAAGGACAAATGGTTTTAACAACGAGTCACAAGGACTAAAGAACAAGGTTAAATGGTTCACACGAGTCACAAGGACTAATGAACAAGGACAAATGTTTCACACAACGAGTCACAATGATAAATGGTTAACATACCGAGTTACAAGGACTAACGAACAAGGACAAATGGTTCACATAACGAGTCACAAGGGCTAATGAACAAGGACAAATGGTTCACATAACGAGTCACAAGGAATAAAGAACAAGGACAAATTGTTTACACAACGAATCACAAGGACTAATAAACAAGGACAAATGGTTTAAACAACGAGTCACAAGGACTAAAGAACAAGGACAAATGGTTCACACAACGAGTCACAAGGACTAATGAACAAGGACAAATGGTTCACACAACGAGTCACAAGGACAAATGGTTAACATAACGAGTTACAAGGACTAATGAACAAGGACAAATGGTTCACACAACGAGTCACAAGGACTAATGAACAAGGACATATAGTTTACACAACGAGTTACAAGGACTAATGAACAGGGACAAATGGTTCATACAACGAGTCACAAGGACTAATGAACAGGGAAAAATGGTTCACACAACAAGTCACAATAACAAGGACAAATGGTTTACACAATGAGTCACAAGGACTAATAAAAAAGGACAAATGGTTTAAACAACAAGTCATAAGGACTAAAGAACAAGGATAAATGGTTCACACAACGAGTCACAAGGACTAATGAACAAGGACAAAAGGTTCACACAACGAGTCACAAGGCCTAATGAACAAGGAAAAATGCTTCAAACAACAAGTCACAATAATAAGGACGACTGGTTTAAACAACGAGTCACAAGGACTTATAAACAAGGGCAAATGGTTTAAACAACGAGTCACAAAGACTAAAGAACAAGGACAAATGGTTCACACAACGTGTCACAACGGCTAATAAACAAGGACAAATGGTTTAAACAACGAGTCACAAGGACTAATAAACAAGGGCAAATGGTTTAAACAACAAATCACAAGGACTAAAGAACAAGGACAAATGGTTTACACAACTAGTCACAAGGACTAATAAACAAGGACAAATAGTTTACACAACAAGTGACAAGGACTAATGAACAAGGACACATGGTTCACAAAACGAGTCACAAGGACTAATGATTAAGGAAAAATGCTTCAAACAAAAAGTCACAATAACAAGGACAACTGGTTTAGACAACGAGTCACAAGGACTAATAAACAAGGGCAAATGGTTTAAACAACGAGTCACAAGGAATAAAGTACAAGGACAAATAGTTCACACAACGAGTCACAAGGACTAATAAACAAGGACAAATGGTTTTCACAACAAGTCACAAGGACTAATGAACATGGACAAATGGTTCACACAACGAGTCACAAAGACTAATGAACAAGGACAAATGGTTCACATAACGAGTCACAATGATAAATGGTTAACATAACGAGTTACAAGGACTAATGAACAAGGACAAATGGTTCAGACAACGAGTCACAAGGGCTAATGAACAAGGACAAGTGGTTCACATAACGAGTCACAAGGACAAATGATTTACACAATGAGTCCTTGTTACAAATGATTTAAACAACGAGTCACAAGGACTAATGAACAAGGACAAATGGTTCACACAACGAGTCACAAGGACTAATGAACAAGGAAAAATGGTTCACACAACAAGTCACAATAACAAGGACAAATGGTTTACACGATGAATTATAAGAACAAATAAACAAGGACAAATGGTTTAAACAACGAGTAACAAGGATTAAAGAACAAGGACAAATGGTTCACACAATGAGTCACAAGGACTAATGAACAAGGACAAATGGTTCACACAATGAGTCACAAGGACAAATGGTTAACATAACGAGTTACAAGGACTAATGAACAAGGACAAATAGTTCACACAACGAGTCACAAGGACAAATGGTTAACATAACGAGTTACAAGGACTAATGAACAAGGACAAATGGTTCACACAACGAGTCACAAGGACTAATGAACAAGGACATATAGTTTACACAACGAGTCACAAGGACTAATGAACAAGGACAAATGGTTCACACAACAAGTCACAAGGACTAATGAACAAGGAAAAATGGTTCACACAACAAGTCACAATAACTAGGACAAATGGTTCACACAATGAGTCACAAGGACTAATAAACAAGGACAAATGGATTAAACAACGAGTCACAAGGCTAAAGAACAAAGACAAATGGTTTACAGATCGAGTCACAAGGACTAATCAACAAGGACAAATAGTTTACACAACGAGTCACAAGGACTAATGAACAAGGACAAATGGTTCACACAACGAGTCACAAGGACTAATGAACAAGGAAAAATGCTTCAAACAACAAGTCACAATATCAAGGACAACTGGTTTAGACAACGGGTCATAAGGACTCATAAACAAGGGCAAATGGTTTAAACAACGAGTCACAAAGACTAAAGAACAAGGACAAATGGTTCACACAATGAGTCACAAGGACTAATGAACAAGGACGAATGGTTCCTACAACGAGTCACAAGCACAAATGGTTAACATAACGAGTTACAAGGACTAATGAACAAGGACAAATGGTTCACACAACGAGTCACAAGGACTAAAGAACAAGGACAAATGGTTTACACAACGAATCACAAGGACTAATAAACAAGGACAAATGGTTTAAACAACGAGTCACAAGGACTAAAGAACAAGGACAAATGGTTAACACAACGAGTCACAAGGACTAATGAACAAGGACAAATGGTTCACACAACGAGTCACAAGGACTAATGAACAAGGACATATAGTTTACACAACGAGTCACAAGGACTAATGTACAAGGACAAATGGTTCACACAACGAGTCACAAGGACTAATGAACAAGGACAAATGGTTCACACAACGAGTCACAAGGACTAATGAACAAGGAAAAATGCTTCAAACAACAAGTCACAATAACATAGACAACTGGTTTAGACAACGAGTCACAAGGACTAATAAACAAGGGCAAATGGTTTAAACAACAAGTCACAAGGAATAAAGTACAAGGACAAATGGTTCACACAATGAGTCACAAGGACTAATGAACAAGGACGAATGGTTCATACAACGAGTCACAAGGACAAATGGTTAACATAACGAGTTACAAGGACTAATGAACAAGGATAAATGGTTCACACAACGAGTCACAAGGACTAAAGAACAAGGACAAATGGTTTACACAACGAATCACAAGGACTAATAAACAAGGACAAATGGTTTAAACGAGTCACATGGACTAAAGAGCAAGGACAAATGGTTAACACAACGAGTCACAAGGACTAATGAACTAGGACAAATGGTTCACACAACGAGTCACAAGGACTAATGAACAAGGACATATAGTTTACACAACGAGTCACAAGGACTAATGAACAAGGACAAATGGTTCACACAACGAGTCACAAGGACTAATGAACAAGGACAAATGGTTCACACTGTAACACCCCGTAATTTCGAACCGTTATTATATTACGGAAGTAATTTATTAATCAAGTTGAATTTAATATTAATGTATTTGAAGTAATAATAATTCAATGAAATATAATTCTATTATATTTTGAAGTAAAGTATTTATTTTGATAGTTTCGAAATGTTTAAAAATAGTTTAAACCATGTAAAAACCTTTTATTTCGAAATAAGGGCATATCGGGAAAAATGGCAATTCTTGTGAAAATTGGGCAAACGATTTTGGAAATGGGTCATATGAGTACTCAATCTTCTTGTAATCTCGTGTTTAAGAACTTTGGCATTATCGGAATTTGCGTATGACAAACGGTTCTAATTATCGTCGAAACGAGCCAAAACCGACTAATGAAATTCCGCCAAATTCCCGCTCCTTTCCCCCTTTCCACGGCACACCTCCCCTTCCTCCTTCCCTTTGCATTTTTTTCTTTTCCACCTTCATTCTCCTTGAACATTCTAAAGCCTTCTAAACTAAAAACACCATTTTTATACTAAAACCTAAGCTTTCTAAGCTAATTTTCATCATAATTTACTCGTTTCTACTCCAAATTTCATAAGGATTACATATTTGGAATCCTCTCTTCATTTCCAACATCCTAGTATGTATTAAATTCATTTGCCCTAAATTTATTTTATCCACCATTTTTAGGGTTTTGATTATAGTGCTTATAATTGTGTTTTTATTGTTTATCTAGGTGAAGATTTAGAAGACGAGTTTGGAGACTCGTATATAGTTGAAGATAGTGGCTAGCATGTATATTAGGGTTTGGTGTTCAAGGTGCTAATTGCTCATTCTTAGCTTAAGGTAACATATTTCGAGTTACTCGACGAATTAATGTCACATTCTTTGTTTTCTTGTATGATTTTGTAATTGTTATTTGAGTAGTTTATTTCACATAAAAATATGGGTTAAATTCATGTCTTTTGTATGTTTAAGTTCACATATTAGTATGGAAATGAAATGGGAATGATTAATTGATGCTTAAAACGATGTTAAAATGAACAAAAACGGAGAAACGGAGGAAATGGGGGTGGCGGCCCAAATGGCCCAGCAGGCCCGGCAGGCCCGTGCAGGCCCACGGCAGCCCTAGGTTGGCCCGAGCCGGCCCGTTGCTTGTTTTCGCGATTTTTCATGCGTTGTTCGTCGTTTCGGGTTTAAAATGGTTCACACAACGAGTCACAAGGACTAATAAACAAGGACAAATGGTTTTAAAACGAGTCACAAGGACTAAAGAACAAGGTCAAATGGTTCACACAACGAGTCACAAGGACTAATGAACAAGGACAAATGTTTCACACAACGAGTCACAATGATAAATGGTTAACATACCGAGTTACAAGGACTAATGAACAAGGACAAATGGTTCACATAACGAGTCACAAGGGCTAATGAACAAGGACAAATGGTTCACATAACGAGTCACAAGGACTAAAGAACAAGGACAAATGGTTTACACAACGAATCACAAGGACTAATAAACAAGGACAAATGGTTTAAACAACGAGTCACAAGGACTAAAGAACAAGGACAAATGGTTAACACAACGAGTCACAAGGACTAATGAACAAGGACAAATGGTTCACACAACGAGTCACAAGGACTAATGAACAAGGACATATAGTTTACACAATGAGTCACAAGGACAAATGAACAAGGACAAATGGTTCACACAAAGAGTCACAAGGACTAATGAACAAAGACAAATGGTTAACACAACGAGTCATAAGGACTATTGAACAAGGAAAAGTGCTTCAAACAACAAGTCACAATAACAAGGACAACTAGTTTAGACAACGAGTCACATGGACTAATAAACAAGGGCAAATAGTTTAAACAACCAGTCACAAGGAATAAAGTACAAGGACAAATGGTTCACACAACGAGTCACAAGGACTAATAAACAAGGACAAATGGTTTTAACAATGAGTCACAAGGACTAAAGAACAAGGTAAAATGGTTCACACAACGAGTCACAAGGACTAATGAACAAGGACAAATGTTTCACACAACGAGTCACAATGATAAATGGTTAACATACCGAGTTACAAGGACTAATGAACAAGGACAAATGGTTCACATAACGAGTCACAAGGGCTAATAAACAAGGACAAATGGTTCACATAACGAGTCACAAGGACTAAAGAACAAGGACAAATGGTTTACACAACGAATCACAAGGACTAATAAACAAGGACAAATGGTTTAAACAACGAGTCACAAGGACTAAAGAACAAGGACAAATGGTTAACACAACGAGTCACAAGGACTAATGAACAAGGACAAATGGTTCACACAACGAGTCACAAGGACTAATGAACAAGGACATATAGTTTACACAATGAGTCACAAGGACTAATGAACAAGGATAAATGGTTCACACAAAGAGTCACAAGGACTAATGAACAAAGACAAATGGTTAACACAACGAGTCATAAGGACTAATGAACAAGGAAAAGTGCTTCAAACAACAAGTCACAATAACAAGGACAACTAGTTTAGACAACGAGTCACATGGACTAATAAACAAGGGCAAATAGTTTAAACAACCAGTCACAAGGAATAAAGTACAAGGACAAATGGTTCACACAACGAGTCACAAGGACTAATAAACAAGGACAAATGGTTTTAACAACGAGTCACAAGAACTAAAGAACAAGGTCAAATGGTTCACACAACGAGTCACAAGGACTAATGAACAAGGACAAATGTTTCACACAACGAGTCACAATGATAAATGGTTAACATACCGAGTTACAAGGACTAATGAATAAGGACAAATGGTTCACATAACGAGTCACAAGGGCTAATGAACAAGGACAAATGGTTCACATAACGAGTCACAAGGACTAAAGAACAAGGACAAATGATTTACACAATGAGTCCTTGTTACAAAAGGTTTAAACATTGAGTCACAAGGACTAATGAACAAGGACAAATGGTTCACACAACGAGTCACAAGGACTAATGAACAAGGAAAAATGGATCACACAACAAGTCACAATAACAAGGACAAATGGTTTACACAACGAATCACAAGTACTAATAAATAAGGACAAATGGTTTAAACAAAGAGTCACAAGGACTAAAGAACAAGGACAAATGGTTCACACAATGAGTCACAAGGACTAATGAAGAAGGACTAATGGTTCACACAACGACTCACAAGGACAAATGGTTAACATAACGAGTTACAAGGACTAATTAACAAGGACAAATGCTTTAAACAACGAGTCACAAGGACTAAAGAACAAGGACAAATGGTTAACACAATGAGTCACAAGGATTAATGAACAAGGACAAATGGTTCACACAACGAGTCACATGGACAAATGGTTAACATAACGAGTTACAAGGACTAATGAACATGGACAAATGGTTCACACAACGAGTCACAAGGACTAATGAACAAGGACATATAGTTTACACAACTAGTCACAAGGACTAATGAACAAGGACAAATGGTTCACACAAAGAGTCACAAGGACTAATGAACAAGGACAAATGGTTCACACAACGAGTCATAAGGACTAATGAACAAGAAAAAGTGCTTCAAACAACAAGTCACAATAACAAGGACAACTAGTTTAGACAACGAGTCACAAGGACTAATAAACAAGGGCAAATAGTTTAAACAACCAGTCACAAGGAATAAAGTACAAGGACAAATGGTTCACACAACGAGTCACAAGGACTAATAAACAAGGACAAATGGTTTTAACAACGAGTCACAAGGACTAAAGAACAAGGTCAAATGGTTCACACAACGAGTCACAAGGACTAATGAACAAGGACAAATGTTTCACACAACGAGTCAAAATGATAAATGGTTAACATACCGAGTTACAAGGACTAATGAATAAGGACAAATGGTTCACATAACGAGTCACAAGGGCTAATGAACAAGGACAAATGGTTCACATAACGAGTCACAATGACTAAAGAACAAGGACAAATGATTTACACAATGAATTCTTGTTACAAATGGTTTAAACAACGAATCACAAGGACTAATGAACCAGGACAAATGGTTCACACAACGAGTCACAAGGACTAATGAACAAGGAAAAATGGTTCACACAACAAGTCACAATAACAAGGACAAATGGTTTACACAATGAATCATAAGAACTAATAAACAAGGACAAATGGTTTAAACAACGAGTAACAAGGATTAAAGAACAAGGACAAATGTTTCACACAATGAGTCACAGGGACTAATGAACAAGGACAAATGGTTCATACAACGAGTCACAAGGACAAATGGTTAACATAACGAGTTACAAGGACTAATGAACAAGGACAAATGGTTCACACAACGAGTCACAAGGACAAATGGTTAACATAACGAGTTACAAGGACTAATGAACAAGGACAAATGGTTCACACAACGAGTCACAAGGACGAATGAACAAGGACATATAGTTTACACAACGAGTCACAAGGACTAATGAACAAGGACAAATGGTTCACACAACAAGTCACAAGGACTAATGAACAAGGAAAAATGGTTCACACAACAAGTCACAATAACTAGGACAAATGGTTCACACAATGAGTCACAAGGACTAATAAACAAGGACAAATGGATTAAACAATGAGTCACAAGGACTAAAGAACAAGGACAAATGGTTTACAGAACGAGTCACAAGGACTAATGAACAAGGACAAATAGTTTACACAACGAGTCACAAGGACTAATGAACAAGGACAATTGGTTCACACAACGAGTCGAAAGGACTAATGAACAAGGAAAAATGCTTCAAACAAAAAGTCACAATAACAAGGACAACTGGTTTAGACAACGAGTCAAAAGGACTCATAAACAAGGGCAAATGGTTTAAACAACGAGTCACAAAGACTAAAGAACAAGGACAAATGGTTCACACAATGAGTCACAAGGACTAATGAACAAGGACGAATGGTTCATACAACGAGTCACAAGCACAAATGGTAAACATAACGAGTTACAAGGACTAATGAACAAGGACAAATGGTTCACACAACGAGTCACAAGGACTAAAGAACAAGGACAAATGGTTTACACAACGAATCACAAGGACTAATAAACAAGGACAAATGGTTTAAACAATGAGTCACAAGGACTAAAGAACAAGGACAAATGGATAATACAACGAGTCACAAGGACTAATGAACAAGGACAAATGGTTCACACAACGAGTCACAAGGACTAATGAACAAGGACAAATAGTTTACACAACGAGTTACAAGGACTAATGAACAAGGACAAATGGTTCACACAACGAGTCACAAGGACTAATGAACAAGGAAAAATGCTTCAAACAACAAGTCAATATAACAAGGACAACTGGTTTAGACAACGAGTCAAAAGGACTCATAAACAAGGGCAAATGGTTTAAACAACGAGTCACAAGGACTAAAGAACAAGGACAAATGGTTTATAGGACGAGTCACAAGGACTAATGAACAAGGACAAATAGTTTACACAACGAGTCACAAGGACTAATGAACAAGGACAAATGGTTCACACAACGAGTCACAATGACTAATGAACAAGGAAAAATGCTTCAAATAACAAGTCACAATAACATGGACAACTGGTTTAGACAACGAGTCACAAGGACTAATAAACAAGGGCAAATGGTTTAAACAACAAGTCACAAGGAATAAAGTACAAGGACAAATGGTTCACACACTGAGTCACAAGGACTAATAAACAAGGAAAAATGGTTTAACAACGAGTCACAAGGACTAAAGAACAAGGAAAAATGGTTCACACAACGAGTCACAAGGACTAATGAATAAGGACAAATGTTTTACACAACGAGTCAAAATGATAAATGGTTAACATACCGAGTTACAAGGACTAATGAACAAGGACAAGTGGTTCACATAACGAGTCACAAAGGCTAATGAACAAGGACAAATGGTTCACATAACTAGTCACAAGGACTAAAGAACAAGGACAAATGATTTACACAATGAGTCCTTGTTACAAATGGTTTAAACAATGAGTCACAAGGACTAATGAACCAGGACAAATGGTTCACACAACGAGCCACAAGGACTAATGAACAAGGAAAAATGGTTCACACAACAAGTCACAATAACAAGGACAAATGGTTTACACAATGAATCATAAGAACTAATAAACAAGGACAAATTGTTTAAACAACGAGTAACAAGGATTAAAGAACCAGGACAAATGGTTCACACAATGAGTCACAAGGACTAATGAACAAGGACAAATGGTTCACACAACGAGTCACAAGGACAAATGGTTAACATAACGAGTTACAAGGACTAATGAACAAGGAAAAATGCTTCAAACAACAAGTCACAATAACAAGGACAACTAGTTTAGACAACGAGTCAAAAGGACTCATAAACAAGGGCAAATGGTTTAAACAACGAATCACAAAGACTAAAGAACAAGGACAAATGGTTCACACAATGAGTCACAAGGACTAATGAACAAGGACGAATGGTTCATACAACGAGTCACAAGCACAAATGGTAAACATAACGAGTTACAAGGACTAATGAACAAGGACAAATGGTTCACACAACGAGTCACAAGGACTAAAGAACAAGGACAAATGGTTTACACAACGAATCACAAGGACTAATAAACAAGGACAAATGGTTTAAACAATGAGTCACAAGGACTAAAGAACAAGGACAAATGGATAATACAACGAGTCACAAGGACTAATGAACAAGGACAAATGGTTCACACAACGAGTCACAAGGACTAATGAACAAGGACAAATAGTTTACACAACGAGTTACAAGGACTAATGAACAAGGACAAATGGTTCACACAACGAGTCACAAGGACTAATGAACAAGGAAAAATGCTTCAAACAACAAGTCAATATAACAAGGACAACTGGTTTAGACAACGAGTCAAAAGGACTCATAAACAAGGGCAAATGGTTTAAACAACGAGTCACAAGGACTAAAGAACAAGGACAAATGGTTTATAGAACGAGTCACAAGGACTAATGAACAAGGACAAATAGTTTACACAACGAGTCACAAGGACTAATGAACAAGGACAAATGGTTCACACAACGAGTCACAATGATTAATGAACAAGGAAAAATGCTTCAAATAACAAGTCAGAATAACATGGACAACTGGTTTAGACAACGAGTCACAAGGACTAATAAACAAGGGCAAATGGTTTAAACAACAAGTCACAAGGAATAAAGTACAAGGACAAATGGTTCACACACTGAGTCACAAGGACTAATAAACAAGGAAAAATGGTTTAACAACGAGTCACAAGGACTAAAGAACAAGGAAAAATGGTTCACACAACGAGTCACAAGGACTAATGAATAAGGACAAATGTTTTACACAACGAGTCAAAATGATAAATGGTTAACATACCGAGTTACAAGAACTAATGAACAAGGACAAATGGTTCACATAACGAGTCACAAGGGCTAATGAACAAGGACAAATGGTTCACATAACTAGTCACAAGAACTAAAGAACAAGGACAAATGATTTACACAATGAGTCCTTGTTACAAATGGTTTAAACAACGAGTCACAAGGACTAATGAACCAGGACAAATGGTTCACACAACGAGCCACAAGGACTAATGAACAAGGAAAAATGGTTCACACAACAAGTCACAATAACAAGGACAAATGGTTTACACAATGAATCATAAGAACTAATAAACAAGGACAAATTGTTTAAACAACGAGTAACAAGGATTAAAGAACCAGGACAAATGGTTCACACAATGAGTCACAAGGACTAATGAACAAGGACAAATGGTTCACACAACGAGTCACAAGGACAAATGGTTAACATAACGAGTTACAAGGACTAATGAACAAGGAAAAATGCTTCAAACAACAAGTCACAATAACAAGGACAACTAGTTTAGACAACGAGTCAAAAGGACTCATAAACAAGGGCAAATGGTTTAAACAACGAATCACAAAGACTAAAGAACAAGGACAAATGGTTCACACAATGAGTCACAAGGACTAATGAACAAGGACGAATGGTTCATACAACGAGTCACAAGCACAAATGGTAAACATAACGAGTTACAAGGACTAATGAACAAGGACAAATGGTTCACACAACGAGTCACAAGGACTAAAGAACAAGGACAAATGGTTTACACAACGAATCACAAGGACTAATAAACAAGGACAAATGGTTTAAACAATGAGTCACAAGGACTAAAGAACAAGGACAAATGGATAATACAACGAGTCACAAGGACTAATGAACAAGGACAAATGGTTCACACAACGAGTCACAAGGACTAATGAACAAGGACAAATAGTTTACACAACGAGTTACAAGGACTAATGAACAAGGACAAATGGTTCACACAACGAGTCACAAGGACTAATGAACAAGGAAAAATGCTTCAAACAACAAGTCAATATAACAAGGACAACTGGTTTAGACAACGAGTCAAAAGGACTCATAAACAAGGGCAAATGGTTTAAACAACGAGTCACAAGGACTAAAGAACAAGGACAAATGGTTTATAGAACGAGTCACAAGGACTAATGAACAAGGACAAATAGTTTACACAACGAGTCACAAGGACTAATGAACAAGGACAAATGGTTCACACAACGAGTCACAATGATTAATGAACAAGGAAAAATCCTTCAAATAACAAGTCAGAATAACATGGACAACTGGTTTAGACAACGAGTCACAAGGACTAATAAACAAGGGCAAATGGTTTAAACAACAAGTCACAAGGAATAAAGTACAAGGACAAATGGTTCACACAACGAGTCACAAGGACTAATAAACAAGGAAAAATGGTTTAACAACGAGTCACAAGGACTAAAGAACAAGGAAAAATGGTTCACACAACGAGTCACAAGGACTAATGAATAAGGACAAATGTTTTACACAACGAGTCAAAATGATAAATGGTTAACATACCGAGTTACAAGAACTAATGAACAAGGACAAATGGTTCACATAACGAGTCACAAGGGCTAATGAACAAGGACAAATGGTTCACATAACTAGTCACAAGAACTAAAGAACAAGGACAAATGATTTACACAATGAGTCCTTGTTACAAATGGTTTAAACAACGAGTCACAAGGACTAATGAACCAGGACAAATGGTTCACACAACGAGCCACAAGGACTAATGAACAAGGAAAAATGGTTCACACAACAAGTCACAATAACAAGGACAAATGGTTTACACAATGAATCATAAGAACTAATAAACAAGGACAAATTGTTTAAACAACGAGTAACAAGGATTAAAGAACCAGGACAAATGGTTCACACAATGAGTCACAAGGACTAATGAACAAGGACAAATGGTTCACACAACGAGTCACAAGGACAAATGGTTAACATAACGAGTTACAAGGACTAATGAACAAGGAAAAATGCTTCAAACAACAAGTCACAATAACAAGGACAACTAGTTTAGATAACGAGTCAAAAGGACTCATAAACAAGGGCAAATGGTTTAAACAACGAGTCACAAAGACTAAAGAACAAGGACAAATGGTTCACACAATGAGTCACAAGGACTAATGAACAAGGACGAATGGTTCATACAACGAGTCACAAGCACAAATGGTTAACATAACGAGTTACAAGGACTAATGAACAAGGACAAATGGTTCACACAACGAGTCACAAGGACTAAAGAACAAGGACAAATGGTTTACACAACGAATCACAAGGACTAATAAACAAGGACAAATGGTTTAAACAATGAGTCACAAGGACTAAAGAACAAGGACAAATGGTTCACACAACGAGTCACAAGGACAAATGGTTAACATAACGAGTTACAAGGACTAATGAACAAGGACAAATGGTTCACACAACGAGTCACAAGGACAAATGGTTAACATAACGAGTTACAAGGACTAATGAACAAGGACAAATGGTTCACACAACGAGTCACAAGGACTAATGAACAAGGACATATAGTTTACACAACGAGTCACAAGGACTAATGAACAAGGACAAATGGTTCACACAACAAGTCACAAGGACTAATGAACAAGGAAAAATGGTTCACACAACAAGTCACAATAACTAGGACAAATGGTTCACACAATGAGTCACAAGGACTAATAAACAAGGACAAATGGATTAAACAATGAGTCACAAGGACTAAAGAACAAGGACAAATGGTTTACAGAACGAGTCACAAGGACTAATGAACAAGGACAAATAGTTTACACAACGAGTCACAAGGACTAATGAACAAGGACAAATGGTTCACACAACGAGTCGAAAGGACTAATGAACAAGGAAAAATGCTTCAAACAACAAGTCACAATAACAAGGACAACTGGTTTAGACAACGAGTCAAAAGGACTCATAAACAAGGGCAAATGGTTCACACAATGAGTCACAAGGACTAATGAACAAGGACGAATGGTTCATACAACGAGTCACAAGCACAAATGGTTAACATAACGAGTTACAAGGACTAATGAACAAGGACAAATGGTTCACACAACGAGTCACAAGGACTAAAGAACAAGGACAAATGGTTTACACAACGAATCACAAGGACTAATAAACAAGGACAAATGGTTTAAACAATGAGTCACAAGGACTAAAGAACAAGGACAAATGGTTAACACAACGAGTCACAAGGACTAATGAACAAGGAAAAATGCTTCAAATAACAAGTCACAATAACATGGACAACTGGTTTAGACAACGAGTCACAAGGACTAATAAACAAGGGCAAATGGTTTAAACAACAAGTCATAAGGAATAAAGTACAAGGACAAATGGTTCACACACCGAGTCACAAGGACTAATAAACAAGGAAAAATGGTTTAACAACGAGTCACAAGGACTAAAGAACAAGGAAAAATGGTTCACACAACGAGTCACAAGGACTAATGAATAAGGACAAATGTTTTACACAACGAGTCAAAATGATAAATGGTTAACATACCGAGTTACAAGGACTAATGAACAAGGACAAATGGTTCACATAACGAGTCACAAGGGCTAATGAACAAGGATAAATGGTTCACATAACGAGTCACAAGGACTAAAGAACAAGGACAATGATTTACACAATGAGTCCTTGTTAAAAATGGTTTAAACAACGAGTCACAAGGACTAATGAACCAGGACAAATGGTTCACACAACGAGCCACAAGGACTAATGAACAAGGAAAAATGGTTCACACAACAAGTCACAATAACAAGGACAAATGGTTTACACAATGAATCATAAGAACTAATAAACAAGGACAAATTGTTTAAACAACGAGTAACAAGGATTAAAGAACCAGGACAAATGGTTCACACAATGAGTCACAAGGACTAATGAACAAGGACAAATGGTTCACACAACGAGTCACAAGGACAAATGGTTAACATAACGAGTTACAAGGACTAATGAACAAGGAAAAATGCTTCAAACAACAAGTCACAATAACAAGGACAACTAGTTTAGACAACGTGTCAAAAGGACTCATAAACAAGGGCAAATGGTTTAAACAACGAATCACAAAGACTAAAGAACAAGGACAAATGGTTCACACAATGAGTCACAAGGACTAATGAACAAGGACGAATGGTTCATACAACGAGTCACAAGCACAAATGGTAAACATAACGAGTTACAAGGACTAATGAACAAGGACAAATGGTTCACACAACGAGTCACAAGGACTAAAGAACAAGGACAAATGGTTTACACAACGAATCACAAGGACTAATAAACAAGGACAAATGGTTTAAACAATGAGTCACAAGGACTAAAGAACAAGGACAAATGGATAATACAACGAGTCACAAGGACTAATGAACAAGGACAAATGGTTCACACAACGAGTCACAAGGACTAATGAACAAGGACAAATAGTTTACACAACGAGTTACAAGGACTAATGAACAAGGACAAATGGTTCACACAACGAGTCACAAGGACTAATGAACAAGGAAAAATGCTTCAAACAACAAGTCAATATAACAAGGACAACTGGTTTAGACAACGAGTCAAAAGGACTCATAAACAAGGGCAAATGGTTTAAACAACGAGTCACAAGGACTAAAGAACAAGGACAAATGGTTTATAGAACGAGTCACAAGGACTAATGAACAAGGACAAATAGTTTACACAACGAGTCACAAGGACTAATGAACAAGGACAAATGGTTCACACAACGAGTCACAATGATTAATGAACAAGGAAAAATGCTTCAAATAACAAGTCAGAATAACATGGACAACTGGTTTAGACAACGAGTCACAAGGACTAATAAACAAGGGCAAATGGTTTAAACAACAAGTCACAAGGAATAAAGTACAAGGACAAATGGTTCACACACTGAGTCACAAGGACTAATAAACAAGGAAAAATGGTTTAACAACGAGTCACAAGGACTAAAGAACAAGGAAAAATGGTTCACACAACGAGTCACAAGGACTAATGAATAAGGACAAATGTTTTACACAACGAGTCAAAATGATAAATGGTTAACATACCGAGTTACAAGAACTAATGAACAAGGACAAATGGTTCACATAACGAGTCACAAGGGCTAATGAACAAGGACAAATGGTTCACATAACTAGTCACAAGAACTAAAGAACAAGGACAAATGATTTACACAATGAGTCCTTGTTACAAATGGTTTAAACAACGAGTCACAAGGACTAATGAACCAGGACAAATGGTTCACACAACGAGCCACAAGGACTAATGAACAAGGAAAAATGGTTCACACAACAAGTCACAATAACAAGGACAAATGGTTTACACAATGAATCATAAGAACTAATAAACAAGGACAAATTGTTTAAACAACGAGTAACAAGGATTAAAGAACCAGGACAAATGGTTCACACAATGAGTCACAAGGACTAATGAACAAGGACAAATGGTTCACACAACGAGTCACAAGGACAAATGGTTAACATAACGAGTTACAAGGACTAATGAACAAGGAAAAATGCTTCAAACAACAAGTCACAATAACAAGGACAACTAGTTTAGATAACGAGTCAAAAGGACTCATAAACAAGGGCAAATGGTTTAAACAACGAGTCACAAAGACTAAAGAACAAGGACAAATGGTTCACACAATGAGTCACAAGGACTAATGAACAAGGACGAATGGTTCATACAACGAGTCACAAGCACAAATGGTTAACATAACGAGTTACAAGGACTAATGAACAAGGACAAATGGTTCACACAACGAGTCACAAGGACTAAAGAACAAGGACAAATGGTTTACACAACGAATCACAAGGACTAATAAACAAGGACAAATGGTTTAAACAATGAGTCACAAGGACTAAAGAACAAGGACAAATGGTTCACACAACGAGTCACAAGGACAAATGGTTAACATAACGAGTTACAAGGACTAATGAACAAGGACAAATGGTTCACACAACGAGTCACAAGGACAAATGGTTAACATAACGAGTTACAAGGACTAATGAACAAGGACAAATGGTTCACACAACGAGTCACAAGGACTAATGAACAAGGACATATAGTTTACACAACGAGTCACAAGGACTAATGAACAAGGACAAATGGTTCACACAACAAGTCACAAGGACTAATGAACAAGGAAAAATGGTTCACACAACAAGTCACAATAACTAGGACAAATGGTTCACACAATGAGTCACAAGGACTAATAAACAAGGACAAATGGATTAAACAATGAGTCACAAGGACTAAAGAACAAGGACAAATGGTTTACAGAACGAGTCACAAGGACTAATGAACAAGGACAAATAGTTTACACAACGAGTCACAAGGACTAATGAACAAGGACAAATGGTTCACACAACGAGTCGAAAGGACTAATGAACAAGGAAAAATGCTTCAAACAACAAGTCACAATAACAAGGACAACTGGTTTAGACAACGAGTCAAAAGGACTCATAAACAAGGGCAAATGGTTCACACAATGAGTCACAAGGACTAATGAACAAGGACGAATGGTTCATACAACGAGTCACAAGCACAAATGGTTAACATAACGAGTTACAAGGACTAATGAACAAGGACAAATGGTTCACACAACGAGTCACAAGGACTAAAGAACAAGGACAAATGGTTTACACAACGAATCACAAGGACTAATAAACAAGGACAAATGGTTTAAACAATGAGTCACAAGGACTAAAGAACAAGGACAAATGGTTAACACAACGAGTCACAAGGACTAATGAACAAGGAAAAATGCTTCAAATAACAAGTCACAATAACATGGACAACTGGTTTAGACAACGAGTCACAAGGACTAATAAACAAGGGCAAATGGTTTAAACAACAAGTCACAAGGAATAAAGTACAAGGACAAATGGTTCACACACCGAGTCACAAGGACTAATAAACAAGGAAAAATGGTTTAACAACGAGTCACAAGGACTAAAGAACAAGGAAAAATGGTTCACACAACGAGTCACAAGGACTAATGAATAAGGACAAATGTTTTACACAACGAGTCAAAATGATAAATGGTTAACATACCGAGTTACAAGGACTAATGAACAAGGACAAATGGTTCACATAACGAGTCACAAGGGCTAATGAACAAGGATAAATGGTTCACATAACGAGTCACAAGGACTAAAGAACAAGGACAATGATTTACACAATGAGTCCTTGTTAAAAATGGTTTAAACAACGAGTCACAAGGACTAATGAACCAGGACAAATGGTTCACACAACGAGCCACAAGGTCTAATGAACAAGGAAAAATGGTTCACACAACAAGTCACAATAACAAGGACAAATGGTTTACACAATGAATCATAAGAACTAATAAACAAGGACAAATTGTTTAAACAACGAGTAACAAGGATTAATGAACAAGGAAAAATGGTTCACATAACGAGTTACAAGGACTAATGAACAAGGAAAAATGCTTCAAACAACAAGTCACAATAACAAGGACAACTGGTTTAGACAACGAGTCAAAAGGACTCATAAACAAGGGCAAATGGTTTAAACAACGAGTCACAAAGACTAAAGAACAAGGACAAATGGTTCACACAATGAGTCACAAGGACTAATGAACAAGGACGAATGGTTCATACAACGAGTCACAAGCACAAATGGTTAACATAACGAGTTACAAGGACTAATGAACAAGGACAAATGGTTCACACAACGAGTCACAAGGACTAAAGAACAAGGACAAATGGTTTACACAACGAATCACAAGGACTAATAAACAAGGACAAATGGTTTAAACAATGAGTCACAAGGACTAAAGAACAAGGACAAATGGTTAACACAACGAGTCACAAGGACTAATGAACAAGGACAAATGGTTCACACAACGAGTCACAAGGACTAAAAAACAAGGACAAATGGTTTTAACAACGAGTCACAAGAACTAAAGAACAAGGTCAAATGGTTCACGCAACGAGTCAAAAGGACTAATGAACAAGGACAAATGTTTCACACAACGAGTCACAATGATAAATGGTTAACATACCGAGTTACAAGGACTAATGAACAAGGACAAATGGTTCACATAACGAGTCACAAGGGCTAATGAACAAGGACAAATGGTTCACATAACGAGTCACAAGGACTAAAGAACAAGGACAAATGGTTTACACACTGAATCACAAGGACTAATAAACAAGGACAAATGGTTTAAACAACGAGTCACAAGGACTAAAGAACAAGGACAAATGGTTAACACAACGAGTCACAAGGACTAATGAACAAGGACAAATGGTTCACACAACGAGTCACAAGGACTAATGAACAAGGACATATAGTTTACACAACGAGCACAAGGACTAATGAACAAGGACAAATGGTTCACACAACGAGTCACAAGGACTAATGAACAAGGACAAATGAATCACACAACGAGTCACAAGGACTAATGAACAAGGAAAAATGCTTCAAATAACAAGTCACAATAACATGGACAACTGGTTTAGACAACGAGTCACAAGGACTAATAAACAAGGGCAAATGGTTTAAACAACAAGTCACAAGGAATAAAGTACAAGGACAAATGGTTCACACACCGAGTCACAAGGACTAATAAACAAGGAAAAATGGTTTAACAACGAGTCACAAGGACTAAAGAACAAGGAAAAATGGTTCACACAACGAGTCACAAGGACTAATGAACAAGGACAAATGTTTCACAGAACGAGTCACAATGATAAATGGTTAACATAACGAGTTACAAGGACTAATGAACAAGGACAAATGGTTCACATAACGAGTCACAAGGGCTAATGAACAAGGACAAATGGTTCACATAACGAGTCACAAGAACTAAAGAACAAGGACAAATGGTTCACACAATGAGTCACAAGGACTAATGAACAAGGACGAATGGTTCATACAACGAGTCACAAGCACAAATGGTTAACATAACGAGTTACAAGGACTAATGAACAAGGACAAATGGTTCACACAACGAGTCACAAGGACTAAAGAACAAGGACAAATGGTTCACACAATGAGTCACAAGGACTAATGAACAAGGACGAATGGTTCATACAACGAGTCACAAGCACAAATGGTTAACATAACGAGTTACAAGGACTAATGAACAAGGACAAATGGTTCACACAACGAGTCACAAGGACTAAAGAACAAGGACAAATGGTTCACACAATGAGTCACAAAGACTAAAGAACAAGGACAAATGGTTCACACAATGAGTCACAAGGACTAATGAACAAGGACGAATGGTTCATACAACGAGTCACAAGCACAAATGGTTAACATAACGAGTTACAAGGACTAATGAACAAGGACAAATGGTTCACACAACGAGTCACAAGGACTAAAGAACAAGGACAAATGGTTTACACAACGAATCACAAGGACTAATAAACAAGGACAAATGGTTTAAACAATGAGTCACAAGGACTAAAGAACAAGGACAAATGGTTAACACAACGAGTCACAAGGACTAATGAACAAGGACAAATGGTTAACACAACGAGTCACAAGGACTAATGAACAAGGACAAATGGTTCACACAACGAGTCACAAGGACTAATGAACAAGGACATATAGTTTACATAACGAGCACAAGGACTAATGAACAAGGACAAATGGTTCACACAACGAGTCACAAGGACTAATGAACAAGGACAAATGTTTCACACAACGAGTCACAATGATAAATGGTTAACATACCGAGTTACAAGGACTAATGAACAAGGACAAATGGTTCACATAACGAGTCACAAGGGCTAATGAACAAGGACAAATGGTTCACATAACGAGTCACAAGGACTAAAGAACAAGGACAAATGATTTACACACTGAATCACAAGGACTAATAAACAAGGACAAATGGTTTAAACAACGAGTCACAAGGACTAAAGAACAAGGACAAATGGTTAACACAACGAATCACAAGGACTAATGAACAAGGACAAATGGTTCACACAACGAGTCACAAGGACTAATGAACAAGGACATATAGTTTACACAACGAGCACAAGGACTAATGAACAAGGACAAATGGTTCACACAACGAGTCACAAGGACTAATGAACAAGGACAAATGGTTCACACAACGAGTCACAAGGACTAATGAACAAGAAAAAATGCTTCAAATAACAAGTCACAATAACATGGACAGCTGGTTTAGACAACGAGTCACAAGGACTAATAAACAAGGGCAAATGGTTTAAACAACAAGTCACAAGGAATAAAGTACAAGGACAAATGGTTCACACACCGAGTCACAAGGACTAATAAACAAGGAAAAATGGTTTAACAACGAGTCACAAGGACTAAAGAACAAGGAAAAATGGTTCACACAACGAGTCACAAGGACTAATGAACAAGGACAAATGTTTCACAGAACGAGTCACAATGATAAATGGTTAACATAACGAGTTACAAGGACTAATGAACAAGGACAAATGGTTCACATAACGAGTCACAAGGGCTAATGAACAAGGACAAATGATTTACACAATGAGTCCTTGTTACAAATGGTTTAAACAACGAGTCACAAGGACTAATGAACAAGGACAAATGGTTCACACAACGAGTCACAAGGACTAATGAACAAGGAAAAATGGATCACACAACAAGTCACAATAACAAGGACAAATGGTTTACACAACGAGTCACAAGGACTAATGAATAAGGACAAATGTTTTACACAACGAGTCAAAATGATAAATGGTTAACATACCGAGTTACAAGGACTAATGAACAAGGACAAATGGTTCACATAACGAGTCACAAGGGCTAATGAACAAGGACAAATGGTTCACATAACGAGTCACAAGGACTAAAGAACAAGGACAAATGATTTACACAATGAGTCCTTGTTCAAAAATGGTTTAAACAACGAGTCACAAGGACTAATGAACCAGGACAAATGGTTCACACAACGAGCCACAAGGTCTAATGAACAAGGAAAAATGGTTCACACAACAAGTCACAATAACAAGGACAAATGGTTTACACAATGAATCATAAGAACTAATAAACAAGGACAAATTGTTTAAACAACGAGTAACAAGGATTAATGAACAAGGAAAAATGGTTCACATAACGAGTTACAAGGACTAATGAACAAGGAAAAATGCTTCAAACAACAAGTCACAATAACAAGGACAACTGGTTTAGACAACGAGTCAAAAGGACTCATAAACAAGGGCAAATGGTTTAAACAACGAGTCACAAAGACTAAAGAACAAGGACAAATGGTTCACATAATGAGTCACAAGGACTAATGAACAAGGACGAATGGTTCATACAACGAGTCACAAGCACAAATGGTTAACATAACGAGTTACAAGGACTAATGAACAAGGACAAATGGTTCACACAACGAGTCACAAGGACTAAAGAACAAGGACAAATGGTTTACACAACGAATCACAAGGACTAATAAACAAGGACAAATGGTTTAAACAATGAGTCACAAGGACTAAAGAACAAGGACAAATGGTTAACACAACGAGTCACAAGGACTAATGAACAAGGACAAATGGTTCACACAACGAGTCATAAGGACTAATAAACAAGGACAAATGGTTTTAACAACGAGTCACAAGGACTAAAGAACAAGGTCAAATGGTTCACACAACGAGTCAAAAGGACTAATGAACAAGGACAAATGTTTCACACAACGAGTCACAATGATAAATGGTTAACATACCGAGTTACAAGGACTAATGAACAAGGACAAATGGTTCACATAACGAGTCACAAGGGCTAATGAACAAGGACAAATGGTTCACATAACGAGTCACAAGGACTAAAGAACAAGGACAAATGGTTTACACACTGAATCACAAGGACTAATAAATAAGGACAAATGGTTTAAACAACGAGTCACAAGGACTAAAGAACAAGGATAAATGGTTAACACAATGAGTCACAAGGACTAATGAACAAGGACAAATGGTTCACACAACGAGTCACAAGGACTAATGAACAAGGACAAATAGTTTACACAACGAGCACAAGGACTAATGAACAAGGACAAATGGTTCACACAACGAGTCACAAGGACTAATGAACAAGGACAAATGAATCACACAACGAGTCACAAGGACTAATGAACAAGGAAAAATGCTTCAAATAACAAGTCACAATAACATGGACAACTGGTTTAGACAACGAGTCACAAGGACTAATAAACAAGGGCAAATGGTTTAAACAACAAGTCACAAGGAATAAAGTACAAGGACAAATGGTTCACACACCGAGTCACAAGGACTAATAAACAAGGAAAAATGGTTTAACAACGAGTCACAAGGACTAAAGAACAAGGAAAAATGGTTCACACAACGAGTCACAAGTACTAATGAACAAGGACAAATGTTTCACAGAACGAGTCACAATGATAAATGGTTAACATAACGAGTTACAAGGACTAATGAACAAGGACAAATGGTTCACATAACGAGTCACAAGGGCTAATTAACAAGGACAAATGGTTTACACAACGAGTCACAAGGACTAATGAACAAGAAAAAATGGTTCACACAACGAGTCACAAGGACTAATGAACAAGGAAAAATGGATCACACAACAAGTCACAATAACAAGGACAAATGGTTTACACAACGAGTCACAAGGACTAATGAATAAGGACAAATGTTTTACACAACGAGTCAAAATGATAAATGGTTAACATACCGAGTTACAAGGACTAATGAACAAGGACAAATGGTTCACATAACGAGTCACAAGGGCTAATGAACAAGGACAAATGGTTCACATAACGAGTCACAAGGACTAAAGAACAAGGACAAATGATTTACACAATGAGTCCTTGTTAAAAATGGTTTAAACAACGAGTCACAAGGACTAATAAACCAGGACAAATGGTTCACACAACGAGCCACAAGGTCTAATGAACAAGGAAAAATGGTTCACACAACAAGTCACAATAACAAGGACAAATGGTTTACACAATGAATCATAAGAACTAATAAACAAGGACAAATTGTTTAAACAACGAGTAACAAGGATTAATGAACAAGGAAAAATGGTTCACATAACGAGTTACAAGGACTAATGAACAAGGAAAAATGCTTCAAACAACAAGTCACAATAACAAGGACAACTGGTTTAGACAACGAGTCAAAAGGACTCATAAAAAAGGGCAAATGGTTTAAACAACGAGTCACAAAGACTAAAGAACAAGGACAAATGGTTCACACAATGAGTCATAAGGACTAATGAACAAGGACGAATGGTTCATACAACGAGTCACAAGCACAAATGGTTAACATAACGAGTTACAAGGACTAATGAACAAGGACAAATGGTTCACACAATGAGTCACAAGGACTAAAGAACAAGGACAAATGGTTTACACAACGAATCACAAGGACTAATAAACAAGGACAAATGGTTTAAACAATGAGTCACAAGGACTAAAGAACAAGGACAAATGGTTAACACAACGAGTCACAAGGACTAATGAACAAGGACAAATGGTTCACACAACGAGTCACAAGGACTAATAAACAAGGACAAATGGTTTTAACAACGAGTCACAAGGACTAAAGAACAAGGTCAAATGGTTCACACAACGAGTCAAAAGGACTCATGAACAAGGACAAATGTTTCACACAACGAGTCACAATGATAAATGGTTTACATACCGAGTTACAAGGACTAATGAACAAGGACAAATGGTTCACATAACGAGTCACAAGGGCTAATGAACAAGGACAAATGGTTCACATAACGAGTCACAAGGACTAAAGAACAAGGACAAATGGTTTACACACTGAATCACAAGGACTAATAAACAAGGACAAATGGTTTAAACAACGAGTCACAAGGACTAAAGAACAAGGACAAATGGTTAACATAACGAGTCACAAGGACTAATGAACAAGGACAAATGGTTCACACAACGAGTCACAAGGACTAATGAACAAGGACATATAGTTTACACAACGAGCACAAGGACTAATGAACAAGGACAAATGGTTCAAACAACGAGTCACAAGGACTAATGAACAAGGACAAATGAATCACACAACGAGTCACAAGGACTAATGAACAAGGAAAAATGCTTCAAATAACAAGTCACAATAACATGGACAACTGGTTTAGACAACGAGTCACAAGGACTAATAAACAAGGGCAAATGGTTTAAACAACAAGTCACAAGGAATAAAGTACAAGGACAAATGGTTCACACACCGAGTCACAAGGACTAATAAACAAGGAAAAATGGTTTAACAACGAGTCACAAGGACTAAAGAACAAGGAAAAATGGTTCACACAACGAGTCACAAGGACTAATGAACAAGGACAAATGTTTCACGCAACGAGTCACAATGACAAATGGTTAACATAACGAGTTACAAGGACTAATGAACAAGGACAAATGGTTCACATAACGAGTCACAAGGGCTAATGAACAAGGACAAATGGTTCACATAACGAGTCACAAGAACTAAAGAACAAGGACAAATGGTTCACACAATGAGTCACAAGGACTAATGAACAAGGACGAATGGTTCATACAACGAGTCACAAGCACAAATGGTTAACATAACGAGTTACAAGGACTAATGAACAAGGACAAATGGTTCACACAACGAGTCACAAGGACTAAAGAACAAGGACAAATGGTTCACACAATGAGTCACAAGGACTAATGAACAAGGACGAATGGTTCATACAACGAGTCACAAGCACAAATGGTTAACATAACGAGTTACAAGGACTAATGAACAAGGACAAATGGTTCACACAACGAGTCACAAGGACTAAAGAACAAGGACAAATGGTTCACACAATGAGTCACAAAGACTAGAGAACAAGGACAAATGGTTCACACAATGAGTCACAAGGACTAATGAACAAGGACGAATGGTTCATACAACGAGTCACAAGCACAAATGGTTAACATAACGAGTTATAAGGACTAATGAACAAGGACAAATGGTTCACACAACGAGTCACAAGGACTAAAGAAGAAGGACAAATGGTTTACACAACGAATCACAAGGACTAATAAACAAGGACAAATGGTTTAAACAATGAGTCACAAGGACTAAAGAACAAGGACAAATGGTTAACACAACGAGTCACAAGGACTAATGAACAAGGACAAATGGTTCACACAACGAGTCACAATGACTAATAAACAAGGACAAATGGTTTTAACAACGAGTCACAAGGACTAAAGAACAAGGTCAAATGGTTCACACAACGAGTCAAAAGGACTAATGAACAAGGACAAATGTTTCACACAACGAGTCACAATGATAAATGGTTAACATACCGAGTTACAAGGACTAATGAACAAGGACAAATGGTTCACATAACGAGTCAGAAGAGCTAATGAACAAGGACAAATGGTTCACATAACGAGTCACAAGGACTAAAGAACAAGGACAAATGGTTTACACACTGAATCACAAGGACTAATAAACAAGGACAAATGAATCACACAACGAGTCACAAGGACTAATGAACAAGGAAAAATGCTTCAAATAACAAGTCACAATAACATGGACAACTGGTTTAGACAACGAGTCACAAGGACTAATAAACAAGGGCAAATGGTTTAAACAACAAGTCACAAGGAATAAAGTACAAGGACAAATGGTTCACACACCGAGTCACAAGGACTAATAAACAAGGAAAAATGGTTTAACAACGAGTCACAAGGACTAAAGAACAAGGAAAAATGGTTCACACAACGAGTCACAAGTACTAATGAACAAGGACAAATGTTTCTGTAACGAGTCACAATGATAAATGGTTAACATAACGAGTTACAAGGACTAATGAACAAGGACAAATGGTTCACATAACGAGTCACAAGGGCTAATTAACAAGGACAAATGGTTTACACAACGAGTCACAAGGACTAATGAACAAGGAAAAATGGTTCACACAACGAGTCACAAGGACTAATGAACAAGGAAAAATGGATCACACAACAAGTCACAATAACAAGGACAAATGGTTTACACAACGAGTCACAAGGACTAATGAATAAGGACAAATGTTTTACACAACGAGTCAAAATGATAAATGGTTAACATACCGAGTTACAAGGACTAATGAACAAGGACAAATGGTTCACATAACGAGTCACAAGGGCTAATGAACAAGGACAAATGGTTCACATAACGAGTCACAAGGACTAAAGAACAAGGACAAATGATTTACACAATGAGTCCTTGTTAAAAATGGTTTAAACAACGAGTCACAAGGACTAATGAACCAGGACAAATGGTTCACACAACGAGCCACAAGGTCTAATGAACAAGGAAAAATGGTTCACACAACAAGTCACAATAACAAGGACAAATGGTTTACACAATGAATCATAAGAACTAATAAACAAGGACAAATTGTTTAAACAACGAGTAACAAGGATTAATGAACAAGGAAAAATGGTTCACATAACGAGTTACAAGGACTAATGAACAAGGAAAAATGCTTCAAACAACAAGTCACAATAACAAGGACAACTGGTTTAGACAACGAGTCAAAAGGACTCATAAAAAAGGGCAAATGGTTTAAACAACGAGTCACAAAGACTAAAGAACAAGGACAAATGGTTCACACAATGAGTCATAAGGACTAATGAACAAGGACGAATGGTTCATACAACGAGTCACAAGCACAAATGGTTAACATAACGAGTTACAAGGACTAATGAACAAGGACAAATGGTTCACACAATGAGTCACAAGGACTAAAGAACAAGGACAAATGGTTTACACAACGAATCACAAGGACTAATAAACAAGGACAAATGGTTTAAACAATGAGTCACAAGGACTAAAGAACAAGGACAAATGGTTAACACAACGAGTCACAAGGACTAATGAACAAGGACAAATGGTTCACACAACGAGTCACAAGGACTAATAAACAAGGACAAATGGTTTTAACAACGAGTCACAAGGACTAAAGAACAAGGTCAAATGGTTCACACAACGAGTCAAAAGGACTCATGAACAAGGACAAATGTTTCACACAACGAGTCACAATGATAAATGGTTTACATACCGAGTTACAAGGACTAATGAACAAGGACAAATGGTTCACATAACGAGTCACAAGGGCTAATGAACAAGGACAAATGGTTCACATAACGAGTCACAAGGACTAAAGAACAAGGACAAATGGTTTACACACTGAATCACAAGGACTAATAAACAAGGACAAATGGTTTAAACAACGAGTCACAAGGACTAAAGAACAAGGACAAATGGTTAACATAACGAGTCACAAGGACTAATGAACAAGGACAAATGGTTCACACAACGAGTCACAAGGACTAATGAACAAGGACATATAGTTTACACAACGAGCACAAGGACTAATGAACAAGGACAAATGGTTCAAACAACGAGTCACAAGGACTAATGAACAAGGACAAATGAATCACACAACGAGTCACAAGGACTAATGAACAAGGAAAAATGCTTCAAATAACAAGTCACAATAACATGGACAACTGGTTTAGACAACGAGTCACAAGGACTAATAAACAAGGGCAAATGGTTTAAACAACAAGTCACAAGGAATAAAGTACAAGGACAAATGGTTCACACACCGAGTCACAAGGACTAATAAACAAGGAAAAATGGTTTAACAACGAGTCACAAGGACTAAAGAACAAGGAAAAATGGTTCACACAACGAGTCACAAGGACTAATGAACAAGGACAAATGTTTCACGCAACGAGTCACAATGACAAATGGTTAACATAACGAGTTACAAGGACTAATGAACAAGGACAAATGGTTCACATAACGAGTCACAAGGGCTAATGAACAAGGACAAATGGTTCACATAACGAGTCACAAGAACTAAAGAACAAGGACAAATGGTTCACACAATGAGTCACAAGGACTAATGAACAAGGACGAATGGTTCATACAACGAGTCACAAGCACAAATGGTTAACATAACGAGTTACAAGGACTAATGAACAAGGACAAATGGTTCACACAACGAGTCACAAGGACTAAAGAACAAGGACAAATGGTTCACACAATGAGTCACAAGGACTAATGAACAAGGACGAATGGTTCATACAACGAGTCACAAGCACAAATGGTTAACATAACGAGTTACAAAGACTAATGAACAAGGACAAATGGTTCACACAACGAGTCACAAGGACTAAAGAACAAGGACAAATGGTTCACACAATGAGTCACAAAGACTAGAGAACAAGGACAAATGGTTCACACAATGAGTCACAAGGACTAATGAACAAGGACGAATGGTTCATACAACGAGTCACAAGCACAAATGGTTAACATAACGAGTTATAAGGACTAATGAACAAGGACAAATGGTTCACACAACGAGTCACAAGGACTAAAGAAGAAGGACAAATGGTTTACACAACGAATCACAAGGACTAATAAACAAGGACAAATGGTTTAAACAATGAGTCACAAGGACTAAAGAACAAGGACAAATGGTTAACACAACGAGTCACAAGGACTAATGAACAAGGACAAATGGTTCACACAACGAGTCACAATGACTAATAAACAAGGACAAATGGTTTTAACAACGAGTCACAAGGACTAAAGAACAAGGTCAAATGGTTCACACAACGAGTCAAAAGGACTAATGAACAAGGACAAATGTTTCACACAACGAGTCACAATGATAAATGGTTAACATACCGAGTTACAAGGACTAATGAACAAGGACAAATGGTTCACATAACGAGTCAGAAGAGCTAATGAACAAGGACAAATGGTTCACATAACGAGTCACAAGGACTAAAGAACAAGGACAAATGGTTTACACACTGAATCACAAGGACTAATAAACAAGGACAAATGAATCACACAACGAGTCACAAGGACTAATGAACAAGGAAAAATGCTTCAAATAACAAGTCACAATAACATGGACAACTGGTTTAGACAACGAGTCACAAGGACTAATAAACAAGGGCAAATGGTTTAAACAACAAGTCACAAGGAATAAAGTACAAGGACAAATGGTTCACACACCGAGTCACAAGGACTAATAAACAAGGAAAAATGGTTTAACAACGAGTCACAAGGACTAAAGAACAAGGAAAAATGGTTCACACAACGAGTCACAAGTACTAATGAACAAGGACAAATGTTTCACAGAACGAGTCACAATGATAAATGGTTAACATAACGAGTTACAAGGACTAATGAACAAGGACAAATGGTTCACATAACGAGTCACAAGGGCTAATTAACAAGGACAAATGGTTTACACAACGAGTCACAAAGACTAATGAACAAGGAAAAATGGTTCACACAACGAGTCACAAGGACTAATGAACAAGGAAAAATGGATCACACAACAAGTCACAATAACAAGGACAAATGGTTTACACAACGAGTCACAAGGACTAATGAATAAGGACAAATGTTTTACACAACGAGTCAAAATGATAAATGGTTAACATACCGAGTTACAAGGACTAATGAACAAGGACAAATGGTTCACATAACGAGTCACAAGGGCTAATGAACAAGGACAAATGGTTCACATAACGAGTCACAAGGACTAAAGAACAAGGACAAATGATTTACACAATGAGTCCTTGTTAAAAATGGTTTAAACAACGAGTCACAAGGACTAATGAACCAGGACAAATGGTTCACACAACGAGCCACAAGGTCTAATGAACAAGGAAAAATGGTTCACACAACAAGTCACAATAACAAGGACAAATGGTTTACACAATGAATCATAAGAACTAATAAACAAGGACAAATTGTTTAAACAACGAGTAACAAGGATTAATGAACAAGGAAAAATGGTTCACATAACGAGTTACAAGGACTAATGAACAAGGAAAAATGCTTCAAACAACAAGTCACAATAACAAGGACAACTGGTTTAGACAACGAGTCAAAAGGACTCATAAAAAAGGGCAAATGGTTTAAACAACGAGTCACAAAGACTAAAGAACAAGGACAAATGGTTCACACAATGAGTCATAAGGACTAATGAACAAGGACGAATGGTTCATACAACGAGTCACAAGCACAAATGGTTAACATAACGAGTTACAAGGACTAATGAACAAGGACAAATGGTTCACACAACGAGTCACAAGGACTAAAGAACAAGGACAAATGGTTTACACAACGAATCACAAGGACTAATAAACAAGGACAAATGGTTTAAACAATGAGTCACAAGGACTAAAGAACAAGGACAAATGGTTAACACAACGAGTCACAAGGACTAATGAACAAGGACAAATGGTTCACACAACGAGTCACAAGGACTAATAAACAAGGACAAATGGTTTTAACAACGAGTCACAAGGACTAAAGAACAAGGTCAAATGGTTCACACAACGAGTCAAAAGGACTCATGAACAAGGACAAATGTTTCACACAACGAGTCACAATGATAAATGGTTTACATACCGAGTTACAAGGACTAATGAACAAGGACAAATGGTTCACATAACGAGTCACATGGGCTAATGAACAAGGACAAATGGTTCACATAACGAGTCACAAGGACTAAAGAACAAGGACAAATGGTTTACACACTGAATCACAAGGACTAATAAACAAGGACAAATGGTTTAAACAACGAGTCACAAGGACTAAAGAACAAGGACAAATGGTTAACATAACGAGTCACAAGGACTAATGAACAAGGACAAATGGTTCACACAACGAGTCACAAGGACTAATGAACAAGGACATATAGTTTACACAACGAGCACAAAGACTAATGAACAAGGACAAATGGTTCAAACAACGAGTCACAAGGACTAATGAACAGGGACAAATGAATCACACAACGAGTCACAAGGACTAATGAACAAGGAAAAATGCTTCAAATAACAAGTCACAATAACATGGACAACTGGTTTAGACAACGAGTCACAAGGACTAATAAACAAGGGCAAATGGTTTAAACAACAAGTCACAAGGAATAAAGTACAAGGACAAATGGTTCACACACCGAGTCACAAGGACTAATAAACAAGGAAAAATGGTTTAACAACGAGTCACAAGGACTAAAGAACAAGGAAAAATGGTTCACACAACGAGTCACAAGGACTAATGAACAAGGACAAATGTTTCACAGAACGAGTCACAATGATAAATGGTTAACATAACGAGTTACAAGGACTAATGAACAAGGACAAATGGTTCACATAACGAGTCACAAGGGCTAATGAACAAGGACAAATGGTTCACATAACGAGTCACAAGAACTAAAGAACAAGGACAAATGGTTCACACAATGAGTCACAAGGACTAATGAACAAGGACGAATGGTTCATACAACGAGTCACAAGCACAAATGGTTAACATAACGAGTTACAAGGACTAATGAACAAGGACAAATGGTTCACACAACGAGTCACAAGGACTAAAGAACAAGGACAAATGGTTCACACAATGAGTCACAAGGACTAATGAACAAGGACGAATGGTTCATACAACGAGTCACAAGCACAAATGGTTAACATAACGAGTTACAAGGACTAATGAACAAGGACAAATGGTTCACACAACGAGTCACAAGGACTAAAGAACAAGGACAAATGGTTCACACAATGAGTCACAAAGACTAGAGAACAAGGACAAATGGTTCACACAATGAGTCACAAGGACTAATGAACAAGGACGAATGGTTCATACAACGAGTCACAAGCACAAATGGTTAACATAACGAGTTATAAGGACTAATGAACAAGGACAAATGGTTCACACAACGAGTCACAAGGACTAAAGAAGAAGGACAAATGGTTTACACAAAGAATCACAAGGACTAATAAACAAGGACAAATGGTTTAAACAATGAGTCACAAGGACTAAAGAACAAGGACAAATGGTTAACACAACGAGTCACAAGGACTAATGAACAAGGACAAATGGTTCACACAACGAGTCACAATGACTAATAAACAAGGACAAATGGTTTTAACAACGAGTCACAAGGACTAAAGAACAAGGTCAAATGGTTCACACAACGAGTCAAAAGGACTAATGAACAAGGACAAATGTTTCACACAACGAGTCACAATGATAAATGGTTAACATACCGAGTTACAAGGACTAATGAACAAGGACAAATGGTTCACATAACGAGTCAGAAGAGCTAATGAACAAGGACAAATGGTTCACATAACGAGTCACAAGGACTAAAGAACAAGGACAAATGGTTTACACACTGAATCACAAGGACTAATAAACAAGGACAAATGGTTTAAACAACGAGTCACAAGGACTAAAGAACAAGGACATATAGTTTACACAACGAGCACAAGGACTAATGAACAAGGACATATGGTTCACACAACGAGTCACAAGGACTAATGAACAAGGACATATAGTTTACACAACGAGCACAAGGACTAATGAACAAGGACATATGGTTCACACAACGAGTCACAAGGACTAATGAACAAGGACAAATGGTTCACACAACGAGTCACAAGGACTAATGAACAAGGAAAAATGCTTCAAATAACAAGTCACAATAACATGGACAACTTGTTTAGACAACGAGTCACAAGGACTAATAAACAAGGGCAAATGGTTTAAACAACAAGTCACAAGGAATAAAGTACAAGGACAAATGGTTCACACACCGAGTCACAAGGACTAATAAACAAGGAAAAATGGTTTAACAACGAGTCACAAGGACTAAAGAACAAGGAAAAATGGTTCACACAACGAGTCACAAGGACTAATGAACAAGGACAAATGTTTCACAGAACGAGTCACAATGATAAATGGTTAACATAACGAGTTACAAGGACTAATGAACAAGGACAAATGGTTCACATAACGAGTCACAAGGGCTAATGAACAAGGACAAATGGTTCACATAACGAGTCACAAGGACTAAAGAACAAGGACAAATGATTTACACAATGAGTCCTTGTTACAAATGGTTTAAACAACGAGTCACAAGGACTAATGAACAAGGACAAATGGTTCACACAACGAGTCACAAGGACTAATGAACAAGGAAAAATGCTTCAAACAACAAGTCACAATAACAAGGACAATTGGTTTAGACAACGAGTCAAAAGGACTCATAAACAAGGGCAAATGGTTTAAACAACGAGTCACAAAGACTAAAGAACAAGGACAAATGGTTCACACAATGAGTCATAAGGACTAATGAACAAGGACGAATGGTTCATACAACGAGTCACAAGCACAAATGGTTAACATAACGAGTTACAAGGACTAATGAACAAGGACAAATGGTTCACACAACGAGTCACAAGGACTAAAGAACAAGGACAAATGGTTTACACAACGAATCACAAGGACTAATAAACAAGGACAAATGGTTTAAACAATGAGTCACAAGGACTAAAGAACAAGGACAAATGGTTAACACAACGAGTCACAAGGACTAATGAACAAGGACAAATGGTTCACACAACGAGTCACAAGGACTAATAAACAAGGACAAATGGTTTTAACAACGAGTCACAAGGACTAAAGAACAAGGTCAAATGGTTCACACAACGAGTCAAAAGGACTCATGAACAAGGACAAATGTTTCACACAACGAGTCACAATGATAAATGGTTAACATACCGAGTTACAAGGACTAATGAACAAGGACAAATGGTTCACATAACGAGTCACAAGGGCTAATGAACAAGGACAAATGGTTCACATAACGAGTCACAAGGACTAAAGAACAAGGACAAATGGTTTACACACTGAATCACAAGGACTAATAAACAAGGACAAATGGTTTAAACAACGAGTCACAAGGACTAAAGAACAAGGACAAATGGTTAACATAACGAGTCACAAGGACTAATGAACAAGGACAAATGGTTCACACAACGAGTCACAAGGACTAATGAACAAGGACATATAGTTTACACAACGAGCACAAGGACTAATGAACAAGGACAAATGGTTCACACAACGAGTCACAAGGACTAATGAACAAGGACAAATGAATCACACAACGAGTCACAAGGACTAATGAACAAGGAAAAATGCTTCAAATAACAAGTCACAATAACATGGACAACTGGTTTAGACAACGAGTCACAAGGACTAATAAACAAGGGCAAATGGTTTAAACAACAAGTCACAAGGAATAAAGTACAAGGACAATTGGTTCACACACCGAGTCACAAGGACTAATAAACAAGGAAAAATGGTTTAACAACGAGTCACAAGGACTAAAGAACAAGGAAAAATGGTTCACACAACGAGTCACAAGGACTAATGAACAAGGACAAATGTTTCACGCAACGAGTCACAATGACAAATGGTTAACATAACGAGTTACAAGGACTAATGAACAAGGACAAATGGTTCACATAACGAGTCACAAGGGCTAATGAACAAGGACAAATGGTTCACATAACGAGTCACAAGAACTAAAGAACAAGGACAAATGGTTCACACAATGAGTCACAAGGACTAATGAACAAGGACGAATGGTTCATACAACGAGTCACAAGCACAAATGGTTAACATAACGAGTTACAAGGACTAATGAACAAGGACAAATGGTTCACACAACGAGTCACAAGGACTAAAGAACAAGGACAAATGGTTCACACAATGAGTCACAAGGACTAATGAACAAGGACGACTGGTTCATACAACGAGTCACAAGCACAAATGGTTAACATAACGAGTTACAAGGACTAATGAACAAGGACAAATGGTTCACACAACGAGTCACAAGGACTAAAGAACAAGGACAAATGGTTCACACAATGAGTCACAAAGACTAATGAACAAGGACAAATGGTTCACACAATGAGTCACAAGGACTAATGAACAAGGACGAATGGTTCATACAACAAGTCACAAGCACAAATGGTTAACATAACGAGTTATAAGGACTAATGAACAAGGACAAATGGTTCACACAACGAGTCACAAGGACTAAAGAAGAAGGACAAATGGTTTACACAACGAATCACAAGGACTAATAAACAAGGACAAATGGTTTAAACAATGAGTCACAAGGACTAAAGAACAAGGACAAATGGTTAACACAACGAGTCACAAGGACTAATGAACAAGGACAAATGGTTCACACAACGAGTCACAATGATTAATAAACAAGGACAAATGGTTTTAACAACGAGTCACAAGGACTAAAGAACAAGGTCAAATGGTTCACACAACGAGTCAAAAGGACTAATGAACAAGGACAAATGTTTCACACAACGAGTCACAATGATAAATGGTTAACATACCGAGTTACAAGGACTAATGAACAAGGACAAATGGTTCACATAACGAGTCAGAAGGGCTAATGAACAAGGACAAATGGTTCACATAACGAGTCACAAGGACTAAAGAACAAGGACAAATGGTTTACACACTGAATCACAAGGACTAATAAACAAGGACAAATGGTTTAAACAACGAGTCACAAGGACTAAAGAACAAGGACAAATGGTTAACACAACGAGTCACAAGGACTAATGAACAAGGACAAATGGTTCACACAACGAGTCACAAGGACTAATGAACAAGGACATATAGTTTACACAACGAGCACAAGGACTAATGAACAAGGACATATGGTTCACACAACGAGTCACAAGGACTAATGAACAAGGACAAATGGTTCACACAACGAGTCACAAGGACTAATGAACAAGGAAAAATGCTTCAAATAACAAGTCACAATAACATGGACAACTTGTTTAGACAACGAGTCACAAGGACTAATAAACAAGGGCAAATGGTTTAAACAACAAGTCACAAGGAATAAAGTACAAGGACAAATGGTTCACACACCGAGTCACAAGGACTAATAAACAAGGAAAAATGGTTTAACAACGAGTCACAAGGACTAAAGAACAAGGAAAAATGGTTCACACAACGAGTCACAAGGACTAATGAACAAGGACAAATGTTTCACAGAACGAGTCACAATGATAAATGGTTAACATAACGAGTTACAAGGACTAATGAACAAGGACAAATGGTTCACATAACGAGTCACAAGGGCTAATGAACAAGGACAAATGGTTCACATAACGAGTCACAAGGACTAAAGAACAAGGACAAATGATTTACACAATGAGTCCTTGTTACAAATGGTTTAAACAACGAGTCACAAGGACTAATGAACAAGGACAAATGGTTCACACAACGAGTCACAAGGACTAATGAACAAGGAAAAATGGATCACACAACAAGTCACAATAACAAGGACAAATGGTTTACACAACGAATCACAAGGACTAATAAATAAGGACAAATGGTTTAAACAACGAGTCACAAGGACTAAAGAACAAGGACAAATGGTTCACACAATGAGTTGTTGGAATATGTGTCCTCCGACAATAATGCGATCACGACTGTTGATCATGATGATCACATGTTTAAATCTCATTATATAGAATACAATTGGGAAGTAATATTGTTACTGTCAACTGGTCAACATATATCGGTAATGATTGGCTGACTAGAGTTTGACATTACTGTCGTGTGACGGTGGTGATCAGTTGACCCCCTAGGTCATACCTAAAGGGCAATACTCTTAATTGATTATTTAATTAATCGTATAATGTTGCGAGTTAATTAAATTACTTGAAAATTGACGGATGATTTTGGAAGTATAATTTACGTATCAAATTGAAATGTGATTAAATGAGATACGGTCAGAGTAATTGAATTGTATCATTACTCGGATGAAATAATTGTTTAGTGTAACAATTAAATTTGAATGAATTATTATAAATACAAACTGTTGTGATTTATAAATTGGTAAAATATTTCGGCACATGTAATTATGAAATTACCAAATCAATTTTTGTATATGACGTATTTTTACTAATACGTTGATTTTTAATATGTTAAAAATACATAACATATTACGTGGCATATGACATGTTACATATTAACAAATTGACAAAAATAATATGGACTCTATATTATCCATTGTACCGAAATTAAGGGGTAGTGGAAGCTAATATTGTGTTTGTTTAATTATTATAAGAACACAATGATTACCTACATTCCTAGCCATGCAACCCTAATATTCTTGTGAAGACAAATGTGTTCATGCATTGGCTCCCCTAAAAGCCCCCCATTCCACCCGGTTTTTGATGAGAAAACCATCATTGGTTTTTCATCTAATTTTACCTATTATTACACTAAAATGTGTTAGTGTATATTCATTCAATTAATCATCCAAAATATAAGTTCTAGTGAGAAGAAAAATCCTCCTATTCTTCTCTCATAAAAACCGAAATATTCAAGGGTTAAATCATATTTTTGGTTCAATTTTCTCCTAAATTAATATTATACTAGTACTTATAATATTAATTAGATTAAGTGTTAAGCCTTGGGTATAAAGCTTAGGGAGAGATCTTATACTTAGATCTTGTTCATCCATAAGGAAAAGCTCAAGATCAAAAGAGAAAGGTGATCTCTTTTGTGCCCTTAAAACCGAAATCCACAATGTAAGGACATGATTTCTCCTCTATTATATTATTTGTTTGCATGCATAAAATCCGTTTTAATTTTATGACAAATTAATTTAGACATATAAGAGTATGTTAATATGTATATGAATCTACATTTCCTTCAATCGGTATCAAGAGCCACGGTTGTTTGCATGCAAATTGGTTAAAAGTTTTTCCGAGTTATAAGAATAACAAATAAAACTTGTAAAATTTGTGTTATTATGATATATCACGAAATTATTACATGCATGTTAATATTTCTGGTCCTAAAATGTTTTAGGATATTTTGGTTAATTTTTCGGATTTTTATTGTTCATAATTTACAATAATGACATTTAAATGTGATTTTATGAGTAAAAATGTCATTTTTGGTCTAAAATTAGCTATACTTCGAATTTTCACTTGGTTTTTGGATATGTTGTCACATATATTATTTTGAGATAACCTGTAAATTTTCAAAAATTTTGGACTTGTTATGCTCGAAAAATGAATTTTTCATTATTAAATTCGGATTTAAGTGAAAAATAGGTTAATATGAGTTAAATTTCGAATCTGGTCATAGAAACTTAATATGTTGTCACATGAAATTTTACAAGATGTGTGTAAAATAATTGGCTATAAAGAAGTCTTTTTGCATGATTTATGAATTTTTGAAGAAAAATAGCATAAATAGTGACATTATTAGTGGAAAATTAATAAAACATAATCTATGACTTAGGAAAAACGTCTAATGTTGCATCTTATCATATTTTTCAGATCTAAAATTGAAAAGTTAATGAAAATATTTTTTCCATGTTTTTTATGATTATTTTATTAAAAATCGATAAACCGCAACATTGTTTTTCCGGAAAATTTTCGAAATTTTTTAACCTAAGATTTTGAACATTATGAGTGTCATGGAATTTTTCCAGAATGTTCATGAGTTTAAATTTCAAATTTTGAATTTATTTGAAATTTTGTGGTTTATTTGAAGTTTAATAGCTTATTTTTGTAATTTTTGGTCCATTTATGAACAATTTTATAAAATATGGGTTAATTATGGTCAAATTATTAGTGAAGACTATATTTTGAGTCCTAAGAGGTTAGGGTAATTAACTTATGCATAAATATGAGTTTATGTATTTTTGTGATTATAAAATGTTGAAATCACGCAAATCCGTAAAAACCGAGTAATATACGATATTGGCTAATTAAAAGGCGATTTAGCATAAAAATTGAGCATGTTCATACATATTATAATGCTGCATTTTTCTTTATGATTGTCATAATTTTAATTTATGTAATTTTGAATTATGTAATTTTACTTAGTATGGCCTTAGATTTAATTGGTATTTCCGAAATGTATGGGAATATCGATTCGGTTGTAATTTTTATTGTGATCTCGTATCACCGTTTTGTAATTTAATAGATTTATTTTATTTTAGTTACAAATGTATAATAGGAAATTATGTAATTTATTATGTAATTTATTATGTAATTTTATTCATTCCGGAGTTCCCAAAGACGGATTTCTTCAAGAATGGCGATAAAAGACGGTGTTACCTCGAGATGCGTGCCACAACCGAAGTTCAAGGGACCAATGGAGTTGGTTTCCGAATATGTAATAGTTAAAGAGTTTTTCTATTTTAGGAAAGGCCATACTAGGATTTATTTATCTTTATGCTTGCATTTAATTTTATGTCACATGCATCGCTAAATCGCCATAACTAAACATGCATTGTCTTTTATCGAGTTTATCGACCGTGTCAATTAGAATTATCGTAGTTCACCGCTTTAGTTCACTTAAAACGTGATAGATAATAAATTGACATGACCTCTCGCTAAAACTATCAATTGAGACATAGCCTTACCAAATAGTAGAAACCATGAAAACCTATTTCGTGAGGGAGTGCACTCGGCCACACCGGGGTACAAACCTTATTACGTAGGGGAAGTGGGTGATGAATGTTAATCCACCGAATTCATGTTGATGAGGGATGTATCGGCCCCACCGTGCCCAAGTTAATGTGGGTTTGGATCATGGACACATTTATTCGAAATTTGGATTGAACTCAACAAAAGTATTTGATAAGGGATGTATCGGCCCCACCGTGCCCTTGTCGATGTGTTTTGGGCTATAGATAATTGTTAATGTAATATTATCGACCAAGAGTTCTAAAAGTAGAATCGATTAAACGTTAATCCACCGAGTTATATTGATAAAGGATGTATCGGCCCCACCGTGCCTAAGTCGATATGAATTTGGGTCTTGGAATCATTTATCTAGTTGGGTAGAGGTCACTAGAAAAATGCACAAAACTTGTTTAAATCATACATTTTTACGAGTATTATTAAAACGACAATTGTTTTACTCCTTATATTTTGTTTTGTAGACCACTTCTTTTTCATAACAATGGCAACACCAACACCAACCCCTAATGCTACACCTCTCGCTACTTCATCTTGGCTCCGATCCTTTATGGATCGATGTAAACTTGAAAAGAATGGGTCAAATTTCTCCGATTGGGATGCCCAACTCAAATTAGCCGCCGAAGGTGACGACAAGCTTCGTTACCTTACCGAGGCCTCTCCACCCGAACCCTCCACTAGGTCCACCGCGGCCACTAGGGAAGCATATGAGGCTTACCAAAAGGAGTCCGCCGCAATGAAAAATGTCTTGATATTTGCGATGGAGGCGGACCTCCAAAGGAGAGCCTTCAAAATGGGCAATGCTAATGAGATTTACTCCAAACTTGTGACCATGTTTTCACAAACTCCGCGGATCGTCCAATATGAGGCGGCCGCGGCATTCTTTGATCTCGACTTCAAAGAGGGCCAAAAGGTTAGCCCTCATGTGCTCAAAATCATGGAGCTTGTCGAGACCTTGAAAATTCAAAAGGTTGAAATCCCCAAAGAACTCATCGTAGATAGGATTCTACACTCCTTGTCCAAAGTCAAGGCATATGTGCAATTCGGGTGAATTTTAACATGCAAGACAAGGACGTGTCTCTTGAGGAGTTGCACAAGTTACTTGTGCAAGCCGAGAGGGACATGGGGTTAAATGTGAACCCTCCCAAGGATGTGCTTAACATAGGCACAAAGAGTAAGGGGAAGTTCAAGAAGAATGGGAGAAAGGGCAAGAAGCAAGCTCCCACATTCACCAAAGCTAAGTCTTGTGAAGCTAGCACCTCCAAAGTCAAGAAGGGTCCTCTTGATAAGTGCCATTATTGTAATGGCATGGGTCATTGGAAAAGAAATTGTTCCAAATACCTTGGTGATATCAAAGTTGGAAAGATCACTCCAAAGAGGTAAATGACTAACCTTCTTTTATGTTTCTAAATTCAACTATGGTATTATGATGCAAAGTTGTGATAATGTATCTCTCTTTTTATTGTAAATAGGGCCTCCACCAAGCAAAGACAAGGGAAAAGAAAAACAAGCATGAGAAACCATGGAGAAGCTAAGGATAGCTTTTGTGGAGCTTTGTTTTTCATTGTCTTATTTTAAGTTATGTTTTGAATTTTTAGAAATTTAAGTTTCCGTGTTCGACATGGAAAAGTATTTTGGATAATGAGTTGTATTTTGGATGATGGTGACTTGGTTTGCAACCCAAGCCACCCGTTTTATCATTTATCCTTTTAATGTTCTAAAATTTCATCTTTAAAATGCTTGGGTTTTGAAACATAAGATTATTCACTTAAAGTGATCTAATAGACAAATATAATGACGGGTTTCATTATATGTCCACATGCTTAAGGCTTGTGTATGATCATTTATGAAGCGATTTTGAGTCTATGAACTCTCTTAAAGGTATGTCAATCACCAAGTACACATATGAAATCAATAACTATTAGTCTATCTATGAGATAGTTCTCCTTATACTTCAACATCATTAATTTGTGTCTCATATGCTATCTTTGAATGTTTAGTGTATTTATTCTAAAGATAGAGTGGGAGAAAAATGAGGACACAACACACAAGGCAAGATAAAATTGTGTACTTGTGAGACACAACACACAAGGCAAGATAAAATTGTGTACTTGTGTAAATGAAGATCTATGCAAGAGAAAATGATTTCAATGAAGGTATATCTATTTACATAGTATGCCAAATAGATGAGATCTATGGTCTCAAGTTAGTTCTATATGACTAAAGAGACCAAGTGTAGTAATCATAAGAGTATATTCTCAAGATAACTACACGAGGAGACCAAAAGAAGTTTTGGAAGAAAATGACTAATGTAAAGTCTCAACAAGTTTTTGACTGAGTTTATGAAACATTTGACCAATAGTTTCAACCTTGAGATTTACTTAAGAGCCTAAATGAATCAAAGTAACATACTAGTTATGATCGAGTTGCAAAGATTGATATACCGATATCTTCAATGGCCAAAGTTTTAACCACGCAAATGTCATTGCTTAACCTCCCTATGAAATGGTTAAACCTCCTTCCAAGAGGGTAATTGTGAAGGACGTATTCTAGATATTGTTTATATTTGAATAAAGACATTACCACACATCATTATGACATGAGTGTGTTGAAGATTTAAAATATCTTTCCGTAAGGTTGAGATGAGACCACTTCAAAATAGGTATTTTGAAGGGATATGATGGGAACATATATGGTTTTATCCATATAACTTGGCCATGCAATTTATATTCTTGAATAAATTCTTCGATTGAGAAGTCAATTTCGAAATATGTAGAATTGAGTGGGAGTTTGGCGATTATCATGTGAAGACATGAAATTTAGTGGGAGTTATCATCTTTTGAATTTTTACGACTCATCACTCATTAAAGAATGACGAGCTAATACCTTCTTTCATAAAGAAGCAATTGAGTTTTCAATTCTGGATGAAAATGGACTATGATGAATTCAATTACATCAAGGGATGTTGGATTAGTATTAAGAGATACACATCGTATCAACATATACATAGGTTATTCATATGAATGAAAATGGGATTACCATTAGCAGTCATGGTAGTTCATTGAACCTAAAAACGGTTGATCTCATGATTATTAGTAACTAATGTTTCCGCCATTAGAATAATCATGTACATGTCCAATTATGAATCATATGCATAAGAGCATGATGATTGATTTGTGAGCCATAATAGAAACGTCATGAATTCTCGAGTAGAATCCGATGAGCGATTTCAGTGTTTGACGGAATGTTCTATTGTGTGTCAAGAGGTTGCACATATTGTAGAAAATCCGAGCACATATGAGGATTTATGAGAATCCCAAATCTTTCAAGCCTAGAAAGAGAAATGAGAAGTTTTGGAAAGATGCTTGGTTGAATAAGAGGTTATTCAAAAACAATCTTTCCTAGTAAAGCTAGGACTTGTGAGAAGTGCTAAGCTAAATAATCTTGTCAATTGTTACAAGATTCTACAAAACATATACCTAGTGCATTGTGTGTGGATGGAATACTTGATCGGTACAAGTTGTATTATTCATCGCAAATTCGTTCGTTATGAGATGATCGATAAGAAAGTTCTTTCAAGTTAAAGAACCGAAACCAAGGTTGGGAACCTTGATGTATACTTGGTGAGATTCATGCTATGAGAGAGAACATGAATGTGAAGGAAATTGCAAGTGCAAGAAGTGTGAACACATGGACACATGAGATGTTAAACTTCTATTGCAATCAATAAGTGTTTACACTGACGATATACATCACAAGGTTGTAATGTGATATTGACTACCCGAGTGTGATGTCGACATTTGTCGTTTGAGTTATTATTAACTCACCTTGGACATTGTTATATCCAAACGGGTTGTAGAGACAATTGAACCCCGTTAAAGTGAACATGGATTAACATTGTTTTAGCCCATAGTTACTTATATGAGGTGACGTCTCGAAGTGACTAGAGTGTGATGCGATTGATGGCAAGTTCAAGTGCCATAGAGTCATGTGAGATGACTAGTCGATCACATAGGCAGATGTTAGGAACATTTTGTCGGGCCTTATGACCGCTTATAGAGTTCGGCAAATTTATATAGCCTGGTCGTGGCGAGAGCTACTATAGTATTCTAATGAGTCGATTCTTTTGACTAAAGACTATTCGCCTAAGATGACACGTTTTTGATTAACTTTGATTTGTGTTACTACGACCTTCGTAAATGGGGTCAAATGGGCATATTTTGGGTTATGATGGTGTGGCTAGTCGAAGGGAATGAGTGCGATAGGAATTGTCCACCCCTAGTCAGGGTTATAACAATATCTCAGGGCCACTCGAGGAGTAATGAATTGGAAATGCGTGGCCACGCTCGGATGGCATCCAGAGTGGATAAATCCGGTCAATCGTTATTCTCCGGATCGAGGAAACCACTCTTGATATGATCACTTGCAAGTACGACCTGAAAGACACCTTGCATTGAGTGGGAGATAGTAATAGGACAAGAGAATTGGTGACGCACACTTGTCGAGGACAAGTGGGAGATTGTTAGAATATGTGTCCTCCGACAATAATGCGATCACGACTGTTGATCATGATGATCACATGTTTAAATCTCATTATATAGAATACAATTGGGAAGTAATATTGTTATTTGTCAATGGTCAACATATATCGGTAATGATTGGTCGACTAGAGTTTGACATTACTGTCGTGTGACGGTGGTGATCAGTTGACCCCCTAGGTCATACCTAAAGGGCAATACTCTTAATTGATTATTTAATTAATCGTATAATGTTGCGAGTTAATTAAATTACTTGAAAATTGACGGATGATTTTGGAAGTATAATTTACGTATCAAATTGAAATGTGATTAAATGAGATACGGTCAGAGTAATTGAATTGTATCATTACTCGGATGAAATAATTGTTTAGTGTAACAATTAAATTTGAATGAATTATTATAAATACAAACTGTTGTGATTTATAAATTGGTAAAATATTTCGGCACATGTAATTATGAAATTACCAAATCAATTTTTGTATATGACGTATTTTTACTAATACGTTGATTTTTAATATGTTAAAAATACATAACATATTACGTGGCATATGACATGTTACATATTAACAAATTGACAAAAATAATATGGACTCTATATTATCCATTGTACCGAAATTAAGGGGTAGTGGAAGCTAATATTGTGTTTGTTTAATTATTATAAGAACACAATGATTACCTACATTCCTAGCCATGCAACCCTAATATTCTTGTGAAGACAAATGTGTTCATGCATTGGCTCCCCTAAAAGCCCCCCATTCCACCCGGTTTTTGATGAGAAAACCATCATTGGTTTTTCATCTAATTTTACCTATTATTACACTAAAATGTGTTAGTGTATATTCATTCAATTAATCATCCAAAATATAAGTTCTAGTGAGAAGAAAAATCCTCCTATTCTTCTCTCATAAAAACCGAAATATTCAAGGGTTAAATCATATTTTTGGTTCAATTTTCTCCTAAATTAATATTATACTAGTACTTATAATATTAATTAGATTAAGTGTTAAGCCTTGGGTATAAAGCTTAGGGAGAGATCTTATACTTAGATCTTGTTCATCCATAAGGAAAAGCTCAAGATCAAAAGAGAAAGGTGATCTCTTTTGTGCCCTTAAAACCGAAATCCACAATGTAAGGACATGATTTCTCCTCTATTATATTATTTGTTTGCATGCATAAAATCCGTTTTAATTTTATGACAAATTAATTTAGACATATAAGAGTATGTTAATATGTATATGAATCTACATTTCCTTCAATCGGTATCAAGAGCCACGGTTGTTTGCATGCAAATTGGTTAAAAGTTTTTCCGAGTTATAAGAATAACAAATAAAACTTGTAAAATTTGTGTTATTATGATATATCACGAAATTATTACATGCATGTTAATATTTCTGGTCCTAAAATGTTTTAGGATATTTTGGTTAATTTTTCGGATTTTTATTGTTCATAATTTACAATAATGACATTTAAATGTGATTTTATGAGTAAAAATGTCATTTTTGGTCTAAAATTAGCTATACTTCGAATTTTCACTTGGTTTTTGGATATGTTGTCACATATATTATTTTGAGATAACCTGTAAATTTTCAAAAATTTTGGACTTGTTATGCTCGAAAAATGAATTTTTCATTATTAAATTCGGATTTAAGTGAAAAATAGGTTAATATGAGTTAAATTTCGAATCTGGTCATAGAAACTTAATATGTTGTCACATGAAATTTTACAAGATGTGTGTAAAATAATTGGCTATAAATAAGTCTTTTTGCATGATTTATGAATTTTTGAAGAAAAATAGCATAAATAGTGACATTATTAGTGGAAAATTAATAAAACATAATCTATGACTTAGGAAAAACGTCTAATGTTGCATCTTATCATATTTTTCAGATCTAAAATTGAAAAGTTAATGAAAATATTTTTTCCATGTTTTTTATGATTATTTTATTAAAAATCGATAAACCGCAACATTGTTTTTCCGGAAAATTTTCGAAATTTTTTAACCTAAGATTTTGAACATTATGAGTGTCATGGAATTTTTCCAGAATGTTCATGAGTTTAAATTTCAAATTTTGAATTTATTTGAAATTTTGTGGTTTATTTGAAGTTTAATAGCTTATTTTTGTAATTTTTGGTCCATTTATGAACAATTTTATAAAATATGGGTTAATTATGGTCAAATTATTAGTGAAGACTATATTTTGAGTCCTAAGAGGTTAGGGTAATTAACTTATGCATAAATATGAGTTTATGTATTTTTGTGATTATAAAATGTTGAAATCACGCAAATCCGTAAAAACCGAGTAATATACGATATTGGCTAATTAAAAGGCGATTTAGCATAAAAATTGAGCATGTTCATACATATTATAATGCTGCATTTTTCTTTATGATTGTCATAATTTTAATTTATGTAATTTTGAATTATGTAATTTTACTTAGTATGGCCTTAGATTTAATTGGTATTTCCGAAATGTATGGGAATATCGATTCGGTTGTAATTTTTATTGTGATCTCGTATCACCGTTTTGTAATTTAATAGATTTATTTTATTTTAGTTACAAATGTATAATAGGAAATTATGTAATTTATTATGTAATTTATTATGTAATTTTATTCATTCCGGAGTTCCCAAAGACGGATTTCTTCAAGAATGGCGATAAAAGACGGTGTTACCTCGAGATGCGTGCCACAACCGAAGTTCAAGGGACCAATGGAGTTGGTTTCCGAATATGTAATAGTTAAAGAGTTTTTCTATTTTAGGAAAGGCCATACTAGGATTTATTTATCTTTATGCTTGCATTTAATTTTATGTCACATGCATCGCTAAATCGCCATAACTAAACATGCATTGCCTTGGGTATAAAGCTTAGGGAGAGATCTTATACTTAGATCTTGTTCATCCATAAGGAAAAGCTCAAGATCAAAAGAGAAAGGTGATCTCTTTTGTGCCCTTAAAACCGAAATCCACAATGTAAGGACATGATTTCTCCTCTATTATATTATTTGTTTGCATGCATAAAATCCGTTTTAATTTTATGACAAATTAATTTAGACATATAAGAGTATGTTAATATGTATATGAATCTACATTTCCTTCATGAGTCACAAGGACTAATGAAGAAGGACTAATGGTTCACACAACGAGTCACAAGGACAAATGGTTAACATAACGAGTTACAAGGACTAATGAACAAGGACAAATGGTTCACATAACGAGTCACAAGGGCTAATGAACAAGGACAAATGGTTCACATAACGAGTCACAAGGACTAAAGAACAAGGACAAATGATTTACACAATGAGTCCTTGTTACAAATGGTTTAAACAACGAGTCACAAGGACTAATGAACAAGGACAAATGGTTCACACAACGAGTCACAAGGACTAATGAACAAGGAAAAATGGATCACACAACAAGTCACAATAACAAGGACAAATGGTTTACACAACGAATCACAAGGACTAATAAATAAGGACAAATGGTTTAAACAACGAGTCACAAGGACTAAAGAACAAGGACAAATGGTTCACACAATGAGTTGTTGGAATATGTGTCCTCCGACAATAATGCGATCACGACTGTTGATCATGATGATCACATGTTTAAATCTCATTATATAGAATACAATTGGGAAGTAATATTGTTTGTCAGCTAACTGGTCAACATATATCGGTAATGATTGGTGACTAGAGTTTGACATTCTTGTCGTGTGACGGTGGTGATCGATTGACCCCTAGGTCATACCTAAAGGGCAATACTCTTAATTGATTATTTAATTAATCGTATAATGTTGCGAGTTAATTAAATTACTTGAAAATTGACGGATGATTTTGGAAGTATAATTTACGTATCAAATTGAAATGTGATTAAATGAGATACGGTCAGAGTAATTGAATTGTATCATTACTCGGATGAAATAATTGTTTAGTGTAACAATTAAATTTGAATGAATTATTATAAATACAAACTGTTGTGATTTATAAATTGGTAAAATATTTCGGCACATGTAATTATGAAATTACCAAATCAATTTTTGTATATGACGTATTTTTACTAATACGTTGATTTTTAATATGTTAAAAATACATAACATATTACGTGGCATATGACATGTTACATATTAACAAATTGACAAAAATAATATGGACTCTATATTATCCATTGTACCGAAATTAAGGGGTAGTGGAAGCTAATATTGTGTTTGTTTAATTATTATAAGAACACAATGATTACCTACATTCCTAGCCATGCAACCCTAATATTCTTGTGAAGACAAATGTGTTCATGCATTGGCTCCCCTAAAAGCCCCCCATTCCACCCGGTTTTTGATGAGAAAACCATCATTGGTTTTTCATCTAATTTTACCTATTATTACACTAAAATGTGTTAGTGTATATTCATTCAATTAATCATCCAAAATATAAGTTCTAGTGAGAAGAAAAATCCTCCTATTCTTCTCTCATAAAAACCGAAATATTCAAGGGTTAAATCATATTTTTGGTTCAATTTTCTCCTAAATTAATATTATACTAGTACTTATAATATTAATTAGATTAAGTGTTAAGCCTTGGGTATAAAGCTTAGGGAGAGATCTTATACTTAGATCTTGTTCATCCATAAGGAAAAGCTCAAGATCAAAAGAGAAAGGTGATCTCTTTTGTGCCCTTAAAACCGAAATCCACAATGTAAGGACATGATTTCTCCTCTATTATATTATTTGTTTGCATGCATAAAATCCGTTTTAATTTTATGACAAATTAATTTAGACATATAAGAGTATGTTAATATGTATATGAATCTACATTTCCTTCAATCGGTATCAAGAGCCACGGTTGTTTGCATGCAAATTGGTTAAAAGTTTTTCCGAGTTATAAGAATAACAAATAAAACTTGTAAAATTTGTGTTATTATGATATATCACGAAATTATTACATGCATGTTAATATTTCTGGTCCTAAAATGTTTTAGGATATTTTGGTTAATTTTTCGGATTTTTATTGTTCATAATTTACAATAATGACATTTAAATGTGATTTTATGAGTAAAAATGTCATTTTTGGTCTAAAATTAGCTATACTTCGAATTTTCACTTGGTTTTTGGATATGTTGTCACATATATTATTTTGAGATAACCTGTAAATTTTCAAAAATTTTGGACTTGTTATGCTCGAAAAATGAATTTTTCATTATTAAATTCGGATTTAAGTGAAAAATAGGTTAATATGAGTTAAATTTCGAATCTGGTCATAGAAACTTAATATGTTGTCACATGCAATTTTACAAGATGTGTGTAAAATAATTGGCTATAAAGAAGTCTTTTTGCATGATTTATGAATTTTTGAAGAAAAATAGCATAAATAGTGACATTATTAGTGGAAAATTAATAAAACATAATCTATGACTTAGGAAAAACGTCTAATGTTGCATCTTATCATATTTTTCAGATCTAAAATTGAAAAGTTAATGAAAATATTTTTTCCATGTTTTTTATGATTATTTTATTAAAAATCGATAAACCGCAACATTGTTTTTCGGAAAATTTTCGAAATTTTTTAACCTAAGATTTTGAACATTATGAGTGTCATGGAATTTTTCCAGAATGTTCATGAGTTTAAATTTCAAATTTTGAATTTATTTGAAATTTTGTGGTTTATTTGAAGTTTAATAGCTTATTTTTGTAATTTTTGGTCCATTTATGAACAATTTTATAAAATATGGGTTAATTATGGTCAAATTATTAGTGAAGACTATATTTTGAGTCCTAAGAGGTTAGGGTAATTAACTTATGCATAAATATGAGTTTATGTATTTTTGTGATTATAAAATGTTGAAATCACGCAAATCCGTAAAAACCGAGTAATATACGATATTGGCTAATTAAAAGGCGATTTAGCATAAAAATTGAGCATGTTCATACATATTATAATGCTGCATTTTTCTTTATGATTGTCATAATTTTAATTTATGTAATTTTGAATTATGTAATTTTACTTAGTATGGCCTTAGATTTAATTGGTATTTCCCGAAATGTATGGGAATATCGATTCGGTTGTAATTTTTATTGTGATCTCGTATCACCGTTTTGTAATTTAATAGATTTATTTTATTTTAGTTACAAATGTATAATAGGAAATTATGTAATTTATTATGTAATTTATTATGTAATTTTATTCATTCCGGAGTTCCCAAAGACGGATTTCTTCAAGAATGGCGATAAAAGACGGTGTTACCTCGAGATGCGTGCCACAACCGAAGTTCAAGGGACCAATGGAGTTGGTTTCCGAATATGTAATAGTTAAAGAGTTTTTCTATTTTAGGAAAGGCCATACTAGGATTTATTTATCTTTATGCTTGCATTTAATTTTATGTCACATGCATCGCTAAATCGCCATAACTAAACATGCATTGCCTTGGGTATAAAGCTTAGGGAGAGATCTTATACTTAGATCTTGTTCATCCATAAGGAAAAGCTCAAGATCAAAAGAGAAAGGTGATCTCTTTTGTGCCCTTAAAACCGAAATCCACAATGTAAGGACATGATTTCTCCTCTATTATATTATTTGTTTGCATGCATAAAATCCGTTTTAATTTTATGACAAATTAATTTAGACATATAAGAGTATGTTAATATGTATATGAATCTACATTTCCTTCATGAGTCACAAGGACTAATGAAGAAGGACTAATGGTTCACACAACGAGTCACAAGGACAAATGGTTAACATAACGAGTTACAAGGACTAATTAACAAGGACAAATGCTTTAAACAACGAGTCACAAGGACTAAAGAACAAGGACAAATGGTTAACACAATGAGTCACAAGGACTAATGAACAAGGACAAATGGTTTACACAACGAGTCACATGGACAAATGGTTAACATAACGAGTTACAAGGACTAATGAACATGGACAAATGGTTCACACAACGAGTCACAAGGACTAATGAACAAGGACATATAGTTTACACAACGAGTCACAAGGACTAATGAACAAGGACAAATGGTTCACACAAAGAGTCACAAGGACTAATGAACAAGGACAAATGGTTCACACAACGAGTCATAAGGACTAATGAACAAAGAAAAGTGCTTCAAACAACAAGTCACAATAACAAGGACAACTAGTTTAGACAACGAGTCACAAGGACTAATAAACAAGGACAAATAGTTTAAACAACCAGTCACAAGGAATAAAGTACAAGGACAAATGGTTCACACAACGAGTCACAAGGACTAATAAACAAGGACAAATGGTTTTAACAACGAGTCACAAGGACTAAAGAACAAGGTCAAATGGTTCACACAACGAGTCACAAGGACTAATGAACAAGGACAAATGTTTCACACAACGAGTCAAAATGATAAATGGTTAACATACCGAGTTACAAGGACTAATGAACAAGGACAAATGGTTCACATAACGAGTCACAAGGGCTAATGAACTAGGACAAATGGTTCACATAACGAGTCACAATGACTAAAGAACAAGGACAAATGATTTACACAATGAGTCCTTGTTACAAATGGTTTAAACAACGAGTCACAAGGACTAATGAACCAGGACAAATGGTTCACACAACGAGTCACAAGGACTAATGAACAAGGAAAAATGGTTCACACAACAAGTCACAATAACAAGGACAAATGGTTTACACAATGAATCATAAGAACTAATAAACAAGGACAAATGGTTTAAACAACGAGTAACAAGGATTAAAGAACAAGGACAAATGGTTCACACAATGAGTCACAAGGACTAATGAACAAGGACAAATGGTTCACACAACGAGTCACAAGGACAAATGCTTAACATAACGAGTTACAAGGACTAATGAACAAGGACAAATGGTTCACACAACGAGTCACAAGGACAAATGGTTAACATAACGAGTTACAACGACTAATGAACAAGGACAAATGGTTCACACATCGAGTCACAAGGACTAATGAACAAGGACATATAGTTTACACAACGAGTCACAAGGACTAATGAACAAGGACAAATGGTTCACACAACAAGTCACAAGGACTAATGAACAAGGAAAAATGGTTCACACAACAAGTCACAATAACTAGGACAAATGGTTCACACAATGAGTCACAAGGACTAATAAACAAGGACAAATGGATTAAACAATGAGTCACAAGGACTAAAGAACAAGGACAAATGGTTTACAGAACGAGTCACAAGGACTAATGAACAAGGACAAATAGTTTACACAACGAGTCACAAGGACTAATGAACAAGGACAAATGGTTCACACAACGAGTCACAAGGACTAATGAACAAGGAAAAATGCTTCAAACAACAAGTCACAATAACAAGGACAACTGGTTTAGACAACGTGTCAAAAGGACTCATAAACAAGGGCAAATTGTTTAAACAACGAGTCACAAAGACTAAAGAACAAGGACAAATGGTTCACACAACGTGATATAGAATTAGTATGTTTTAAGCGAATTCTATAGGTTAGAAATTATGCTGCGGAATTGTTATAATCTGACTGTGGAATTGACGCAAAAACAACGAACTAAATAGGCAAACAAAGTGTAAAACGTGAGAATTGAACAAGGAACAAGATAGATAAGTGAATCTCGCTCAATACCTCGCAAGGTAATCACTCGAAGCACTCAGGGTAACCTCGCAAGGTCTGGTTCGTGAGTCTCGCAAGAAGCAACGAAGGAAGCACACACAAGGTAGCTTTATTGTATTTCTGTAATCTGAAAGTAATTAGGTTACAAGGCTTTAATTTATAGTATCCTAAAAACCTAATCATACTTGGGCAATAAGTAAACTAGTTTCCTTAACTAATTAGGAAACAAATAACTGAAATAAGCAAACTAAGAATTCAGCTAGGATTAGGAAATTATAGACTTTCCTAACTTTATTTGTAATAGATTAATTAGCTAAATAATACTAATAACTCGGACCAGCTAACACATCTACACGGTTGGATTAACCGTGTACTCAACGTCTTCTGGGCCTTTATCCACCCAAGTGAGCATCGTCAAATAACTTGACCCAATCTTGAAGCCTTCGACCAAATGAGTTGCATTTCGACTAAGTAGCACTTCATTTTCAGTTTCCATCAATGCTCCTGCATCATTCTCTCCCTCTTTTTGAGAATTTGACCTCAAATTGTCGTCGTCGAGATATGGGGACATGTCACCAACATTAAACGTTGCACTCACACCACCGTACTCACTTGGTAATTCCAACTTGTAAGCATTCGAACCGTAGCAATCTATGACCTTGAATGGGCCATCTGCTCGCGGCATCAACTTGTTCTTTCGCTTGGCTGGAAAACGCTCCTTCCTTAAATGAAGCCACACGAGATCCCCTACTTTGAACACGGGCTGTTTTCGATGCTTATTGGCTTTCTCTTTGTATTTAGCATTCGATTTCTCAATTTGGGCTCTCACTTGTTCACAAGTCCTTAGAAATGTAGCCTGCCTCTCCTTTGCTTCAAAGCTCATAAGGTCTTTCTTCGGAATTGGAACTAGATCAATAGGCAAAAATGGATTAATGCCATACACAATTTCGAATGGAGCACGCCCGTAGTTCCGATGGAGTCCGGTTATACGCAAATTCAGCATGTGCAAGTTTAGTATCCCAATCCTTTGTAGTCTTGCTCACTAGGCCACGCAATAAGCTTCCCAAAGTACGATTAGTGACCTCCGTTTGCCCATCTGTTTTAGGATGGTGCGAAGTACTGAACAGCAACTTTGTACCCATCAAACGCCACAAAGTCTTCCAAAAATAACTAAGCAACTTCACATCACGGTCTGAGACAATAGTAAGGGGAATACCGTGTAAACGAACTACCTCCTTATAGTACAAATCAGCAACATTCGTAGCATCATCCGTCTTGTGACAAGGAATAAAATGAGCCATCTTTGAAAACCGATCAACAACAACCATGATCGAGTCTTTACCCCTTTGTGTTCGTGGCAAACCAAGTATGAAATCCATGCTCACCTCGCTCCAAGGCTGTTTTGGCACGAGTAAAGGCGTGTACAGCCCTTTAACAAACGAGCTCTTTGCTTTCTGACACACAACGCACTTGCCCACAATTTCTTGGACATCCTTACTCATCTTGGGCCAATAGAAATGTTCACTTACAATGTCATAAGTCTTATTCGAACCAAAATGACCAGCCAAAGCTCCTCCGTGAGCTTCTCTAATAATCAACTCCTGAATTGACCCTTGTGGGATGCAAAGGCGATTTCCCTTAAACAAAAATCCGTCTTGCATTGTATAAAGTCCAGTAGGTTCAATCACCTCTTTAGCAAATGCCGGGTCAGCCTTGTATAACTCTTTAATATGCTCAAAACCCAACAATCTTGCATCTAATTCAACCAACAAACAAAAGTGTCTTTCGGATAACGATCGACAATATTAGAATTACCTGTTTTGTACTTGGATGAAAACGTGAATGATTGTAAAAACTCGACCCACTTCGCGTGCCTTATGTTCAATTTTTGCTGTCCATGAATATGTTTAAGAGCTTCGTGATCAGAATGTAGCACGAATGGTTTCGGACGCAAATAATGACTCCAATGCTCCAATGCTCGTACAATAGCATAAAACTCTTTGTCATAGGTTGAATAGTTCAGCCTTGCACCTCCAAGTTTCTCACTGAAATAAGCAATGGGTCGTTTCTCTTGGATCAACACGGCACCAATCCCAACGCCGCTCGCATCACACTCGACTTCAAATAATTTCTCAAAGTTGGGCGGCGCTAAAACAGTCCGAACACAACTTTGTCTTCACTTCTTCAAATGCCTTCGAGCACTCTGAGTCCAAACAAACTCCCCTTTCTTGGTTAGCTCGGTAATTGGAGCCATAATTGAGCTAAACCCCTGGATAAAACGCCTATAAAACGACGCCAAACCATGAAAACTACGGACTTGATCGTGGATTTAGGCATCGCCAAGCTTGAATAGCTTCGACCTTGGATGGGTCCATGCTTACTCCTTCCTTTCCCACAATGTAACCAAGAAAAACAACAATTGACACCATAAAAGTGCACTTTTCGAGCTTACCATACAGCTTCTGCGTTCTCATGACTTCAAATACAGCTCTAAGATGGAGCTTGTGTTCTTCTTCACTCTTGCTATAGATGAGAATGTCATCAAGATAGACAACAACAAACTTGTTAAGAAACGGCCTTAACACTTCATTCATGAGCCTCATAAACGAACTAGGTGCATTACACAATCCAAACGGCATGACAAGCCACTCATACAACCCCTGTTTCGTTTTGAAAGCGGTCTTCCACTCATCCCCTTCACGAATCCGCATTTGGTGGTAGCCACTCCTCAAATCCAGTTTAGAAAACACACATGAACCGGATAACTCATCTAGCATATCATCAAGTCTTGGCATAGGAAAACGGTACTTAATAGTGATGTTATTCACGGCTCTGCTATCTATACACATTCGCCAAGTTCCCTCTTTTTCGGTACCAAAAGAGCCGGCACAAAGACACGGGCTCAAGCTTTCTTTCACATATCCTCTATCTATCAATTCTTGCACTTGTCTCTGTAATTCCTTAGCCTCTTCGGGATTACATCGATAGGCTGGTTTATTAGGTAATGCAGCCCCTGGAAGTAAGTCAATTTGGTGCTCAATCCCCCTCTTTGGTGGTAACCCATCAGGTAACTCGTCGGGAAACACATCACTGAACTCACCCAATAACTCCCGAACTCTCGCATCATTACTCTCCATTTTTTTCACCTCTCGAACAACCAGTAAGTATGTTGGTTCCCCTCGAGCTACAACCTCCTCGGCCTCATTAGCATCTAAAAACAAACTGTCTTTTGCAATAGGTTTGTTATATTTGGTTGGTGACAATGGTTTCAAATGATACTTAGCTTTCCCTTTAGAAACAACATAAACATTACTTCGTCCGTCATGTTCCACCTTCCTATCATATTGCCATGGTCTACCCAGCAAAATAATGCAAGCATTCATCGGGATTACGTCACATAATATCTCATCTTTATACGGTCCTAAATGCAAAGAAATTAAAACCTGTTTCTTTACCATAACCCCATTATTCCCATCAAGCCAATGTAATTTATATGGTTTAGGATGATTCTTAGTAGGCAATTTCAGTCTAGCAACGACATCCTTAGCTATAACATTGGTACAAGAACCACTATCAATAATAAGAGTGCAAATCCGACTGTTTACCTTACAACGGGAATGAAACAATTGCTCCCTTTACTCGTGCTCAATTTGAGCAGCCTCGGTGTGGAGGCTTCTAAGCACCAACACTCCTTTCTCCTCGTCACTGTAAGGCTCCACCTCATGTACTTCTTCCCCACCACTCTCATCCTCGACATCAATAGGTTCCGATTCAGATTCTGGGACAACGAAATTTGGAATTAAGTTAACCAGTTCTTGAATTGTCAGAGCTTTCTTTTGCGGACACTCATTGGCAATGTGCCCATATCCCTGGCACTTGAAGCAACGCCTCAACCGTGTCTCCTTAGCTTCCACCACCGTGCCTTTTCCTTTATCTTTAGGATCCTCATGTCGTGGTTCCTTGCTACTAGATGTGGTAGCGGCTGATTTCGAGTATGTGCTCGAATTCTTTGCGTAGTCACGAGTATAGGACTTCTTGCTCTTATCCTGCTTCTCAAATTTAAGAGCCAATCTGCAAGCATCATCAAAGTTATCATAATGTTGAATTTCCACCCTTTGCGCCAAATTAGTGTTAAGACCACGAATGAATCGTGCGATCCTCAACTCTTGCTTTTCCTCTATATCACATACGATACTCATCTTTTCAAACTCATTTATGTAATCAGAGACACTCGAACTCTCTTGTGACAGAGATGTTAGTTTCAGATAATTGTCCTGCTCATAGTCTCTAGGAAGGAATCTCTTTGTGAGGTGCTTCTTGAGTTTATCCCATGTTTCAATTTTTGGCTTCCTATCCTTCTTACGCTGCCTCTTCATGTTTTCGTACCACAAAGATGCGTACTTGGTCAATTTTAAGGTAGCCACCTTGAATTGCTTGTTTTCATCATAATTTTTGTACTCAAAGATCCTCTCTCATTTCGATTTAATCCTATCCAAGAATTTTTCAAAGCATCTCCATCTCCGTTAAACTCGGGAATGTCGAGTTTCAGGCCTCTATCATCATCATTCGTTTTTTGGTTGATTTTGGTGTCCGTCCTCTTGATTCAGATTGGGTGTCCGACTCGACCCGTTCAATTTCTTCTTCTTTTTCCGGCTAAACGTAGATATGCTCTTTACTACGTAAGAAATCGGCCAATCTCTCGCCCTAATTGCATCCATATCCTCCTTCCATGGTTTATCTCCTTCTCCATTCACCATCTTCTCCCAAGACTGATTTATTAAGCAATAAATCGAAAACCTAAGCTACGGTAACCACTTTGATATAGAATTAGTATGTTTTAAGCGAATTCTATAGGTTAGAAATTATGCAAATGGAATTGTTATAATCGATTTGTGGAATTGACGCAAAAACAACGAACTAAATAGGCAAACAAAGTGTAAAACGTGAGAATTGAACAAGGAACAAGATAGATAAGTGAATCTCGCTCAATACCTCGCAAGGTAATCACTCGAAGCACTCAGGGTAACCTCGCAAGGTCTGGTTCGTGAATCTCGCAAGAAGCAACGAAGGAAGCACACACAAGGTAGCTTTATTGTATTTCTGTAATCTGAAAGTAATTAGGTTACAAGGCTTTAATTTATAGTATCCTAAAAACCTAATCATACTTGGGCAATAAGTAAACTAGTTTCCTTAACTAATTAGGAAACAAATAACTGAAATAAGCAAACTAAGAATTCAGCTAGGATTAGGAAATTATAGACTTTCCTAACTTTATTTGTAATAGATTAATTAGCTAAATAATACTAATAACTCGGACCAGCTAACACATCTACACGGTTGGATTAACCGTGTACTCAACGTCTTCTGGGCCTTTATCCACCCAAGTGAGCATCGTCAAATAACTTGACCCAATCTTGAAGCCTTCGACCAAATGAGTTGCATTTCGACTAAGTAGCACTTCATTTTCAGTTTCCATCAATGCTCCTGCATCACAACGAGTCACAAGGACTAAAGAACAAGGACAAATGGTTTACACAACGAATCACAAGGACTAATAAACAAGGACAAATGGTTTAAACAATGAGTCACAAGGACTAAAGAACAAGGACAAATGGTTAACACAACGAGTCACAAGGACTAATGAACAAGGACAAATGGTTCACACAACGAGTCACAAGGACTAATGAACAAGGACAAATGCTTCAAACAACAAGTCACAATAACAAGGACAACTGGTTTAGACAACGAGTCAAAAGGACTCATAAACAAGGGCAAATGGTTTAAACAACGAGTCACAAGGACTAAAGAACAAGGACAAATGGTTTACAGAACAAGTCACAAGGACTAATGAACAAGGACAAATAGTTTACACAACGAGTCATAAGGACTAATGAACAAGGACAAATGGTTCACACAACGAGTCACAAGGACTAATGAACAAGGAAAAATGCTTCAAATAACAAGTCACAATAACATGGACAACTGGTTTAGACAACGAGTCACAAGGACTAATAAACAAGGGCAAATGGTTTAAACAACAAGTCACAAGGAATAAAGTACAAGGACAAATGGTTCACACACCGAGTCACAAGGACTAATAAACAAGGAAAAATGGTTTAACAACGAGTCACAAGGACTAAAGAACAAGAAAAAATGGTTCACACAACGAGTCACAAGGACTAATGAATAAGGACAAATGTTTTACACAACGAGTCAAAATGATAAATGGTTAACATACCGAGTTACAAGGACTAATGAACAAGGACAAATGGTTCACATAACGAGTCACAAGGGCTAATGAACAAGGACAAATGGTTCACATAACGAGTCACAAGGACTAAAGAACAAGGACAAATGATTTACACAATGAGTCCTTGTTACAAATGGTTTAAACAACGAGTCACAAGGACTAATGAACCAGGACAAATGGTTCACACAACGAGCCACTAGGACTAATGAACAAGGAAAAATGGTTCACACAACAAGTCACAATTACAAGGACAAATGGTTTACACAATGAATCATAAGAACTAATAAACAAGGACAAATTGTTTAAACAACGAGTAACAAGGATTAAAGAACAAGGACAAATGGTTCACACAATGAGTCACAAGGACTAATGAACAAGGACAAATGGTTCACACAACGAGTCACAAGGACAAATGGTTAACATAACGAGTTATAAGGACGAATGAACAAGGACAAATGGTTAACATAACGAGTTACAAGGACTAATAAACAAGGACAAATGGTTTTAACAACGAGTCACAAGGACTAAAGAACAAGGTCAAATGGTTCACACAACGAGTCACAAGGACTAATGAACAAGGACAAATGTTTCACACAACGAGTCAAAATGATAAATGGTTCACATAACGAGTCACAAGGGCTAATGAACAAGGACAAATGGTTCACATAACGAGTCAGAAGGACTAAAGAACAAGGACAAATGATTTACACAATGAGTCCTTGTTACAAATGGTTTAAACAACGAGTCACAAGGACTAATGAACCAGGACAAATGGTTCACACAACGAGCCACAAGGACTAATGAACAAGGAAAAATGGTTCACACAACAAGTCACATAAACAAGGACAAATGGTTTATACAATGAATAATAAGAACTAATAAACAAGGACAAATGGTTTGAACAACGAGTAACAAGGATTAAAGAACAAGGACAAATGGTTCACACAATGAGTCACAAGGACTAATGAATAAGGACAAATGGTTCACACAACGAGTCACAAGGACAAATGGTTAACATAACGAGTTACAAGGACTAATGAACAAAGACAAATGGTTCACACAACGAGTCACAAGGACAAATGGTTAACATAACGAGTTACAAGGACTAATGAACAAGGACAAATGGTTCACACAACGAGTCACAAGGACTAATGAACAAGGACATATAGTTTACACAACGAGTCACAAGGACTAATGAACAAGGACAAATGGTTCACACAACAAGTCACAAGGACTAATGAACAAGGAAAAATGGTTCACACAACAAGTCACAATAACTAGGACAAATGGTTCACACAATGAGTCACAAGGACTAATAAACAAGGAGAAATGGATTAAACAATGAGTCACAAAGACTAAAGAACAAGGACAAATGGTTTACAGAACGAGTCACAAGGACTAATGAACAAGGACAAATAGTTTACACAACGAGTCACAAGGGCTAATGAACAAGGACAAATGGTTCACACAACGAGTCACAAGGACTAATGAACAAGGAAAAATGCTTCAAACAACAAGTCACAATAACAAGGCAACTGGTTTAGACAACGAGTCAAAAGGACTCATTAACAAGGGCAAATGGTTTAAACAACGAGTCACAAAGACTAAAGAACAAGGACAAATGGTTCACACAATGAGTCACAAGGACTAATGAACAAGGACGAATGGTTCATACAACGAGTCACAAGCACAAATGGTTAACATAACGAGTTACAAGGACTAATGAACAAGGACAAATGGTTCACACAACGAGTCACAAGGACTAAAGAACAAGGACAAATGGTTTACACAACGAATCACAAGGACTAATAAACAAGGACAAATGGTTTAAACAATGAGTCACAAGGACTAAAGAACAAGGACAAATGGTTAACACAACGAGTCACAAGGACTAATGAACAAGGACAAATGGTTCACACAATGAGTCACAAGGACTAATGAACAAGGACAAATAGTTTACACAACGAGTCACAAGGACTAATGAACAAGGACAAATGGTTCACACAACGAGTCACAAGGACAAATGGTTAACATAACGAGTTACAAGGACTAATTAACAAGGATAAATGCTTTAAACAACGAGTCACAAGGACTAAAAAACAAGGACAAATGGTTAACACAATGAGTCACAAGGACTAATGAACAAGGACAAATGGTTCACACAACGAGTCACATGGACAAATGGTTAACATAACGAGTTACAAGGACTAATGAACAAGGACAAATGGTTCACACAACGAGTCACAAGGACTAATGAACAAGGACATATAGTTTACACAACGAGTCACAAGGACTAATGAACAAGGACAAATGATTCACACAAAGAGTCATAAGGACTAATGAACAAGGACAAATGGTTCACACAACGAGTCATAAGGACTAATGAACAAGGAAAAGTGCTTCAAACAACAAGTCACGATAACAAGGACAACTAGTTTAGACAACGAGTCACAAGGACTAATAAACAAGGGCAAATAGTTTAAACAACCAGTCACAAGGAATAAAGTACAAGGACAAATGGTTCACACAACGAGTCACAAGGACTAATAAACAAGGACAAATGGTTTTAACAACGAGTCACAAGGACTAAAGAACAAGGTCAAATGGTTCACAAAACGAGTCACAAGGACTAATGAACAAGGACAAATGTTTCACACACCGAGTCAAAATGATAAATGGTTAACATACCGAGTTACAAGGACTAATGAACAAGGACAAATGGTTCACATAACGAGTCACAAAGGGTAATGAACAAGGACAAATGGTTCACATAACGAGTCACAAGGACTAAAGAACAAGGACAAATGATTTACACAATGAGTCCTTGTTACAAATGGTTTAAACAACGAGTCACAAGGACTAATGAACCAGGACAAATGGTTCACACAACGAGCCACAAGGACTAATGAACAAGGAAAAATGGTTCACACAACAAGTCACAATAACAAGGACAAATGGTTTACACAATGAATCATAAGAACTAATAAACAATGACAAATGGTTTAAACAACGAGTAACAAGGATTAAAGAACAAGGACAAATGGTTCACACAATGAGTCACAAGGACTAATGAACAAGGACAAATGGTTCACACAACGAGTCACAAGGACAAATGGTTAACATAACGAGTTACAAGGACTAATGAACAAGGACAAATGGTTCACACAACGAGTCACAAGGACAAATGGTTAACATAATGAGTTACAAGGACTAATGAACAAGGACAAATGGTTCATACAACGAGTCACAAGGACTAATGAACAAGGACATATAGTTTACACAACGAGTCACAAGGAATAATGAACAAGGATAAATGGTTCACACAACAAGTCACAAGGACTAATGAACAAGGAAAAATGGTTCACCCAACATGTCACAATAACGAGGACAAATGGTTCACACAATGAGTCACAAGGACTAATAAACAAGGACAAATGGATTAAACAACGAGTCACAAGGACTAAAGAACAAGGACAAATGGTTTACAGAACGAGTCACAAGGACTAATGAACAAGGACAAATAGTTTACACAACGAGTTACAAGTTCTAATGAACAAGGACAAATGGTTCACACAACGAGTGACAAGGACTAATGAACAAGGAAAAATGCTTCAAACAAAAAGTCACAATAACAAGGACAACTGGTTTAGACAACGAGTCAAAAGGACTCATAAACAAGGGCAAATGGTTTAAACAACGAGTCACAAAGACTAAAGAACAAGGACAAATGGTTCACACAATGAGTCAGAAGGACTAATGAACAAGGACGAATGGTTCATACAACGAGTCACAAGCACAAATGGTTAACATAACGAGTTACAAGGACTAATGAACAAGGACAAATGGTTCACACAACGAGTCACTAGGACTAAAGGACAAGGACAAATGGTTTAAACAACGAATCACAAGGACTAATAAACAAGGACAAATGGTTTAAACAACGAGTCACAAGGACTAAAGAACAAGGACAAATGGTTAACAGAACGAGTCACAAGGACTAATGAACAAGGACAAATGGTTCACACAACGAGTCACAAGGACTAATGAACAAGGACAAATAGTTTACACAACGAGTCACAAGGACTAATGAACAAGGACAAATGGTTCACACAACGAGTCACAAGGACTAATGAACAAGGAAAAATGCTTCAAACAACAAGTCACAATAACAAGGACAACTGGTTTAGACAACGAGTCAAAAGGACTCATAAACAAGGGCAAATGGTTTAAACAACGAGTCACAAAGACTAAAGAACAAGGACAAATGGTTCACACAATGAGTCACAAGGACTAATGAACAAGGACGAATGGTTCATACAACGAGTCACAAGGACAAATGGTTAACATAACGAGTTACAAGGACAAATGAACAAGGACAAATGGTTCACACAACGAGTCACAAAGACTAAAGAACAAGGACAAATGGTTTACACAACGAATCACAAGGACTAATAAACAAGGACAAATGGTTTAAACAACGAGTCACAAGGACTAAAGAACAAGGACAAATGGTTAACACAACGAGTCAAGACGACTAATGAACAAGGACAAATGGTTCACACAACGAGTCACAAGGACAAATGGTTAACATAACGAGTTACAAGGACTAATGAACAAGGACAAATGGTTCACACAACGAGTCACAAGGACTAATGAACAAGGACATAACACAACGAGTCCCAAGGAATAATGAACAAGGAAAAATGGTTCACACAACAAGTCACAATAACAAGGACAAATGGTTTACACAACGAGTCACAAGGACTAATAAACCAGGAGAATTGGTTTGAATAATGAGTCAGAAGGACTAAAGAACAAGGACAAATGGTTCACACAATAAGTCACAAGGACTAATAAACAAGGACAAATGGTTCACACAACGAGTCACAAGGACAAATGGTTAACATAACGAGGTACAAGGACTAATGAACAAGGACAAATGGTTCACACAACGAGTCACAAGGACAAATGGTTAACATAACGAGTTACAAGGACTAATGAACAAGGACAAATGGTTCACACAACGAGTCACAAGGACAAATGAACAAGGACAAATAGTTTACACAACGAGTCACAAGGACTAATGAACAAGGACAAATGGTTCACACAACGAGTCACAAGGACTAATAAATAAGGGCAAATGGTTTAAACAACGAGTCACAAGGACTAAAGAACAAGGACAAATGGTTTACACAACGAATCACAAGGACTAATAAATAAGGACAAATGGTTTAAACAACGAGTCACAAGGACTAAAGAACAAGGACAAATGGTTCACACAATGAGTCACAAGAACTAATGAAGAAGGACTAATGGTTCACACAACGAGTCACAAGGACAAATGGTTAACATAACGAGTTACAAGGACTAATTAACAAGGACAAATGCTTTAAACAACGAGTCACAAGGACTAAAGAACAAGGACAAATGGTTAACACAATGAGTCACAAGGACTAATGAACAAGGACAAATGGTTCACACAACGAGTCACATGGACAAATGGTTAACATAATGAGTTACAAGGACTAATGAACAAGGACAAATGATTCACACAACGAGTCACAAGGACTAATGAACAAGGACATATAGTTTACACAACGAGTCACACGGACTAATGTAAAGGACAAATGGTTCACACAAAGAGTCACAAGGACTAATGAACAAGGACAAATGGTTCACACAACTAGTCATAAGGACTAATGAACAAGGAAAAGTGCTTCAAACAACAAGTCACAATAACAAGGACAACTAGTTTAGACAACGAGTCACAAGGACTAATAAACAAGGGCAAATGTTTTAAACAACGAGTCAAAATGATAAATGGTTAACATACCGAGTTACAAGGACTAATGAACAAGGATAAATGGTTCACATAACGAGTCAAAAGGGCTAAAGAACAAGGACAAATGGTTCATATAACGAGTCACAAGGACTAAAGAACAAGGACAAATGATTTACACAATGAGTCACAAGGACTAATGAACCAGGACAAATGGTTCATACAACGAGCCACAAGGACTAATGAACAAGGAAAAATGGTTCACGCAACAAGTCACAATAATAAGGACAAATGCTTTACACAATGAACCACAAGGACTAATAAAAAAGGACCCAAGGTTTAAACAACGAGTCACAAGGACTAAAGAACAAGGACAAATGGTTCACGCAATGAGTCACAAGGACTAATGAAGAAGGACAAATGGCTCACACAACGAGTCACAAGGACAAATGGTTAACATAACGAGTTACAAGGACTAATGAACAAGGACAAATGGTTCACACAACGAGTCACAAGGACAAATGAACAAGGACATATAGTTTACACAACGAGTCACCAGGACTAATGAACAAGGAGAAATGGGTCACACAACGAGTCACAAGGAATAATGAACAAGGAAAAATGGTTTACACAACATGTCACAATAACAAGGACAAATCGTTTACACAACGAGTCACAAGGACTAATAAACAAGGAGAAATGGTTTGAATAACGAGTCAGAAGGACTAAAGAACAAGGACAAATGGTTCACACAATAAGTCACAAGGACTAATGAACAAGGACAAATGGTTCACACAACGAGTCACAAGGACAAATGGTTAACATAACGAGTTACAAGGACTAATGAACAAGGACAAATGGTTCACACAACGAGTCACAAGGACAAATGGTTAACATAACGAGTTACAAGGACTAATGAACAAGGGCAAATGGTTCACACAACAAGTCACAAGGACTAATGAACAAGGACATATAGTTTACACAATGAGTCACAAGGACTAATGAACAAGGAGAAATGGGTCACACAACGAGTCCCAAGGAATAATGAACAAGGAAAAATGGTTCACACAACAAGTCACAATAACAAGGACAAATGGTTTACACAACGAGTCACAAGGACTAATAAACAAGGAGAATTGGTTTGAATAATGAGTCAGAAGGACTAAAGATCAAGGACAAATGGTTCACACAATAAGTCACAAGGACTAATGAACAAGGACAAATGGTTCACACAACGAGTGACAAGGAGAAATGGTTAACATAACGAGTTACAAGGACTAATGAACAAGGACAAATGGTTCACACAACGAGTCACAAGGACTAATGAACAAGGACATAACACAACGAGTCCCAAGGAATAATGAACAAGGAAAAATGGTTCACACAACAAGTCACAATAACAAGGACAAATGGTTTACACAACGAGTCACAAGGACTAATAAACCAGGAGAATTGGTTTGAATAATGAGTCAGAAGGACTAAAGAACAAGGACAAATGGTTCACACAATAAGTCACAAGGACTAATAAACAAGGACAAATGGTTCACACAACGAGTCACAAGGACAAATGGTTAACATAACGAGGTACAAGGACTAATGAACAAGGACAAATGGTTCACACAACGAGTCACAAGGACAAATGGTTAACATAACGAGTTACAAGGACTAATGAACAAGGACAAATGGTTCACACAACGAGTCACAAGGACAAATGAACAAGGACAAATAGTTTACACAACGAGTCACAAGGACTAATGAACAAGGACAAATGGTTCACACAACGAGTCACAAGGACTAATAAATAAGGGCAAATGGTTTAAACAATGAGTCACAAGGACTAAAGAACAAGGACAAATGGTTTACACAACGAATCACAAGGACTAATAAATAAGGACAAATGGTTTAAACAACGAGTCACAAGGACTAAAGAACAAGGACAAATGGTTCACACAATGAGTCACAAGAACTAATGAAGAAGGACTAATGGTTCACACAACGAGTCACAAGGACAAATGGTTAACATAACGAGTTACAAGGACTAATTAACAAGGACAAATGCTTTAAACAACGAGTCACAAGGACTAAAGAACAAGGACAAATGGTTAACACAATGAGTCACAAGGACTAATGAACAAGGACAAATGGTTCACACAACGAGTCACATGGACAAATGGTTAACATAACGAGTTACAAGGACTAATGAACAAGGACAAATGGTTCACACAACGAGTCACAAGGACTAATGAACAAGGACATATAGTTTACACAACGAGTCAACAGACTAATGAACAAGGACAAGTGGTTCACACAAAGAGTCACAAGGACTAATGAACAAGGACAAATGGTTCACACAACGAGTCATAAGGACTAATGTACAAGGAAAAGTGCTTCAAACAACAAGTCACAATAACAAGGACAACTAGTTTAGACAACGAGTCACAAGGACTAATAAACAAGGGCAAATAGTTTAAACAACCAGTCACAAGGAATAAAGTACAAGGACAAATGGTTCACACAACGAGTCACAAGGACTAATAAACAAGGAAAAATGCTTTTAACATCGAGTCACAAGGACTAAAGAACAAGGACAAATGGTTCACACAACTTGTCACAAGGACTAATGAACAAGGACAAATGTTTCACACAACGAGTCAAAATGATAAATGGTTAACATACCGAGTTACAAGGACTAATGAACAAGGATAAATGGTTCACATAACGAGTCAAAAGGGCTAATGAACAAGGACAAATGGTTCACATAACGAGTCACAAGGACTAAAGAACAAAGACAAATGATTTACACAATGAGTCCTTGTTACAAATGGTTTACACGAGTCACAAGGACTAATGAACAAGGAGAAATGGTTCACACAACGAGTCACAAGGACTAATAAACAAGGGCAAATGGTTTAAACAACGAGTCACAAGGACTAAAGAACAAGTACAAATGGTTTACACAACGAATCACAAGGACTAATAAACAAGGACAAATGGTTTAAACAACGAGTCACAAGGACTAAAGAACAAGGACAAATGGTTCACACAACGAGTCACAAGGACTAAAGAACAAGGACAAATGGTTCACAGAATGAGTCACAAGGACTAATGAAGAAGGACTAATGGTTCACACAACGAGTCACAAGGACAAATGGTTAACATAACGAGTTACAAGGACTAATTAACAAGGACAAATGCTTTAAACAACGAGTCACAAGGACTAAAGAACAAGGACAAATGGTTAACACAATGAGTCACAAGGACTAATGAACAAGGACAAATGGTTCACACAACGAGTCACATGGACAAATGGTTAACATAACGAGTTACAAGGACTAATGAACAAGGACAAATGGTTCACACAACGAGTCACAAGGACTAATGAACAAGGACATATAGTTTACACAACGAGTCAACGGACTAATGAACAAGGACAAGTGGTTCACACAAAGAGTCACAAGGACTAATGAACAAGGACAAATGGTTCACACAACGAGTCATAAGGACTAATGTACAAGGAAAAGTGCTTCAAACAACAAGTCACAATAACAAGGACAGCTAGTTTAGACAACGAGTCACAAGGACTAATAAACAAGGGCAAATAGTTTAAACAACCAGTCACAAGGAATAAAGTACAAGGACAAATGGTTCACACAACGAGTCACAAGGACTAATAAACAAGGAAAAATGCTTTTAACATCGAGTCACAAGGACTAAAGAACAAGGACAAATGGTTCACACAACTTGTCACAAGGACTAATGAACAAGGACAAATGTTTCACACAACGAGTCAAAATGATAAATGGTTAACATACCGAGTTACAAGGACTAATGAACAAGGATAAATGGTTCACATAACGAGTCAAAAGGGCTAATGAACAAGGACAAATGGTTCACATAACGAGTCACAAGGACTAAAGAACAAGGACAAATGATTTACACAATGAGTCCTTGTTACAAATGGTTTACACGAGTCACAAGGACTAATGAACAAGGAGAAATGGTTCACACAACGAGTCACAAGGACTAATAAACAAGGGCAAATGGTTTAAACAACGAGTCACAAGGACTAAAGAACAAGGACAAATGGTTTACACAACGAATCACAAGGACTAATAAACAAGGACAAATGGTTTAAACAACGAGTCACAAGGACTAAAGAACAAGGACAAATGGTTCACACAACGAGTCACTAGGACTAATGAACAAGGGCAAATGGTTTAAACAACGAGTCACAAGGACTAAAAAACAAGGACAAATGGTTTACACAATGAATCACAAGGACTAATAAACAAGGACAAATGGTTTAAACAACGAGGCACAAGGACTAATGAACAAGGACAAATGGTTAACACAACGAGTCACAAGGACTAATGAACAAGGACAAATGGTTCACACAACGAGTCACAAGTGAAGGAAATGTAGATTCATATACAAATTAACATACTCATATATGTCTAAACTAATTTGTCATAAAATTAAAACGGATCTTATGCATGCAAACAATAATATAAATAGAGGAGAAATCATGTCCTTACATAATGAATTTCGGTTATTAGGGCACAAAAGAGATCACCTTTCTCTTTTGTTCTTGAGCTTATTCCAATGGAAGAATGAAGATCTAAGTGTAAGATCTCTCCCTATGTATTATACCCAAGGCTCCTCTTAATAAAATTAATATTACAATACTAGTATAATATTAATCAAGGTAGAAAATTGAACCAAAAATATTGTTTAACACTTGAATATTTTCGGCTATTAGGAGAGAGGAAGAGAGGATTTTATTTCTCTAGAAATCTCTATATTTGATGATGGAAATTAGAATGAAAATAATACACTACCTTTAGTATATTATTAGGCAAAATTAAAGAAAAACAATGATCACATTACTCTTCTCAAAACCGTGTAAGAGGAGTGCAAAAGGGGAGCCAATGCATGGAGAAATTGTTCTTCACAAGAAAACAATAGGCTTGCATGGCTAGGTGGCTTTTTAATCATTGTGTTTTCCACTAATTACAAACAACATATAATTAGCTTAATCCCTTCTAATTTTCGGCCCATTTGATAATATGGAATCCATATTATTTTTGTCAATTGTCTATATGTTACATGTCATATGTCACATATATTTGTTATGTATTTTTAACATATTAAAAATCAACGTATTAATAAAAATACGTCACATACAAAAATTGACTTAGTAATTTCATAATTACTTGTGCCAAAATATTTTACCATTTATAAATCACAACAGATTGTATTTATAACAATTCATTCAAATATAATTGTTACATTAAACAATTTATTTCATCCGAGTAATGACACAATTCAATTACTCAGACCGTATCTCATTTAATCACATTTCAATATGATACGTAAATTTTACTTCCAAAATCGTCCGTCAATTTTCAAGTAATTTAATTAACTCGTAACATTATACGATTAATTAAATAATCAATTAAGAGGGTTGCCCTTTAGGTATGACCTAGGGGTCAATCGATCACCACCGTCACACGACAAGTAATGTCAAACTCTAGTAAGCCAATCATTACCGATATATGTTGACCAGTTGACAAGAACAAAATTACTTCCCAATTGTATTCATTTTAATGAGACTTAAACATGTGATCATCATGATCAACAGTCGTGATCGCATTATTGTCGGAGGACACATATTCCAACAATCTCCCACTTGTCCTCGACAAGTGTGCGTCACCAATTCTCTTGTCCTATTACTATCTCCCACTCAATGCAAGGTGTCTTTCAGGTCGTACTTGCAAGTGATCATATCGAGAGCGGTTTCCTCGATCTGGAGAATAACTGATTGACCGGATTTATCCACTCTGGATATCTTCCGAGCGTGGCCACGCATTTCCAGTTCATTACTCCTCGAGTGGCCCCGAGATATTGTTATAACCCCGACTAGGGGTGGACAATTCCTATCGCACTCATTCCCTTCGACTAGCCACAGCCATCATAACCCAAAATATGCCCATTTGACCCCATTTACGAAGGTCGTAGTAACACAAATCAAAGTTAATCGAAATCGTGCCATCTTAGGAGAATAGTCTTTAGTCAAAAGAATCGACTCATTTTGAATACTATAGCAGCTCTCGCCACGACCAGGCTATATAAATTTGCGTAACTCTATAAGCGGTCATAAGGCCCGACAAAATGTTCCTAACAATCCGCCTATGTGATCGACTAGTCATCTCACATGACTCTATGGCATTTGAACTTGCCATCAATCGCCTCACACTCTAGTCACTTCGAGACGTCACCTCATATAAGTAACTATGGGCAAAAACAATGTTAATCCATGTTCACTTTAACGGGGTTCAATTGTCTCTACAACCCGTTTGGATATAACAATGTACAAAGTGAGTTAATAATAACTCAAACGACAAATGTCGACATCACACTCGGGTAGTTAATATCATATTACAACCTTGTGATGTTTATCATAAGTGTAAACACTTATTGATTGCAGTAGAAGTTTAACATCTCATGTGTCCATGTGTTCAAACTTCCTACACTTGCAATCTCCTTCTCATTCATGTTCTCTCTCATAGCATGAATCTCACCAAGTACACATCAAGGTTCACGACCTTGGTTTCGGTTCTTTAACTTGAAAGAACTTTCTTATCGACTATCACATAACGAACGAATTTGTGATGAATGATATAACTTGTACTGATCAAGTACTCCATCCACACACAATGCACTAGGTATATGTCTTGTAGAATCTTGTAACAATTGACAAGATTATTTAGTCTAGCACTTCTCACAAGTCCTAGCTTGACTAGGAAAGATTGTTTATGAATAACCTCTTATTCAACCAAGCATCTTTCCAAAACTTCTCATTTCTCTTTCTAGGCTTGAAAGAATTGGGATTCTCATAAATCCTCATATGAGCTCGGATTTTCTATAGTATGTGCAACTTCTTGAAACATAATAGAACATTCCGTCAAACACCGAAATCGCTCATCGGATTCTACTCGAGAATTCATGACGTTTCTATTATGGCTCACCAACCAATTATCATGCTCTTATGCATATGATTCAAAATTGGACATGTACATGATTATTCTAATGGCGGAAACATTAGTCACTAATAATCATGAGATCAATCGTTCTCGTGTTCAATGAACTACCATGACTGCTAATGGTAATCCCATTTTCATTCATATGAATAACCTATGTATATGTTGATATGATGTGTATCTCTTTAATACTAATCCAACATCCCATGATGTAATTGGATTTATCATTGTCCATTTTCATCCAGAATTGAAAACTCATAAGCTTCTTTATGAAAGAAGGTATTAGCTCGTCATTCTTTAATGAGTTATGAGTCGTAAAATTCAAAAGATGATAACTCCCACTAAATTCCATGTCTTCACATGAGAATTTCCTAACTCCCACTTAATTCTACATATTTCGAAATTGACTTCTCAATCGGAATATGTCAAGAATTGAAATATAAATTGCACTGCCAAGTTATTAGGATAAAACCATATATGTTCCCATCATATCCCTTCAAAATGCCTATTTTGAAGTGGTCTCATCTTAACCTTGCGGAAAGAGATTTTAAATCTTCAACACACTCATGTCATAATGATGTGTAGTAATGTCATTTTCAAATATAAACAATATTTAGAATACATCCTTCGGAATACTCTTTCGGAAGGAGGATTAACCATTTCCTAGCGAGGTTAAGCAATGACATTTGCGTGGTTAAAACGTTGGCTATGGAAGATATCGGAATATCAATCTTTGCAACTTGATCATAACTAGTATGTTACTATGATTCATTTAGGCTCTTAAGTAAAACTCATGATTGAAACTATTGGTCAAATGATTCATAACCTTAGTCAAAAGCTTGTTAAGACTTTACATTAGTCATTTTTCTTCCAAAACTTCTTTTGGTCTCCTCGTGTAGTTATCTTGAGAATAAACTCTTATGATTACTGCACTTGGTCTCTTAAGTCATTTAGAACTAACTTGAGACTATAGATCTCATCTATTTGGTATACTATGTAAATAGATATACCTTCATTCAAATCATTCTCTCTTGCGTAGATCTTCATTTACACAAGTACACAATTATATCTGCCTTGTGTGTTGTGTCCTCATTTTTCTCCCACTCTATCTTTAGAATGAATACACTAAGCATTCAAAGATAGCATATGAGACACAAAATAATGATGTTGAATTATAAGGAGAACTATCTCATAGATAGACTAATAGTTATTGATTTCATATGTGTACTTGGTGGTTGACATACCTTTAAGAGAGTTCATAGACTCAAAGTCACTTTATAAATGATCATACACAAGCCTTAAGCATGTGGACATATAATGAAACCCGTCATTATAATTGTCTATTGGATCACTTTTAAGTGAATAATCTTATGTTTCAAAACGCAAGCATTTAAAGATGAAATTTTAGAACATAAAGGATAAATGATAAAACGGGTGACTTGGGTTGCAAACCAAGTCACTATCATCCAAAATACATACCATTATCCAAAATACCTTTCCATGTCGAACACGGAAACTTAAAGTTCTAAAATTCAAAACATAACTTAAAATAAGACAATGAAAAACAAAGCTCCATAAAAGCTATCCTTAGCTTCTTCATGGTTTCTTATGCTTGCTTTTCTTTTCCTTTGTCTTTGCTTGGTGGCGGCCCTATTTACAATAAAAAGGGAGATACATTATCACAACTTTGCATCATAATACCATAGTTGAATTTAGAAACATAAAAGAAGGTTAGTCATTTACCTACTGGAGTGATCTTTAAAGCTTTGATATCACCAAGGTACTTGGAACAATTCCTTTTCCAATGTCCCATGCCATTACAATAATGGCACTTATCAAGAGGACCCTTCTTGACTTTGGAGGTGCTAGCTTCACAAGACTTAGCTTTGGTGAATGTGGGAGCTTGCTTCTTGCCCTTTCTCCCATTCTTTTTGAACTTCCCCTTACTCTTTGTGCTTATGTTAAGCACATCCTTGGGAGGGTTCACATTTAACCCCATGTCCCTCTCGGCTTGCACAAGTAACTTGTGCAACTCCTCAAGAGATACATCCTTGTCTTGCATGTTGAAATTCACCCGGAATTGCACATATGCCTTAACCTTAGACAAGGAGTGTAGAATCCTATCTACGATGAGTTCTTTGGGGATTTCAACCTTTTGAATTTTCAAGGTCTCGACAAGCTCCATGAGTTTGAGCACATGAGGGCTAACCTTTTGGCCCTCTTTGAAGTCGAGATCAAAGAATGCCGTGGCCGCCTCATATTGGACGATCCGCGGGGTTTGTGAAAACATGGTCACAAGTTTGGAGTAAATCTCATTAGCATTGCCCATTTTGAAGGCTCTCCTTTGGAGTTCCGCCTCCATCGCAAATATTAATACATTTTTCATTGCGGCGGACTCCTTTTGGTAAGCCTCATAGGCTTCCCTAGTGGCCGCGGTGGACCTAGTGGAGGGTTCGGGTGGAGAGGCCTCGGTAAGGTAACGAAGCTTGTCGTCACCTTCGGCGGCTAATTTGAGTTGGGCATCCCACTCGGAGAAATTTGACCCATTCTTTTCAAGTTTACATCGATCCATAAAGGATCGGAGCCATGATGAAGTAGCGAGTGGAGTAGCATTAGGAGTTGGTGTTGCCATTTGTTATGAATAAGAAGTGGTCTACAAAACAAAATATAAGGAGTAAAACAAATGTCGTTTTAATTATACTCGTAAAAATGTATGATTTAAACAAGTTTTAAGCATTTTTCTAGTGACCTCTACCCAACTAGAATAAATGATTCCAAGACCCAAATTCATATCGACTTAGGCACGGGGTAGCCGATGAAACCCTCATCAATATAACTCGGTGGATTAACCTTTTAATCGATTCTACTTTTAGAATTCTTGGTCGATAAAATTACTCTAATATTTATCTATAGCCCAAAACACATCAACAAGGGCACGGGGTAGCCGATGAAACCCTTATCAATTACTTTTGTTGAGTTCAATCCAAATTTCGAATAAATGTGTCCATTATCCAAACCCATATTAATTTAGGCACGGGGTAGCCGATGAAACCCTCATCAACATGAATTCGGTGGATTAGACATTTATCACCCACTTCCCCTACGTAACAAGGTTTGTACCCCGGGGTAGCCGTGTGCACTCCCTCGCGAAATAGGTTTTCATGGTTTCTACTATTTGGTAAGGCTATGTCTCAATTAGTTGTTTTAGCGAGAGGTCATGTCAATTTATTATCTATCACGTTTTAAGTGAACTAAAGCGGTGAACTACGATAATTCGAATTGACACGGTCGATAAACTCGATAAAATAAGACAATGCATGTTTAGTTATGGCGATTTAGCGATGCATGTGACATAAAATAAAATGCAAGCATAAAGATAAATAAATCCTAGTATGGCCTTTCCTAAAATAGAAAAACTATTAATCTATTACATATTCGGAAACCAACTCCATTGGTCCCTTGAACTTCGGTTGTGACACGCATCTCGAGGTAACACCGTCTTTATGTATCGCCATTCTTGAAGAAATCCGTCTTTTGGAACTCCGGAATGAATAAAATTACATAATAAATTACATAATTTCCTATTATACATTTGTAACTAAAATAAAATAAATCTATTAAATTACAAAACGGTGATACGAGATCACAATAAAAATTACAACCGAATCGATATTCCCATACATTTCGGGAAATACCAATTAAAAACTAAGGCCATACTAAGTAAAATTACATAATTCAAAATTACATAAATAAAAATTATGACAATCATAAAGAAAATGCAGCATTATAATATGTATAAACATGCTCAATTTTTATGCTAAATCGCCTTTTAATTAGCCAATATCGTATATTACTCGGTTTTTACGGATTTGCGTGATTTCAACATTTTATAATCACAAAAATGCATAAACTCATATTTATGCATAAGTTAATTACCCTAACCTCTTAGGACTCAAAATATAGTCTCCACTAGTAATTTGACCATAATTAACTTTTATTTACAAAATTGTTCATAAATGGACAAAAAATTACAAAAATAAGCTATTAAACTTCAAATAAATCCAAAAATTTCAAATAAATTTGAAATTTGAAATTTAAATTCATGAACATTCTGGAAAAATCCATGACACTCATAATGTTCAAAATCTTAGGTTAAAAATTTCGAAATTTTTCCGGAAAAACAATGTTGCGGTTTATCAATATTTAATAAAATAATCATAAAAACATGGAAAAATTATTTTCATTAACTTTTCAATTTTAGATCTGAAAAAAAAATATAATAAAATGCAACATTAGACGTTTTTCCTAAGTCATAGATTATGTTTTATTAATTTTCAACTAATAATGTCACTATTTATGCCATTTTTCTTCAAAAATTCATAAATCATGCTAAAAGACTTCTTTATAGCCAATTATTTTACACACATCTTGTAAAATTGCATGTGACAACATATTAATTTTCTATGACCAGATTCGAAATTTAACTCATATTAACCTATTTTTCTCTTAAATCCGAATTTAATGATGAAAAATTCATTTTTCGAGCATAACTAGTCCAAAAATTATGAAAATTTACAGGTTATCTCAAAATAATATATGTAACAACATATCCAAAAACCAAGTGAAAATTCGAAGTATAGCTAATTTTCGACCAAAAATGACATTTTTACTCATAAAATCACATTTAAATGTCATTATTATTAAATATGAACAATAAAAATCCGAAAAATTAACCAAAATATCCTAAAACACTTTAGGACCAGAAATATTAACATGCATGTAATTATTTCGTGATATATCATAATAACACAAATTTTACAAGTTTTATTTGTTATTCATATAACTCGGAAAAACTTTTAACCAATTTGCATGCAAACAACCGTGGCTCTTGATACCGATTGAAGGAAATGTAGATTCATATACAAATTAACATACTCATATATGTCTAAACTAATTTGTCATAAAATTAAAACGGATCTTATGCATGCAAACAATAATATAAATAGAGGAGAAATCATGTCCTTACATAATGAATTTCGGTTATTAGGGCACAAAAGAGATCACCTTTCTCTTTTGTTCTTGAGCTTATTCCAATGGAAGAATGAAGATCTAAGTGTAAGATCTCTCCCTATGTATTATACCCAAGGCTCCTCTTAATAAAATTAATATTACAATACTAGTATAATATTAATCAAGGTAGAAAATTGAACCAAAAATATTGTTTAACACTTGAATATTTTCGGCTATTAGGAGAGAGGAAGAGAGGATTTTATTTCTCTAGAAATCTCTATATTTGATGATGGAAATTAGAATGAAAATAATACACTACCTTTAGTATATTATTAGGCAAAATTAAAGAAAAACAATGATCACATTACTCTTCTCAAAACCGTGTAAGAGGAGTGCAAAAGGGGAGCCAATGCATGGAGAAATTGTTCTTCACAAGAAAACAATAGGCTTGCATGGCTAGGTGGCTTTTTAATCATTGTGTTTTCCACTAATTACAAACAACATATAATTAGCTTAATCCCTTCTAATTTTCGGCCCATTTGATAATATGGAATCCATATTATTTTTGTCAATTGTCTATATGTTACATGTCATATGTCACATATATTTGTTATGTATTTTTAACATATTAAAAATCAACGTATTAATAAAAATACGTCACATACAAAAATTGACTTAGTAATTTCATAATTACTTGTGCCAAAATATTTTACCATTTATAAATCACAACAGATTGTATTTATAACAATTCATTCAAATATAATTGTTACATTAAACAATTTATTTCATCCGAGTAATGACACAATTCAATTACTCAGACCGTATCTCATTTAATCACATTTCAATATGATACGTAAATTTTACTTCCAAAATCGTCCGTCAATTTTCAAGTAATTTAATTAACTCGTAACATTATACGATTAATTAAATAATCAATTAAGAGGGTTGCCCTTTAGGTATGACCTAGGGGTCAATCGATCACCACCGTCACACGACAAGTAATGTCAAACTCTAGTAAGCCAATCATTACCGATATATGTTGACCAGTTGTGAGAACAAAATTACTTCCCAATTGTATTCATTTTAATGAGACTTAAACATGTGATCATCATGATCAACAGTCGTGATCGCATTATTGTCGGAGGACACATATTCCAACAATAAGGACTAATGAACAAGGACATATAGTTTACACAACGAGTCACAAGGACTAATGAACAAGGACAAATGGTTCACACGAGGAGTCACAAGGACTATTGAACAAGGACAAATGGTTCACACAATGAGTCACAAGGACTAATGAACAAGGAAAAATGATGCAGGAGCTAGTAACCAGGACAATCAACTATCCCATGGTCAAGCAACTCAGGCAACTACATGCCACAACCACTCCTACCTGGCCACTGATCAGTCTACTTTGCAGGGTCATAAGTACCAGCACAAGGCAAATCATCAGCTGCCACCATGGCCAGCTGATAGAACACTCATGTGAGCATCAAAAAGTCCAAGGGAGCCAGGCCAAATTCTCATTGCAAAGTATTGAAAAACCAGTCTGAAAACAAGTTGCAGAAAAGAGGAGATTCCAAAAAGTAACATTGCCATTTTTGGACAAACCAAGGAAAAGCTGTGTGGTAGGCTTCTTTGGCTTAAGTTTCCATAAATCAGAAGGTACTTGGACACCAAGTCAAGACCAAGGAGACCACTCGTCCTCACATGAGCAGGAAAAGCAACAACTACCATAGAAAAGCTTGAAATGCAACAAAGATGTCACTGTCACCTGACTGTCCTCTGCAAACTCAATTTGTTTTCACTCTAGTTTACATTTATGATCTTTTTGCCGTTGTAATATATTATTTAGACTCTTGTCCTGACTTATGGGATAATCCTGGCCCTTAGATGAACCTTTTATTTCATGTTTAACCTAAAAGCAAGGCCTATATAAGGACCCTTGCATCAGTCTGTTAGGGGCAGCTGATTTTATGAATGAAACCTGAGTTTTTACTCTCAATTCAAATCTCTTAAATCTTATGTTAGAAACATAGGGTAGAGTCAGGCTTATTAATACTCTGTGCTTGCTGTGAGTATTGAATAAGGACCTGGTAATAGGGTGAGAACAGTCCTGTGCTTGCTGTGGATTGTTTGAGCTTTATTGTCTGTTTCAACTTGAGTATTCCTGTGTTAAGCTGTGGTTTTCTTGAGTTAAACAACCTAAATTGTTAAGTTAACTTCCTGTGCTTGCTGTGGAAGGTAGTTAAACAATTATATCTCAAATTTACCTCCTTTATTCCATTTTTACACCCACACTGTCAAACTGCTCCTTTCTCTGTCAGTTCAGGTTTAGTAATTTATTTAAATTACTTCTGAGTCTCCTAAAATCCTATAATTTTAGCAGAATTTAGCTAAGGCCTCAAGGTTAATTACTGCAAATTTTCATGAATTTAGGAGTCCTTTAGAGTGCTCAAACCAAATTTAGAAGTTAGTCCTTTTCCTGCAATTTCACAAATTGTCAAAATATTGTAAGGGGTGGGTGTTTACATATCAACTTGGTATATCAGAGCCAGGCTAAACACAATTCCATCTTGTGTTTATCTTGGGTATTGAGAGAATAGTGAGTTCATCAACCTACCTACATTAAAAACACAAAAAATAACCATGAGTGAAGAGAGGCTAGCTGGCATTGAAGCCACAGTTGGAGATCTGGCCAGAAATGTGGGTACACTGGTGAATGCTATGCATGCTGTCATGGAGAGAATCCCAAACCCAGACCCTAGGAGGCAACCTGCCAGAGGAAGGGGTAGAGGGAGAGACTTTGCCATGGGAGCAGGAAGAAGATACCCACTGATGTAAAACAGTATGGAAAAACGAGAATGAACAGATCGTTGAACTGTTCGTTTGAGTTTGTTAATTCTGTGATTGTGTATGTCGTGATAATTAGTAAATTTGCAGCGGAAATTAATTTGTTTGGACTGAATATTTCGTGATTAAGGATGTAACCGGATAGTATGGTGAATTCCTAGTCCTAACCTCGCAAGGTGTCAAACGCAGATTCACGCACTCAACCTCGCAAGGAAGATCTAAAGATTAAGCTCGCAAACCTAATCAGAATAATGCTCACAAATGTAAACAATTTTATTGCTGGAAATTCGATGGTGTTTCTCTGATCATACACGGCCTAATATACTCCTAAACGAGGTCACAATTCGACCCAAACTCTAGCTTGGAAATTAAGCTATCTTTCCCTTTCCTAAACTAACTAGGAAAATTATTCCCCTTTCCTAAACTAACTAGGAAAGTAATTAAAATACTAAAAACTAGAATACAATCAGATTTAGGGTATTCTAATTTGACTAGGATTAGGAAAATCTAGCTTTCCTAACTTTATTAGAAATAGTAATTAACTAACTTATTATTCCTACACGATTTAGGAAACCGTGTATCCTAATCACCCTAGGAGCCGTGATATGCAGCCCCAGAGCCGTGTTATGCAGCTCCCATGCCTTCCCATTTTAGCATCAACACATTACTCGATCCAAGCTCAAATCCTTTTACTAGTTGAGTTACATTTCGACTAATAAGGATCTCATTTGCTTGTTCCGAACATGCTCCCCGCATCATTCTCTCCTTCTTTTTGAGAATTTGCCCTCAAATCCTCGTCTTCTAGATACGGTGATAGGTTGCCTACATTGAATGTCGCGCTCACCCCACCATATTCACTCGGCAACTCCAGCTTGTATGCGTTAGAACCATAACATTCGAGGATCTTGAATGGACCATCGCTCACATGCGGCATCAACTTATTCTTCCTTTTGACGGAAATCGTTCCTTTCTCAAATGTAACCACACAAGATCACCTTCCTTGAAAACAGTCGCTTTCGATGTTTATTAGCCTTCTCTTTGTATTCAGCATTTGCCTTCTCAATTTGAGCTCGAACTTGTTCACATACTCGGAGAAATGCAGCTTGTCTTTCTTTGGCTTCAAAACTTAACACATCTTTCTTTGGAATGGGCACTAAATCGATTGGCAGGTATGGATTCACGCCATAGACAATCTCGAATGGAGCTCGTCATGTCGTCATTGATGGTGTACGATTATAAGCGAATTCAAAGATGCGCCAATTTGATATCCCAATCCTTTGTGCTTTTACTAACCAATCCTCGCAATAGACTCCCTAGAGTACGGTTGGTTACCTCGGTCCGACCATCCGTCCGTGGATGGTGTGATGTCTTGAAAAGAAGCTTAGTCCCCATCAAACGCCATAACGTTTTCCAGAAGTAACTAAGAAACTTCACATCTCGATCTGAAACAATAGTAAGAGGTATTCCATGTAATCGAACGATCTCTCTATAGTACAAATCAGCCACTTTAGTTGCATCATCAGTCTTGTGACACGGAATAAAATGCGCCATCTTCGAGAATCGATCAACTACCACCATAATCGAGTCCTTACCCCTCCGAGTTCTCGGCAAACCAAGGATAAAATCCATGCTTACCTCATTCCATGGGCTGTACAGTGCACGGGCAGAGGTGTATACAAGCCCTTGGTGAACGTGCTTTTAGCCTTTTGACATACCACGCATTTCGCCACAATCTCTTGCACATCCTTATTCATTCTCGGCCAGTAGAAGTGTTCACTTAGGATGTCACTCGTCTTATTAACTCCAAAGTGTCCAAAGAATAGCCCCGCCATGAGCTTCTCGTACCAACAACTCCCTAATCGACCCATTCGGAATGCATAGCCGATTACCCTTGAAGAGATAGCCATCCCGAATAAAAGATACAAACCTGTCGGATCAATGATTTCCTTTGAAAATTCTGGATCGACTTGTACGATTCCTTGATATGTTCGAAACCAAGAATCCTTGCATCCAACTCAATCAACAATGAATGCCTTCGTGATAATGCATCAGCCACGATATTAGAACTTCCCGTCTTATATTTTGAAGAAAACGTGAATGATTGCAAGAATTCTACCCATTTGGCATGTCTTTGATTTAACTTTTGCTGTCCATGGATGTGTTTAAGAGCCTCGTGATCAGAATGTAAAATAAACGGCTTCGGACGCAGATAATGACTCCAATGATCCAATGCTCTCACGATTGCATAAAACTCCTTGTCATAGGTTGAATAGTTCAACCTTGCACCGTTTAATTTCTCATTTGAAATATGCAATAGGCCTCTTTTCTTGTATTAACACGGCACCAATCCCAACACCACTTGCATCACACTCGACTTCAAACAATTTATTAAAATCGGTTAGTGCTAAAACAGGTCCGGAGCATAGCTTGCGTTTCACTTCTTCAAACGCCTTTTGGGCGCTGTTAGTCCACACGAACTCTCCCTTCTTGGTTAGCTCTGTAATTGGAGCCACAATCGAGCTAAAACCCTGGATGAACCGTCTATAAAATGATGCTAAACCATGAAAGCTTCGCACCTCTGTAGTTGATTTCGGAACTGGCCAAGCTTGAATAGCATCGACCTTGGATGGGTCCATACTTACTCCGTCTTTTCCCACAATATAACCAAGAAAGACAACACTTGAGACCATAAAAGTACATTTTTCCAACTTACCATAAAGCTTCTGATCTCGCAAAACTTCAAACACAGCTCGCAAATGTCGTTTGTGCGACTCTTCATCTTTGCTATAAATCAGGATGTCGTCAAGATAGACCACCACAAATTTGTTAAGGAACGGCCTTAACACTTCATTCATCAACCTCATAAACGAACTAGGAGCATTGCACAATCCAAACGGCATCACAAGCCATTCATATAACCCTTGCTTCGTTTTAAACGCGGTCTTCCACTCATCCCCTTCTCGAATCCTCATTTGATGGTAGCCACTCCTCAAATCCAGTTTAGAAAAGACACTCGAACCAGAAAGTTCGTCAAGCATATCATCAAGTCTTGGCATAGGAAAGCGATATTTGATTGTAATGTTATTTACCGCTCTACTATCAATGCACATTCTCCAAGTCCCTTCCTTCTTTGGCACTAATAACGCAGGCACCGCACATGGACTTAAGCTCTCTTGAACATATCCCCTATCTATCAATTCTTGGACTTGTCTCTGTAACTCCTTTGCTTCCTCTAGATTACAGCGATAGGCCGGCTTATTAGGCAATGCCGCCCCTGGAATCAGATCTATTTGGTGTTCAATACCACGTAAAGGAGGTAACCCATCCGGTAATTTATCCGGAAACACATCCCGGAACTCTTCTAACAACTCCTGTACCCCACGGTCATCACACACACCAACGGACCCCAATTCACGAACCAGCAGCACATAAGTTCGTTCCCCACGAGCTAAAGCCTCTTCAACCTCCCGAGCCTCCATAAACATACTCCCCTTCTTTGTTTTAGACTCTTTAATCTTATTAGGTGACATAGGTTTCAGATTATATCTCACATTACCCTTCATCACGCTATACACATTGGCTCTCCCGTCATGTTCAACCTTTCTATCGAATTGCCAAGGCCTACCCAACAGAATGTGGCATGCATTCATAGGAATTATATCGCACCACACCTCATCAGTATAGGGTCCTAGATTCAACGAAACTAAGGCCTGTTTCTTAACTTGGATCCCATTCTCCCCATTCAGCCAATGTAATTTATATGGTTTAACTCGGTCTTTAGTTTGCAATTTCAGTTCATCAACAAGGTCCCTTGCTACTACATTAGCACACGATCCACTATCAATAATAAGATTGCAAATTTTACGGTTTACCTTGCACCGAGTATGGAAGATTTGCTCCCGTTGTTCATTCTCAATTTGAACCCGTTTCCATATGTAAATTACGCAAAGCACTAAACACTCCTCTTCACTCAACGGATCCAAATCGTAGACTATCCCTTCACCATCAGTTTCAACATTCTCTTGAATCGTTTCATCTTCTCGGCGTGACAAATACCGGAATCATATCACATAATTCTTGAGCTGTTAGGGCTCGTTTCTGAGGACATTCGTTTGCTATATGACCATAGCCTTGACACTTGAAACAACGCCTCAAAGAACTCCCTTTTGGCTCGGCAACACCCTTTCCTTTGTCCTTGGGTTCTTCTTTCGGGGTTTCTTTAGCCTTGCTAGGAGCTGGCCTGGAATATGAGTTGGTTCCCGAACTTTGTCCCTTGGAATAAGTATAAGGTTTTCGTGCCTTATCATGCTTCTCAAATTTCAACGCCAATCTGCAAACATCGCTAAATCCATCGTAATTCTGGATTTCTACCTTCGTTGAAATAGCGGGTGTTAGGCCCTTGATGAATCTCGCCACCCTTAGCTCTTCTTTCTCCTCAAGATCGCACACAATTGACATCTTCTCGAATTCTTTGATATATTCAGTCACCGACATGCTTCCTTGCTCTAAAGATTGGAGCTTTAAGTAGTTATCTTGCTCATAATCCCTTGGCAGGAATCGCCTCATCAAGTGCTTCTTTAATTTGATCCAAGATTCGATCTTGTCTTTGCCTTCCTTTCTTCTTTGTTTTTTCAGATTTTCGTACCATAAAGATGCATACTTTGTAAGCTTCAAGATTGCAACCTTAAATTGCTTCTTGTCATCGTATTCCTTATACTCGAAAACCCTTTCAGCTTGTCTTACCCAATCCAGAAATTTTTCCGGATCCATCTCGCCATCAAAGTCAGGAATATCGAGTTTTAAACCCCGATCATCATCGTTCTTATTTTTTGACTTCCTCTTTGGCTGCTCGTCCTCTTCTTCAGATTCGGATGGGGTGTCCGATTCTTTTTTTTTCTCTTTAGCCTTCAACATGCTTGCTATATTTTTTAACACATAAGCCATCCGAGCCATCCTCCAACTTCACTCGTTATGACCATCTTCCCATGTTTTCGGACCTTCTTCACCGTCTTTAACCATGATTAGCAACGTCCCAAGACAAATCTATTAAGGAATAAATCGAACCTAGCTCGGTAACCAATTTCATGTAAAACAAAGATGGAAAACGAGAATGAACAGATCGTTGAACTGTTCGTTTGAGTTTGTTAATTCTGTGATTGTGTATGTCGTGATAATTAGTAAATTTGCAGCGGAAATTGATTTGTTTGGACTGAATATTTCGTGATTAAGGATGTAACCGGATAGTATGGTGAATTCCTAGTCCTAACTGTTGGGAAATGTGTCCTCAACAATAGTGCGATCACATGATTTAAATATCATTATTAAATCTCATTTTAAGAATACAATTGGGAAGTAATATTGTTACTGTCAACTGGTCAACATATATCGGTAATGATTGGCTGACTAGAGTTTGACATTACTGTCGTGTGACGGTGGTGATCAGTTGACCCCCTAGGTCATACCTAAAGGGCAATACACTTAATTGATTATTTAATTAATCGTATAATGTTACGAGTTAATTAAATTTCTTGAAAAATTGACGGACAATTTTGGTAGTAAAATTTACGTATCAAATTGAAATATGATTAAATGAGATACGGTCTGAGTAATCGAATTGTATCATTACTCGGATGAAATTATTGTTTAAAGAAACGATTGGATTTGAATGAATTATTATAAATACAATCTGTTGTGATTTATAAATGGTAAAAATATTTTGGCACAAGTAATTATGAAATTACTAAGTCAATTTTTGTATATGACGTATTTTTGATAATACGTTGAATTTTTAATATATTAAAAATTACATAACAAATATATGTGACATGTGACATGTAACATGTAGACAATTGACAAAAATAATATGGACTCCATATTATGTAAATGCCGAAATAATGGAGGGGATTAGGCTTAAATTGTGTTTATATTTTAAATAAGAAAGCATAATGATTATAAAGTAATCTAGCCATGCAAGCCTATGAACATTGTTAAGAGCAACAATTTCATGCATTGGCTCTTTCCTTTCCTCCACTCCCACCGGTTTTTGGGAAGAAAAACACTTGAGATTTTTCTCATTTTTGCCTAATATTCACTAAGAGGTAGTGGATGTTCATTCATTCTTTTCACTCATCCAAAATTAGAGTTTTAGAGAGAATAAAATCCTCCTCATCATCTCTCTAAAAACCGAAAATAATATAAGAGTTTATAAATATTTTTGGTTCCATTTTTCTACCATTGATTAATATTATAACTAGTATTTGTAATATTAATTATAATTAAGAGAAGCCTTGGGTATAAAGCATAGGGAGAGATCTTACACTTAGATCTTTGTTCTTCCATTGGAATAGCTCAAGAACAAGAAGAGATAGGTGATCTCTCTTGTGCCCTAATAGCCGAAATCCATTTTGTAAGGACATGATTTCTCCTCTATCTATATTATTGTTTGCATGCATAAGATCCGTTTTAATTTTATGACAAATTTATTTAGACATATAAGAGTATGTTAATATGTATATAAATCTACATTTCCTTCAATCGGTATCAGAGCCACGGTTGTTTGCATGCAAATTGGTTAAAAGTTTTTCCGAGTTATATGAATAACAAAATAAAACTTGTAAAATTTGTGTTATTATGATATATCACGAAATTATTACATGCATGTTAATATTTCTGGTCCTAAAGTGTTTTAGGATATTTTGGTTAATTTTTCGGATTTTTATTGTTCATATTTTACAATAATGGCATTTAAATGTGATTTTATGAGTAAAAATGTCATTTTTGGTCTAAAAATAGCTATACTTCGAATTTTCACTTGGTTTTTGGATATGTTGTTACATATATTATTTTGAGATAACCTGCAAATTTTCATAATTTTTGGACTTGTTATGCTCGAAAAATGATTTTTTCATTATTAAATTCGGATTTAAGAGAAAAATAGGTTAATATGAGTTAAATTTCGAATCTGGTCATAGAAAATTAATATGTTGTCACATGCAATTTTACAAGATGTGTGTAAAATAATTGGCTATAAAGAAGTCTTTTAGCATGATTTATGAATTTTTGAAGAAAAATAGCATAAATAGTGACATTATTAGTTGAAAATTAATAAAACATAATCTATGACTTAGGAAAAACGTCTAATGTTGCATTTTATTATATTTTTCAGATCTAAAATTGATAAGTTAATGAAAATAATTTTTCCATGTTTTTATGATTATTTTATTAAATATCGATAAACCGCAACATTGTTTTTCCGGAAAATTTTCGAAATTTTTTTTTTAACCTAAGATTTTGAACATTATGAGTGTCATGGAATATTTCCAGAATGTTCATGAATTTAAATTTCAAATTTCAAATTTATTTGAAATTTTTGGTTTTATTTGAAGTTTAATAGCTTGTTTTTGTAAATTTTGGTCCATTTATGAACAATTTTGTAAATAAAAGTTAATTATGGTCAAATTACTAGTGGAAACTATATTTTGAGTCCTAAGAGGTTAGGGTAATTAACTTATGCATAAATATGAGTTTATGCATTTTTGTGATTATAAAACGTTGAAATCACGCAAATCCGTAAAAACCGAGTAATATACGATATTGGCTAATTAAAAGGCGATTTAGCATAAAAATTGAGCATGTTTATACATATTATAATGCTGCATTTTTCTTTATGATTGTCATAATTTTAATTTATGTAATTTTGAATTATGTAATTTTACTTAGTATGGCCTTAGATTTTAATTGGTATTTCCCGAAATGTATGGGAATATCGATTCGGTTTTTCAGATCTAAAATTGAAAATTTAGTGAAAATATTTTTTCCATGTTTTTATGATTATTTTATTATAAATCGATAAACCGCAACATTGTTTTTCCCGAAAAATTTCGAAATTTTTAACCTAAGATTTTGAACATTATGAGTGTCATGGAATTTTTCCAGAATGTTCATGAGTTTAAATTTCAAATTTTGAATTTATTTGAAATGTTTTGATTTATTTGAAGTTTAATAGCTTATTTTTGTAATTTTTGGTCCATTTATGAACAATTTTGTAAATAAAGGTTAATTATGGTCAAATTATTAGTGAAGACTATATTTTGAGTCCTAAGAGGTTAGGGTAATTAACTTATGCATAAATATGAGTTTATGTATTTTTGTGATTATAAAATGTTGAAATCACGCAAATCCGTAAAAACCGAGTAATATACGATATTGGCTAATTAAAGGCGATTTAGCATAAAATTGAGCATGTTCATACATATTATAATGCTGCATTTTTCTTTATGATTGTCATAATTTTAATTTATGTAATTTTGAATTATGTAATTTTACTTAGTATGGCCTTAGATTTTAATTGGTATTTCCCGAAATGTATGGGAATACCGATTCGGTTGTAATTTTTATTGTGATCTCGTATCACCGTTTTGTAATTTAATAGATTTATTTTATTTTAAGTTACAAATGTATAATAGGAAATTATGTAATTTATTATGTAATTTTATTCATTCCGGAGTTCCAAAAGATGGATTTCTTCAAGAATGGCGATACATAAAGACGGTGTTACCTAGAGATGCGTGCCACAACCGAAGTTCAAGGGACCAATGGAGTTGGTTTCCGAATGTGTAATAGGTTAATAGTTTTTCTTTTTTAGGAAAGGCCATACTAGGATTTATTTATTTTTATGCTTGCATTTTATTTTATGTCGCATGCATCGCTAAATCGCCATAACTAAACCTGCATCCTCTTTTTTTTTTATCGAGTTTATCGACCGTGTCAATTAGAATTATCATAGTTCACCGCTTTAGTTCACTTAAAACGTGATAGATAATAAATTGACATGACCTCTCGCTAAAACAAACAATTGAGACATAGCCTTACCAAATAGTAGAAACCATGAAAACCTATTTCGCGAGGGAGTGCACTCGGCTACCCCGGGGTACAAACCTTGTTACGTAGGGGAAGTGGGTGATAAATGTCTAATCCACCGAATTCATGTTGATGAGGGTTTCATCGGCTACCCCGTGCCTAAGTTAATGTGGGTTTGGATAATGGACACATTTATTCGAAATTTGGATTGAACTCAACAAAAGTAATTGATGAGGGTTTCATCGGCTACCCCGTGCCCTTGTTGATGTGTTTTGGGCTATAGATAAATATTAGAGTAATTTTATCGACCAAGAGTTCTAAAAGTAGAATCGATTAAAAGGTTAATCCACCGAGTTATATTGATGAAGGTTTCATCGGCTACCCCGTGCCTAAGTCGATATGAATTTGGGTCTTGGAATCATTTATCATAGTTGGGTAGAGGTCACTATGTAAATGCTTTACTTGTTTTTCAAGTATTAATAAAACGATAAATGTTAAGTTTTCCACTATTCCGTTGTTATATTGTTCTATTTCTTTACCACAATTCATATACGATATCATTTCGTTTTTGATTAAATCTCCATTAAAACATCGTAACTAAAGACGAAATTTGAATTTGCTTCTAAAACCTCAAACGAACCATTGCTAAGGATCTCTTGTTAAGAGTATAGATTAAAGTTATTCATTATCAAACAGGTTTTTGATTCTTGACTAACACATCTACTTACAATGGATTATTTTTCATGTACTTAAATGAATTAAGTACCTTGAAGCGATAAATTGTTTTGGTAATTAGTTTTGTCAGAATTCGTAATTGACCAAAATAACGCAACCACTTCAATGAAAGTTTTAAGACTAAAACGAACAAATGAAGAATGAATCTTCATGAATTCAATTTTGCTTCTCAAAGCAAAGACTCATTGAATTAAGTGGGAGCATTCTCTTAAACCGTTAAGATGAGGACGAGGTTCAAGAAGTAAAGATTATAATGGAATTGATACAAGGTAATGTTAAAGGTAAAGTTGTTGAGAATGACGATACTAAACCTATCAAACCCGACCGATAAAGTTTCCATTGTCTTAAATGTTAGACACGAGAAAGGAAACTACCCCAAATTATTGAAGAATCAACAAGTTAGTTGTGGGACATCTAATTGAACCTTCTTCTTTAAATGTTTATTTGATTAAACATAAATTTTGCTAGTATTACTCCGTCAATATTAGAAACCGGTGGTGGTTTTCATCATTATGTTTGATACATAGGATGATTAGAATATGACGACTAGCAACAATGAAGTCGAGAGATAGAGTAATTGTGTACTCAATCTAGTTTTTGGATTTAAAGTTGTACTTAATTATGACTATTAAGTGCATTAACTCTAAATAAGAATATAAACTTGTTAAGATACAAAAGAGGTTTTCACTTTTGTGACCCTATACACCATGATTTGATGTATGGCTAGCCCATCATCAAGGTGATTATATTCTAAACCAAACTAGAATGATATATCATGAAGATGATGTAAGACTCAAATTGGTAACCCAAGATTAAACCTTAAATTTTGGAATGATGAACGCAAAGAGTTATCGAGTACTCTTGAAACCATTAGATTGTTAATGGTATATGCGTATCTTGTATTCAAAGCAAGATGTCTCGTGCTTTTTGGTTGAAAAGGAGATCGAGGTTGTAAATCATCGATCCAAAATAGGTTGATCATTTTCTTTTACCAACGATTTAAGTTGACGCTAGTATGTTCACTTAATAAGGTAAATAGAGAAATCTTTGAAGAATTTCAAAGAGTTCAAGGAATCACGATTTAGTCGTGATGGGATTATCAAAGTGAAGACTTTGATATAAGCCAAAGGAAATGTGATATAGTATCACAAGTTAATCTCTCTTAGCACGCATTATGAAATAATGTGTGGATGGATAAGAGATCAAACGCTATTCGATATGGTTTGGACTTCAATCAAGTTACTTTGAGTTACTTGATCCTTTTGGGGATTTTATCATTTTTGTCTAAATTATTTTTCCACTAAATCGAATCATATGAGATATGAAATGGTAAGGGTACCATGGTTGTAAGTTTTCACAAGAAACAAATGCTCATTTTTCCCTTGCAATTATCACGAGCTCGACGGGTTTGCGGCTCATGAAGCTGTCTTTCTAAAATACAAGTTTATTTCTAGAAGACAGAGTGGGAGAAATTATTCAAGAGCCATAGAGAATGTTATGTCGCAAGAAACTGGTTTTTTCTTGGCTACATGAGACGTTTTGTGTAAGACATTGTTTCTTCAAAACCTAGGAGGTAAATTCGTCACTTGTTAAAAATGATGAATTCATGCTACTTTTAAGAAAGCAAAGAGCTTATAACTTACAAAAGAAATTGTTTGATTCAAGTTGATTACTTCTAGAAAGTAATGAACGTATGACTTACATAAGAGTGATTAAGTCACAACTCAATACAAGGCTTAGAGCCATGAGAATCCGAAATAAAAGGCTTGATTAGTGACAAAGGGTTTTGCACTAATAAAGAGATATTTCAAAGCAAGATTGGTTGCAAAGAGTTTTGCACTAATTGAAATGCTTAAGTATATTTGGATCTTCTTAGGGATTGTGTTTCAATATTATGAAATACATAGCGAATGAATCTAAAACCCACTTCTTCAATAGAAGGAATGTATTCAATACATATCATGAGTTTAGTAGATTCTTGCAATCCTAAGATAATCTGAAACTTAAGAGAGGGTCTTAAGTAGGACATCAATGAGTTAGAATCAACATTTTGATCATGTGATAAAATATTTCTCGATAAGTCGAGAAGTTGTGGTTATACATGAAGTTTAGTGGGAGTTACGGAAATTTTAATTAGTCCGATATGTGGATGACATATTGATCATTAGGAATGATTTAAGACTTTTGGAGTATTATAATACATCTTGAATATCCGGATTTATGAAGATAAATCCACATGATATTAGAGTCAGTAAGAAGTCTTATGTTGATAAGATTCATGACTAGTTCAATTAAATTGAACATATTTGATTGATTTCATTTGCTTCCGCTGCCGAATCAATTAAAAAGAAATGATGTATAACACTTCATATGCACTTTAAGTATGATGAATTGTTTTCAAAATCGAATTTAAGTAATCTTTACAAGTGAGCTATAAAGATTACCCTTAAGTGCTTGCAGAAGCATTAAGGCTATGATGCAAAGTGTTTATGATGCAATATTGTGTAAGGGTGTTACACAAGTGACAATTGACAATTGAGATTGCGCATGGTTTCCGACAAAACCATAATCAAAACACATTAAGATGGTTAAGATACCATTGTGGCAATGTTTATTAAGAAGTAGATTTTCTAGAATCGTTCTAGGCAATAAAGAACAATGAGAGATATTTATAACGGAAATTGAGTACACTTGCGATCATGAGATGTGCAAGAAGGATGAGTCCCGCACAATGTGAAAACAGTGGGAGCTATTCTAAGGCTAAAAGGCCTATGTCTTGATTGGATCTCGACACGTACTCGGAAAGTTTTGTGATGCAAATGTATACATTACAAAGGAAAACGAGTATGTAGTGAGGTTGAGTAAGGTGCAAGAAATTGATAAAACCTACTAACCAAAGCATTCTCAAAGGCTAAACATGATGAGTCATGTCATTTCAATTGAATTGAAATGAACAACTACGTACAAGATCAAATTAGATTATAGAACATGAAATAGTAATCAGGCATTGACTATTCATGTGTGATAATCGCATTTGTCGTTCGAGTTTTATTTTTAAAACTCTTTTATTATACTTTGTTACATCCAAACGGGTTGTGGAGACAATTGAACCCCGTTAAAGTGAACACGGATTAACATTGTATTTGCCCATAGTTACTTGCATGAGGTGACGTCTCGAAGTGACTAGAGTGTGAGGCGATTGATGGCAAGTTCAAGTGCCATAGAGTCATGTGAGATGACTAGTCGATCACATAGGCAGACTGTTAGGAACATTTTGTCGGGCCTTATGACCGCTTATAGAGTTCTGGCAATTTATATATAGCCTGGTCGTGGCGAGAGCTACTATAGTATTCTAATGAGTCGATTCTTTTGACTAAAGACTATTCACCTAAGATGGCACAGTTTCAGATTAACTTTGATTTGTGTTACTACGACCTTCGTAAATGGGGTCAAATGGGCATATTTTGGGTTATGATGGTTGTGGCTAGTCGAAGGGAATGAGTGCGATAGGAATTGTCCATCCCCTTGTCAGGGTTAAAACAATATCTCAGGGCCACTCGAGGAGTAATGAACTGGAAATGCGTGGCCACGCTCGGAAGGTATCCAGAGTGGATAAATCCGGTCAATCAGTTATTCTCCAGATCGAGGAAACCACTCTCGATATGATCACTTGCAAGTACGACCGAAAGACACCTTGCATTGAGTGGGAGATAGTAATAGGACAAGAGAATTGGTGACGCACACTTGTCGAGGACAAGTGGGAGATTGTTGGGAAATGTGTCCTCAACAATAGTGCGATCACATGATTTAAATATCATTATTAAATCTCATTTCAAGAATACGGAAGGGATGATACATTACATATATATAGTCAAATGGTCCACACATATCGGTAATGATTGGCTGGCTAGAGTTTGACATTACTGTCGTGCGACGGTGGTGATCGATTGATCCCTTGAGGTCACACCTAAAGGACGATTCCCTTAATTGAAAAGGTTAATTAGTTGTATACCGATACAGATTAATTAATTCCTTAAAATTGAACAATTCGATTTGTGAGAAAGAGAATATTGATATCTTATTGTAATGGGATTAAATAAGATTTATTTTAGTAATAAAATGCTTTGTTGCTAAAATTATTTATTGTTTGAGAAACAATAAAGATAAGAATGAATGGTTAATTATAATTACAAGAAGTTGTGAATTATAATTTTATGACCCATTTTATTTAAGTGATCAAGCATCACTAGTCAATTTGTTGAATGTAATTTAATTAATTTATAAAATGATATTTATGTGATAAATATGCATTTAATTAATTAGTAACATGTATCATACTACATGTGACATATTGTGTGACAAATGACAAATTGACAAAAATAAAATGGTAGTCCATTTTATACATAATGGACCGAAAATAGTGGGTGTGTTAGTGGGTTTTGGTTGTTTTATTTTATTTGATAAAATAAACATCATGATGACTACTCTTGACTAGCCTTACAACCTACTCCACTTTCTTACACACCTATATTTTTGATAAGAGAAAAAGAAAAGCAATGATGCTCCTTTGGGCTAGAGTTGGGCGGCACACACACTCTTAATTGAGTAGTGTTGGTTGCTTTATTTTTCTTAAATACTACCATTCATAAAACATGCAAGAGGTTCATGTAGAATTTCCTCTCTTCTCTCTCTTCCATCTTCATCAAAAAGGATGAGATTTTAATCTAAATTGTTCATATAAATTACTAAGATTACTAGAAGTAGTATATGAGTATTAGTAATAGATTTTAAGGTAAACTACAATACAAACATCTAGTACATGTTTATTTGTGGGATTAAGGGATTGTCTTGGGTGCTACTAATTGGAGGGCTTCTAATTTGAAGTCAAGAATGTTCATCCATTAATGGAAAGCTCAAGAACTAACAAGAAGGAGATCTTGTTAGTGCCCATTATGACCGAACTCTTTATGGTGAGAAAATGTTTTCTTATCTTATTTTATTAATGTTTGCATGCATAAAATCCACATTTAATTTTATGACAAATTAATTTTAACATATATGAGTATGTTAGTATGTATATAGATCTACATTTCCTTCAGGTGTTACAAATGGTATCAGAGCGACGATCCTGAAACCTGTAACCAATGAATCTAATGAATCTAGGGAGTCAATTAAAATGAACCCGGGGTAAAGGTTGTAGGAGCTAATGCAAAGACTTGGGAGGCGTCCTAAAGTCGCGAACTCGCCCTACAATTTTGAACCGGTCACCATGGGATATGTGTCGGGATCGTTATGTGCTTATTGTGTGCTGTGTGTATTTATGTAGTAGTATGTTGTATGAATTGATGGATGAAAGATGATAATGACGTGAATTGTATGTTGGTTGATTGTAAAGCATGAAAGTATAATTATTGATACATGTAATTTGACATGTTATAATTACGCAAGGAAAAGTGTTTTGTCTATATATATATATAAAGCGATGTGTAAGTATACATGTTGTTGTTGTCGTGTTGAGTAAAAGTACAGAAGGTTAGGAGTATGAATTGAACATGTGCTGGGTGAATATGTTGAACGTATATGGTGGATAAATATGTGGTATGATGGATGAATTAGTGGAAAAGATGAATCATCGTGGTAGTAACATTTGAATAGGGGACTTGATGTCATGTATTTGTGATTTTGTTTACGAAAAGTGATAGAATAAAAACATGTGGGTAAGTCATAATTGGCAAGTTAGATAAGCTAAGTGCATGATGAATGTTGTTGTTTGGCTTTTGAAAATAGTAACATATGATTATGAATACTGGTTTTATGAGTTTTGGGTTGTTTTCGTTTAACTTGGTTGTTGTTTAAGTTGTTTGGAAGTAAAAATCAAATAATTATGTCGTCTGATTACAGCAAAGTTGTCTTTAAACTGTTATAACTTGAGATGCGTAAATGATTTTAATGTGATTCCAATTGGAGGTGATAGCTTGTTCTTTTACGATTCTAACGATAGGTCACACGTCCAAAACGACCAAGAAATGAGTGAGTTATGACTGTTTTACGAAAACTGGACAGTGCTGAGAATTGGGGTACTCGATCGAGTATCCTTGGTACTCGATCGAGTACCTTAGCTACTCGATCGAGTAGCCCTGGTAATTTGTTTTACGTGCTTCTGATCTTCACCTACTCGATCGAGTAAGTCCCTTACTCGATCGAGTGGCCCGTATTTCGATCTAGTGACCCCTATTTTGGGTCATATGTTTATCTTTTGACTTCGTTGCATATTATGTTTAATTCAAAGGCGTTATTTTGCTTCTTTATGCATTGTTTTACACGTATGTTGGTCTTGACGCGTAAGTTACCCAATTTTGTGGTGTAAAGAGTGGCACCTATGATGAGTATGAGTTCGGTGGGGAGGAAATGATTTATATGTGTTGGGATTAGTAAGACTTAATTGAGGCATAGAGCATGTTGTGTGAGACGAGATGAGTGACAAGATTGTATGTTGAGTAATGAAAATGTAAGTGAATGTGGACAAGGCATGATGTAAGTTTAAGGAACGTGAGAATGAAAAGATTGAAAGAAAGGATGTGGATAGTAGCAACCTGAGATGTATAATAAATTATGGAGGGAGATGGCTAGAAATAGTGTTGAGTAAGAACATATGTAATGAAAGGTCGTTTGGAAATAGTGGTATATAGCGAACTTAATGGGACATGTCGCGACGTGGATTTGCAGGTAGTGACTGAGTTTGGAAATTTGTGTTATCGAGAGACGAAACTACTGTGTGATTTCCTTGGGTAATTAACGGTATTAAATGAATTATGATTTCTAGAGATGTAAAAAGGGAGATGCAATTGTTTGAACATTAAACGTTGATTCTATGGATAGATTAGTGGCAAGTGTGAGTGATAGCATAATAAGAGAAGATCCATGGTAAGAAAGAGTAGGATGATGTCGGTAGAAAATAATGGAATTTGAGTTTTGGAGCAACGAAAGGGTAACTGGATTTCTAAAGAGTTAGCTAGAAGGAATAAGGAGTTGAACTATTAATTGGTATTATTGAGTGTAAAGAGAAAAGAAGGATAAAAGTAAGCTGAGGAAAATATTCACCGGAGTTATGTGATATAAAGGTAAGGAATCATCGAAATGTGTGATATTATCATGAGGATGTTAGTTAATGGTTATATGGGAGCTTCAGGACAACATGTTTAATAATGAGTTTCGAGAAATTAAGGAAAGTAAGAAGTTAGTAGAATATCTGCATGATATGAGATTTTGGTGGAAAAATGGATGATGATTCAATTAAGGAAAATATTGGGAAGAATGTTGAGGTAATTTTGTTCATGGATTCGATGTTCGTTGTTTGGGATGTTAACCAAAGATAGAAAAGAAATCATGATGTTTAGAGATGAGTGAAGAGGTTTGATGTCCGGACAGTGGTAGTGTTATGGTCTTTGACTAGTGGTTAAGGTTAAGGGTATATTAGAAAAGTGGCAATTCTAAAGAGGCTGAGTTAGTATGGTGATTTTGCTACGATCCTTATGGTATAGGTTAGGGGTGTGCAGATTGATTTGAAGTATGAGAACTGTTGAAGTAAGAGAGCCTTGAGAAATAGGAGTGATTATGGAAATGAGGTTATAGGCAGTTATCTTTGACATATGGTGGTGATGAGGATAATGAGATAATATAGCTAAGGGTTTAGTATTAGTGAGTTACGAGGACGTAACATTTGTCTTAAGAGGAGTAGGATGCAATAAAAGAGAGTTTCATGGTGGTGCATGCGGTAATATAATTGGAAGTAGAGTGTTAGCGTAGCGTAAAGGAGGGATTTGTTTTGTGGACAATACTTATAAAAGGCCATGGCCGTGCTTGTAGTAGTGTGATGCTTCAGAGTGTGGGAATATTTTATATAGTGTTGACAGTTGAAGGATGATGTTATGAGTCTGAGTAAACTTCGAGGACGAAGTTCCTTTTAAGGGTGGTAGAATGTAACATTCCGTTTGATGTCTAGGAGTGTCTTGATTTTGGATTTGATAGTGGATGATATTATGGAGCTAGCAGTGTTAGTGGATGGTGGTTGGTTATGTATGAAGTTGGTGTCGTGAGAGATATATATGTGGTGGATACGATATCGTGAGTCATGTTAAGGAAGTAAACATAGTTGGTGGAGTGGGTGTTAAGAGTTCATGTTTTATGTTTGGTCGAGTTGTTGGGTTCTTAGTTATGTTGTTGTGTCTGGGTCGAGTTAGTATGGTTGTTTTTAGAGTATGGGTTGAACTTCGGGGACGAAGTTCTTTTTAAGGAGGGAAGACTGTAATACTCCGTATTTATAAGTCTTGGGGTACTCTATCGAGTAGGCTTTACTACGTCGAGTAAGGGTAAGTTGCGTTTTAGAAAAGTTTCGACAGAGGGTACTCTATCAAGTAGCCTTAGGTACTCGATAGAGTAAGGGGGTACTCTATCAAGTCGCCTTAGGTACTCGATAGAGTAAGGGGGTACTCTATCAAGTAGCCTTAGGTACTCGATAGAGTAAGGGGGTACTCTATCAAGTAGCCTTAGGCACTCGATCGAGTAAAGGGGTACTCGATCGAGTACCTTGGGTACTCGATCGAGTGTCCGGTTTTACGAGGAGTTTTCTCGGGTTTTGTTAATTATGCGATTAAGGTATTTAAACATAATCGTCATTGTTTTAAATCACTTTTGCAAAACCTAAAACCCTGTTTAAGAGAGAAAGCAACCAGTTCATCTTCCTAATCGCATTCTTAGCAATTCCCGGAGTTCAGACGGTCGGTTCTTGTCGTTATTCGTATCGTTGAGTTCCTTGCGTCGAGGGTAAGCTTTTAATATAATTTTTATAGTGTTTTGTTAAGTTTGGTTAAACCCTAATTTAGAGATTGGGGGTTTTGTGTGTAGTATGTGATGTGTAGTCTCTATGTGTTATATGATAGGAGGAGGGTTCGTAGAAGAGGCTTTTTGATACAAATTTGTAGATACCGTCTGCTTGTTGTGCTTTCCAGGTAGGATTTCCTACTCAGTATTAGTCCCATAATGGGATATTGGTGATGTGCTGTATTTGGTTGTTTGATATAATGATTGTACTGTGTTTGTGGTTGTGATTGCTGTTGATGGTTCTCGAGATGCGTTCTCGGCTGAGTGGGGTCACTTGCGGGAGTGACTTCACGCCCTAGTTTCGCCCTTCGTGGAACCCGCCACGGAAGGGGATGTGCACATTAATGGGACAGGGTTATCGCTCGGTATGATGAGCGGGGCTTAGGTGGGAACGGCTGCGATCCCCCATCGGCGTGGCTGGTCCAAAGTGGATACAAGATTGAGATGATGGGGATTGGTTGGTGGTGTGTGTGTGTGTGATGTTCAATTTGTCTGTTTGTCTTATTATTGATATATATATATAAGTTGTGTGATTAGTCGACCCCGTTTAAATGTGTTAAAATCGTGGTGATCCATTCGGGGGGTGGTGAGCGATTGCTTAGCAGGTATATCTTGGATACGCGTGGGATCTAGCTGGGGATGGAGTCATCACATATCAGGGTCTTTAGTCTTCCGCTGTGTTTATTAGAACAGTTCCTTTCAGTTGGTTTATAGTTTGAGGACAGTTGTATTTTGCTTACAGTTGGTTTTGTAATGTAATCACTTAAACTTATTTAATAAAGTATGTTTCTTCATTGTCTTATGATTATCATGCCTCGGGTAACCGAGATGGTGACATCCTCATACCTGAGTGGTCCTGGTAAGGCACTTGGAGTATGGGGGTGTTACACACACAATGAGTCACAAGGACTAATGAACAAGGAAAAATGCTTCAAACAACAAGTCACAATAACAAGGACAACTGGTTTAGACAACGAGTCACAAGGACTAATAAACAAGGGCAAATGGTTTAAACAACAAGTCACAAGGAATAAAGTACAAGGACAAATGGTTCACACAACGAGTCACAAGGACTAATAAACAAGGAAAAATGGTTTAACAACGAGTCACAAGGACTAAAGAACAAGGACAAATGGTTCATACAACGAGTCACAAGGACTAATGAACAAGGACAAATGTTTCACACAACGAGTCACAATGATAAATGGTTAACATAACGAGTTACAAGGACTAATGAACAAGGACAAATGGTTTACATAACGAGACACAAGGGCTAATGAACAAGAACAAATGGTTCACATAACGAGTCACAAGGACTAAAGAACAAGGACAAATGATTTACACAATGAGTCCTTGTTACAAATGGTTTAATCAACGTGTCACAAGGACTAATGAACAAGGACAAATGGTTCACACAACGAGTCACAAGGACTAATGAACAAGGAAAAATGGTTCACACAACAAGTCACAATAACAAGGACAAATGGTTTACATAACGAGTCACAAGGACTAATAAACAAGGAGAATTGGTTTGAATAATGAGTCAGAAGGACTGAAGAACAAGGACAAATGGTTCACACAATAAGTCACAAGGACTAATGAACAAGGACAAATGGTTCACACAACGAGTCACACGGACAAATGGTTAACATAACGAGTTACAAGGACTAATGAACAAGGACAAATGGTTCACACAACGAGTCACAAGGACAAATGGTTAACATAACGAGTTACAAGGACTAATGAACAAGGACAAATGGTTCACACAACGAGTCACAAGGACTAATGAACAAAGACAAATAATTTACAAAACGAGTCACAAGGACTAATGAACAAGGACAAATGGTTCACACAACGAGTCACAAGGACTAATAAACAAGGGCAAATGGTTTAAACAATGAGTCACAAGGACTAAAGAACAAGGACAAATGGTTTACACAACGAATCACAAGGACTAATAAATAAGGACAAATGGTTTTAACAACGAGTCACAAAGACTAAAGAACAAGGACAAATGGTTCACACAACGAGTCATAAGGACAAATGGTTAACATAACGAGTTAGAAGGACTAATGAACAAGGACAAATGCTTCACACAACGAGTCACAAGGACAAATGGTTAACATAGCGAGTTACAAGGACTAATGAACAAGGACAAATGGTTCACACAACGAGTCACAAGGACTAATGAACAAGGACATAACACAACTAGTCCCAAGGAATAATGAACAAGGAAAAATGGTTCACACAACAAGTCACAATAACAAGGACAAATGGTTTACACAACGAGTCACAAGGACTAATAAACAAGGAGATTTGGTTTGAATAATGAGTCAGAAGGACTAAAGAACAAGGACAAATGGTTCACACAATAAGTCACAAGGACTAATGAACAAGGACAAATGGTTCACACAACGAGTCACAAGGACAAATGGTTAACATAACGAGTTACAAGGACTAATGAACAACGACAAATGGTTCACACAACGAGTCACAAGGACAAATGGTTAACATAACGAGTTACAAGGACTAATGAACAAGGACAAATGGTTCACACAACGAGTCACAAGGACTAATGAACAAAGACAAATAATTTACACAACGAGTCACAAGGACTAATGAACAAGGACAAATGGTTCACACAACGAGTCACAAGGACTAATAAACAAGGGCAAATGGTTTAAACAATGAGTCACAAGGACTAAAGAACAAGGACAAATGGTTTACACAACGAATCACAAGGACTAATAAATAAGGACAAATGGTTTAAACAACGAGTCACAAGGACTAAAGAACAAGGACAAATGGTTCACACAATGAGTCACAAGGACTAATGAAGAAGGACTAATGGTTCACACAACGAGTTACAAGGACAAATGGTTAACATAACGAGTTACAAGGACTAATTAACAAGGACAAATGCTTTAAACAACGAGTCACAAGGACTAAACAACAAGGACAAATGGTTAACACAATGAGTCACAAGGACTAATGAACAAGGACAAATGGTTCACACAACGAGTCACATGGACAAATGATTAACATAACGAGTTACAAGGACTAATGAACAAGGACAAATGGTTCACACAACGAGTCACAAGGACTAATGAACAAGGTAATATATTTTACACAACGAGTCACACGGACTAATGAACAAGGACTAATGGTTCTGATGCGATCCAAGTTAGTAACTCGGAGTTGGTTGATGAGCTGGTTGTGAACACTCACGGTGATTGTCTGATTGTGGCTCGTGGTTTTCAGCCTATGGGCTTTTATTATCCTTCCTATGTGAAAATGCTAATAAAAACGTGGAGCTTGGACCGTCCTTCCCTTGGAATGCGTGCCACAATCAGCTCTCATGCAACATACTTAGCAAATTCACATAGGAAGGATAATAAAAGCCCATAGGTCGAAAACCACGAGCCACAATCGACAATCACCGTGAGTGTTCACAACCAGCTCATCAACCAACTCCGAGTTACTAACTTGGATCGCATCATCGATGATGCGATCCAAGTTAGTAACTCGGAGTTGGTTGATGAGCTGGTTGTGAACACTCACGGTGATTGTCTGATTGTGGCTCGTGGTTTTCAGCCTATGGGCTTTTATTATCCTTCCTATGTGAATTTGCTAAGTATGTTGCATGAGAGCTGATTGTGGCACGCATTCCAAGGGAAGGACGGTCCAAGCTCCACGTTTTTATTAGCATTTTCAGATTATTGTTGTTAAAATAAAATCTAAGCTTATTTAGTATGTGTCTTGATACATTGAACTTGTAGCATTAATGGTTGTAATCAAGTGAAGAGTGATTGCTCAACTCTTCACATTTTGGCTGCTCATTTCGGTTCTTTGGAGGCTATATAAAGCCTTGAAGCTTATGAATAAAATGAGACCAGAAATTTAGAAAAACTTGTTTTCAGTTGAAAATGGTTGCGGCCAATCCTTTGTTTTTATTCAACGCGTTTGAGTAAATTCACGATCATTCTCAATAGGTCTTGAGTTTGGTCACCATTGTTTGAGTTATAGGTCTAGCTCAAGCAAATATCCCATTGGTTCGATTTATTCACATAATTCGAAACAAATATCCTTTATTTCTTGTTTCATTTACATATAAAAAAACACATAAAAATTACATTTTATCAATTTCGACAATCAGACAGTCATCAGCACTGTTCGATTCAATAAATTCCGCTTCTGCATTCACATCATATAAACTCCGCTGCCCTCTATTCATATCAGGTTCACACAAAGAGTCACAAGGACTAATGAACAAGGACAAATGGTTCACACAACGAGTCATAAGGACTAATGAACAAGGAAAAGTGCTTCAAACAACAAGTCACAATAACAAGGACAACTAGTTTAGACAACGAGTCACAAGGACTAATAAACAAGGGCAAATAGTTTAACCAACCAGTCACAAGGAATAAAGTACAAGGACAAATGGTTCACACAACGAGTCACAAGGACTAATAAACAAGGACAAATGCTTTTAACAACGAGTCACAAGGACTAAAGAACAAGGACAAATGGTTTACACAATTTGTCACAAGGACTAATGAACAAGGACAAATGTTTCACACAACGAGTCAAAATGATAAATGGTTAACATACCGAGTTACAAGGACTAATGAACAAGGACAAATGGTTCAAATAACGAGTCACAAGGGCTAATGAACAAGGAGAAATGGGTCACACAACGAGTCCCAAGGAATAATGAACAAGGAAAAATGGTTTACACAACAAGTCACAATAACAAGGACAAATGGTTTACACAATAAGTCAGAAGGACTAATGAACAAGGACAAATGGTTCACACAACGAGTCACAAGGACAAATGGTTAACATAACGAGTTACAAGGACTAATGAACAAGGACAAATGGTTCACACAATGAGTCACAAGGACAAATGGTTAACATAACGAGTTACAAGGACTAATGAACAAGGACAAATGGTTCACACAACGAGTCACAAGGACTAATGAACAAGGACAAATAGTTTACACAACGAGTCATAAGGACTAATGAACAAGGACAAATGGTTCACACAACGAGTCACAAGGACTAATAAACAAGGGCAAATGGTTTAAACAACGAGTCACAAGGACTAAAGAACAAGGACAAATGGTTTACACAACGAATCACAAGGACTAATAAACAAGGACAAATGGTTTAAACAACGAGTCACAAGGACTAAAGAACAAGGACAAATGGTTCACACAATGAGTCACAAGGACTAATGAACATAGGCAAATGGTTTAAACAACGAGTCACAAGGACTAAAAAACTAGGACAAATGGTTTACACAACGAATCACAAGGACTAATAAAGAAGGACAAATTGTTTAAACAACGAGGCACAAGGACTAAAGAACAAGGACAAATGGTTAACACAACGAGTCACAAGGACTAATGAACAAGGACAAATGGTTCACACAACGAGTCACAAGGACTAATGAACAAGGACATATAGTTTACACAACGAGTCACAAGGACTAATGAACAAAGACAAATGGTTCACACAACGAGTCACAAGGACTAATGAAAAAGGACAAATGGTTCACACAACGAGTCACAAGGACTAATGAACAAGGAAAAATGCTTCAAACAACAAGTCACAATAACAAGGAGAACTAGTTTAGACAACGAGTCACAAGGACTAATAAACAAGGGCAAATGGTTTAAACAACTAGTCACAAGGAATAAAGTACAAGGACAAATGGTTCACACAACGAGTCACAAGGGCTAATGAACAAGGACAAATGTTTCACACAACGAGTCACAATGATAAATGGTTAACATAACGAGTTACAAGGACTAATGAACAAGGAAAAATGGTTCACATAACGAGACACAAGGGCTAATGAACAAGAACAAATGGTTCACATAACGAGTCACAAGGACTAAAGAACAAGGACAAATGATTTACACAATGAGTCCTTGTTACAAAGTGTTTAATCAACGAGTCACAAGGACTAATGAACAAGGACAAATGCTTCACACAACGAGTCACAAGGACTAATGAACAAGGAAAAATGGTTCACACAACAAGTCACAATAACAAGGACAAATGGATTACACAACGAGTCACAAGGACTAATAAACAAGGAGAATTGGTTTGAATAATGAGTCAGAAGGACTGAAGAACAAGGAAATTTGGTTCACACAATAAGTCACAAGGACTAATGAACAAGGACAAATGGTTAACACAACGAGTCACAAGGACAAATGGTTAACATAACGAGTTACAAGGACTAATGAACAAGGACAAATGGTTCACACAACGAGTCACAAGGACAAATGGTTAACATAACGAGTTACAAGGACTAATAAACAAGGGCAAATGGTTTAAACAACGAGTCACAAGGACTAAAGAACAAGGACAAATGGTTTACACAACGAATCACAAGGACTAATAAACAAGGACAAATGGTTTAAACAACGAGTCACAAGGACTAAAGAACAAGGACAAATGGTTCACACAATGAGTCACAAGGACTAATGAACAAGGGCAAATGGTTTAAACAACGAGTCACAAGAACTAAAAAACTAGGACAAATGGTTTACACAACGAATCACAAGGACTAATAAACAAGGACAAATGGTTTAAACAACGAGGCACAAGGACTAAAGAACAAGGACAAATGGTTAACACAACGAGTCACAAGGACTAATGAACAAGGACAAATGGTTCACACAACGAGTCACAAGGACTAATGAACAAGGACATATATTTTACACAACGAGTCACAAGGACTAATGAACAAAGACAAATGGTTCACACAATGAGTCACAAGGACTAATGAAAAAGGACAAATGGTTCACACAACGAGTCACAAGGACTAATGAACAAGGAAAAATGCTTCAAACAACAAGTCACAATAACAAGGACAACTAGTTTAGACAACGAGTCACAAGGACTAATAAACAAGGGCAAATGGTTTAAACAACAAGTCACAAGGAATAAAGTACAAGGACAAATGGTTCACACAACGAGTCACAAGGACTAATGAACAAGGACAAATGTTTCACACAACGAGTCACAATGATAAATGGTTAACATAACGAGTTACAAGGACTAATGAACAAGGAAAAATGGTTCACATAACGAGACACAAGGGCTAATGAACAAGAACAAATGGTTCACATAACGAGTCACAAGGACTAAAGAACAAGGACAAATGATTTACACAATGAGTCCTTGTTACAAAGTGTTTAATCAACGAGTCACAAGGACTAATGAACAAGGACAAATGCTTCACACAACGAGTCACAAGGACTAATGAACAAGGAAAAATGGTTCACACAACAAGTCACAATAACAAGGACAAATGGATTACACAACTAGTCACAAGGACTAATAAACAAGGAGAATTTGTTTGAATAATGAGTCAGAAGGACTGAAGAACAAGGACAAATGGTTCACACAATAAATCACAAGGACTAATGAACAAGGACAAATGGTTCACACAACGAGTGACAAGGACAAATGGTTAACATAACGAGTTACAAGGACTAATGAACAAGGACAAATGGTTCACACAACGAGTCACAAGGACAAATGGTTAACATAACGAGTTACAAGGACTAATGAACAAGGACAAATGGTTCACACAACGAGTCACAAGGACTAATGAACAAGGACAAATAGTTTACGCAACGAGTCACAAGGACTAATGAACAAGGACAAATGGTTCACACAACGAGTCACATGGACTAATAAACAAGGGCAAATGGTTAAACAACGAGTCACAAAGACTAAAGAACAAGGACAAATGGTTTACACAACGAATCACAAGGACTAATAAACAAGGACAAATGGTTTAAACAACGAGTCATAAGGACTAAAGAACAAGGACAAATGGTTTACACAACGAGTCACAAGGACTAATGAACAAGGGCAAATGGTTTAAACAACGAGTCACAAGGACTAAAGAACAAGGAAAATGGTTTACACAACGAGTCACAAGGACTAATGAACAGGGACAAATGGTTCATACAACGAGTCACAAGGACTAATGAACAAGGAGAAATGGTTCACAAAAGAGGTCACAATAACAAGGACAAATGGTTTACACAATGAGTCACAAGGACTAATAAACAAGGACAAATGGTTTAAACAACGAGTCACAAGGACTAAAGAACAAGGACAAATGGTTCACACAACGAGTCACAAGGACTAATGAACAACGACAAAAGGTTCACACAACGAGTCACAAGGACTAATGAACAAGGGCAAATGGTTTAAAAAACAAGTCACATGGAATAAAGTACAAGGACAAATGGTTCACAGAACGAGTCACAAGGACTAATAAACAAGGACAAATGGTTTTAACAACGAGTCACAAGGACTAAGGAACAAAGACAAATGGTTCACACAACGAGTCACAAGGACTAATGAACAAGGACAAATGTTTCACACAACGAGTCACAATGAAAAATGGTTAACATAACGAGTTACAAGGACTAATAAACAAGGACAAATGGTTCACATAACGAGTCACAAGGGCTAATGAACAAGGACAAATGGTTCACATAACGAGTCACAAGGGCTAAAGAACAAGGACAAATGATTTACACAATGAGTCCTTGTTACAAATGGTTTAAACAACGAATCACAAGGACTAATGAACCAGGACAAATGGTTCACACAACGAGTCACAAGGACTAATGAACAAGGAAAAATGGTTCACAAAACAAGTCACAATAACAAGGACAAATGGTTTACACAATGAATCACAAGGACTAATTATAAAGGACAAATGCTTTAAACAACGAGTCACAAGGACTAAAGAACAAGGACAAATGGTTCACACAATGAGTCACAAGGACTAAAGAACAAGGACAAATGGTTCACACAACGAGTCACAAGGACAAATGGTTAACATAACGAGTTACAAGGACTAATGAACAAGGACAAATGGTTCACACAACGAGTCACAAGGACAAATGGTTAACATAACGAGTTACAAGGACTAATGAACAAGGACAAATGGTTCACACAACGAGTCACAAGGACTAATGAACAAGGACAAATAGTTTACACAACGAGTCACAAGGACTAATGAACAAGGACAAATGGTTCACACAACGAGTCACAAGGACTAATAAACAAGGGCAAATGGATTAAACAAGGAGTCACAAAGACTAAAGAACAAGGACAAATGGTTTACACAACGAATCACAAGGACTAATGAACAAGGACAAATGCTTTTAACAACGAGTCACAAGGACTAAAGAACAAGGACAAATGGTTCACACAACTTGTCACAAGGACTAATGAACAAGGACAAATGTTTCACACAACGAGTCAAAATGATAAATGGTTAACATACCGAGTTACAAGGACTAATGAACAAGGATAAATGGTTCACATAACGAGTCAAAAGGGCTAATGAACAAGGACAAATGGTTCACATTCACAAGGACTAAAGAACAAGGACAAATGATTTACACAATGAGTCCTTGTTACAAATGGTTTACACGAGTCACAAGGACTAATGAACAAGGAGAAATGGTTCACACAACGAGTCACAAGGACTAATAAACAAGGGCAAATGGTTTAAACAACGAGTCACAAGGACTAAAGAACAAGGACAAATGGTTTACACAACGAATCACAAGGACTAATAAACAAGGACAAATGGTTTAAACAACGAGTCACAAGGACTAAAGAACATGGACAAATGGTTCACACAACGAGTCACAAGGACTAATGAACAAGGGCAAATGGTTTAAACAACGAGTCACAAGGACTAAAAAACAAGGACAAATGGTTTACACAATGAATCACAAGGACTAATAAACAAGGACAAATGGTTTAAACAACGAGGCATGATGCGAACCAAGCTAAGGACCAAGCTAATGTCTCGGAGTTAGTTGATGGGCTGGACGAGTTGGTTATGAACACTCAAGAGGAGGGTCTGATGTTGGTCCGTAAGTTTCAGCCTTTAAGCTACAATTTTCCCTCTCTTGTTAATTTGCTAAGTGTGGAATATAAGAGCTGACGGGGATGGCACGCAAACCAAGGAGGACGGACCAATTCACGTTTTTAGTGTCACATTTCAGATTATGTTTTACAATAAAATGTTAGTCTAATTTTTGGTTGTCTAAGTTCATTGTATTAGGAGTTTAATGATTGTAATTAAGTGAGGAGTAAATGATAAACTCTTCACTTTGCTAGGCTTGCACGGCTCAATGGGGCTATATAATGCCTTCATTTGCTTGAATAAAATTATCTAAGAATTTTCAGAAAACTTGTGTTTACAAAATCGTTTCTTGAGTAAACAAAGCGATTTTAGTTAGAACGCGATTCTAATTGAAATTCTCGAGTTGTAGATCAATAGGTCTTGGTCTCTCTCACTTTGATCAAGTAATAGGTCTTACTTGTTCAAAACACTATCCCTTATATACAAAATCCAGAACTGGTCGTACCTAGTACGTTCGGTTCGCCAAAAAAAACGATCCGCTAATTTTTATTCTTTTGTTCTCAAAATCGTTCATTCAGTCTACGCGTACCTAGTACGAACAGTCCCCTCAGATTGTCCAAAACGTCCCAAAATCCATTTGCTCAATTCGTATCATTTGTGGTATCGAGCTTCGGCTCTTGATCCTTATTTATCGATGGATTTTGATAACCCTAACTTTTTGCAAAGAACTTCGTGAGGCCTTGAAAAACGTGCAAGAAAGGGATGATAGGTGGCAACCAAGGCGTTTTGAAAGGGTGGCTGAACCATTCGAGGTGAACGAACTACCTGAGTTCGTTGGAGGGGCTGATCCCGAGGCCTATTTGGAGTGGGAACGGAAGATAGATCGTATGTTTGATTTCAAGGAATTGGATGATGAGAAAAGATGCAAATATGCACGAAATTAAGCAAGGGAGCATCTCTTTGGTTTGAAGGGTTGAAGGCCAAGAGGGTGCGCGCGGGGAAAGAAAAGATTGATTCTTGGGAGTCTCTGAAACGTAAACTTCGTAAAAGGTATGTGCCAACGACCCATAGGTTAGCTACATATCGTAAGATTGCTGATTTGAGACAAGGAAAATTAAGTGTTAGTGAATATATTGATGAATTTGAAAACTTATGTTTGATGGGTGAATTGGAGGAAGTAGAAGAACAGAAAATGTCGAGATTTTTGCGTGGATTGAATTATAATATTGCTAGTTCCGTTGAGTTATACCCATATTCTGATTTTGATACTCTTTGTGGTCTTTGTTTGAAAGTGGAGTCACAAGGGAAGTCTAAATATGGGGGAGGGTCGAGTTCAGATTCGGGGAAGAACAAATCATGGACCAAAACTGAAACAAACCCCAAAACCGAAACACCTAGTAGCTCATTTGTGAGTCCTAGCAAAGCCACGGCATCTTCAAATGCTACCCCTAGGACCACGGCCAAAGAAACTAATATGTCCAAAGTCCGTTGTTTCAAATGTCAAGGTTTCGGTCATTACCAAAGTACGTGTCCAAACAAGAGAGTCGTGACCTTGAGAGAGGCGGTCGAGTGTAGGGACGAGTTGTTGGCCGAGGAAGAACAGTTGGGTGAACTGTTTAATTTCAATGAAGGTGAGGAAGAGGACGAGTTAGTAGAGGACTATGAGGCACCAATTTACGACACTAATCTGGTTTTGCGAACCTTGCAAGTAAAGACTTTACCTACTGATTCGGAACAAAGAAATCAATTATTTCATACCAAGTGTCGGGTAAATGATAAGTGGTGTAGTCTAATTATCGATGGGGGTAGTTGTGACACCCCTCGATGAGGCATCAAAAGAACTATTAAATCTAAGCGGAAAAATAAGGGATTTTTAAAACCTTTAAAGTTTAAAGTGTGAAATCCACCATAAGTGATCAAACGAAAATGAAAAGTAAGATGAATAAGTTTTACAATTAAAAAACGAAGTGCGTTGGGGAAAAGATATCCCACGAATAAACACAAGTCTAACTATAGGTGAGTCTAGGCAAACTATAACTAAGGTCCAAGGTTCAACGTTCTCGCTAGCTCACACGTCTTCCCCATAATCTGCATCACAAACCTGTCATTCATGTAAACATGAACGCCACAGTCAGTGGGGAGTAACTCAGGGTTCTCCCAGCCACAATATGTCAAAATGCACATAAGCAAGAACTTAATTAAACATATTGATCATGCATCATACTTGAATAATATGAACAAGGGAATATAAACGATAATCATAATGAGATAGGCACATTGCATTCTTAATGAGATAGGCATGGTACATTATATTAAACATGCATTCAAGGTAACCCAAAACATGGATATGAGATTAGACATCGAATCATATGAAGAAGGTAAACAACGGATCAATTGAATAGAAAATACATGGATGGAAACCAATAGCCATTACTTGAAAACCTCTTAACAACCATAGCACGGGACGTGGCTACTAATGTCACATTCATACTTATGGCTTGCATCTCACCATAAGAACGGATGGGAACATCAATCCCGGCGATCATATCGCAACTAGGGGCTTGCATCTCACCACTAGTATCCGATAGGACCAAGACTCTCACAAACAATCATAGAAGACGTGCACTCTCGTACATAAGAACACGCCAATGACCGTAATCAGCAAGACATTTACAAAGGCTTTGACTCAAACAAGACAGACCCCTAGACTCCAACCTCTTGGTAGGACGACGATCATAATACGGTCCTAGTCTAAACCTGGATCCGGACTCTCGGGATGGACGACACCCGATTCGACAAACGATACCAAATCGTATCCAAGACTCGAAACATGGCACGCACTCGTATCCAAAGGTCGAGTAACCTCTAATCGGAAACATGGCACGCACTCGTATCCAAAGGTCCGAAGAAAGGCGGAAGGATATCCTAATTCGGAAACATGGCACGCACTCGTACCAAAGGTCCAAAGAAGGAAAGATAACCCAATCCGGAAACATGGCTCACACTCGTGACCAAAGGTCCGAAAGGGGTAAATAGGGAAAGTCAAGTCGTCACACAATGTAAGTCGTCACACTTGGGTCACAAATACGAGTGGAAAAGATTGCACAAACATAACGTAAACAATTCATGTGAAGCATGCATAAGTATAAAGGTATAAGAAACATCAAGTACTCCCATGATAAAAGAGTCTCAACACATCATACACAAGCATTAGAACCAAAGTTAAGATGCATACCCAACAAGAAACTCAAAACCCAATCTATAACAACAAGTTTAGTACTCGACTACAACAAGGGTCAACTTCAAACGGTCATAACTTGAGTTCTATACATGATAATGAGGTGAAACCAGTTGGAGGTGATAGCTTATCCTCTTACGGTTCTAACGGTAGGTCATAAGCCTCAAACAAACAAGTAACGAAGAAGTTATGGCCATTTTAAGAAAACTGGTCCAGGCTGAGTGCGCAGCCTGCGCCGAGGTGCGCAGCCTGCGCCTAGATGCGGGTTTGCACGACACAACAACTTCACCTTCATCCCCAAACCATTTTTTTATCATGCCAATACAATCCTAATTCCACCATATATTACCCAAGCAACTTTATACAAGTATTAAGGGTGAAATCAAAGCATAAAAGAGGGATTAAAACACAAGGTTCGATTCAAATTCAAACAATTCCAAACTAACAAATTCGTGACATAATTAAACACAATAATTAAGCATGAATAAGACGGTTTCTTTACTAATTCATCCATATAAACATTCATGTAACCCAAAGGATTGGAAATTCCTTCAACTAACCATGAGATGGTTTCTCATACAAACTCATTCAACAACAAACATGTGAAACAAGAAAAGATTCAAACTTTAACATACATATGAACAAACTACAACATATAAACACACAAATTTGACATAATGTCGAGTAACCCATCACCGTTACCTTTTTGCACTTAAATCCCCAATATACTCATCTACCTTTCAAGAATCCACTTCCGGGTTAACTAATCTTTCTCCTAGACATGAGAAAACACAAATTAAGACTAAGAATCGAAACTAGAAAAAGGGTACCATGTGTAATATGGGTCGACAGCCCTAAACAAGGAGGAAAGTCGGAGTCTTTCTTACCTAGAAAGATGGAGGGCGATGAGAGGAAGAGATAGACGCGAAAATCACTTGATTCGGATAGGAATTGAGCAAGTTATGGTGTTTTGAAGATTTGTATGAGGAGAGTATGAAAATGGTGTTTGTGTTTGTGGTGGTGTTGCTGAAATTGTGAGGAAGGAGGAGGGGTTAGGGTTTCCCTCATTATTTTGATGAGGAGGAAGGAGTAGTAGGTGAGTCCATTGGTCATACTAGGCCCAATAAGCAAAATTGAGTCGATATACACATGAATTTACGTCTCAAGCCCACTACAACTCAAGACGGAGAATATTATTATCATTATCATTATTATCCGACCAAAATATTTATTTTGTATAACTTAAGCTTTAAAAATATAATATATATAAAAATCATGTTTAATAATGAAATTAATTAAATTAAATAATTTAAAAAATAAATAAGACAATAGAATGGTTAATTAAATTATAAATGTCAAAAATGGAAAATTCGCGGGTGTTACATCTAAAGTCCTTGCGACTCGTTGTGTGAAGCATTTGTCCTTGTTGATTAGTCCTTGTGACTCGTTGTGTAAACTATTTTCCTTATTCTTTAGTCCTTGTGACTCGTTGTGTGAACCATTTGTATTTGTTCGTTAGTGCATGTGAATCGTTGTTTGACCCATTTGTCCTTGTTTATTAGTCCTTGTGACTCGTTGTGTAAACCATTTGTCCATGTTATGTGACTTGTTGTGTGAACCATTTGTCCTTGTTCATTAGTCCCTGTGACTTATTTGTAAACTATTTTTCCTTGTTCTTTAGTCGTTGTGACTCGTTGTGTGAACCATTTGTCCTTGTTTATTAGTCCTTGTGACTCATTTGTAAACTATTTCTCCTTGTTCATTAGTCCTTGGGACTTGTTTAGTGAACCATTTGTCCTTGTCCATAGTCCTTTTAACTCATTGTGTTAACCAATTGTCCTTGTGACTCGTTGTGTAAACCATTTGTCGTTGTTCATTAGTCCATGTGACTCGTTGTGTGAACCATTTGTCCTTGTTCTTTAGTCCTTTTGACTCGTTGCTTGAACCATTTATCCTTGTTCATTAATCCTTGTGACTCATTGTGTAAATCATTTGTCCTTGTTCTATAGTCCTTGCGACTCGTTGTGTGAAGCATTTGTCCTTGTTGATTAGTCCTTGTGACTCGTTGTGTAAACTATTTTTCCTTATTCTTTAGTCCTTGTGACTCGTTGTGTGAACCATTTGTATTTGTTCGTTAGTCCATGTGAATCGTTGTTTGACCCATTTGTCCTTGTTTATTAGTCCTTGTGACTCGTTGTGTAAACCATTTGTCCATGTTATGTGACTTGTTGTGTGAACCATTTGTCCTTGTTCATTAGTCCCTGTGACTTATTTGTAAACTATTTTTCCTTGTTCTTTAGTCCTTGTGACTCGTTGTGTGAACCATTTATCCTTGTTGATTAGTCCTTGTGACTCGTTGTGTAAACTATTTTTCCTTATTATTTAGTCCTTGTGACTTGTTGTGTGTACCATTTCTATTTGTTCGTTAGTCCATGTGAATCGTTGTTTGACCCATTTGTCCTTGTTTATTAGTCCTTGTGACTCGTTGTGTAAACCATTTGTCCATGTTATGTGACTTGTTGTGTGAACCAGTTATCCTTGTTCATTAGTCCCTGTGACTCATTTGTAAACTATTTTTCCTTGTTCTTTAGTCCTTGTGACTCGTTGTGTGAACCATTTGTCCTTGTTGATTAGTCCTTGTGACTCGTTGTGTGAACCATTTGTCTTTGTTCATTAGTCCTTGTAACTCGTTGTGTAAACCATTTGTCTTTATTCGTTAGTCTTTGAGACTCGTAGTGTGAACTATTTTTCCTTGTTCTTTAGTCGTTGTGACTCGTTGTGTGAACCATTTGTCCTTGTTTATTAGTCCTTGTGACTCATTTGTAAACTATTTCTCCTTGTTCATTAGTCCTTGGGACTTGTTTAGTGAACCATTTGTCCTTGTCCATAGTCCTTTTAACTCGTTGTGTTAACCAATTATCCTTGTGACTCGTTCAGTAAACCATTTGTCGTTGTTCATTAGTCCATGTGACTCGTTGTGTGAACCATTTGTCCTTGTTCTTTAGTCCTTTTGACTCGTTGCTTGAACCATTTATCCTTGTTCATTAATCCTTGTGACTCATTGTGTAAATCATTTGTCCTTGTTCTATAGTCCTTGCGACTCGTTGTGTGAAGCATTTGTCCTTGTTGATTAGTCCTTGTGACTCGTTGTGTAAACTATTTTTCTTATTCTTTAGTCCTTGTGACTCGTTGTGTGAACCATTTGTATTTGTTCGTTAGTCCATGTGAATCGTTGTTTGACCCATTTGTCCTTGTTTATTAGTCCTTGTGACTCGTTGTGTAAACCATTTGTCCATGTTATGTGACTTGTTGTGTGAACCATTTGTCCTTGTTCATTAGTCCCTATGACTTATTTGTAAACTATTTTTCCTTGTTCTTTAGTCCTTGTGACTCGTTGTGTGAACCATTTATCCTTGTTGATTAGTCCTTGTGACTCGTTGTGTAAACTATTTTTCCTTATTATTTAGTCGTTGTGACTTGTTGTGTGTACCATTTGTATTTGTTCGTTAGTCCATGTGAATCGTTGTTTGACCCATTTGTCCTTGTTTATTAGTCCTTGTGACTCGTTGTGTAAACCATTTGTCCATGTTATGTGACTTGTTGTGTGAACCAGTTATCCTTGTTCATTAGTCCCTGTGACTCATTTGTAAACTATTTTTCCTTGTTCTTTAGTCCTTGTGACTCGTTGTGTGAACCATTTGTCCTTGTTGATTAGTCCTTGTGACTCGTTGTGTGAACCATTTGTCTTTGTTCATTAGTCCTTGTAACTCGTTGTGTAAACCATTTGTCCTTATTCGTTAGTCTTTGAGACTCGTAGTGTGAACTATTTTTCCTTGTTCTTTAGTCGTTGTGACTCGTTGTGTGAACCATTTGTCCTTGTTTATTAGTCCTTGTGACTCATTTGTAAACTATTTCTCCTTGTTCATTAGTCCTTGGGACTTGTTTAGTGAACCATTTGTCCTTGTCCATAGTCCTTTTAACTCGTTGTGTTAACCAATTATCCTTGTGACTCGTTCAGTAAACCATTTGTCGTTGTTCATTAGTCCATGTGACTCGTTGTGTGAACCATTTGTCCTTGTTCTTTAGTCCTTTTGACTCGTTGCTTGAACCATTTATCCTTGTTCATTAATCCTTGTGACTCATTGTGTAAATCATTTGTCCTTGTTCTATAGTCCTTGCGACTCGTTGTGTGAAGCATTTGTCCTTGTTGATTAGTCCTTGTGACTCGTTGTGTAAACTATTTTTCTTATTCTTTAGTCCTTGTGACTCGTTGTGTGAACCATTTGTATTTGTTCGTTAGTCCATGTGAATCGTTGTTTGACCCATTTGTCCTTGTTTATTAGTCCTTGTGACTCGTTGTGTAAACCATTTGTCCATGTTATGTGACTTGTTGTGTGAACCATTTGTCCTTGTTCATTAGTCCCTGTGAGTTATTTGTAAACTATTTTTCCTTGTTCTTTAGTCCTTGTGACTCGTTGTGTGAACCATTTATCCTTGTTGATTAGTCCTTGTGACTCGTTGTGTAAACTATTTTTCCCTATTATTTAGTCCTTGTGACTTGTTGTGTGTACCATTTGTATTTGTTCGTTAGTCCATGTGAATCGTTGTTTGACCTATCTGTCCTTGTTTTTTAGTCCTTGTGACTCGTTGTGTAAACCATTTGTCCATGTTATGTGACTTGTTGTGTGAACCAGTTATCCTTGTTCATTAGTCCCTGTGACTCATTTGTAAACTATTTTTCCTTGTTCTTTAGTCCTTGTGACTCGTTGTGTGAACCATTTGTCCTTGTTGATTAGTCCTTGTGACTCGCTGTGTGAACCATTTGTCTATGTTTATTAGTCCTTGTAACTCGTTGTGTAAACCATTTGTACTTATTCGTTAGTCTTTGAGACTCGTTGTGTGAACCATTTTTCCTTGTTCTTTAGTCCTTGTGACTCGTTGTGTGAACCATTTGTCCTTGTTCATTAGTCCCTGTGACTTATTTGTAAACTATTTTTCCTTGTTCTTTAGTCCTTCTGACTCGTTGTGTGAACCATTTGTCCTTGTTGATTAGTCCTTGTGACTCGCTGTGTGAACCATTTGTCTTTGTTCATTAGTCCTTGTAACTCGTTGTGTAAACCATTTGTACTTATTCGTTAGTCTTTGAGACTCGTTGTGTGATCCATTTTTCCTTGTTCTTTAGTCCTTGTGACTCGTTGTGTGAACCATTTGTCCTTGTTTATTAGTCCTTGTGACTCATTTGTAAACTATTTCTCCTTGTTCATTAGTCCTTGGGACTTGTTTAGTGAACCATTTGTCCTTGTCCATTAGTCCTTATAACTCGTTGTGTTTACCATTTGTCCTTGTGACTTGTTGTGTAAACCATTTGTCGTTGTTCATTAGGCCAAGTAACTCGTTGTGTGAACCATTTGTCCTTGTTCTTTTGTCCTTTTGACTCGTTGCTTGAACCATTTATCCTTGTTCATTAATCCTTGTGACTCATTGTGTAAATCATTGGTCCTTGTTCTTTAGTCCTTGCGACTCGTTGTGTGAAGCATTTGTCCTTGTTCATTAGTCCTTGTGACTCGTTGTGTGAACCATTTGTCCTTGTTGATTAGTCCTTGTGACTCGTTGTGTGAACCATTTGTCTTTGTTCATTAGTCCTTGTAACTCGTTGTGTAAACCATTAGTCCTTGTGACTTGTTGTGTAAACCATTTGTCGTTGTTCATTAGTCCATGTGACTCGCTGTGTGAACCATTTGTCCTTGTTATTTAGTCCTTTTGACTCGTTGCTTGAACCATTTATCCTTGTTCGTTAATCCTTGTGATGTTGTGTAAACCATTTGTCGTTGTTCATTAGTCCATGTGACTCGCTGTGTGAACCATTTGTCCTTGTTCTTTAGTCCTTTTGACTCGTTGCTTGAACCATTTATCCTTGTTCGTTAATCCTTGTGACTCATTGTGTAAATCATTTGTCCTTGTTCTTTAGTCCTTGCGACTCGTTGTGTGAAGAATTTGTCCTTGTTCATTAGTCCTTGTGACTCATTTGTAAACTATTTTTCCTTGTTCTTTAGTCCTTGTGACTCGTTGTGTGAACCATTTGTCCTTGTTGATTAGTCCTTGTGACTCGTTGTGTGAACCATTTGTCTATGTTTATTAGTCCTTGTAACTCGTTGTGTAAACCATTTGTACTTATTCGTTAGTCTTTGAGACTCGTTGTGTGAACCATTTTTCCTTGTTCTTTAGTCCTTGTGACTCGTTGTGTGAACCATTTGTCCTTGTTTATTAGTCCTTGTGACTCATTTGTAAACTATTTCTCCTTGTTCATTAGTCCTTGGGACTTGTTTAGTGAACCATTTGTCCTTGTCCATTAGTCCTTATAACTCGTTGTGTTAACCATTTGTCGTTGTTCATTAGTCCAAGTAACTCGTTGTGTGAACCATTTGTCCTTGTTCTTTAGTCCTTTTGACTCGTTGCTTAAACCATTTATCCTTCTTCATTAATCGTTGTGACTCATTGTGTAAATCATTGGTCCTTGTTCTTTAGTCCTTGCGACTCGTTGTGTGAAGCATTTGTCCTTGTTCATTAGTCCTTGTGACTCGTTGTGTGAACCATTTGTCCTTGTTGATTAGTCCTTGTGACTCGTTGTGTGAACCATTTGTCTTTGTTCATTAGTCCTTGTAACTCGTTGTGTAAACCATTAGTCCTTGTGACTTGTTGTGTAAACCATTTGTCGTTGTTCATTAGTCCATGTGACTCGCTGTGTGAACCATTTGTCCTTGTTCTTTAGTCCTTTTGACTCGTTGCTTGAACCATTTATCCTTGTTCGTTAATCCTTGTGACTCATTGTGTAAATCATTTGTCCTTGTTCTTTAGTCCTTGCGACTCGTTGTGTAAAGCATTTGTCCTTGTTCATTAGTCCTTGTGACTCATTTGTAAACTATTTTTCCTTGTTCTTTAGTCCTTGTGACTCGTTGTGTGAACCATTTGTCTTTGTTCATTAGTCCTTGTAACTCGTTGTGTAAACCATTTGTCCTTATTCGTTAGTCTTTGAGACTCGTTGTGTGAACTATTTTTCCTTGTTCTTTCGTCGTTGTGACTCGTTGTGTGAACCATTTGTCCTTGTTTATTAGTCCTTGTGACTCATTTGTAAACTATTTTTCCTTGTTCTTTAGTCCTTGTGACTCGTTGTGTGAACCATTTATTTTTCTTGATTAGTCCTTTTGACTCGTTGTGTAAACTATTTTTCCCTATTATTTAGTCCTTGTGACTTGTTGTGTGTACCATTTGTATTTGTTCGTTAGTCCATGTGAATCGTTGTTTGACCCATTTGTCCTTGTTTATTAGTCCTTGTGACTCGTTGTGTAAACCATTTGTTCATGTTATGTGACTTGTTGTGTGATCCAGTTATCCTTGTTCATTAGTCCCTGTGACTTATTTGTAAACTATTTTTCCTTGTTCTTTAGTCCTTCTGACTCGTTGTGTGAACCATTTGTCCTTGTTGATTAGTCCTTGTGACTCGCTGTGTGAACCATTTGTCTTTGTTCATTAGTCCTTGTAACTCGTTGTGTAAACCATTTGTACTTATTCGTTAGTCTTTGAGACTCGTTGTGTGATTAATTTTTCCTTGTTCTTTAGTCCTTGTGACTCGTTGTGTGAACCATTTGTCCTTGTTTATTAGTTCTTTTGACTCATTTGTAAACTATTTCTCCTTGTTCATTAGTCCTTGGGACTTGTTTAGTGAACCATTTGTCCTTGTCCATTAGTCCTTATAACTCGTTGTGTTAACCATTTGTCCTTGTGACTCGTTGTGTAAACCATTTGTCGTTGTTCATTAGTCCAAGTGACTCGTTGTGTGAACCATTTGTCCTTGTTCTTTAGTCCTTTTGACTCGTTGCTTGAACCATTTATCCTTGTTCGTTAATCCTTGTGACTCATTGTGTAAATCATTTGTCCTTGTTCTTTAGTCCTTGCGACTCGTTGTGTGAAGCATTTGTCCTTGTTCATTAGTCCTTGTGACTCATTTGTAAACTATTTTTCCTTGTTCTTTAGTCCTTGTGACTCGTTGTGTGAACCATTTGTCCTTGTTGATTAGTCCTTGTGACTCGTTGTGTGAACCATTTGTCTTTGTTCATTAGTCCTTGTAACTCGTTGTGTAAACCATTTGTCCTTATTCGTTAGTCTTTCAGACTCGTTGTGTGAACTATTTTTCCTTGTTCTTTAGTCGTTGTGACTCGTTGTGTGAACCATTTGTCCTTGTTTATTAGTCCTTGTGACTCATTTGTAAACTATTTTTCCTTGTTCTTTAGTCCTTGTGACTCATCGTGTGAACCATTTATCTTTGTTGATTAGTCCTTCTGACTCGTTGTGTAAACTATTTTTCCCTATTATTTAGTCCTTGTGACTTGTTGTGTGTACCATTTGTATTTGTTCGTTAGTCCATGTGAATCGTTGTTTGACCCATTTGTCCTTGTTTATCAGTCCTTGTGACTCGTTGTGTAAACCATTTGTTCATGTTATGTGACTTGTTGTGTGATCCAGTTATCCTTGTTCATTAGTCCCTGTGACTTATTTGTAAACTATTTTTCCTTGTTCTTTAGTCCTTCTGACTCGTTGTGTGAACCATTTGTCCTTGTTGATTAGTCCTTGTGACTCGCTGTGTGAACCATTTGTCTTTGTTCATTAGTCCTTGTAACTCGTTGTGTAAACCATTTGTACTTATTCGTTAGTCTTTGAGACTCGTTGTGTGATCCATTTTTCCTTGTTCTTTAGTCCTTGTGACTCGTTGTGTGAACCATTTGTCCTTGTTTATTAGTCCTTTTGACTCATTTGTAAACTATTTCTCCTTGTTCATTAGTCCTTGGGACTTGTTTAGTGAACCATTTGTCCTTGTCCATTAGTCCTTATAACTCGTTGTGTTAACCATTTGTCCTTGTGACTCGTTGTGTAAACCATTTGTCGTTGTTCATTAGTCCAAGTGACTCGTTGTGTGAACCATTTGTCCTTGTTCTTTAGTCCTTTTGACTCGTTGCTTGAACCATTTATCCTTGTTCATTAATCCTTGTGACTCATTGTGTAAATCATTTGTCCTTCTTCTTTAGTCCTTGCGACTCGTTGTGTGAAGCATTTGTCCTTGTTCATTAGTCCTTGTGACTCGTTGTGTGAACCATTTGTCTTTGTTGATTAGTCCTTGTGACTCGTTGTGTGAACCATTTGTCTTTGTTCATTAGTCCTTGTAACTCGTTGTGTAAACCATTAGTCCTTGTGACTTGTTGTGTAAACCATTTGTCGTTGTTCATTAGTCCATGTGACTCGTTGTTTGAACCATTTGTCCTTGTTCTTTAGTCCTTTTGACTCTTTGCTTGAACTATTTATCCTTGTTCGTTAATCCTTGTGACTCATTGTGTAAATCATTTGTCCTTGTTCTTTAGTCCTTGCGACTCGTTGTGTGAAGCATTTGTCCTTGTTCATTAGTCCTTGTGACTCATTTATAAACTATTTTTCCTTGTTCTTTAGTCCTTGTGACTTGTGTGTGAACCATTTGTTCTTGTTGATTAGTCCTTGTGACTCGTTGTGTGAACAATTTGTCTTTGTTCATTAGTCCTTGTAACTCGTTGTGTAAACCATTTGTCCTTATTCGTTAGTCTTTGAGACTCGTTGTGTGAACTATTTTTCCTTGTTCTTTAGTCGTTGTGACTCGTTGTGTGAACCATTTATCCTTGTTTATTAGTCCTTGTGACTCATTTGTAAACTATTTTTCCTTGTTCTTTAGTCCTTGTGACTCGTTGTGTGAACCATTTATCCTTGTTGATTAGTCCTTGTGACTCGTTGTGTAAACTATTTTTCCCTATTATTTAGTCCTTGTGACTTGTTGTGTGTACCATTTGTATTTGTTCGTTAGTCCATGTGAATCGTTGTTTGACCCATTTGTCCTTGTTTATTAGTCCTTGTGACTCGTTGTGTAAACCATTTGTCCATGTTATGTGACTTGTTGTGTGAACCAGTTATCCATGTTCATTAGTCCATGTGACTTATTTGTAAACTATTTTTCCTTGTTCTTTAGTCCTTGTGACTCGTTGTGTGAACCATTTGTCCTTGTTGATTAGTCCTTGTGACGCTGTGTGAACCATTTGTCTTTGTTCATTAGTCCTTGTAACTCGTTGTGTAAACCATTTGTACTTATTCGTTAGTCTTTGAGACTCGTTGTGTGAACCATTTTTCCTTGTTCTTTAGTCCTTGTGGCTCGTTGTGTGAACCATTTGTCCTTGTTTATTAGTCCTTTTGACTCATTTGTAAACTATTTCTCCTTGTTCATTAGTCCTTGGGACTTGTTTAGTGAACCATTTGTCCTTGTCCATTAGTCCTTATAACTCGTTGTGTTAACCATTTGTCCTTGTGACTCGTTGTGTAAACCATTTGTCGTTGTTCATTAGTCCAAGTGACTCGTTGTGTGAACCATTTGTCCTTGTTCTTTAGTCCTTTTGACTCGTTGCTTGAACCATTTATCCTTGTTCGTTAATCCTTGTGACTCATTGTGTAAATCATTTGTCCTTGTTCTTTAGTCCTTGCGACTCGTTGGGGGAAGCATTTGTCCTTGTTCATTAGTCCTTGTGACTCATTTGTAAACTATTTTTCCTTGTTCTTTAGTCCTTGTGACTTGTGTGTGAACCATTTGTCCTTGTTGATTAGTCCTTGTGACTCGTTGTGTGAACCATTTGTCTTTGTTCATTAGTCCTTGTAACTCGTTGTGTAAACCATTTGTCCTTATTCGTTAGTCTTTGAGACTCGTTGTGTGAACTAATTTTCCTTGTTCTTTAGTCGTTGTGACTCGTTGTGTGAACCATTTGTCCTTGTTTATTAGTCCTTGTGACTCATTTGTAAACTATTTTTCCTTGTTCTTTAGTCCTTGTGACTCGTTGTGTGAACCATTTATCCTTGTTGATTAGTCCTTGTGACTCGTTGTGTAAACTATTTTTCCCAATTATTTAGTCCTTGTGACTTGTTGTGTGTACCATTTGTATTTGTTCTTTAGTCCATGTGAATCGTTGTTTGACCCATTTGTCCTTGTTTATTAGTCCTTGTGACTCGTTGTGTAAACCATTTGTCCATGTTATGTGACTTGTTGTGTGAACTAGTTATCCTTGTTCATTAGTCCATGTGACTTATTTGTAAACTATTTTTCCTTGTTCTTTAGTCCTTGTCACTCGTTGTGTGAACCATTTGTCCTTGTTGATTAGTCCTTGTGACGCTGTGTGAACCATTTGTCTTTGTTCATTAGTCCTTGTAACTCGTTGTGTAAACCATTAGTCCTTGTGACTTGTTGTGTAAACCATTTGTCGTTGTTCATTAGTCCATGTGACTCGTTGTGTGAACCATTTGTCCTTGTTCTATAGTTCTTTTGACTCTTTGCTTGAACTATTTATCCTTGTTCGTTAATCCTTGTGACTCATTGTGTAAATCATTTGTCCTTGTTCTTTAGTCCTTGCGACTCGTTGTGTGAAGCATTTGTCCTTGTTCATTAGTCCTTGTGACTCATTTGTAAACTATTTTTCCTTGTTCTTTAGTCCTTGTGACTTGTGTGTGAACCATTTGTCCTTGTTGATTAGTCCTTGTGACTCGTTGTGTGAACCATTTGTCTTTGTTCATTAGTCCTTGTAACTCGTTGTGTAAACCATTTGTCCTTATTCATTAGTCTTTGAGACTCGTTGTGTGAACTATTTTTCCTTGTTCTTTAGTCGTTGTGACTCGTTGTGTGAACCATTTGTCCTTGTTTATTAGTCCTTGTGACTCATTTGTAAACTATTTTTCCTTGTTCTTTAGTCCTTGTGACTCATTGTGTGAACCATTTATCTTTGTTGATTAGTCCTTGTGACTCGTTGTGTAAACTATTTTTCCCTATTATTTAGTCCTTGTGACTTGTTGTGTGTACCATTTGTATTTGTTCGTTAGTCCATGTGAATCGTTGTTTGACCCATTTGTCCTTGTTTATCTGTCCTTGTGACTCGTTGTGTAAACCATTTGGTTCATGTTATGTGACTTGTTGTGTGATCCAGTTATCCTTGTTCATTAGTCCCTGTGACTTATTTGTAAACTATTTTTCTTTGTTCTTTAGTCCTTCTGACTCGTTGTGTGAACCATTTGTCCTTGTTGATTAGTCCTTGTGACTCGCTGTGTGAACCATTTGTCTTTGTTCATTAGTCCTTGTAACTCGTTGTGTAAACCATTTGTACTTATTCGTTAGTCTTTGAGACTCGTTGTGTGAACCATTTTTCCTTGTTGATTAGTCCTTGTGACTCGTTGTGTAAACTATTTTTCCCTATTATTTAGTCCTTGTGACTTGTTGTGTGTACCATTTGTATTTGTTCGTTAGTCCATGTGAATCGTTGTTTGACCCATTTGTCCTTGTTTATCTGTCCTTGTGACTCGTTGTGTAAACCATTTGGTTCATGTTATGTGACTTGTTGTGTGATCCAGTTATCCTTGTTCATTAGTCCCTGTGACTTATTTGTAAACTATTTTTCCTTGTTCTTTAGTCCTTGTGACTCGTTGTGTGAACCATTTGTCCTTGTTGATTAGTCCTTGTGACGCTGTGTGAACCATTTGTCTTTGTTCATTAGTCCTTGTAACTCGTTGTGTAAACCATTTGTACTTATTCGTTAGTCTTTGAGACTCGTTGTGTGAACCATTTTTCCTTGTTCTTTAGTCCTTGTGGCTCGTTGTGTGAACCATTTGTCCTTGTTTATTAGTCCTTTTGACTCATTTGTAAACTATTTCTCCTTGTTCATTAGTCCTTGGGACTTGTTTAGTGAACCATTTGTCCTTGTCCATTAGTCCTTATAACTCGTTGTGTTAACCATTTGTCCTTGTGACTCGTTGTGTAAACCATTTGTCGTTGTTCATTAGTCCAAGTGACTCGTTGTGTGAACCATTTGTCCTTGTTCTTTAGTCCTTTTGACTCGTTGCTTGAACCATTTATCCTTGTTCGTTAATCCTTGTGACTCATTGTGTAAATCATTTGTCCTTGTTCTTTAGTCCTTGCGACTCGTTGGGGGAAGCATTTGTCCTTGTTCATTAGTCCTTGTGACTCATTTGTAAACTATTTTTCCTTGTTCTTTAGTCCTTGTGACTTGTGTGTGAACCATTTGTCCTTGTTGATTAGTCCTTGTGACTCGTTGTGTGAACCATTTGTCTTTGTTCATTAGTCCTTGTAACTCGTTGTGTAAACCATTTGTCCTTATTCGTTAGTCTTTGAGACTCGTTGTGTGAACTAATTTTCCTTGTTCTTTAGTCGTTGTGACTCGTTGTGTGAACCATTTGTCCTTGTTTATTAGTCCTTGTGACTCATTTGTAAACTATTTTTCCTTGTTCTTTAGTCCTTGTGACTCGTTGTGTGAACCATTTATCCTTGTTGATTAGTCCTTGTGACTCGTTGTGTAAACTATTTTTCCCAATTATTTAGTCCTTGTGACTTGTTGTGTGTACCATTTGTATTTGTTCTTTAGTCCATGTGAATCGTTGTTTGACCCATTTGTCCTTGTTTATTAGTCCTTGTGACTCGTTGTGTAAACCATTTGTCCATGTTATGTGACTTGTTGTGTGAACTAGTTATCCTTGTTCATTAGTCCATGTGACTTATTTGTAAACTATTTTTCCTTGTTCTTTAGTCCTTGTCACTCGTTGTGTGAACCATTTGTCCTTGTTGATTAGTCCTTTGTGATTTTGTGTGAACCATTTGTCTTTGTTCATTAGTCCTTGTAACTCGTTGTGTAAACCATTAGTCCTTGTGACTTGTTGTGTAAACCATTTGTCGTTGTTCATTAGTCCATGTGACTCGTTGTGTGAACCATTTGTCCTTGTTCTTTAGTTCTTTTGACTCTTTGCTTGAACTATTTATCCTTGTTCGTTAATCCTTGTGACTCATTGTGTAAATCATTTGTCCTTGTTCTTTAGTCCTTGCGACTCGTTGTGTGAAGCATTTGTCCTTGTTCATTAGTCCTTGTGACTCATTTGTAAACTATTTTTCCTTGTTCTTTAGTCCTTGTGACTTGTGTGTGAACCATTTGTCCTTGTTGATTAGTCCTTGTGACTCGTTGTGTGAACCATTTGTCTTTGTTCATTAGTCCTTGTAACTCGTTGTGTAAACCATTTGTCCTTATTCATTAGTCTTTGAGACTCGTTGTGTGAACTATTTTTCCTTGTTCTTTAGTCGTTGTGACTCGTTGTGTGAACCATTTGTCCTTGTTTATTAGTCCTTGTGACTCATTTGTAAACTATTTTTCCTTGTTCTTTAGTCCTTGTGACTCATTGTGTGAACCATTTATCTTTGTTGATTAGTCCTTGTGACTCGTTGTGTAAACTATTTTTCCCTATTATTTAGTCCTTGTGACTTGTTGTGTGTACCATTTGTATTTGTTCGTTAGTCCATGTGAATCGTTGTTTGACCCATTTGTCCTTGTTTATCTGTCCTTGTGACTCGTTGTGTAAACCATTTGGTTCATGTTATGTGACTTGTTGTGTGATCCAGTTATCCTTGTTCATTAGTCCCTGTGACTTATTTGTAAACTATTTTTCCTTGTTCTTTAGTCCTTCTGACTCGTTGTGTGAACCATTTGTCCTTGTTGATTAGTCCTTGTGACTCGCTGTGTGAACCATTTGTCTTTGTTCATTAGTCCTTGTAACTCGTTGTGTAAACCATTTGTACTTATTCGTTAGTCTTTGAGACTCGTTGTGTGAACCATTTTTCCTTGTTGATTAGTCCTTGTGACTCGTTGTGTAAACTATTTTTCCCTATTATTTAGTCCTTGTGACTTGTTGTGTGTACCATTTGTATTTGTTCGTTAGTCCATGTGAATCGTTGTTTGACCCATTTGTCCTTGTTTATTAGTCCTTGTGACTCGTTGTGTAAACCATTTGTCCATGTTATGTGACTTGTTGTGTGAACCAGTTATCCTTGTTCATTAGTCCATGTGACTTATTTGTAAACTATTTTTCCTTGTTCTTTAGTCCTTGTGACTCGTTGTGTGAACCATTTGTCCTTGTTGATTAGTCCTTGTGACGCTGTGTGAACCATTTGTCTTTGTTCATTAGTCCTTGTAACTCGTTGTGTAAACCATTTGTACTTATTCGTTAGTCTTTGAGACTCGTTGTGTGATCCATTTTTCCTTGTTCTTTAGTCCTTGTGACTCGTTGTGTGAACCATTTGTCCTTGTTTATTAGACCTTTTGACTCATTTGTAAACTATTTCTCCTTGTTCATTAGTCCTTGGGACTTGTTTAGTGAACCATTTGTCCTTGTCCATTAGTCCTTATAACTCATTGTGGTAACCATTTGTCCTTGTGACTCGTTGTGTAAACCATTTGTCGTTGTTCATTAGTCCAAGTGACTCGTTGTGTGAACCATTTGTCCTTGTTCTTTAGTCCTTTTGACTCGTTGCTTGAACCATTTATCCTTATTCATTAATCCTTGTGACTCATTGTGTAAATCATTTGTCCTTCTTCTTTAGTCCTTGCGACTCGTTGTGTGAAGCATTTGTCCTTGTTCATTAGTCCTTGTGACTCGTTGTGTGAACCATTTGTCTTTGTTGATTAGTCCTTGTGACTCGTTGTGTGAACCATTTGTCTTTGTTCATTAGTCCTTGTAACTCGTTGTGTAAACCATTAGTCCTTGTGACTTGTTGTGTAAACCATTTGTCGTTGTTCATTAGTCCATGTGACTCGTTGTGTGAACCATTTGTCTTTGTTCTTTAGTCCTTTTGACTCTTTGCTTGAACTATTTATCCTTTTTCGTTAATCCTTGTGACTCATTGTGTAAATCATTTGTCCTTGTTCTTTAGTCCTTGCGACTCGTTTTGTGAAGCATTTGTCCTTGTTCATTAGTCCTTGTGACTCATTTGTAAACTATTTTTCTTTGTTCTTTAGTCCTTGTGACTTGTGTGTGAACCATTTATCCTTGTTGATTAGTCCTTGTGACTCGTTGTGTGAACCATTTGTCTTTGTTCATTAGTCCTTGTAACTCGTTGTGTAAACCATTTGTCCTTATTCGTTAGTCTTTGAGACTCGTTGTGTGAACTATTTTTCCTTGTTCTTTAGTCCTTGTGACTCGTTGTGTGAACCATTTATCCTTGTTTATTAGTCCCTGTGACTCATTTGTAAACTATTTTTCCTTGTTCTTTAGTCCTTGTGACTCGTTGTGTGAACCATTTATCCTTGTTGATTAGTCCTTGTGACTCGTTGTGTAAACTATTTTTCCCTATTATTTAGTCCTTGTGACTTGTTGTGTGTACCATTTGTATTTGTTTGTTAGTCCATGTGAATCGTTGTTTGACCCATTTGTCCTTGTTTATTAGTCCTTGTGACTCGTTGTGTAAACCATTTGTCCATGTTATGTGACTTGTTGTGTGAACCAGTTATCCTTGTTCATTAGTCCATGTGACTTATTTGTAAACTATTTTTCCTTGTTCTTTAGTCCTTGTGACTCGTTGTGTGAACCATTTGTCCTTGTTGATTAGTCCTTGTGACGCTGTGTGAACCATTTGTCTTTGTTCATTAGTCCTTGTAGCTCGTTGTGTAAACCATTTGTACTTATTCGTTAGTCTTTGAGACTCGTTGTGTCAACCATTTTTCCTTGTTCTTTAGTCCTTGTGGCTCGTTGTGTGAACCATTTGTCCTTGTTTATTAGTCCTTTTGACTCATTTGTAAACTATTTCTCCTTGTTCATTAGTCCTTGGGACTTGTTTAGTGAACCATTTGTCCTTGTCCATTAGTCCTTATAACTCGTTGTGTTAACCATTTGTCCTTGTGACTCGTTGTGTAAACCATTTGTCGTTGTTCATTAGTCCAAGTGACTCGTTGCTTGAACCACTTATCCTTGTTGATTAGTCCTTGTGACTCGTTGTGTAAACTATTTTTCCCTATTATTTAGTCCTTGTGACTTGTTGTGTGTACCATTTGTATTTGTTCGTTAGTCCATGTGAATCGTTGTTTGACCCATTTGTCCTTGTTTATTAGTCCTTGTGACTCGTTGTGTAAACCATTTGTCCATGTTATGTGACTTGTTGTGTGAACCAGTTATCCTTGTTCATTAGTCCATGTGACTTATTTGTAAACTATTTTTCCTTGTTCTTTAGTCCTTGTGACTCGTTGTGTGAACCATTTGTCCTTGTTGATTAGTCCTTGTGACGCTGTGTGAACCATTTGTCTTTGTTCATTAGTCCTTGTAACTCGTTGTGTAAACCATTTGTACTTATTCGTTAGTCTTTGAGACTCGTTGTGTGAACCATTTTTCCTTGTTCTTTAGTCCTTGTGACTTGTGTGTGAACCATTTGTCCTTGTTGATTAGTCCTTGTGACTCGTTTTGTGAAGCATTTGTCCTTGTTCATTAGTCCTTGTGACTCATTTGTAAACTATTTTTCCTTGTTCTTTAGTCCTTGTGACTTGTGTGTGAACCATTTGTCCTTGTTGATTAGTCCTTGTGACTCGTTGTGTGAACCATTTGTCTTTGTTCATTAGTCCTTGTAACTCGTTGTGTAAACCATTTGTCCTTATTCATTAGTCTTTGAGACTCGTTGTGTGAACTATTTTTCCTTGTTCTTTAGTCGTTGTGACTCGTTGTGTGAACCATTTGTCCTTGTTTATTAGTCCTTGTGACTCATTTGTAAACTATTTTTCCTTGTTCTTTAGTCCTTGTGACTCATTGTGTGAACCATTTATCTTTGTTGATTAGTCCTTGTGACTCGTTGTGTAAACTATTTTTCCCTATTATTTAGTCCTTGTGACTTGTTGTGTGTACCATTTGTATTTGTTCGTTAGTCCATGTGAATCGTTGTTTGACCCATTTGTCCTTGTTTATCTGTCCTTGTGACTCGTTGTGTAAACCATTTGTTCATGTTATGTGACTTGTTGTGTGATCCAGTTATCCTTGTTCATTAGTCCCTGTGACTTATTTGTAAACTATTTTTCCTTGTTCTTTAGTCCTTCTGACTCGTTGTGTGAACCATTTGTCCTTGTTGATTAGTCCTTGTGACTCGCTGTGTGAACCATTTGTCTTTGTTCATTAGTCCTTGTAACTCGTTGTGTAAACCATTTGTACTTATTCGTTAGTCTTTGAGACTCGTTGTGTGAACCATTTTTCCTTGTTGATTAGTCCTTGTGACTCGTTGTGTAAACTATTTTTCCCTATTATTTAGTCCTTGTGACTTGTTGTGTGTACCATTTGTATTTGTTCGTTAGTCCATGTGAATCGTTGTTTGACCCATTTGTCCTTGTTTATTAGTCCTTGTGACTCGTTGTGTAAACCATTTGTCCATGTTATGTGACTTGTTGTGTGAACCAGTTATCCTTGTTCATTAGTCCATGTGACTTATTTGTAAACTATTTTTCCTTGTTCTTTAGTCCTTGTGACTCGTTGTGTGAACCATTTGTCCTTGTTGATTAGTCCTTGTGACGCTGTGTGAACCATTTGTCTTTGTTCATTAGTCCTTGTAACTCGTTGTGTAAACCATTTGTACTTATTCGTTAGTCTTTGAGACTCGTTGTGTGATCCATTTTTCCTTGTTCTTTAGTCCTTGTGACTCGTTGTGTGAACCATTTGTCCTTGTTTATTAGTCCTTTTGACTCATTTGTAAACTATTTCTCCTTGTTCATTAGTCCTTGGGACTTGTTTAGTGAACCATTTGTCCTTGTCCATTAGTCCTTATAACTCGTTGTGGTAACCATTTGTCCTTGTGACTCGTTGTGTAAACCATTTGTCGTTGTTCATTAGTCCAAGTGACTCGTTGTGTGAACCATTTGTCCTTGTTCTTTAGTCCTTTTGACTCGTTGCTTGAACCATTTATCCTTATTCATTAATCCTTGTGACTCATTGTGTAAATCATTTGTCCTTCTTCTTTAGTCCTTGCGACTCGTTGTGTGAAGCATTTGTCCTTGTTCATTAGTCCTTGTGACTCGTTGTGTGAACCATTTGTCTTTGTTGATTAGTCCTTGTGACTCGTTGTGTGAACCATTTGTCTTTGTTCATTAGTCCTTGTAACTCGTTGTGTAAACCATTAGTCCTTGTGACTTGTTGTGTAAACCATTTGTCGTTGTTCATTAGTCCATGTGACTCGTTGTGTGAACCATTTGTCTTTGTTCTTTAGTCCATTTGACTCTTTGCTTGAACTATTTATCCTTGTTCGTTAATCCTTGTGACTCATTGTGTAAATCATTTGTCCTTGTTCTTTAGTCCTTGCGACTCGTTTTGTGAAGCATTTGTCCTTGTTCATTAGTCCTTGTGACTCATTTGTAAACTATTTTTCTTTGTTCTTTAGTCCTTGTGACTTGTGTGTGAACCATTTGTCCTTGTTGATTAGTCCTTGTGACTCGTTGTGTGAACCATTTGTCTTTGTTCATTAGTCCTTGTAACTCGTTGTGTAAACCATTTGTCCTTATTCGTTAGTCTTTGAGACTCGTTGTGTGAACTATTTTTCCTTGTTCTTTAGTCCTTGTGACTCGTTGTGTGAACCATTTATCCTTGTTTATTAGTCCCTGTGACTCATTTGTAAACTATTTTTCCTTGTTCTTTAGTCCTTGTGACTCGTTGTGTGAACCATTTATCCTTGTTGATTAGTCCTTGTGACTCGTTGTGTAAACTATTTTTCCCTATTATTTAGTCCTTGTGACTTGTTGTGTGTACCATTTGTATTTGTTTGTTAGTCCATGTGAATCGTTGTTTGACCCATTTGTCCTTGTTTATTAGTCCTTGTGACTCGTTGTGTAAACCATTTGTCCATGTTATGTGACTTGTTGTGTGAACCAGTTATCCTTGTTCATTAGTCCATGTGACTTATTTGTAAACTATTTTTCCTTGTTCTTTAGTCCTTGTGACTCGTTGTGTGAACCATTTGTCCTTGTTGATTAGTCCTTGTGTATTTGTGTGAACCATTTGTCTTTGTTCATTAGTCCTTGTAACTCGTTGTGTAAACCATTTGTACTTATTCGTTAGTCTTTGAGACTCGTTGTGTGAACCATTTTTCCTTGTTCTTTAGTCCTTGTGGCTCGTTGTGTGAACCATTTGTCCTTGTTTATTAGTCCTTTTGACTCATTTGTAAACTATTTCTCCTTGTTCATTAGTCCTTGGGACTTGTTTAGTGAACCATTTGTCCTTGTCCATTAGTCCTTATAACTCGTTGTGTTAACCATTTGTCCTTGTGACTCGTTGTGTAAACCATTTGTCGTTGTTCATTAGTCCAAGTGACTCGTTGCTTGAACCACTTATCCTTGTTGATTAGTCCTTGTGACTCGTTGTGTAAACTATTTTTCCCTATTATTTAGTCCTTGTGACTTGTTGTGTGTACCATTTGTATTTGTTCGTTAGTCCATGTGAATCGTTGTTTGACCCATTTGTCCTTGTTTATTAGTCCTTGTGACTCGTTGTGTAAACCATTTGTCCATGTTATGTGACTTGTTGTGTGAACCAGTTATCCTTGTTCATTAGTCCATGTGACTTATTTGTAAACTATTTTTCCTTGTTCTTTAGTCCTTGTGACTCGTTGTGTGAACCATTTGTCCTTGTTGATTAGTCCTTGTGACGCTGTGTGAACCATTTGTCTTTGTTCATTAGTCCTTGTAACTCGTTGTGTAAACCATTTGTACTTATTCGTTAGTCTTTGAGACTCATTGTGTGAACCATTTTTCCTTGTTCTTTAGTCCTTGTGACTTGTGTGTGAACCATTTGTCCTTGTTGATTAGTCCTTGTGACTCGTTGTGTGAACCATTTGTCTTTGTTCATTAGTCCTTGTAACTCGTTGTGTAAACCATTTGTCCTTATTCATTAGTCTTTGAGACTCATTGTGTGAACTATTTTTCCTTGTTCTTTAGTCGTTGTGACTCGTTGTGTGAACCATTTGTCCTTGATTATTAGTCCTTGTGACTCATTTGTAAACTATTTTTCCTTGTTCTTTAGTCCTTTTGACTCATTGTGTGAACCATTTATCTTTGTTGATTAGTCCTTGTGACTCGTTGTGTAAACTATTTTTCCCTATTATTTAGTCCTTGTGACTTGTTGTGTGTACCATTTGTATTTGTTCGTTAGTCCATGTGAATCGTTGTTTGACCCATCTGTCCTTGTTTATCAGTCCTTGTGACTCGTTGTGTAAACCATTTGTTCATGTTATGTGACTTGTTGTGTGATCCAGTTATCCTTGTTCATTAGTCCCTGTGACTTATTTGTAAACTATTTTTCCTTGTTCTTTAGTCCTTCTGACTCGTTGTGTGAACCATTTGTCCTTGTTGATTAGTCCTTGTGACTCGCTGTGTGAACCATTTGTCTTTGTTCATTAGTCCTTGTAACTCGTTGTGTAAACCATTTGTACTTATTCGTTAGTCTTTGAGACTCGTTGTGTGATCCATTTTTCCTTGTTCTTTAGCCCTTGTGACTCGTTGTGTGAACCATTTGTCCTTGTTTATTAGTCCTTTTGACTCATTTGTAAACTATTTCTCCTTGTTCATTAGTCCTTGGGACTTGTTTAGTGAACCATTTGTCCTTGTCCATTAGTCCTTATAACTCGTTGTGGTAACCATTTGTCCTTGTGACTCATTGTGTAAACCATTTGTCGTTGTTCATTAGTCCAAGTGACTCGTTGTGTGAACCATTTGTCCTTGTTCTTTAGTCCTTTTGACTCGTTGCTTGAACCATTTATCCTTATTCATTAATCCTTGTGACTCATTGTGTAAATCATTTGTCCTTCTTCTTTAGTCCTTGCGACTCGTTGTGTGAAGCATTTGTCCTTGTTCATTAGTCCTTGTGACTCGTTGTGTGAACCATTTGTCTTTGTTGATTAGTCCTTGTGACTCGTTGTGTGAACCATTTGTCTTTGTTCATTAGTCCTTGTAACTCGTTGTGTAAACCATTAGTCCTTGTGACTTGTTGTGTAAACCATTTGTCGTTGTTCATTAGTCCATGTGACTCGTTGTGTGAACCATTTGTCTTTGTTCTTTAGTCCTTTTGACTCTTTGCTTGAACTATTTATCCTTGTTCGTTAATCCTTGTGACTCATTGTGTAAATCATTTGTCCTTGTTCTTTAGTCCTTGCGACTCGTTGTGTGAAGCATTTGTCCTTGTTCATTAGTCCTTGTGACTCATTTGTAAACTATTTTTCCTTGTTCTTTAGTCCTTGTGACTTGTGTGTGAACCATTTGTCCTTGTTGATTAGTCCTTGTGACTCGTTGTGTGAACCTAGTCCTTGTGACTCGTTGGGTGAACCATTTGTCTTTGTTCATTAGTCCTTGTAACTCGTTGTGTAAACCATTTGTCCTTATTCGTTAGTCTTTGAGACTCGTTGTGTGAACTATTTTTCCTTGTTCTTTAGTCGTTGTGACTCGTTGTTTGAACCATTTATCCTTGTTTATTAGTCCTTGTGACTCATTTGTAAACTATTTTTCCTTGTTCTTTAGTCCTTGTGACTCGTTGTGTGAACCATTTATCGTTGTTGATTAGTCCTTGTGACTCGTTGTGTAAACTATTTTTCCCTATTATTTAGTCCTTGTGACTTGTTGTGTGTACCATTTGTATTTGTTCGTTAGTCCATGTGAATCGTTGTTTGACCCATTTGTCCTTGTTTATTATTCCTTGTGACTCGTTGTGTAAACCATTTGTCCATGTTATGTGACTTGTTATGTGAACCAGTTATCCTTGTTCATTAGTCCATGTGACTTATTTGTAAACTATTTTTCCTTGTTCTTTAGTCCTTGTGACTCGTTGTGTGAACCATTTGTCCTTGTTGATTAGTCCTTGTGACGCTGTGTGAACCATTTGTCTTTGTTCATTAGTCCTTGTAACTCGTTGTGTAAACCATTTGTACTTATTCGTTAGTCTTTGAGACTCGTTGTGTGAACCATTTTTCCTTGTTCTTTAGTCCTTGTGGCTCGTTGTGTGAACCATTTGTCCTTGTTTATTAGTTCTTTTGACTCATTTGTAAACTATTTCTCCTTGTTTATTAGTCCTTGGGACTTGTTTAGTGAACCATTTGTCCTTGTCCATTAGTCCTTATAACTCGTTGTGTTAACCATTTGTCCTTGTGACTCGTTGTGTAAACCATTTGTCGTTGTTCATTAGTCCAAGTGACTCGTTGCTTGAACCACTTATCCTTGTTCATTAATCCTTGTGACTCATTGTGTAAATCATTTGTCCTTGTTCTTTAGTCCTTGCGACTCAATGTGTAAAGCATTTGTCCTTGTTCATTAGTCCTTGTGACTCGTTGTGTGAACCATTTGTCCTTGTTGATTAGTCCTTGTGACTCGTTGTGTGAACCATTTGTCTTTGTTCATTAGTCCTTGTAACTCGTTGTGTAAACCATTAGTCCTTGTGACTTGTTGTGTAAACCATTTGTCATTGTTCATTAGTCCATGTGACTCGTTGTGTGAACCATTTGTCCTTGTTTTTTAGTCCTTTTGACTCTTTGCTTGAACTATTTATCCTTGTTCGTTAATCCTTGTGACTCATTGTGTAAATCATTTGTCCTTGTTCTTTAGTCCTTGCGACTCGTTGGGTGAAGCATTTGTCCTTGTTCATTAGTCCTTGTGACTCATTTGTAAACTATTTTTCCTTGTTCTTTAGTCCTTGTGACTTGTGTGTGAACCATTTGTCCTTGTTGATTAGTCCTTGTGACTCGTTGTGTGAACCATTTGACTTTGTTCATTAGTCCTTGTAACTCGTTGTGTAAACCATTTGTCCTTATTCGTTAGTCTTTGAGACTCGTTGTGTGAACTAATTTTCCTTGTTCTTTAGTCGTTGTGACTCGTTGTGTGAACCATTTGTCCTTGTTTATTAGTCCTTGTGACTCATTTGTAAACTATTTTTCCTTGTTCTTTAGTCCTTGTGGCTCGTTGTGTGAACCATTTATCCTTGTTGATTAGTCCTTGCGACTCGTTGTGTGAAGCTTTTGTCCTTGTTCATTAGTCCTTGTGACTCGTTGTGTGAACCATTTGTCTTTGTTGATTAGTCCTTGTGACTCGTTGTGTGAACCATTTGTCTTTGTTCATTAGTCCTTGTAACTCGTTGTGTAAACCATTAGTCCTTGTGACTTGTTGTGTAAACCATTTGTCGTTGTTCATTAGTCCATGTGACTCGTTGTGTGAACCATTTGTCTTTGTTCTTTAGTCCTTTTGACTCTTTGCTTGAACTATTTATCCTTGTTCGTTAATCCTTGTGACTCATTGTGTAAATCATTTGTCCTTGTTCTTTAGTCCTTGCGACTCGTTGTGTGAAGCATTTGTCCTTGTTCATTAGTCCTTGTGACTCATTTGTAAACTATTTTTCCTTGTTCTTTAGTCCTTGTGACTTGTGTGTGAACCATTTGTCCTTGTTGATTAGTCCTTGTGACTCGTTGTGTGAACCATTTGTCTTTGTTCATTAGTCCTTGTAACTCGTTGTGTAAACCATTTGTCCTTATTCGTTAGTCTTTGAGACTCGTTGTGTGAACTATTTTTCCTTGTTCTTTAGTCGTTGTGACTCGTTGTGTGAACCATTTATCCTTGTTTATTAGTCCTTGTGACTCATTTGTAAACTATTTTTCCTTGTTCTTTAGTCCTTGTGACTCGTTGTGTGAACCATTTATCCTTGTTGATTAGTCCTTGTGACTCGTTGTGTAAACTATTTTTCCCTATTATTTAGTCCTTGTGACTTGTTGTGTGTACCATTTGTATTTGTTCGTTAGTCCATGTGAATCGTTGTTTGACCCATTTGTCCTTGTTTATTAGTCCTTGTGACTCGTTGTGTAAACCATTTGTCCATGTTATGTGACTTGTTGTGTGAACCAGTTATCCTTGTTCATTAGTCCATGTGACTTATTTGTAAACTATTTTTCCTTGTTCTTTAGTCCTTGTGACTCGTTGTGTGAACCATTTGTCCTTGTTGATTAGTCCTTGTGACTCTTTGTGTGAACCATTTGTCTTTGTTCATTAGTCCTTGTAACTCGTTGTGTAAACCATTTGTACTTATTCGTTAGTCTTTGAGACTCGTTGTGTGAACCATTTTTCCTTGTTCTTTAGTCCTTGTGGCTCGTTGTGTGAACCATTTGTCCTTGTTTATTAGTCCTTTTGACTCATTTGTAAACTATTTCTCCTTGTTCATTAGTCCTTGGGACTTGTTTAGTGAACCATTTGTCCTTGTCCATTAGTCCTTATAACTCGTTGTGTTAACCATTTGTCCTTGTGACTCGTTGTGTAAACCATTTGTCGTTGTTCATTAGTCCAAGTGACTCGTTGCTTGAACCACTTATCCTTGTTCATTAATCCTTGCGACTCATTGTGTAAATCATTTGTCCTTGTTCTTTAGTCCTTGCGACTCAATGTGTGAAGCATTTGTCCTTGTTCATTAGTCCTTGTGACTCGTTGTGTGAACCATTTGTCCTTGTTGATTAGTCCTTGTGACTCGTTGTGTGAACCATTTGTCTTTGTTCATTAGTCCTTGTAACTCGTTGTGTAAACCATTAGTCCTTGTGACTTGTTGTGTAAACCATTTGTCATTGTTCATTAGTCCATGTGACTCGTTGTGTGAACCATTTGTCCTTGTTTTTTAGTCCTTTTGACTCTTTGCTTGAACTATTTATCCTTTTTCGTTAATCCTTGTGACTCATTGTGTAAATCATTTGTCCTTGTTCTTTAGTCCTTGCGACTCGTTGGGTGAAGCATTTGTCCTTGTTCATTAGTCCTTGTGACTCATTTGTAAACTATTTTTCCTTGTTCTTTAGTCCTTGTGACTTGTGTGTGAACCATTTGTCCTTGTTGATTAGTCCTTGTGACTCGTTGTGTGAACCATTTGTCTTTGTTCATTAGTCCTTGTAACTCGTTGTGTAAACCATTTGTCCTTATTCGTTAGTCTTTGAGACTCGTTGTGTGAACTAATTTTCCTTGTTCTTTAGTCGTTGTGACTCGTTGTGTGAACCATTTGTCCTTGTTTATTAGTCCTTGTGACTCATTTGTAAACTATTTTTCCTTGTTCTTTAGTCCTTGTGGCTCGTTGTGTGAACCATTTATCCTTGTTGATTAGTCCTTTTGACTCGTTGTGTAAACCATTTGTCCATGTTATGTGACTTGTTGTAGGAACCAGTTATCCTTGTTCATTAGTCCATGTGACTTATTTGTAAACTATTTTTCCTTGTTCTTTAGTCCTTGTGACTCGTTGTGTGAACCATTTGTCCTTGTTGATTAGTCCTTGTGACGCTGTGTGAACCTTTTGTCTTTGTTCATTAGTCCTTGTAACTCGTTGTGTAAACCATTTGTACTTATTCGTTAGTCTTTGAGACTCGTTGTGTGAACCATTTTTCCTTGTTCTTTAGTCCTTGTGGCTCGTTGTGTGAACCATTTGTCCTTGTTTATTAGTCCTTTTGACTCATTTGTAAACTATTTCTCCTTGTTCATTAGTCCTTGGGACTTGTTTAGTGAACCATTTGTCCTTGTCCATTAGTCCTTATAACTCGTTGTGTTAACCATTTGTCCTTGTGACTCGTTGTGTAAACCATTTGTCGTTGTTCATTAGTCCAAGTGACTCGTTGTGTGAACCATTTGTCCTTGTTCTTTAGTCCTTTTGACTCGTTGCTTTAACCACTTATCCTTGTTCATTAATCCTTGCGACTCATTGTGTAAATCATTTGTCCTTGTTCTTTAGTCTTTGCGACTCAATGTGTGAAGCATTTGTCCTTGTTCATTAGTCCTTGTGACTCGTTGTGTGAACCATTTGTCCTTGTTGATTAGTCCTTGTGACTCGTTGTGTGAACCATTTGTCTTTGTTCATTAGTCCTTGTAACTCGTTGTGTAAACCATTAGTCCTTGTGACTTGTTGTGTAAACCATTTGTCGTTGTTCATTAGTCCATGTGACTCGTTGTGTGAACCATTTGTCCTTGTTTTTTAGTCCTTTCGACTCTTTGCTTGAACTATTTATCCTTGTTCGTTAATCCTTGTGACTCATTGTGTAAATCATTTGTCCTTGTTCTTTAGTCCTTGCGACTCGTTGGGTGAAGCATTTGTCCTTGTTCATTAGTCCTTGTGACTCATTTGTAAACTATTTTTCCTTGTTCTTTAGTCCTTGTGACTTGTGTGTGAACCATTTGTCCTTGTTGTTTAGTCCTTGTGACTCGTTGTGTGAACCATTTGTCTTTGTTCATTAGTCCTTGTAACTCGTTGTGTAAACCATTTGTCCTTATTCGTTAGTCTTTGAGACTCGTTGTGTGAACTAATTTTCCTTGTTCTTTAGTCGTTGTGACTCGTTGTGTGAACCATTTGTCCATGTTTATTAGTCCTTGTGACTCATTTGTAAACTATTTTTCCTTGTTCTTTAGTCCTTGTGACTCGTTGTGTGAACCATTTATCCTTGTTGATTAGTCCTTCTGACTCGTTGTGTAAACTATTTTTCCCTATTATTTAGTCCTTGTGACTTGTTGTGCGTACCATTTGTATTTGTTCGTTAGTCCATGTGAATCGTTGTTTGACCCATTTGTCCTTGTTTATTAGTCCTTGTGACTCGTTGTGTAAACCATTTGTCCATGTTATGTGACTTGTTGTGTGAACCAGTTATCCTTGTTAATAAGTCCATGTGACTTATTTGTAAACTATTTTTCCTTGTTCTTTAGTCCTTGTCACTCGTTGTGTGAACCATTTGTCCTTGTTGATTAGTCCTTGTGACGCTGTGTGAACCATTTGTCTTTGTTCATTAGTCCTTGTAATCGTTGTGTAAACCATTATTCCTTGTGACTTGTTGTGTAAACCATTTGTCGTTGTTCATTAGTCCATGTGACTCGTTGTGTGAACCATTTGTCCTTGTTCTTTAGTCCTTTTGACTCTTTGCTTGAACTATTTATCCTTGTTCGTTAATCCTTGTGACTCATTGTGTAAATCATTTGTCCTTGTTCTTTAGTCCTTGCGACTCGTTGTGTGAAGCATTTGTCCTTGTTCATTAGTCCTTGTGACTCATTTGTAAACTATTTTTCCTTGTTCTTTAGTCCTTGTGACTTGTGTGTGAACAATTTGTCCTTGTTGATTAGTCCTTGTGACTCGTTGTGTGAACCATTTGTCTTTGTTCATTAGTCCTTGTAACTCGTTGTGTAAACCATTTGTCCTTATTCATTAGTCTTTGAGACTCGTTGTGTGAACTATTTTTCCTTGTTCTTTAGTCGTTGTGACTCGTTGTGTGAACCATTTGTCCTTGTTTATTTGTCCTTGTGACTCATTTGTAAACTATTTTTCCTTGTTCTTTAGTCCTTGTGACTCGTTGTGTGAACCATTTATCCTTGTTGATTAGTCCTTGTGACTCGTTGTGTAAACTATTTTTCCCTATTATTTAGTCCTTGTGACTTGTTGTGTGTACCATTTGTATTTGTTCGTTAGTCCATGTGAATCGTTGTTTGACCCATTTGTCCTTGTTTATTAGTCCTTGTGACTCGTTGTGTAAACCATTTGTCCATGTTATGTGACTTGTTGTGTGAACCAGTTATCCTTGTTCATTAGTCCATGTGACTTATTTGTAAACTATTTTTCCTTGTTCTTTAGTCCTTGTGACTCGTTGTGTGAACCATTTGTCTTTGTTCATTAGTCCTTGTAACTCGTTGTGTAAACAATTTGTCCTTATTCGTTAGTCTTTGAGACTCGTTGTGTGAACTATTTTTCCTTGTTCTTTAGTCGTTGTGACTCGTTGTGTGAACCATTTGTCCTTGTTTATTAGTCCTTGTGACTCATTTGTAAACTATTTCTCCTTGTTCATTAGTCCTTGGGACTTGTTTAGTGAACCATTTGTCCTTGTCCATAGTCCTTTTAACTCGTTGTGTTAACAAATTGTCCTTGTGACTCGTTGTATAAACCATTTGTCGTTGTTCATTAGTCCATGTGACTCGTTGTGTGAACCATTTGTCCTTCTTCTTTAGTCCTTTTGACTCGTTGCTTGAACCATTTATCCTTGTTCATTAATCCTTGTGACTCGTTGTGTAAATCATTTGTCCTTGTTCTATAGTCCTTGCTACTCGTTGTGTGAAGCATTTGTCCTTGTTGATTAGTCCTTGTGACTCGTTGTGTAAACTATTTTTCCTTATTCTTTAGTCCTTGTGATTCGTTGTGTGAACCATTTGTATTTGTTCGTTAGTCCATGTGAATCGTTGTTTGACCCATTTGTCCTTGTTTATTAGTCCTTGTGACTCGTTGTGTAAACCATTTGTCCATGTTATGTGACTTGTTGTGTGAACCATTTGTCCTTGTTCATTAGTCCCTGTGACTTATTTGTAAACTATTTTTCCTTGTTCTTTAGTCCTTGTGACTCGTTGTGTGAACCATTTATCCTCGTTGATTAGTCCTTGTGACTCGTTGTGTAAACTATTTTTCCCTATTATTTAGTCCTTGTGATTCGTTGTGTGAACCATTTGTATTTGTTCGTTAGTCCATGTGAATCGTTGTTTGACCCATTTGTCCTTGTTTATTAGTCCTTGTGACTCGTTGTGTAAACCATTTGTCCATGTTATGTGACTTGTTGTGTGAACCAGTTATCCTTGTTCATTAGTCCCTGTGACTCATTTGTAAACTATTTTTCCTTGTTCTTTAGTCCTTGTTACTCGTTGTGTGAACCATTTGTCCTTGTTGATTAGTCCTTGTGACTCGTTGTGTGAACCATTTGTCTATGTTCATTAGTCCTTGTAACTCGTTGTGTAAACCATTTGTACTTATTCGTTAGTCTTTGAGACTCGTTGTGTGAACCATTTTTCCTTGTTCTTTAGTCCTTGTGATTCGTTGTGTGAACCATTTGTCCTTGTTTATTAGTCCTTGTGACTCATTTGTAAACTATTTCTCCTTGTTCATTAGTCCTTGGGACTTGTTTAGTGAACCATTTGTCCTTGTCCATTAGTCTTTATACTCGTTGTGTTAACCATTTGTCCTTGTGACTCGTTGTGTAAACCATTTGTCGTTGTTCATTAGTCCAAGTGACTCGTTGTGTGAACCATTTGTCCTTGTTCTTTAGTACTTTTGACTCGTTGCTTGAACCATTTATCCTTGTTCATTAATCCTTGTGACTCATTGTGTAAATCATTGGTCCTTGTTCTTTAGTCCTTGCGACTCGTTGTGTGAAGCATTTGTCCTTGTTCATTAGTCCTTGTGACTCGTTGTGTGAACCATTTGTCCTTGTTGATTAGTCCTTGTGACTCGTAATGTGAACCATTTGTCTTTGTTCATTAGTCCTTGTAACTCGTTGTGTAAACCATTAGTCCTTGTGACTTGTTGTGTAAACCATTTGTCGTTGTTCATTAGTCCATGTGACTCGTTGTGTGAACCATTTATCCTTATTCTTTAGTCCTTTTGACTCGTTGCTTGAACCATTTATCCTTGTTCGTTAATCCTTGTGACTCATTGTGTAAATCATTTGTCCTTCTTCTTTAGTCCTTGCGACTCAATGTGTGAAGCATTTGTCCTTGTTCATTAGTCCTTGTGACTCATTGTGTGAACCATTTGTCCTTGTTGATTAGTCCTTGTGACTCGTTGTGTGAATCATTTGTCTTTGTTCATTAGTCCTTGTAACTCGTTGTGTAAACCATTTGTCCTTATTCATTAGTCTTTGAGACTCGTTGTGTGAACTATTTTTCCTTGTTCTTTAGTCGTTGTGACTCGTTGTGTGAACCATTTGTCCTTGTTTATTTGTCCTTGTGACTCATTTGTAAACTATTTTTCCTTGTTCTTTAGTCCTTGTGACTCGTTGTGTGAACCATTTATCCTTGTTGATTAGTCCTTGTGACTCGTTGTGTAAACTATTTTTCCCTATTATTTAGTCCTTGTGACTTGTTGTGTGTACCATTTGTATTTGTTCGTTAGTCCATGTGAATCGTTGTTTGACCCATTTGTCCTCGTTTATTAGTCCTTGTGACTCGTTGTGTAAACCATTTGTCCATGTTATGTGACTTGTTCTGTGAACCAGTTATCCTTGTTCATTATTCCATGTGACTTATTTGTAAACTATTTTTCCTTGTTCTTTAGTCCTTGTGACTCGTTGTGTGAACCATTTGTCTTTGTTCATTAGTCCTTGTAACTCGTTGTGTAAACAATTTGTTCTTATTCGTTAGTCTTTGAGACTCGTTGTGTGAACTATTTTTCCTTGTTCTTTAGTCGTTGTGACTCGTTGTGTGAACCATTTGTCCTTGTTTATTAGTCCTTGTGACTCATTTGTAAACTATTTCTCCTTGTTCATTTGTCCTTGGGACTTGTTTAGTGAACCATTTGTCCTTGTCCATAGTCCTTTTAACTCGTTGTGTTAACAAATTGTCCTTGTGACTCGTTGTGTAAACCATTTGTCGTTGTTCATTAGTCCATGTGACTCGTTGTGTGAACCATTTGTCCTTCTTCTTTAGTCCTTTTGACTCGTTGCTTGAACCATTTATCCTTGTTTATTAATCCTTGTGACTCGTTGTGTAAATCATTTGTCCTTGTTCTATAGTCCTTGCGACTCGTTGTGTGAAGCATTTGTCCTTGTTGATTAGTCCTTGTGACTCGTTGTGTAAACTATTTTTCCTTATTCTTTAGTCCTTGTGACTCGTTGTGTGAACCATTTGTATTTGTTCGTTAGTCCATGTGAATCGTTGTTTGACCCATTTGTCCTTGTTTATTAGTCCTTGTGACTCGTTGTGTAAACCATTTGTCCATGTTATGTGACTTGTTGTGTGAACCATTTGTCCTTGTTCATTAGTCCCTGTGACTTATTTGTAAACTATTTTTCCTTGTTCTTTAGTCCTTGTGACTCGTTGTGTGAACCATTTATCCTCGTTGATTAGTCCTTGTGACTCGTTGTGTAAACTATTTTTCCCTATTATTTAGTCCTTGTGACTTGTTGTGTGTACCATTTGTATTTGTTCGTTAGTCCATGTGAATCGTTGTTTGACCCATTTGTCCTTGTTTATTAGTCCTTGTGACTCGTTGTGTAAACCATTTGTCCATGTTATGTGACTTGTTGTGTGAACCAGTTATCCTTGTTCATTAGTCCCTGTGACTCATTTGTAAACTATTTTTCCTTGTTCTTTAGTCCTTGTTACTCGTTGTGTGAACCATTTGTCCTTGTTGATTAGTCCTTGTGACTCGTTGTGTGAACCATTTGTCTATGTTCATTAGTCCTTGTAACTCGATGTGTAAACCATTTGTACTTATTCGTTTGTAACACCCCCATTTATTTAAGGGCCTGAACTAGGACTCCTCAGATAAATGATGGTGTTACCATCTCGGAAGCCCGAGGCAGTAGATAACAAAGGAAAGAAGCACAGTACTTTATTATAATGTTTATAGTGACATTACAACTGAAATAAAAACAAGTCTCCAAATACGACCAAATAATAAGTCTGATAAAACTACTCAAAAGACTAAGGTGAGCTAGGCACTAAGTCGGTCATCCAAGCTCTCTTCCCGGCCAGCTCCCATCAGTCTCTGAATACCTGTCAATCTGCTCCCCAATAATTGGATCATCACAGGCGTACACGAATACACGGGGTCAGCCACGAAGCTGAGTAGGTAATACAATAAACAGTAACACAAAACACATACTCCTCCATCACCAACGCCGCCATCACAACTCACAACCCGGACAACCCAGCCATACCGATCCCCGGTAGACTATAAATATCGACCGTAGCCGATCTGCCAGCTCGCAGCTGAGGACACCAGGGCAAGTCCTGCAGAACCTGTTAGGTTCATATACCTATTATTAGACTCCTCTAATAGTGAACTAATTAACTTGTTAATTATTTGTTCTTTAGATCTAGTGCATGCATAACAAAATGAAAGATTTATAAGAAAAACAATGTTCCTTACATTGTATATTGGTTCGAAAATTTGGGCACAAGTAAGGTCACCTTCCTTCACTTGTTCTTGAGCTTATAATGATGGATGATCCTCCTAAGACTCCAAGTTTAGAAGCCACTCCAATAAATTGCACCCAAGATGAATCCCAAAAATCTCTACTAATATTAACTAGATATGTAGTAGAAATGTTCCCTTAATATTACTAATATATCTAGTATTACTACTTCTAGTAATAGATTTGAGAGTATTAGTATTGAAGAGAGATTTTAAGCAATTGCATGTGAGGGAAAATTAGAGGAAAAACAAGCAAAAGCCAACATCAAAAATGAGCAACAAATGCTCTATTTAGAGTGCCAAAAACCGGTGGCCACTCTCCCTTTTAGGGAATCAATTTGCTTTTGTTTTTATCCTCTTGTTTAGTTTTGGTAGGGAACAAAGGTGTAAGAAGTAGTATGACAAAAGCTTGTGTGATATGTCTCAATCACACTATAACCAACACAAACAAAAGACAAAAGAGAATCTTTTGTACTCTTCATTTGGCCGAAATAATGGTCTTATTATGGACCATTTTTGCCTTTTGTCATTTGTCCCACAAATGCTTATAAGTCATATGTTTAACTATCTTACATATTTAATTATTAATGTAATCATTTAACACTTAAATATTACAATTAATAATATAATATACACTCCACTTTTTGAGTAGTATACTACCATTATATCATCATATAATGGGTCCCATAATTGCTAGTTAGTTAAAATTACAACTTCTTGTAACTTTAAATAACTAATTACCTCTACCTCAAAACTTATATTAATACCTCAACTAATTTAGTAATATAACACTTAATTACTAAATTTAATCTTTATTTAATCACATTAAAATAAGACGCAAAATTGCACTCCCATAATTAAGGAATTAATTAATCTGTATCGCATACAATTAATTAAATATCTATTTGGGCCTCATCCTATAGGTGTGACCTAAAGGGATCAACTGACCACCACCGTCACACGACAGTAATGTCAAACTCTAGTTAGCCAATCATTACCGATTAATGACGGTCAGTCGACTGTATAAAGAATCATCCCTCACGTATTCTTGGTATGAGATTTAATTATGATATTAAATCATGTGATCGCACTATTGTTGAGGACACATTTCCCAACAATCTCCCACTTGTCCTCGACAAGTGTGCGTCACCAATTCTCTTGTCCTATTACAATCTCCCACTCAATGCAAGGTGTCTTGCAGGTCGTACTTACATTTGATCATATCTTGAGTGGTTTTCTCGATCCGGAGATTAACGTCTGGACCGGAATTATCTATCATAGATACCTTCCGAGCGTGGCCACGCATTTCGAGTTAACTACTCCTCGAGTGGCCTTGAGATTTCAAACAACCCCGACAAGGGGTGGACAATTCCTATCGCCCTATTCCCTTCGTTCAGCCACAGTCCATCATAACCCAAAATATACCCAGTTTGACCTCGTTTAAGAAATCGTAGAGTATAAATCAAAGCTAATCAGAAGTTGTGCCAACTTGGGCGAATAGTCTCTAGTCAAAAGAATCGACTCATAAGAATACTATAGTAGCTCTTGCCACGACCAGGCTTTATGAATTACCAGAACTTTATAAGCGGTCACTGCCCGACGATTGTCCGTCATAGTCGCCTATGTGATCGACTAGTCATCCCACATGACTCTATGGCACTTGAACTTGCCATCAATCGCATCACACTCTAGTCACTTCGAGACGTCACCTCATATGAGTAACTAGGGGCGAATACCATGTCAATCCAGTTCACTTTAATGGGGTTCAATTTGTCTCTACAACCCATTCGGATACGACAAGGTAGCGGGTGAGTTTAATAAAACTCAAACGATAAATGTGATTATCACATATGAATAGTCAATACACTATTACTACTTCATATTCTATAATCTCTAGTGTATTATAAACACCAGTTTAAATGCAATAAAAGCTTGGAAAGTGGATATACCCGATATCCATATATTCCAATTTAATTAATTGCTATTTCCTTCCATTCAATGTCATCTCTTAATGACATGAATTTCTCTAAGTATATGTCTAGACTTCATACTAGACCCGAGCTCTTTAACTTGAAAGAAGCTCCCACTGTTATCGCATAACATGTGATAAAGTCATTTGTAGAGGGATTCACCCTTAATCCTTACATTGACCATTTTATCACAACTAACTTAGATTCCTTTTGTAGAATTTGCAATGCGCGAAACTAAAACACATTTCTTAGTTTCTTACTCCTTTGTCAATAACATTTACTTAGGATTTCATCAAATCCTTTTAAGCTTGGAAACTAAAGTTGGTGCAACCCTTCAACACTTTAACTTAGTTTATCATCCAAACATGTGTACAAGTCATCAATTGTACTTTAAGGCTTTCACAAGCCCATCATATGAATTAACTTATTATTGACTTATCATGCACCTAGCATATGGTACATCACAGCACGTGCGTCTGTTGGCATACATAATCGTTCTAATGGCGGAAACATTAGTAATCGATTTCATGTAATCAACAATTTAATGGGTTCAGTGAACGACTATGATTCCATCATAGTAATTCCACTTTCATCATTATGAATAAGCCATTCAACTTGGTTGATTTTAAACAGATACGAAAGAACTTATCTTCATAAGACTCTCAACTCTATGCCAATATTCTCTCACATAGATTCAAAATCTAGAATACTTTGCATCCCTTTCCAAGTCTTCCAATTACTCTTACCAGAAGAGATCATTGGTATATTATTCTCAATAAGTAATATGTTATCAACATATATGACATGGAGAAACAATTCTAGCTCCCACTTAACTTCATGTATATCATGATTCTTCAATCATGTGAATGAAACAATTCACTATAACCACATGAACGAAAAATATAATCCTTTAATGCTAGCTTAAGACCATCTTGTGATCACTTAAGATAGCTACCCATAATATGTCAGGATTCTTAGATCTTCATCTAAGGTTTTGTGTTTTTAAACACATCCTTCTCTAAATTCCCATTTTAGAAAAACGAATTTATATTTGCCATTCTTCATTATAATGAAATGTGGCAATCCCTAACACAATTTATCTTGATCAACATCTTTATGTAAATCTTATGCATTTGTATACTCTAAAGCTCTATTTCCCTTTAAAGAGACCCTCACTTTAAAGTAAATCTACTCATGAGCAACAATTTTCGGATTGTAATGCTTCGGCTCAAATGTAACATGTTCATGTTCGGCTCAAATGTAACATGGTCATAATACTATCACTTTCACAAAGTAATATTTTTAAACAATAAAGACATGTGCGATAAACTCCCACTGAACTATACTCTCATACTATCTTCATAGATAATAGTTCAATACCAACTCCCACTCTATAATTCAATTACTTTCACAAAGTAACATTTCAACTATAGGAGATGTTTGTGACGATTCAATTTACTCCCACTCTATTTCTCAGAAATACACCTAATTTCTCGAGAGATAGCTTTGTGAGACACAAACATATATTTAACGGAGTATTAGGAGTTTTCAAAGACTATATATTAACTTTCAAAAGGCCATTCTAACATGGCAGCTTTATAATATGACAGTCTGATCCATGTAATTTGGTTCAATAGACTCTCTATTCTAGGTATCTCACGGTTGACCATCCAATTAGAATAATATGTCCATTTGGTATCGTGAATTCCCTACTTGATGAATTCAAAAACTCATTACAACTTTAGAATTGATCTTATATAAATAAGTTGTTACTGTAAGTAACAAAGACATAAGGAGAATCAGATTCATAGCTTATGGACATATAATGATCCCATCATCATAATCGTCTACTTGATCAATTTAAGTTGTTTATCTAATGTTTCTCTACGCAAGTAATTTATGATGATGATTTTAGAACAAACAACATAATAAAACAAGTGATTTGGGTTGAAAACCAAATCACCAATATCCAAAATACAACCCGTGTTCAAAGGATACAAACCAATTTCCAAGTCACACAAGGAAATCAAAATAGTTCTAAAAACATGAAATTCATCATAAATTTAAAGACAAAGCAAATTAAAAAGCCAAGCTTCCATTGATCCATCACCATGGTCGGCTACTCTAGCTTCCCTTGTGATCCTCTAGGCTTGCTTCTCCTTGCCTTTGTCCTTGCTAGGAGGGGGCCCTATTTACACTAAAAAGGGTAATCATCACAACTTGTATCACATACTAATTGAGATTGAAACATAAAAGATAGGGATATTTATATACCTACTGGAGTAACCTTTCCAGCTTTGATGTCGCCAAGATACTTGGAACAGTTTCTCTTCCAATGCCCAACACCACAACAATAGTGGCACTTGTCCCCGGATGGGGCACTGTACTTGGGCTTGGAGGTGCTTGCTTCATAAGTCTTAGCTGAGTTCCTGTTGGGAGATCGCTTCTTTCCCTTTTTCCCACTTTTCTTGAAGGTCCTTTTGCTCTTTTGATTAACATTGAGCACATCTTTGGTGGTGCTAACACTTAACCCCATGTCCCTTTCGGCTTGCACAAGCATTTTGTGCAACTCATCAAGGGAAACCTTCTTATCTTGCATATTAAAATTCACCCGGAATTGAACATATGCTTTGATTTTGCTTAGGGAATGAAGAATTCGATCAATCACGAGTTCATCGGGAATTTCCACCTTATGCGCTTTCAAAGTCTCAACATGCTCTATCAACTTGAGCACATGTGGACTCACCTTTTGGCCCTCTTTGATGTTAAGATCAAAGAATGCGGAAGCCGCCTCATATTGAATGACCCTAGGAGCTCGTGAAAACATGTTCACAAGCTTCATGTAGATCTCATGAGCGGTGCTAATCTTTATAGCACTTCGTTGGAGTTCGGCCTCCATAGCAAAAATCAATACATTTTTCATTGCGGCCGACTCCTTTTGGTAATCCTCATAGGATTGCCTAGCGGCGGACCTAGTATTAGGTGGTTCGGTGGGAGATGCCTCGGTAAGGTAACGAAGCTTGTCGTCACCTTGCGCGGCCAAGCGAAGTTGTGCATCCCAATCGGCGAAATTGGACCCATTCTTTTCTAACTTACATCGATCCATGAAGGATCGGAGCCATGACACATTGGAAAGCGGGGTGGAACTAGTGGATGCGGACGCGTTTGGAGTTGCCATTGCGGTTGATTAAAACAAATTTTTGACTACAAAATAGGAAATGAAGGAATTAATTTACATCTATCGTTTTAATAATACTCGTAAATTTAACTACAAGTATTGCATTTATATAGTGACCTCCACCCAACTACATAAATGATTCCAAGATCCAAATTCATATTAACTTGGGCACGGTGAGCCGATTCATCCCTTATTAATATAACTCGGTAGATTAACCTTTTAATCAATTCTACTTTTAGAACTCTCGGTCGATAAAAATTACTCTAATTCTCATCTTTAGCCCGGAACACATGCGACTACGGTCAACAATACTTCCGTTGAGCTCAATCCAAATTTCGATGTAATAACTTTTTACTACCCCATTTCGCCAACGTAACAAGGTTTGTATTACGGTGAAGCCGGATTAACTCCCTTGTGAAATTGGTACTTCATGAGTTTCTACTATTTGGTAAGGCTTTTTCTCAATTTTTAATATGTGAGAGGTCTTGTCAATTTATTATCTATCACGTTTTAAGTGAACTAAAGCGGTGAACTACGATAATTATAATTGACACGGTCGATGACTCGATATGATATGCATGTGTTGTTATGGCGATTTGGCAATGCATGCAACATATTAAAAGAAATGCAAAGCAATAAATAAAATTCCTAGTATGGCCTTCCTAAAATAGAAAAACAAATAATCTATTACATATTCGGAAACCAACTCCTTTGGTCCCTTGATTCTTCAAATGGCACGCCTTCCAAGACACCGTCTTTGTCGGATCACCTTTCCGAATGGCACCGTCTTTGAAGAAGCTCCATAATTACAAATAATAAAAAAAATACAAAGCTATTCCTATTATACATTTGTAAAATGGAAAAACTAATGAAATAAAAATAAAATAAAAGTGATACGAGATCACATTAAATTACAACCGAATCAATATTCCCTTTCATTACGGGTAATATTGATTAAAACTAAGGCCATACTAAGATAAAATTACATAATTCAAAATTATATAAATAAAAGACATTCAACAATTGAAATATGCAGCATTATAATATGTACCTATCATGCAAAATCATGTGCCAAATCGCCCTATTTAACTTATGTCGTACATATAACCCGGTTTCATGGAAATGCGTGATAATAACCTTTTAAAATCACTAATTAACACTTAAATCACATCTAAGCTCAAGTTAATTATCCTAACACATTTTAGGACTCAAAAATCAGTCATCACTAAATTTTTGATAATAATTCAACTTGATTTAATTTTATGCTCATTTTTTGACCTTAAAATCATTATTTATATGAAATAAATCCAAATTAAATCATAAAAGTTTCAAAATTTGAATTTTAAATTTTTGAACATTCTGGAATAATTCCATGACCCTCATAATGTCAAAAAGCATGGTTAAAATTTTCGAATTAATTTTGAGAAAATATAGTTGCATTTTATCGGTTTTATCTCATAAAATAAATAAAGTATACGAAAATTAAACCAATAATTTTTACAACTTTAGATCTGATTAGTGGGATGTTAATGCAACTTAAAATAATTTTCTCAAGCCATGCAATACGTTTTAGCTAATTTTTGCTAAAATAGTCACTATTTATGCCATTTTTACTCAAAACTCCATAAATCATGCTAAAGAAGATATTTAAATCTAGAAATTTACATACTCTCTGTAAATCTTGCATGTGACATCATATTAAAAGATCATGACTTAATTCGAAATTTAACTAATTTTAACCATTTTACCTCTTTTAATCCATTTTTATCTCATAAAAATCATAAATCATGCAAAATTAATCAAATTAACTCGTCCTTTTACACACAACTTGTAAAATATGCATGTGAGGTCATATAAATTTTTCAAGATCAGAAACGAAATTTAACTATTTTTAGCATTTTAATTCCCATTTTAGTCATAAAAATGTAATAAAATGACCAAAAATCCTTAAAATGAGCAATAAATTTCCATGAATCATAAAAATGACCTAAAAACATTTTAGGACCAGAATATATAACATGCATGATGATTTCGTGGCTTATACTCATAAATCACAAATTTTTAAGTTTTATATGTTAACCATTTAACTCGGAAAAATAATAACCGATTATGCATGCAACATCCTATGCTCTGATACCACTTGTTAGGTTCATATACCTATTATTAGACTCCTCTAATAGTGAACTAATTAACTTGTTAATTATTTGTTCTTTAGATCTAGTGCATGCATAACAAAATGAAAGATTTATAAGAAAAACAATGTTCCTTACATTGTATATTGGTTCGAAAATTTGGGCACAAGTAAGGTCACCTTCCTTCACTTGTTCTTGAGCTTATAATGATGGATGATCCTCCTAAGACTCCAAGTTTAGAAGCCACTCCAATAAATTGCACCCAAGATGAATCCCAAAAATCTCTACTAATATTAACTAGATATGTAGTAGAAATGTTCCCTTAATATTACTAATATATCTAGTATTACTACTTCTAGTAATAGATTTGAGAGTATTAGTATTGAAGAGAGATTTTAAGCAATTGCATGTGAGGGAAAATTAGAGGAAAAACAAGCAAAAGCCAACATCAAAAATGAGCAACAAATGCTCTATTTAGAGTGCCAAAAACCGGTGGCCACTCTCCCTTTTAGGGAATCAATTTGCTTTTGTTTTTATCCTCTTGTTTAGTTTTGGTAGGGAACAAAGGTGTAAGAAGTAGTATGACAAAAGCTTGTGTGATATGTCTCAATCACACTATAACCAACACAAACAAAAGACAAAAGAGAATCTTTTGTACTCTTCATTTGGCCGAAATAATGGTCTTATTATGGACCATTTTTGCCTTTTGTCATTTGTCCCACAAATGCTTATAAGTCATATGTTTAACTATCTTACATATTTAATTATTAATGTAATCATTTAACACTTAAATATTACAATTAATAATATAATATACACTCCACTTTTTGAGTAGTATACTACCATTATATCATCATATAATGGGTCCCATAATTGCTAGTTAGTTAAAATTACAACTTCTTGTAACTTTAAATAACTAATTACCTCTACCTCAAAACTTATATTAATACCTCAACTAATTTAGTAATATAACACTTAATTACTAAATTTAATCTTTATTTAATCACATTAAAATAAGACGCAAAATTGCACTCCCATAATTAAGGAATTAATTAATCTGTATCGCATACAATTAATTAAATATCTATTTGGGCCTCATCCTATAGGTGTGACCTAAAGGGATCAACTGACCACCACCGTCACACGACAGTAATGTCAAACTCTAGTTAGCCAATCATTACCGATTAATGACGGTCAGTCGACTGTATAAAGAATCATCCCTCACGTATTCTTGGTATGAGATTTAATTATGATATTAAATCATGTGATCGCACTATTGTTGAGGACACATTTCCCAACAGAACCCGCCTGGGCCTTATCACAATGTCATCATCACCACCTCCACCAACTCCAAGATAATAATATAATAAAACAGTTCAACAATAGTACTTAACGAAATTAAATCAGACAATCATATTATAACATGTAAATCACCGATTCAGTCAATCCAGTCACAAAACACGATATCAAGTCCAGTGTATTCCCCTACCTCAAATAGTGATAGAAGCTAACTGCAGATCAGAAGTACTCCACCCGAAACTCGCCACCTAAACATATATATATATAACATAATTAATTCTCTTACTAATCCCGTTCCCATACTCAAAAGTTACTATAAGTAGAAACTTTCTCAAATTAGAAATTACTAAAAATATAAGTTACTCAAAATAGAAAGTTTCCCAAAATAGCAACTACCAAAAGAATAGCAAGTTACTAAAATAGTAATTTCCCCGAAATAGAATCCCGACTCAAAAGCTTAAATATATTATTCCGTCACCGCTACTTAAAATTAACTTAATAATCAAAACTAATAATATAAATATTAGAAGTATACGCATTCCCGACTCATTAAAATAAAACCCGTAACAAAACAATTTCAAAAACAATGCACGACACAACACACGCACACTCCCTTTTACAACCCGTCACAACCGCCCCTCAACCACCAATCCTCACCGCCGACCACCGGGCTCGACACTGTGTCCGGCCTGGTCACCACCCACCACCACCAACGTGGTCGACCCACGCCGGCGGTCCTAGCCACCACCACAAAACCCTCGCTGCGTTCTCGCCGCCACAAAACACCATGAATGGCCCCCCCTTTCCCAACCCGCCTACCACCACGACACTCCCCTGCCACCTGACCAACCACCACCATTGACACCACCGTCGCACGGCGACTCTGACACACGTGGCACCACCGATTCGACCTCCCCGAGTCCACGGTGGTGCCACCCCTTTACCCTATGTCCGAAATGCATCCCAAAAACGCCCCCCACCAACCCGACACCTAAACACCGCCACCGAAACCACCACCAGCCACGACCACCACTATAACCACCACCATCTGACTCGACTCCACACCAACAACGCATCCCACAACCCCACGACAGCCACAACAGTCCCTACAAGACACATAACACAATTCAAAACAATGGGATGAAATGAAAACGGGAGATCTTACCTATGACGGCCGTCGACCTGTGCTTTTCCGGCCAAAGACAACCACCCTCGACCACTAGCAAAGACTCCCTGGACTCTGGCAGACCCTACTACCTCCACACTCACCGGCGTGCTCTCTTTGGCCGTGTATAATGCTCAAACAAGAGAGGAAAGAGGGGTTGTTGTTTTGTGTTGTCAAAATGACGGTAGGGAGAGGGATAGGGTTTTAAAGGTGTATTAGGGTTTGTTTTTAGGGTTTGGTGAGGTAAAATGGTAGGTGGGTAAATGGGTAGTAAGTGGGTAAATGGGTTATGACCCCTCGACCCAAAATGCCGCTTAATAATAAACCCGACTCATCTTACGATATAATACGATATGAATTAATCACTTATTTTTACGCTACTATTAAATAATAAAACTCGCCCAAACGATAATAAAATACGGGGTATTACGGTCTTCCCCCTAAAAAGAACTTCGTCCCGAAGTTCGCTCCCATACCAAACATGTCCTACGAGAATATAAAGACATCTCGTATAACTAACACGGTCAAACACACAACTAGACTACATAAACACGAAATGTTACATTCTACCCTCCTAAAAAGAAAGTTACGTCCCGTAACTTACCTCAAGTGAACAGATGTGGATAACTCTCTCTCATCGCGGCCTCGGTTTCCCGGGTAGCCTCCTCGCTTTATGATTAGACCACAACACTTTCACTAAAGCCGTCTCTCCGTGCCTGGTCTTTCTAACCTTCCTGTCCAAGATCTCCTTAGGCGTCTCGATGTAAGTCAACTGCTCGTCTACCTCGACCACATCATGGCTCAAAATGTGCGAAGGATCACTCAAATATCTCCGCAACTGAGAAACATGGAAGACATTATGCACCCTGGCTAAAGCTGGTGGTAGAGCTAGCCGATATGCCACTTCCCCAACTCTATCCAAGATCTCATATGGCCCAATAAACTTCTGGCTCAACTTTCCCCGCTTCCCGAATCTCATCACTCCCTTCATCGGAGACACTCTAAGAAGTACTTTCTCCCCACACGGAAAGAAATGTCGCTTCTCCTAGCGTCGCATAACTCTTCTTCCGGTCTGGGCAGCCCTCATCTTCTCGTCGAATGATCGCACCTGTTCAACCATCTCTTGAATCATCTCTGGTCCCAACACTACCGCATCGGCTCGATCATCCCAACACACAGGACTCCTACACTTCCTGCCATACAGAGCCTCAAATGGAGCCATCCCAATACTAGCGTGGTAACTGTTGTTGTATGAAAACTCAATCAACCCCAGTCTATCCTCCCAAGACCCGCCGAACTCCAAAACACAAGCCCTCAACATGTCCTCGAGCGTCTGAATAGTCCTCTCTGTCGACCATCATCGTATTTGGATGAAAAGCGGTGCTCATCTTTAATCGAGTCCCCATTAGTGATCAGTAACTCTGCAGAATTTGGATAGAAACTGGAGTCTCTATCGGAAATGATGTCCTTGGGTACACCATGCAACTTCACCACATACTGAACATAAGCCTTGGCCAACTCGGCTTTACTCCAAGTATCCTTCATGGGAATAAAGTGAGCCGACTTGGTTAGCCTATCCACGATCACCCAAATCATATTGTTACCTTTTCGAGTTCGAGGCAACCCGACAATGAAATCCATGGAAATGCTTTCCCACTTCCACTCTGGCACATCTAGTGGTTGAACCTTCCCTTGCGGTCTCTTATGTTCGCCCTTCACTCTCTGGCATGTCAAGCATCGAGCTACAAACTCAGCAACTTCCCTCTTCATATTTGGCCACCAAAAGGTCTTCTTGAGGTCCTTGTATAACTTATCTCCCCCAGGATGAACCGAGTATGGCGTGGCATGTGCCTCAGTAAGAATCTTCCTTTTCAGCTCATCATTATCCGGAACACACCACCGTCCCCCAAACCTCAGACTACCATCGGTATGGATAACAAACTTGGAATCAACCCCGGCCACGCTGTTCTCTTTGTCTTTGCGCCACTTCGAATTCTAGCATCGGTTTTCGTAGCTCTCGATCTCTTCATATAACTCGGCTCAACGGTCAAGTCCCCAAGAGTCTCTCCTTGCCGAATCACGTGGATTCCCATCCCCATGACTCATTATGCATCCTCACTCTAGATCTAGCACCTTTGCTCAAAGCATGGATGGATTTCTGCTCAAGGCATCGGCTACGACATTCGCTTTCCCCTCATGATAAAGTATCTCCATGTCATAGTCGCCAATCAATTCGATCCATCTCCTCTGTCTCATGTTCGGCTCTTCGTGTGTAAATGTACTTTAAGCTCTTGTGATCGGAAAACACCTTGAAGGTAGCCCCATAAAGATAGTGTCGCCATAGTTTGAGCGCAAACACCACAGCCCCCAACTCCAGATCATGAGTAGGGTAATTCTCCTCATATGTCTTCAATTGTCGAGAAGCGTAGGCGATTACCTTCCCGTTTTGCATCAATACGCACCCCAGACCCTTCTTGGAAGCATCGGTATACACCTCGAAATTATCATTCCCATCTGGTAGTGCAAGGATAGGAGCTGTAGTGAGTCGTTCTTTGAGGGTTAGAAACGCCTCCTCACAACTCTCATCCCAAACAAACTTGTTCTCCTTCCGCATCAATGACGTCAATGGCTTTGCGATCTTTGAGAAGTCCTTGACAAACCTTCGGTAATAACCTGCTAGCCCCAAGAAGCTTCGGATCTCACCCACATTCTTAGGACTCTGCCATCTCGTCACTGCCTCAATCTTGCTAGGATCAACCGACACCCCTTCCTTGGAAATCACATGGCCCAGAAAAGCAACTTTCTTCAACCAGAACTCACACTTGCTCGACTTGGCATATAATGGTTCTCCTCCAAGGTTTTCAAGACTAACCTCAAATGTTCCTCATGTTCCTCCTCATTCTTGGAGTATACCAGAATATCATCGATGAATACAACCACGAACTTGTCCGGTAAGGACCGAACACTCGATTCATCGGTCCATAAACATCTTCTTTGGCGCATTAGTCAACCCAAATGGCATGACCACGAACTCATAGTGCCCATATCTCGTTCTGAAAGCGGTCTTAGGTATATCCTCGTTCTTAATTCTCAACTGGTGATAACCTGACCTCAAATCGATCTTAGAGAAAACTCCGGCTCCACTCAATTGATCGAACAAATCATCGATCCTTGGCAAAGGATAACGGTTCTTGATGGTCACATTGTTCAACTCACGGTAATCCACGCAAAGTCTCAAGCTTCCATCTTTCTTCTTGACAAACAACACTGGTGCTCCCCAAGGTGAAACACTAGGCCGTATGTAACCTTTCTCTGCTAGCTCATCCAACTGCTTCTTCAATTCCTCCATTTCTTTCGGCCCCATACGGTAAGGTGGTTTAGAAATCGGCCACATTCTCGGCTTTAGATCAATGGAAAAGTCCACTTCTCTTTTCGGTGGTAACCCTGGAATGTCCTCCGGAAATACATTCTCGAACTCCCTCACTACCGGAATCTCAGACACCTTAGGGGTCTCCGACTCGCTATCCCACATCGACACAAGATTAATCGGTCCCCTTTCCTCGGACTCGACTTCGAGGGTATTAACAGATATGAATTTGACTCTTGGCTTGACCACATACCCCTTATAAGACACTCTAGTTCCCTTAGGTCCCCTCAAAGAGATTTTTTTCTGATAGCAGTCGATAAAAGCCTTGTACTTCCCTAACCAGTCCATCCCCAGAATCACCTCAAAACCCCCCAAGGGAAACTCTATAAGGTCACAGTGAAACACAACCTCTCCGATCTGAATTGGTACCCCAGTGTAGACTCTATCACAAGACACCGACTCCCCCGAAGGTACCACTACCGAATCAACAATTTTATCATATGACTTAAGGTTTAAGACTCTGGCATGTTCCGCAGATATATAGGAATGTGTAGCTCCGGAATCAAACAACACAAAGGTGGGTTTAGAGTTAACAGAAATGTACCGGTCACCACATGAGAGTCATTCTTACCGCCTCCTTGCCCATGGCGAAGAGCTTGCCACTGGACTTAGCCCCACTCGATTTGAAGAAGTGCTCCAGATTGTTTGTTCCCTTCATTTGCGGTCTTCGAAAGTTGGTGCCCCCACTCTGCTGGCTCTGCGATTACGGTTCCGGTAGTTGTTGTAGCTTCCTTGGTAGTGTTACTAGCTCCGGACCTCGCACCTCCCCCATAGCCAGACATAGGTGTGCGATAAGCTGTTATACCTGGACCCCCACCGAACGAGAGCCACCGAACCCGGACATAGGTGCCCTGTATCCACCGGGACCGATTCGCCCCGGATGATCGGCATTCAAACCTCTTGTGTCTGTCTTTCCACAGCCAAAACAAGTAAGCCCCGAGAACTACCTCCCCACCGGTGCCCCCGAAGCCACCTCCACTCGAGCTCTCATACCCCCGGGGCACCGTTAGTGGAGTACCCACCATATCTGCCCGAACTCGCTTCTTTGCCCCAAGTATTATCACTTGTGGTCTCCAGCTTCCTTTTCTCGGCCTTGCCTTTCTTATCGGCCTTGATGCATCCGAGAGTCTTTCAGCAGCACCGACCCTCAAGTAAATGTCCGAATCGTAGTGGGTGGGGCTCTTTGTGAGCCTCTTCTTGATGTCCATAGTGAGTCCCCGCTCAAACCTCATAGCCATCATAGCTTCATTCTGCCCAAAGTCATCAATGTATGAGGATAAGCGTCGAAATTTCCGATGATAAGTCTCCACTTTGTCATATCTTCTGTCATCTTGAAGGTGTCAAACTCCTCCCGAAGTTTGGCTTTTTGGAACTCGGGCATAAACTCATTCTTCAGAAGCTCTTGGAATTCCAACCAAGATACATGTCCCGTCTCAAGGTCCCTAGCAACCTCTCGTATCTCCACCTTGTTCTGGTCCACGATCACTGCAACTGTGGCCCTAAGATAGTGGGCAGCTTGATCCACCTGCAGCTCTTCTGGACATGCTAACAGTTCAAACAGATTGGTGAACTCTCTACACCATTCCCCCAGCAACTGTGGTTCTCCCTCTCCAGTGAATTTTGTGGGGTTATGCCTTGCCACAATGGTACTCATCTTTCCCGGATCCAATCGTTTGGCCTTTAGGGCCTCATTCTCAGCCAGTAGTTGATCTAACTCTTCCTGGGTGATGTTTACAGCCGTGTTCCTTCTTGGAGGCATGACTACAAGAGAATTTTAGGAATTAGCTGCAACACAAAACACTTTGGTAATTCTAGCCAATTCTTTTACTCTTATCTTACTTGTCTATCTAGCATGGCTTAGGGATCACATAACCGCATATCACTAGGCATAGCCTTCTGACACAACTTAATAGATGTATAAGTATAAATCAACCTTAAAACATGCAAAGTATTATGCCACAACCTCCTATCAACTTTTTATGCAACAATTATCATATCAATCAGTTAATACTTAGGCAATAATATATGGAGTTATGCTCAGTATCATGCAACTTCTCTACCCTTCCTCTCATATGCACTCAGGGTTCCCGGGTCAAACTGAGAGGGCCAATGGGTCGGTGTGAGGGGGCCCCTTACTCATCCCTTACCTTTAGTGTGCTCCTAACAGTTCTATCCCGGGGTTCATTTTATTTGACTCTTCCTAAATTCATTGGATTCATTGGTTTAGGCACGAGGATCGTTCGCTCGATACCACTTTGTAACACCCCCATTTATTTAAGGGCCTGAACTAGGACTCCTCAGATAAATGATGGTGTTACCATCTCGGAAGCCCGAGGCAGTAGATAACAAAGGAAAGAAGCACAGTACTTTATTATAATGTTTATAGTGACATTACAACTGAAATAAAAACAAGTCTCCAAATACGACCAAATAATAAGTCTGATAAAACTACTCAAAAGACTAAGGTGAGCTAGGCACTAAGTCGGTCATCCAAGCTCTCTTCCCGGCCAGCTCCCATCGGTCTCTCGAATACTGTCAATCTGCTCCCCAATAATTGGATCATCACAGGCGTACACGAATACACGGGGTCAGCCACGAAGCTGAGTAGGTAATACAATAAACAGTAACACAAAACACATACTCCTCCATCACCAACGCCGCCATCACAACTCACAACCCGGACAACCCAGCCATACCGATCCCCGGTAGACTATAAATATCGACCGTAGCCGATCGCATTTCCTTGTGAGGACACCAGGGCAAGTCCTGCAGAACCCGCCTGGGCCTTATCACAATGTCATCATCACCACCTCCACCAACTCCAAGATAATAATATAATAAAACAGTTCAACAATAGTACTTAACGAAATTAAATCAGACAATCATATTATAACATGTAAATCACCGATTCAGTCAATCCAGTCACAAAACACGATATCAAGTCCAGTGTATTCCCCTACCTCAAATAGTGATAGAAGCTAACTGCAGATCAGAAGTACTCCACCCGAAACTCGCCACCTAAACATATATATATAACATAATTAATTCTCTTACTAATCCCGTTCCCATACTCAAAAGTTACTATAAGTAGAAACTTTCTCAAATTAGAAATTACTAAAAATATAAGTTACTCAAAATAGAAAGTTTCCCAAAATAGCAACTACCAAAAGAATAGCAAGTTACTAAAATAGTAATTTCCCCGAAATAGAATCCCGACTCAAAAGCTTAAATATATTATTCCGTCACCGCTACTTAAAATTAACTTAATAATCAAAACTAATAATATAAATATTAGAAGTATACGCATTCCCGACTCATGAAAATAAAACCCGTAACAAAACAATTTCAAAAACAATGCACGACACAACACACGCACACTCCCTTTTACAACCCGTCACAACCGCCCCTCAACCACCAATCCTCACCGCCGACCACCGGGCTCGACACTGTGTCGGCCTGGTCACCACCCACCACCACCAACGTGGTCGACCCACGCCGGCGGTCCTAGCCACCACCACAAAAACCCCTCGCTGCGTTCTCGCGCCACAAAACACCATGAACAGCCCCCTTTCCCAACCCGCCTACCACCACGACACTCCCCTGCCACCTGACCAACCACCACCATTGACACCACCGTCGCACGGCGACTCTGACACACGTGGCACCACCGATTCGACCTCCCCCGAGTCCACGGTGGTGCCACCCCTTTACCCTATGTCTGAAATGCATCCCAAAAACGCCCCACCAACCCGACACCTAAACACCGCCACTGAAACCACCACCAGCCACGACCACCACTATAACCACCACCATCTGACTCGACTCCACACCAACAACGCATCCCACAACCCCACGACAGCCACAACAGTCCCTACAAGACACATAACACAATTCAAAACAGCGGGACAGAAATGAAAACGGGAGATCTTACCTATGACGGCCGTCGACCTGTGCTTTTCCGGCCAGCACAACCACCCTCGACCACTAGCAAAGACTCCCCTGGACTCCTGGCAGACCCTACTACCTCCACACTCACCGGCGTGCTCTCTTTGGCCGTGTATAATGCTCAAACAAGAGAGGAAAGAGGGGTTGTTGTTTTGTGTTGTCAAAATGACGGTAGGGAGAGGGATAGGGTTTTAAAGGTGTATTAGGGTTTGTTTTTAGGGTTTGGTGAGGTAAAATGGTAGGTGGGTAAATGGGTAGTAAGTGGGTAAATGGGTTATGACCCCTCGACCCAAAATGCCGCTTAATAATAAACCCGACTCATCTTACGATATAATACGATATGAATTAATCACTTATTTTTACGCTACTATTAAATAATAAAACTCGCCCAAACGATAATAAAATACGGGGTATTACAGTCTTCCCCCCTTAAAAAGAACTTCGTCCCGAAGTTCGCTCCCATACCAAACATGTCCTACGAGAATATAAAGACATCTCGTATAACTAACACGGTCAAACACACAACTAGACTACATAAACACGAAATGTTACATTCTACCCTCCTAAAAAGAAAGTTACGTCCCGTAACTTACCTCAAGTGAACAGATGTGGATAACTCTCTCTCATCGCGGCCTCGGTTTCCCAGGTAGCCTCCTCTGCTTTATGATTAGACCACAACACTTTCACTAAAGCCGTCTCTCCGTGCCTGGTCTTTCTAACCTTCCTGTCCAAGATCTCCTTAGGCGTCTCGATGTAAGTCAACTGCTCGTCTACCTCGACCACATCATGGCTCAAAATGTGCGAAGGATCACTCAAATATCTCCGCAACTGAGAAACATGGAAGACATTATGCACCCTGGCTAAAGCTGGTGGTAGAGCTAGCCGATATGCCACTTCCCCAACTCTATCCAAGATCTCATATGGCCCAATAAACTTCTGGCTCAACTTTCCCCGCTTCCCGAATCTCATCACTCCCTTCATCGGAGACACTCTAAGAAGTACTTTCTCCCCCACCTGGAAAGAAATGTCGCTTCTCCTAGCGTCAGCATAACTCTTCTGCCGGTCCTGGGCAGCCCTCATCTTCTGTCGAATGATCTGCACCTGTTCAACCATCTCTTGAATCATCTCTGGTCCCAACACTACCGCATCGGCTCGATCATCCCAACACACAGGACTCCTACACTTCCTGCCATACAGAGCCTCAAATGGAGCCATCCCAATACTAGCGTGGTAACTGTTGTTGTATGAAAACTCAATCAACCCCAGTCTATCCTCCCAAGACCCGCCGAACTCCAAAACACAAGCCCTCAACATGTCCTCGAGCGTCTGAATAGTCCTCTCTGTCGACCATCGTAGGCTGGATGAAAAGCGGTGCTCATCTTTAATCGAGTCCCCATTAGTGATCAGTAACTCCCGGAATTTGGATAGAAACCTGGAGTCTCTATCGGAAATGATGTCCTTGGGTACACCATGCAGCTTCACCACATACTGAACATAAGCCTTGGCCAACTCAGCTTTACTCCAAGTATCCTTCATGGGAATAAAGTGAGCCGACTTGGTTAGCCTATCCACGATCACCCAAATCATATTGTTACCTTTCTGAGTTCGAGGCAACCCGACAATGAAATCCATGGAAATGCTTTCCCACTTCCACTCTGGCACATCTAGTGGTTGAACCTTCCCTTGCGGTCTCTTATGTTCGCCCTTCACTCTCTGGCATGTCAAGCATCGAGCTACAAACTCAGCAACTTCCCTCTTCATATTTGGCCACCAAAAGGTCTTCTTGAGGTCCTTCTATAACTTATCTCCCCCAGGATGAACCGAGTATGGCGTGGCATGTGCCTCAGTAAGAATCTTCCTTTTCAGCTCATCATTATCCGGAACACACCACCGTCCCCCAAACCTCAGACTACCATCAGCATGGATAACAAACCTGGGGACTGTTTGAGCGACTGGTGTTGCTGGAACAGTAGGTTTCGAACTAGAACTCGAACTAGCTCCCATATTCTTAGACAAATCAGGTTTACTCCAAGGATTAACTTTCGATGAGTTACTCACATAAGCACGTTTAGTCTTATTTTGCCCTTCCGCCTTGATACAAAGATCACATAACATATCGAAAGAAGAATAAGGGTGCATCTCGACCGCATGAGCAATATTAAGGTTTAACCCTCGAAAGAAACGAGCCATCTTTTGTTCCTCAATCTCCTCTACTTCACTCATAAGGGTTATTCTTTCAAATTCAGCAATATAATCGGCAATACTCAAGCTCCCTTGCATTAATTCAGCCAATTTACGATATAAATCAATCTTATGAGTTTTGGGAACAAACCTCTTTCGTAGCTTACGTTTTAAAGACTCGCATGAAGCTAGCTTTTCCTTCCCTTCACGTGCCCTAGCAGCCTTCAAACTTTCATACCATAAAGATGCATTCTTGCGTAGCTTCAAGATTGCATATTTGCAACGTTTCTCATCATCAATGTCCTTGAAGTCGAACATCCTCTCCATCTGTCTTTCCCATTCAAAATATTCCTCGGGATCCGTGCCACCAACAAACTCTGGAAGTTCATTGATTTTGAACTCATCCATGTACTTGACCGGTTCTCTCCGTGGTTGCATACGTTGTCCTGGGGTAAAGTTGATGTTCTTTAAAGCCTCTTGGAGATTTTGAAGAAAATTTGGATCATTAAAATCCATGATCACCGTCTTGGATCAACAAATCTGTCTCTGATGCCAAATGATACGAAAATTACTCAAAAGAATAAAATTCGTTAGAGTTGCAGCGGAATTAACCAAACTGGACAGTGCTGAAGACTGTCTGATTGTCGGATTTACAAGATTTGAACGGTTTATGGAACTGTCTGATTCAGAACGAGAACTTAGTAATTTTTATGTGTTTTTTGTGATATAAACGAAACAAGAAAATAAAAGGATATTTGCTTGAGCTAGACCTATAGCTCAACCAATGGTGAATTATAATCAAGACCTATTGATTATAACTCGTGTTAATGTTCGAAAACGCGTCAAACAATAACGAAATTCGGAACGAAACTCGTCGAACCTATGCTTACACAATGTAAACGAAAACTTTGCAAGTTTATTGATAATTCTTGGATGTGAAATAAGGATACAATAGCTCCCTATTTATACTAAGCTAGACCGACTCCTAGAGGTGATGTGAACATTATTTGCGCACATTTAGTCCCCTAATTGAGCCTATTTTGCATACTATTATAGCATTTTATGGCCATTTTATCCGTCAAAACCTTCCTATTTGCTTTTCTATCGCATTTCATATGTTTTGTAGAAAAGGAGATAATAAGGCGGAAATTCCCGTCTTTTCGTGCATATTTGGAAGCTTATTGATGATATTAGATGGACTAGTATGAAGAGGAGGCAAGAATGATGACCAATGATGTAGGAATAAAGAGTTTATAGAAGACTCATAAGGGTTAAAAGCAAGGATGACGAGAAGGAAGCCATCTATGAAGAAATTGCTCGGAAACTGAACTAAGGGTTGCTCATTTGGCTCTGAAAGTATGCTAGATAGAACGGCATCGAAAAATCAAGTGATCTAGGCTTTTGAATCACTCCAATAGGAGTCCGGATGAGAAAATAACGTCCGTTTTACAATCCGAGCTCAAACAAAGAAGCTGTTCGGGAATCCGCGCGTCCCGAGACAGAATCCGCTCGTCTCCTACAATCCGCTCGGATTGTCCACAATCCGCCCGTCTTCTGGCTAGGAAAAACAAGAAATTTCACTGTAAGAGAATCCGCCCGGATTCCCTACAATCCGCTCGGATTCCCCCTCACCAATCCGAGCGTCTTGCCCAAGGATCCGCTCGGATTCTTCAGCCCAGATCCGGCCGTCCCGACTCCAATCCGCTCGGATTCTTCTCCAGAGATTTTCGTGTTCTTCAAGCTCAAAGAAAGACGCCCTTCTCTCGGAGAATCCCGGAGTCTCCTTGCTCAACTTAAAAGTGTAATTACTAGTTTAGCCCTTAGTTAACCCTAATGCATCCTCCCTAATTTCCACTATAAATACCCCATTTGTAAATAATCAAAGGGGGCTCCTTTTATCAAGTTTTATTACATGAAGTTTTGAGATTAGAAAACTCTCTTAGATTAGATTAGGAGTAGATTAGAATAGATTACTCTTTAATCTTTCCACAAATTACACATTAATCTCTCTTTAATTATTGTTCAAGTTTATTATTCAAGTTTATTATTGGGTTATTGAAGATTATTGGGTTATTATTGGGAGATTGACAACCTCCCATCAATCATCAAGTTCTTCTATTATTCTTTGCATTATTATTTTGGAATCTCCATAGGTATAATTCTCTTAATCCTTGTTTTAATTATTGTTAATCTTTCTTACTTGTTCATCATGTTTAGCTTTGTTAGTATGATTGACAACCTTATTAACATGTTAAACTTAATTATGAGTGAGTAGTTACTTAGCTAGGATTAATGGGTAATTAGGGGAAACCAACATGGGGAATGATTCATGCTTAAATTAATATGCTTTCATGGCTCATTTGCTTGCTTGTTTTGATCTTAATACATGCACATGTTATGTTTGATGAAATGCTAAGCCTATGAATCCTTGCATTTACTACCATCTCTTATCTTTTCAATGAGACTTGTAAGACATAAACCAACTCGAGTCTCATTAGACCATGCATGTTGTTGAGTAGGGAAGACTAAGTCGACTTGTAGGTGTTGTACAATCTAATCGATTCGGCTCCGGGACCCAAACTTTCCTAGGATTGTAAGCTATAACCCAACTCAATCCATCACAACAATAATTGCTTGCTTATAATTTGAGAACATGTTTGTATGATCAATTCCCATGAATCCCCTATGACCCCATGATATCCTAGCACTCTTAATCATTTGTTTACATCCTTCCTTTTATTGCTTATTTTACTATATTGCATGCATTAGTTTAGACACAACTACAAACCCAACCAAATTGTGACACTAGCATAAATTGATATAGATAGACTTAGAACCCAAAGCACACCGTCCCATGGATCGACCTCGACTTACCGCTAACTAGTTGTTTGTTGAGTATTATAAAATGTGTTTGATTGGTTGAGCGACGACATCAAAACCACATCAAAATGGCGCCGTTGCCGGGGATGGTGCTATGTGATTAAGTTCTTACTTGTTTGTCTATTTTGATTTTGCTTTCACCTTGAGGAACTTGTTCCTCAAGGATTGTTCTTACTATTTTTGTGTAGTTTCCATGCTTGTAGTTGTTTCCTTGTCTTAGTTATGATGACTCAAGACTTGACACATGGAGTATGTGGTGGATCTTTTGAGTATGACTATGGGTATGGGGAGTTTGAGGAGCAAGTCAACACAAACCTACCTTATTATTCGTACAACGAAAATCCTAACCACTACCCCAATTTTTCCCACCAAAATCACCACACCCAATATCAACAACAACCATCCACCCAAAACTCACTTTACAATGAATTCCAAATGTCACAATACAACCACTTTCACACCTACCCACAACAAGAAGATGAACCCATTGAAAATGTGATTCTCCAAATGATGGGAGACCAACAAAACTTCTTCAAACAAATTCTAGAGGAGAGCCAAAAGGGGGACAATGTTCTTCAAGGCATTGTTGCCCAATGTGAGGAGTTGGAGATTCAAATTGCCCAAGTGAGAGAATCCCAAGAAATCACCCCCCACCACTCCTTGGACATTGACCATGAATGTGAGTTTGAAGGAGTTACCTTTGATGAGAAGTGGGAAGAGCCAACCTCCTTGAGCTCTTGTGAGTATGAAAGTGTGGTATTTGATGATGAAGACATGAGGTTGAGTAAGCCAAATACTCTTAGCCTTTGTGAGTATGAGGGCGTGTCATTTGAAGTAAATGTTGAGGTGTTGGAGAAAGAGTTGGTGAAGAGGAGTGAAGCCCCCATTTATGATTCTTATGGAGATAGCGACGATGACAAGCCTATGGAAGAAGCTTGTGCGGAATATATGTCTTGCATTGAAGAAGAGGGATGGACTTGTAATATCACCTTCCTTGAGGAACCTATCCTTGAGACCTTTGAGATATCCTATGATGAAGGTGAATGTCCTTTCCTTATATCCCATGAAGACTACTTGACACCTACCATGGAGCCAATGATTGTTGAAGAGGATATGGTGGACCTTCTTCACAAGGTCAAAGCATCATACAAAAGCTACTTGGTGGAAAAGCTCAAGGAGAAACTTGCACGTGAAGCTACTTGTGGAAATTTGGCATCCACAATGCCAACTTCTAAGGAGCTCGATCATCAATGTTATGAGAATTCTCCTTCCACCTTGGAAGGATTGAAAAATCAAAATGCTATCACCGTCACCGAAATTGAAAGAGAAGGTGGTAAGTGGAAGTCTCCGGATGAAAATGAGCCATACTTCATATCTAGTGTTGACAAGAATCATGGGCTTATTGGTTTAAAGTATTGGGAAAGCTCTAGTGCCAAGGACAAGGTGAAAGAAAGGACATATGACAAACTTCCTTGGCCAAATTTCATCTTCAAGTGGAGCAACCCATACTTATGCTTATTCGGAGCTTGTTCACAAGCTTTCGATCTCCTTCTAAGAGCCTTGAGCTCTATGGACAAGAATCTCTACCATTTGAACTAGTTTGGTGGAGTCCTATCTCAAACCACCATTTGTAAGATACCCTTTTCTTTAACTTTGCATTACATTTACACGTTCATTTAGTTATATACATATACATTTAGCATGCATTTATTTCATATTGCATTTACATTATTTAGTTCATATAGTATAGTTTGCATTGTAAATATAATTCATGTAGTTAGTTGCATATAGACTAGAGTTCATGCATAGTCGCTAATGGCCAAACCTATTCATTTCTACACTAGAGATAGTGTTTAAATCGGTTTGGGGAGGTTTGATCATAAGTGACCATAGTTTAAGCCATGCATCATCTAGTATAGTTTAGATTGCATTCATTTGTTATATATGTCATATAGAATTGCATTTAGTTAGAGCATGCATTCATTCATCTCACATTGCATTTGTACTTTATTTCAAAAAAAAATCAAAAATCCAAAAACATGTATTTCCTTTTTATTCCTACTCCTACATGTACATTGAGGACAATGTCCAAAATAAAGTGGGGGATGGGAATTTATATTCCAAAATACATAAAAATTGAAAAATTTTGAAAAATCCCAAAAATATGTCTTTTAATTTCATAAAAACAAAACCCATAAAAATTTGAAAAATTGAAAAATCCAAAAACATGTTCATTTCCTTTGTAGTGTAGACTTGTATATATTGTTTTGTATATATTATGTTTGTTCATCCTTGTTCACATTGATTGACTACGCCACATCCGAGACATGAGGATATTGAAGACCGCATGGTATGATCTTTCCAATCTCCTTTTTCCTCTTTATGTTAATGACTATGTGGCTTTATTTTGATTGATGCGGTATAAACAATGTGAATTTAGGACTTGCATTTAGTTTATATGACATATTAGTTGGTAGAAACATATGCATTAGGATGTATAAATGCTAGTTGCATCATGGCATGTAGTTGCATGTTAGAAAAATTTTGCGAAACCGTCTACTTGGGAAGCTTGACAAGTGTATATAGGCCCTAGTAGATGCTTTTTCTTCTTAAGACTTTGCTTGTTAGAATACTTGTAAAACACCCTAGGATGTGTCATGCTAGTATCCTTTGACCCATGGTTTAAGGCCGAGTCAAGAGTACCTTGTGGTGTGATAACTCCTTGGCTACCGTTTATTCCAAGGCGACCCTTGAAACCATGCATACTTCTATCATTCATCCATATTCTACCACATTTTTGTCATCAAAGGGAATGGGCACAAAAAGAAATCAATTTGAGTTCAATGAAATGAAAATGAAAGAAAGTTTGCAAAAATGCATCAAATGAAAAGAGGAGCAAAAATAGGACTCCTAAGCTTCAAATACAAGGCACCCTCGTTACTAATTGGGGTGACTTTGAAAATGTTCAAAAAGAAATGCAAAAAGTTGTCAAGTATTGAAATGCCAAAAATCAAAAAGAAATGGCAAAGAAAGTGTTCTCAAATGTCAAATGCCATAAGAAATTGGGGGGAAAACAAAAAAAAAACAAAAGCAAACTCCCAAAGTGAAACTCATATTCTATCGATCCCTTTATCCATCGTATCCATTTTTGTGCATGGTAGAGAGGGGACGACCCTTCTTCTTGTCTAGGCAAGAGGGGGAATTCGGCGATCCTCCAGTGTTTCTAACACCATAGGGAGTCTACTCTTGACAAAAGCATTTAACGATTGAGGACAAGGGTACCCTAGCTTGACACAACTTGGAGGTGATTTATTGGTATCCTTCTAGGCTTAGTAGTTTGAAGAAATTGCATCTATGAAGGAGTGTGTACCCTTGAATTGCTTCCCTTGTAGATAATTTCCGCCACTTAGATGAGGAAAGTGGCTATTCTTTTGTAGATGCATCCATTACTTGTTTTGTGTGCTTAATGATTGGATGTGTCGCCATTTTGGCAAGACCCACCTTGCCTTGCAAGAAGGCATCCTACCTCATGGTTGTCTTGTTGTGAGTTGAAGGGGCGGAGTGAGACCCGCTAATTGTCTCATATCGGTTATATTAGTAGGTTAGTTTAAATAAAGGTCTAGTTTTTGTCACCTCTTTACTCGGGACGAGTAAAGGTTTGATTTGGGGATATTTGATGTGAACATTATTTGCGCACATTTAGTCCCCTAATTGAGCCTATTTTGCATACTATTATAGCATTTTATGGCCATTTTATCCGTCAAAACCTTCCTATTTGCTTTTCTATCGCATTTCATATGTTTTGTAGAAAAGGAGATAATAAGGCGGAAATTCCCGTCTTTTCGTGCATATTTGGAAGCTTATTGATGATATTAGATGGACTAGTATGAAGAGGAGGCAAGAATGATGACCAATGATGTAGGAATAAAGAGTTTATAGAAGACTCATAAGGGTTAAAAGCAAGGATGACGAGAAGGAAGCCATCTATGAAGAAATTGCTCGGAAACTGAACTAAGGGTTGCTCATTTGGCTCTGAAAGTATGCTAGATAGAACGGCATCGAAAAATCAAGTGATCTAGGCTTTTGAATCACTCCAATAGGAGTCCGGATGAGAAAATAACGTCCGTTTTACAATCCGAGCTCAAACAAAGAAGCTGTTCGGGAATCCGCGCGTCCCGAGACAGAATCCGCTCGTCTCCTACAATCCGCTCGGATTGTCCACAATCCGCCCGTCTTCTGGCTAGGAAAAACAAGAAATTTCACTGTAAGAGAATCCGCCCGGATTCCCTACAATCCGCTCGGATTCCCCCTCACCAATCCGAGCGTCTTGCCCAAGGATCCGCTCGGATTCTTCAGCCCAGATCCGGCCGTCCCGACTCCAATCCGCTCGGATTCTTCTCCAGAGATTTTCGTGTTCTTCAAGCTCAAAGAAAGACGCCCTTCTCTCGGAGAATCCCGGAGTCTCCTTGCTCAACTTAAAAAGTGTAATTACTAGTTTAGCCCTTAGTTAACCCTAATGCATCCTCCCTAATTTCCACTATAAATACCCCATTTGTAAATAATCAAAGGGGGCTCCTTTTATCAAGTTTTATTACATGAAGTTTTGAGATTAGAAAACTCTCTTAGATTAGATTAGGAGTAGATTAGAATAGATTACTCTTTAATCTTTCCACAAATTACACATTAATCTCTCTTTAATTATTGTTCAAGTTTATTATTCAAGTTTATTATTGGGTTATTGAAGATTATTGGGTTATTATTGGGAGATTGACAACCTCCCATCAATCATCAAGTTCTTCTATTATTCTTTGCATTATTATTTTGGAATCTCCATAGGTATAATTCTCTTAATCCTTGTTTTAATTATTGTTAATCTTTCTTACTTGTTCATCATGTTTAGCTTTGTTAGTATGATTGACAACCTTATTAACATGTTAAACTTAATTATGAGTGAGTAGTTACTTAGCTAGGATTAATGGGTAATTAGGGGAAACCAACATGGGGAATGATTCATGCTTAAATTAATATGCTTTCATGGCTCATTTGCTTGCTTGTTTTGATCTTAATACATGCACATGTTATGTTTGATGAAATGCTAAGCCTATGAATCCTTGCATTTACTACCATCTCTTATCTTTTCAATGAGACTTGTAAGACATAAACCAACTCGAGTCTCATTAGACCATGCATGTTGTTGAGTAAGGAAGACTAAGTCGACTTGTAGGTGTTGTACAATCTAATCGATTCGGCTCCGGGACCCAAACTTTCCTAGGATTGTAAGCTATAACCCAACTCAATCCATCACAACAATAATTGCTTGCTTATAATTTGAGAACATGTTTGTATGATCAATTCCCATGAATCCCCTATGACCCCATGATATCCTAGCACTCTTAATCATTTGTTTACATCCTTCCTTTTATTGCTTATTTTACTATATTGCATGCATTAGTTTAGACACAACTACAAACCCAACCAAATTGTGACACTAGCATAAATTGATATAGATAGACTTAGAACCCAAAGCACACCGTCCCATGGATCGACCTCGACTTACCGCTAACTAGTTGTTTGTTGAGTATTATAAAATGTGTTTGATTGGTTGAGCGACGACATCAAAACCACATCAAGAGGACTTAAGGAAACAATCGACTTCCCTAATCTTACTCGACATATGCTATGGCTAATTTGCCTTATTATAATCCTAATACTTTTAGGGAAAATAATTAAAGGAAATAACAACTAGGAAATAATTAACTAAACCAGATTTTAAGAAAATTGGAAACTTTCCTAAAACCGAATAGACTACTAATTAGGAAAACTTAAATAAGGAAAGATATGGCAACCGACTTTGTGCTTGCCTATGCACGTTTCCTTGCTTCTCCACACTCGGTCTTTGTTGCTTGGCGTCCAAGGTAAGACTATACTTGTAGCCCAAGTAAACACACGACTCCTTTGGCTGATTCGGACTTGGCACCAAATAGCTGATGGATCTGAACAGTCCTCGGGACTGTTTCATTTAGCTGCTCCAGGTCTAAGTTAACTTCCTCATCAATCAATATCGTATCAGAAGGGAAGGATAACGTGGTTGCGGATGCTCTATCAAGAAGGTTCATTATGTTGAGTTACATGGAACAAAGAGTGCTTGGATTTGAGCACATGAAAGAGTTTTACCAAGAGGATCCAGATTTCAAGGAGGAGTGGGGGTCATTGCAAAATGGACGAGCTAAAGGGGGTCATTACTTGGTCCAAGAGGGGTTCTTGTTTCGTGGAAACCGTTTGTGTGTGCCAAGGAGTCCCTATAGAAGCTTGTTGGTAAGGGAGGCACACTCCAATGGTCTTGCCGGGCACTTTGGCATTCAAAAGACCTATGACATACTCCAAGAGCATTTCTATTGGCCTAAGATGCTTGGGGATGTCCAAGATGTTATCAAGAGGTGTGCTCCATGTCAACAATCCAAGTCCTACTTCAAAACAGGCCCCTATACCCCTTTACCCGTCCCAAACCAGCCATGGGAGGACATTAGCATGGATTTCATAGTTGCTTTGCCAAGAACTCAAAGAGGCAAGGACTCCATCATGGTTGTTGTGGATAGGTTTAGCAAGATGGCTCACTTCATTGCTTGTAAGAAAACGGAGGATGCATCTCGTGTGGCTGATTTATACTTCAAAGAGGTGGTTAAGCTCCATGGAGTTCCCAAGTCTATTGTCTCGGATAGGGATTCAAAGTTCATGAGCCATTTTTGGAGGTCCTTGTGGAAGCTACTCAAGACTAGGCTCTTATTTAGCACCTCCCATCACCCCCAAACTGATGGACAAACGGAGGTGACTAACAAGACTCTAGGGAGAATCCTAAGGTGCACGGTTTCTAAGTCATTGAAGGATTGGGATCTCAAACTAGCTCAAGCCGAGTTTGCCTTCAATAGGGCTCCTTCTACAAGCACGGGCAAGTCTCCATTTGAAGTTGTTTATGGCGCCAACCCCCTCATGCCCACTGATTTGGCACCCATCCAAAGGAAAAAGTTTGATTTCGATGCTAAGAAAAGAGTTGAGCAAATGCTACAAATCCATGCTCAAGTTAAGAAGCAAATTGAGAAAACAAATGAAGCATACAAAGCAAGGGCCAAGGGTCCTAAGCAAGCCACAAACTTTGAAGTAGGGGATCTTGTTTGGATTAACCTAAGAAAAGAAAGATTTCCAGCCAAAAGGAAGAACAAGCTCATGCCAAGAGCGGATGGTCCATTCGAAGTCCTCGAAAAGATTGGGTCCAATGCCTACAAGATTAACTTGCCCGGAGATTATGAGGTCCATGGCACATTCAATGTTGGGGATTTAAGTCCTTATTATGAAGAGATTGGAGATGATAATGGCCAGGATTTGAGGGCAAATCCTTTTCAAGAAGGGGAGATTGAAGAGAATTCAGCCGAGCATTCCTCTTTTGAGCCCGGTTTTGGACCTTGCACAAGATTGAGGTCTAACATGAATTCCGTCTAAGAAGTCGTGCCTTTTTCCAGCATGGGATTAATCTTTGGTGAGTTTGGGACGTTTTTGTGTAGGAACTTGTATCCCAAAGCTTTTCCTATCAATGAGTTTGCCAAGCATTTAAAACCGTGCGCAATCAGGACCATGGCTGGAACAGGCTTACTTTTTTGTGCATTATGTCGCTATCAACATTCCTCTTTTGATCAAACATAGCTCAAGGGCCCTTAGGAGAGTATTTGCAGCATTGCCAAAGTCTTCCAAGTGAGTCCAAGTGTGCATAAACAAGACTTGAGCTAGTAAACAAGGGATTGTTGTACTATTAGTTTACTTTCTATCTTTTATGCTTTATGTCCTTTTCTTTTCTGATTTCTTGTAAGGTCCTTGGCTGCCGTGTTTGGTGGTATTAGCAGCTCTTTTTGTGACCATAGGATGCTATCTTAGATGAAGGGAGGAGATTGTCTTGCTTGTCCTATAAAAGCAAGCACAACCCTTAAACAAAATCAGATTATTTTGAATGAAAAAACCCTAAGAAGCAATCTGCTTTCTTTCTTCTTTATCTTTGCTTTGTGCTTGATAAAACTCCCTTGCTTAGTGCTAGGAGGTTGGATAAGTCCTTTGCTAAGTGCTTGGACGAGTCCTAGGCTTAATTCATTGCTTTGTGTTCGAATTAAGTCATACCTTGAGTCCTAAACAAGCTGAGTTTTCTTTGTTTGTCATTTGGGAATTTCGTGTCTAATATCAACTCAAATCTGATAGTTTTAGTTCAAATTGGTTATCAGAGCTTTGGTTAACATCAAAAATCCTTTCTTTGTGAGTTCATTATACCCTAACCACATTAAAAACACAAAAAACAACCATGAGTGAAGAAAGGATTGCTGGAATTGAAACACAAGTTACTCAACTTTCTGAAAAATGTGATTTGTTGCTAGAATCTCTCAATGTTATCATGGCTAATATTCCAACACCACCACCAAGAGGAGGACGACCACCTAGAGGCAGGGGTAGAGGCCGTGGCTTCATGGGGAGAGGACGAGCTCATGGTGGCCATGAGGAAGAGGAGCTTTCTGATTCGGAGGAGTCCATGGCCGAGGCCTTTCATGGAGAGCCCAACAAAGACTTAAAGGTAGAAATTCCTGATTTTCATGGTAGTTTAAACCCCGAGGATTTGTTAGATTGGTTTAGGACCATTGAAAGAGTCTTTGAGTTTAAAGGTTATTCTGATTTTGGACAGAATTGGACTCGAAAACAGCTTGTGTTTGTGACTGAAATGGACACGAAAACAATGCAAGTAACCAAGGATATGACTTGAGCTAGATCACTAAGCAGGCTCAAGACTCGGAATCTCGTTCAAGATCACTAAGCATGAACTAAATTCCTCCTCAAACACTAAGTAATGAGGGGTTTTCCGCACTAAGCAAGAAGAAAAGAAGTAGAAAACTCAGTTTTCAAACTCATAATTTTAACTCAACATAATCTGCCTATTACAATAGAGAATGGCTCTTTATATAGAGCTTACAATGCTGCAAAATAAAACCCTAAGAAGAAATCTAACCATTGATGGAAAACTACTTTAATCTAAGGGTTGATTTTGAATTAAGTAAGAGGACAAATTGATAGGATCTGAATGTCAACTATTAAGGACAATTAGGAGCTGTTGTATTGCCTTCTTATATGGCCCAAAGCTGGTCCTTGCAGTAGAGAACAGAAAAGAGGAGACAAGGAGAAGAAGAGGACAAGCTGTCACTTTCATTGTGTCTCCTCAAAAGTAATCTGCTTTTGATCACATGTGAGGGTCTCCTTTTCTTGTTTTCTGATGCTCACATACTTGGAATCATTTAGAGATCATTTGGCATCCCTGGACGTGCCACTCAAGCCATGTAATTGGACAATAATGCCTCTGCTGCACACATAATGCAAAACAGACAATTAGTAACATTCAGAAATCAGGCCTTCCTTGCAGGAGCCATAACTTTCTGTTCAGGATGAACTAGGGTGCCTCCCTTATACCAATGGAAAGCTAAACGAGTTAGCTTCCTCCTCCATTTGGAATCATTCAATAATAATGTCTAGATATTCAGTTATAGGCCTTTGAGTAAGAACAAGTCAGGAATGAATGTTCAGCAGTTTTCCTCTGCCGCCTTAGAAACTTTGAAAAATCATATCTTGCAACTCAGATTAGCTAAAAATACCCATGATAGCTCAAATGAAAGCTAAGGGAGTTAGCTTTCACCTCCAAAAAGAATCAACCAAGAATAACCAGTAGATTTTGAGTTATTAAAGTTTGAACACTGACAGGTCATTTCAGAAAACTGAATTGCATTCCTGCGTGACAGTCTTTGAAGCTTGATTGTGAAAAATATGCTCGATGAATATTGCTGATTCCAAAGCAATTGGAAAGTAGACTTCTTCAAGATTTTATACATATAAAGAACACGAATTTTAAGCAAGTAAAACGCCTGATATGATCATCTGAAGTTAGACCTGAAATTCTGAGACTGTTGTGAGTATTTCAGGTTTCCTAAGCTTCATTTTGATAAAAAAAATGCATCCAACCTTGTCATTTCCTTGCACAAATTCATGGAATGCTTTCTTGCCTTGAAAAATGAAGGACCCTTATCCCTAGCTCCCGCTGCAATCACAATGCAACAAATTTTGTTGCAAATTCCCTTTCTTCAAAAGAATTTGCCCTCAAATTCTCGACATTGTCATATTCAACCTCTTCACAACAAGACAACGCACACCTCAAGAGATGGATTATCATGACTTCCTCCCGGATCATAGACCAGAATTGTGTATAGCAAGAGTGGTGTTGTTACACTCTTGTCAGCAAAGTTCTTGGACAAATCAGGCCCCTTCAAGATGTAAGCTTTAAAGTTAGGACCATGGCTGGTGTAGGAGGTTACATTTGGTGCACTTGAGTATGGAATGACCCAAGACTCCTTTCTTGCTTCACCCTTGCTTGAATCCCAACACATATCACCTTCAAAGGAGCTTAAGAAACCATCCATCTTAAGGCTTAAAGGTTGCTGCAACTTCTTGTTTATGGATAGCTCTAATGAACTCAAGTAGATGATGTTTGAGCTAACGACAAGTTCGGCCCCATGCTGTTTCCCAACAAGGACTTGTATAGAGTGTGTTGGTGCTGATTCCTCCTTGTGGTGTGTAAGGGCATCACCTACATCTTCCCTTTGAGCATCCTTAGCTTTAGACTCAAGAGAGACCAAGCATGGGACAACATCCTTTTGGATTAGCCCCTCCTCCTTCCCAACTGTTTTTATAGCTTCTAAACTGTCCCCTTTAGCTAAGACCTCATGTGTTCTAGGCCTTGATAAACTCCTTTCAACAAACAAAGCCAACTCAAACAACTCACCATATGAATGCACCATTTCTAAGTTAATTCTCCTAGTAATTTCAGATTTCAAGCCAAGATAAAATCTGATTCTCTCTTGGACAAAATCAACTTCTATGTCACACACAAAGTGTAACTCCTCAAACAACTTAGCATATTCAATAACACTTAAGGAGTTTTGTTTAAGGGTCTTAAGTTCAGCCCACAAATCATTCATGGTAGAGCAAGGTAGAAACTTTAGTCTCATGTTCCTTTCAAGTTTAAACCAAGAACTAAGTTTACCCTTCCCTTTCACCATCCTTGAAAGATTAAGTGTATTATACCAAAACAAAGCAACACCCTTTAAACAAGACACAACCATTTCACACTTCCTTGAATCAGAAAAACACTTGTTCTCGAAATAACATTCAACATCAAACAACCAAGACACAAATGCTCTACTGTTTTCACCATTAAAGGAAGGAAGTAATGGTGTGTTACCTTTGCCTCTAAGGGAAGGAGAGGACTTAGAACACTCATAGGGCAGGAGGTGTTCTCCTTGGTACAAATCAGGAGGTTTTGGTTCCCTTGGAACCCCATGGGTGCTTGTTTCACTCCTTGTTTGCACATCACCTTCATACTCTTTGGTTAGAGCTTGCAACTTCACCATAGCTGCTTCTAATGACTTGAAAATAGAACCAAGGTCACGAGGCTTCTTCTTTGAGCATGGAACATTGGGTACAACACCAATAGCTACTGATTTTCCCATGAAAAATCAGAATGACAACTTAAGTAAAACTGATTTTTCAAGAAACAAACAAAAGGTTTGAAAACCTCTCTTCACTCATTGGGTTGTTTTTGTAGTTTTAGATGTAGTTAGGAAAGATGAACACTCAACCAAAGCTCTGATAACCAATTTGGAGTAAAACGTCAAGGACTCGATTTTGGACAGAATTGGACTCGAAAACAGCTTGTGTTTGTGACTGAAATGGACACGAAAACAATGCAAGTAACCAAGGATATGACTTGAGCTAGATCACTAAGCAGGCTCAAGACTCGGAATCTCGTTCAAGATCACTAAGCATGAACTAAATTCCTCCTCAAACACTAAGTAATGAGGGGTTTTCCGCACTAAGCAAGAAGAAAAGAAGTAGAAAACTCAGTTTTCAAACTCATAATTTTAACTCAACATAATCTGCCTATTACAATAGAGAATGGCTCTTTATATAGAGCTTACAATGCTGCAAAATAAAACCCTAAGAAGAAATCTAACCATTGATGGAAAACTACTTTAATCTAAGGGTTGATTTTGAATTAAGTAAGAGGACAAATTGATAGGATCTGAATGTCAACTATTAAGGACAATTAGGAGCTGTTGTATTGCCTTCTTATATGGCCCAAAGCTGGTCCTTGCAGTAGAGAACAGAAAAGAGGAGACAAGGAGAAGAAGAGGACAAGCTGTCACTTTCATTGTGTCTCCTCAAAAGTAATCTGCTTTTGATCACATGTGAGGGTCTCCTTTTCTTGTTTTCTGATGCTCACATACTTGGAATCATTTAGAGATCATTTGGCATCCCTGGACGTGCCACTCAAGCCATGTAATTGGACAATAATGCCTCTGCTGCACACATAATGCAAAGCAGGACAATTAGTAACATTCAGAAATCAGGCCTTCCTTGCAGGAGCCATAACTTTCTGTTCAGGATGAACTAGGGTGCCTCCCTTATACCAATGGAAAGCTAAACGAGTTAGCTTCCTCCTCCATTTGGAATCATTCAATAATAATGTCTAGATATTCAGTTATAGGCCTTTGAGTAAGAACAAGTCAGGAATGAATGTTCAGCAGTTTTCCTCTGCAGCCTTAGAAACTTTGAAAAATCATATCTTGCAACTCAGATTAGCTAAAAATACCCATGATAGCTCAAATGAAAGCTAAGGGAGTTAGCTTTCACCTCCAAAAAGAATCAACCAAGAATAACCAGTAGATTTTGAGTTATTAAAGTTTGAACACTGACAGGTCATTTCAGAAAACTGAATTGCATTCCTGCGTGACAGTCTTTGAAGCTTGATTGTGAAAAATATGCTCGATGAATATTGCTGATTCCAAAGCAATTGGAAAGTAGACTTCTTCAAGATTTTATACATATAAAGAACACGAATTTTAAGCAAGTAAAACTCCTGATATGATCATCTGAAGTTAGACCTGAAATTCTGAGACTGTTGTGAGTATTTCAGGTTTCCTAAGCTTCATTTTGATCAAAAAAATGCATCCAACCTTGTCATTTCCTTGCACAAATTCATGGAATGCTTTCTTGCCTTGAAAAATGAAGGACCCTTATCCCTAGCTCCCGCTGCAATCACAATGCAACAAATTTTGTTGCATGACTTGTTGTGTGTACCAATTGTATTTGTTCGTTAGTCCATGTGAATCGTTGTTTGACCCATTTGTCCTTGTTTATTAGTCCTTGTGACTCGTTGTGTAAACCATTTGTCCATGTTATGTGACTTGTTGTGTGAACCAATTATCCTTATTCATTAGACCCTGTGACTCATTTGTAAACTATTTTTCCTTGTTCTTTAGTCCTTGTGACTCGTTGTGTGAACCATTTGTCCTTGTTGATTAGTCCTTGTGACTCGCTGTGTGAACCATTTGTCTATGTTCATTAGTCATTGTAACTCGTTGTGTAAACCATTTGTCCTTATTCGTTAGTCTTTGAGACTCGTTGTCTGAACTATTTTTCCTTGTTCTTTAGTCGTTGTGACTTGTTGTGTGAACCATTTGTCCTTGTTCATTAGTCCCTGTGACTCATTTGTAAACTATTTTTCCTTGTTCTTTAGTCCTTGTGACTCGTTGTGTGAACCATTTATCCTTGTTGATTAGTCCTTGTGACTCGTTGTGTAAACTATTTTTCCTTATTATTTAGTCCTTGTGACTTGTTGTGTGTACCATTTGTATTTGTTCGTTAGTCCATGTGAATCGTTGTTTGACCTATTTGTCCTTGTTTATTAGTCCTTGTGACTCGTTGTGTAAACCATTTGTCCATGTTATGTGACTTGTTGTGTGAACCAGTTATCCTTGTTCATTAGTCCCTGTGACTCATATGTAAACTATTTTTCCTTGTTCTTTAGTCCTTGTGACACGTTGTGTGAACCATTTGTCCTTGTTGATTAGTCCTTGTGACTCGTTGTGTGAACCATTTGTCTTTGTTCATTAGTCCTTGTAACTCGTTGTGTAAACCATTTGTCCTTATTCGTTAGTCTTTGAGACTCGTTGTGTGAACTATTTTTCCTTGTTCTTTACTCGTTGTGACTCGTTTTGTGAACCATTTGTCCTTGTTTATTAGTCCTTGTGACTCATTTGTAAACTATTTTTCCTTGTTCATTAGTCCTTCGGACTTGTTTAGTGAACCACTTGTCCTTGTCCATTAGTCCTTTTAACTCGTTGTGTTAACCATTTGTCCTTGTGACTCGTTGTGTAAGCCATTTGTCGTTGTTCATTAGTCCACGTGACTCGTTGTGTGAACCATTTGTCCTTGATCTTTAGTCCTTTTGACTCGTTGCTTGAACCATTTATCCTTGTTCATTAATCCTTGTGACTCATTGTGTAAACCATTTTTCCTTGTTCTTTAGTCCTTGCGACTCGTTGTGTGAAGCATTTGTCCTTGTTGATTAGTCCTTGCAACTCGTTGTGTAAACTATTTTTCCTTATTCTTTAGTCTTTGTGACTCGTTGTGTGAACCATTTGTATTTGTTCGTTAGTCCATGTGAATCGTTGTTTGACCCATTTGTCCTTGTTTATTAGTCCTTGTGACTCGTTGTGTAAACCATTTGTCCATGTTATGTGACTTGTTCTGTGAACCATTTGTCCTTTTTCATTAGTCCCTGTGACTCATTTGTAAACTATTTTTCCTTGTTCTTTAGTCCTTGTGACTCGTTGTGTGAACCATTTATCCTTGTTGATTAGTCCTTCTGACTCGTTGTGTAAACTATTTTTCCCTATTATTTAGTCCTTGTGACTTGTTGTGTGTACCAATTGTATTTGATCGTTAGTCCATGTGAATCGTTGTTTAACCCATTTGTCCTTGTTTATTAGTCCTTGTGACTCGTTGTGTAAACCATTTGTCCATGTTATGTGACTTGTTGTGTGAACCAATTATCCTTATTCATTAGACCCTGTGACTCATTTGTAAACTATTTTTCCTTGTTCTTTAGTCCTTGTGACTCGTTGTGTGAACCATTTGTCCTTGTTGATTAGTCCTTGTGACTCGCTGTGTGAACCATTTGTCTATGTTCATTAGTCATTGTAACTCGTTGTGTAAACCATTTGTCCTTATTCGTTAGTCTTTGAGACTCGTTGTCTGAACTATTTTTCCTTGTTCTTTAGTCGTTGTGACTTGTTGTGTGAACCATTTGTCCTTGTTTATTAGTCCTTGTGACTCATTTGTAAACTATTTTTCCTTGTTCATTAGTCCTTGGGACTTGTTTAGTGAACCATTTGTCCTTGTCCATTAGTCCTTTTAACTCGTTATGTTAACCATTTGTCCTTGTGACTCGTTGTGTAAGCCATTTGTCGTTGTTCATTAGTCCATGTGACTCGTTGTGTGAACCATTTGTCCTTGTTCTTTAGTCCTTTGGACTCGTTGCTTGAACCATTTATCCTTGTTCATTAATCATTGTGTCTCATTGTGTAAACCATTTTTCCTTGTTCTTTAGTCCTTGCGACTCGTTGTGTGAAGCATTTGTCCTTGTTGATTAGTCCGTGTGACTCGTTGTGTAAACTATTTTTCCTTATTCATTAGTCCTTGTGTCTCGTTGTGTGAACCATTTGTATTTGTTCGTTAGTCCATGTGAATCGTTGTTTGACCCATTTGTCCTTGTTTATTAGTCCTTGTGACTCGTTGTGTAAACCATTTGTCCATGTTATGTGACTTGTTGTGTGAACCATTTGTCCTTGTTCATTAGTCCCTGTGACTCATTTCTAAACTATTTTTCCTTGTTCTTTAGTCCTTGTGACTCGTTGTGTGAACCATTTATCCTTGTTGATTAGTCCTTGTGACTCGTTGTGTAAACTAATTTTCCTTATTATTTAGTCCTTGTGACTTGTTGTGTGTACCATTTGTATTTGTTCGTTAGTCCATGTGAATCGTTGTTTGATCTATTTGTCCTTGTTTATTAGTTCTTGTGACTCGTTGTGTAAACCATTTGTCCATGTTATGTGACTTGTTGTGTGAACCAGTTATCCTTGTTTATTAGTCCCTGTGACTCATATGTAAACTATTTTTCCTTGTTCTTTAGTCCTTGTGACTCGTTGTGTGAACCATTTGTCCTTGTTGATTAGTCCTTGTGACTCGTTGTGTGAACCATTTGTCTTTGTTCATTAGTCCTTGTAACTCGTTGTGTAAACCATTTGTCCTTATTCGTTAGTCTTTGAGACTCGTTGTGTGAACTATTTTTCCTTGTTCTTTACTCGTTGTGACTCGTTGTGTGAACCATTTGTCCTTGTTTATTAGTCCTTGTGACTCATTTGTAAACTATTTTTCCTTGTTCATTATTCCTTCGGACTTGTTTAGTGAACCACTTGTCCTTGTCCATTAGTCCTTTTAACTCGTTGTGTTAACCATTTGTCCTTGTGACTCGTTGTGTAAGCCATTTGTCGTTGTTCATTAGTCCATGTGACTCGTTGTGTGAACCATTTGTCCTTGATCTTTAGTCCTTTTGACTCGTTGCTTGAACCATTTATCCTTGTTCATTAATCCTTGTGACTCATTGTGTAAACCATTTTTCCTTGTTCTTTAGTCCTTGCGACTCGTTGTGTGAAGCATTTGTCCTTGTTGATTAGTCCTTGTGACTCGTTGTGTAAACTATTTTTCCTTATTCTTTAGTCCTTGTGACTCGTTGTGTGAACCATTTGTATTTGTTCGTTAGTCCATGTGAATCGTTGTTTGACCCATTTGTCCTTGTTTATTAGTCCTTGTGACTCGTTGTGTAAACCATTTGTCCATGTTATGTGACTTGTTCTGTGAACCATTTGTCCTTTTTCATTAGTCCCTGTGACTCATTTGTAAACTATTTTTCCTTTTTCTTTAGTCCTTGTGACTCGTTGTGTGAACCATTTATCCTTGTTGATTAGTCCTTCTGACTCGTTGTGTAAACTATTTTTCCCTATTATTTAGTCCTTGTGACTTGTTGTGTGTACCAATTTTATTTGTTCGTTAGTCCATGTGAATCCTTGTTTGACCCATTTGTCCTTGTTTATTAGTCCTTGTGACTCGTTGTGTAAACCATTTGTCCATGTTATGAGACTTGTTGTGTGAACCAATTATCCTTATTCATTAGACCCTGTGACTCATTTGTAAACTATTTTTCCTTGTTCTTTAGTCCTTGTGACTCGTTGTGTGAACCATTTATCCTTGTTGATTAGTCCTTGTGACTCGTTGTGTAAACTATTTTTCCTTATTATTTAGTCCTTGTGACTTGTTGTGTGTACCATTTGTATTTGTTCGTTAGTCCATGTGAATCGTTGTTTGACCAATTTGTCCTTGTTTATTAGTCCTTGTGACTCGTTGTGTAAACCATTTGTCCATGTTATGTGACTTGTTGTGTGAACCAGTTATCCTTGTTCATTAGTCCCTGTGACTCATATGTAAACTATTTTTCCTTGTTCTTTAGTCCTTGTGACTCGTTGTGTGAACCATTTGTCCTTGTTGATTAGTCCTTGTGACTCGTTGTGTGAACCATTTGTCTTTGTTCATTAGTCCTTGTAACTCGTTGTGTAAACCATTTGTCCTTATTCGTTAGTCTTTGAGACTCGTTGTGTGAACTATTTTTCCTTGTTCTTTACTCGTTGTGACTCGTTGTGTGAACCATTTGTCCTTGTTTATTAGTCCTTGTGACTCATTTGTAAACTATTTTTCCTTGTTCATTAGTCCTTCGGACTTGTTTAGTGAACCACTTGTCCTTGTCCATTAGTCCTTTTAACTCGTTGTGTTAACCATTTGTCCTTTGTGACTCGTTGTGTAAGCCATTTGTCGTTGTTCATTAGTCCATGTGACTCGTTGTGTGAACCATTTGTCCTTGTCTTTAGTCCTTTTGACTCGTTGCTTGAACCATTTATCCTTGTTCATTAATCCTTGTGACTCATTGTGTAAACCATTTTTCCTTGTTCTTTAGTCCTTGCGACTCGTTGTGTGAAGCATTTGTCCTTGTTGATTAGTCCTTGTGACTCGTTGTGTAAACTATTTTTCCTTATTCTTTAGTCCTTGTGACTCGTTGTGTGAACCATTTGTATTTGTTCGTTAGTCCATGTGAATCGTTGTTTGACCCATTTGTCCTTGTTTATTAGTCCTTGTGACTCGTTGTGTAAACCATTTGTCCATGTTATGTGACTTGTTCTGTTAACCATTTGTCCTTTTTCATTAGTCCCTGTGACTCATTTGTAAACTATTTTTCCTTTTTCTTTAGTCCTTGTGACTCGTTGTGTGAACCATTTATCCTTGTTGATTAGTCCTTCTGACTCGTTGTGTAAACTATTTTTCCCTATTATTTAGTCCTTCTCACTTGTTGTGTGTACCAATTGTATTTGTTCGTTAGTCCATGTGAATCGTTGTTTGACCCATTTGTCCTTGTTTATTAGTCCTTGTGACTCATTGTGTAAACCATTTGTCCATGTTATGTGACTTGTTGTGTGAACCAATTATCCTTATTCATTAGACCCTGTGACTCATTTGTAAACTATTTTTCCTTGTTCTTTAGTCCTTGTGACTCGTTGTGTGAACCATTTGTCCTTGTTGATTAGTCCTTGTGACTCGCTGTGTGAACCATTTGTCTATGTTCATTAGTCATTGTAACTCGTTGTGTAAACCATTTGTCCTTATTCGTTAGTCTTTGAGACTCGTTGTCTGAACTATTTTTCCTTGTTCTTTAGTCGTTGTGACTTGTTGTGTGAACCATTTGTCCTTGTTTATTAGTCCTTGTGACTCGTTGTGTAAACCATTTGTCCATGTTATGTGACTTGTTGTGTGAACCAGTTATCCTTGTTCATTAGTCCCTGTGACTCATATGTAAACTATTTTTCCTTGTTCTTTAGTCCTTGTGACTCGTTGTGTGAACCATTTGTCCTTGTTGATTAGTCCTTGTGACTCGTTGTGTGAACCATTTGTCTTTGTTCATTAGTCCTTGTAACTCGTTGTGTAAACCATTTGTCCTTATTCGTTAGTCTTTGAGACTCGTTGTGTGAACTATTTTTCCTTGTTCTTTACTCGTTGTGACTCGTTGTGTGAACCATTTGTCCTTGTTTATTAGTCCTTGTGACTCATTTGTAAACTATTTTTCCTTGTTCATTAGTCCTTCGGACTTGTTTAGTGAACCACTTGTCCTTGTCCATTAGTCCTTTTAACTCGTTGTGTTAACCATTTGTCCTTGTGACTCGTTGTGTAAGCCATTTGTCGTTGTTCATTAGTCCATGTGACTCGTTGTGTGAACCATTTGTCCTTGATCTTTAGTCCTTTTCACTCGTTGCTTGAACCATTTATCCTTGTTCATTAATCCTTGTGACTCATTGTGTAAACCATTTTTCCTTGTTCTTTAGTCCTTGCGACTCGTTGTGTGAAGCATTTGTCCTTGTTGATTAGTCCTTGTGACTCGTTGTGTAAACTATTTTTCCTTATTCTTTAGTCCTTGTGACTCGTTGTGTGAACCATTTGTATTTGTTCGTTAGTCCATGTGAATCGTTGTTTGACCCATTTGTCCTTGTTTATTAGTACTTGTGACTCGTTGTGTAAACCATTTGTCCATGTTATGTGACTTGTTGTGTAAACCATTTGTCCTTGTTCATTAGTCCCTGTGACTCATTTGTAAACTATTTTTCCTTGTTCTTTAGTCCTTGTGACTCGTTGTGTGAACCATTTATCCTTGTTGATTAGTCCTTGTGACTCGTTGTGTAAACTAATTTTCCTTATTATTTAGTCCTTGTGACTTGTTGTGTGTACCATTTGTATTTGTTCATTAGTCCATGTG